>NW_027361680.1:14027500-14627500 GCF_039654945.1 Dendrobates tinctorius
AAAAGGGGTTGTCCAGGTTTGGTACAAAAGTCTGCAGTCACATTATGGACTTTTGAATCCTCACATGGCACAATGAGCCCTGTCAGGATTTTCCAGTGCGAGCGGTCATACTGCAAGTATGCGATATGCATAGTCCTGGCCACACTGCAAATAAGCGTGCACGGCCTTGCTCAAAACAAGCCAACTGAGCAAGGTTGCGCAAGTCTAGTCGGAATGTGGCCGAAAGTCTGTAAATCCCTTTGTTGTGGTCTTGTGACTGCCCCATCTCATCTCTGGCACCAAGTAACTGCAGATTTTCGTGCCAAACCTGGACAACTTTAAGCACCAATTTCAAAAACACTTAAAATGCAGAGCAAGTGTTCATCATAGCCCACTAGAGCATTTTGCTACCAAGGACTATACTTATAGGTTTATAACTAAACATTCAATTGTAATTAGGAATACTGAAATAGATGCATTTCTGGAAAAAAAAAAAAAAAAAAAGTTTACCCTTTCATGTAGGAAAACTAGAGCTTGCAGAATATCATATATTCCAGAACAGATTTCATCGGCTGAAAGCTTTTGGAGCAGCATTTCCAGGGGCTGCACTCTCTCCGTCACAAGGTAGATCCCATCTTCCTCCATAGTAAAAGACAAAAATCGCAGAAGACATGGGTGACGCAAGGTTTTCAAATGCTTTAAAAGATGAGGGGAAAAAAAGACAATTCAATTTATTGCTTTCACTTTAGAGAAGGATATACAGCTATAGAACTACCAGCTGATAGATCTTCACTGATGTCTAGAAAGTAGACAAGCTTTATCTGTAATTTATTGCAGTGATTCAGCTGACATATCAGGGTTGGCCAATAAGAGTTCTTTCTTTATGTGACCACAAAAATCTGTAAGCATGGGAAATATGACTCAACCGCGAATGCAGCAACAGATAGACTATGTCATGGTGACCGGAATGCCCATACAGGCATAAAGGGAAAATATACGATATGCAATATACGTATAAGTGATTGAAGAATTGCAGGTTCAAGTCTCCTAAAGAGACTAAAGAAAAAGTTTTTAAAAATATGAGCTTAAATCAACCATTTTCCCCTTTTGAAGATAACGGAGGGAACAAACCCCCAAAAATATCTTTGTATCCAAAAAAGTCTGATCAAAATATAAAAATATTTAACCCCCTTAATGACCGCCAATACATCTCTTTACTGACCTGCGTTATAAGAGACTAGCATCCCCATACATGTGACAATCCAGCAGGCATCAGCTGTACACTATAGATGCCAACTTGATGCATCAGCCACAATCAGTGTTGGCACAGACCATATGTGTTTAACCCCTTAGATGCTGCTGTCAATAGTGACTACTTCATATAAATGGTGAACAGAGTCTGGGGGCTTCTTCTTTAAGCCAATCGGCGCCCTGAGATCATGATTGTGTGGTCCTGATGTTTACCATGGCTACTCACAGCCAAATAATGGCCTCAGTCTGCCGGCTTGAGCGACCTGTTCAGAAGTTAATAAACTACCTGGCAGAGATTTTCAATATGTTGGTGGTGCCGTTTTAAAAATGGTATCACTTTTGGAGGTTTTCCGATATATAGCACCCCCAAAATCACTTCAAACCTGAGTAGGTTCTTTAAAAATATACATTTTGTAAATTTTCTTTGAGAAAATGAAAAATTACAGCTACATTTTTAAACCTCCTAAAAGGCTAACAAAATAACATTTTACAAATGGTGCTGAAGTAAAGCCGACATGATGGAAACGTTATTTATTAATGTTTTTGTGTGGCGTGACTATCTAGATTAACCCTTTCTCGCCAGAGCCTTTTTTTTGCCTTCGTGACTGGGCCAATTTTTTCATTTCTGACCACTGTCCCTTTATGAGGTAATAACTCTGGAACCCTTCCATGGATCCCGGTGATTCTAACATTGTTTTCTCATGACATATTGTACTTCACGCTAGTGGTAAAATTTCTAATATGATTTGCATTTATTTGTGAAAAACTGGAAATTTGGCAAATTTTGAAAACTTCCCAATTTTCAAATTTTTATGCCCTTAAAACAGAGATATGTCACATAAAATATTTCATAAATAACATTTCCCACATGTCTACTTTACATCAGCACAATTTTGGAAACAATTTTTTTTTGTTAGGAAGTTATAAGGTTTAAAACTTGACCAGCGATTTCTCATTTTTGCAACACCATTTTTTTTTTTTTAGGGACCACATCACATTTGAAGTGACTTTGAGGGGTCTTTATGATAGAAAATACCCAAAAGTGACACCATTCTAAAAACTGCACCCTCAAGGCACTCCAAAATACATTCAAAAAGTTTATTAACCTATCAGGTGCTTCACTGGAATTTTTGGAATGTGGTAGGAAAAAATAAACATTTACTTTCCTGTCACAAAAATTTTCCTTTAGGCATATTTTTTTTTTTTTTTACTTTCACAAGGGTAACAGCCAGGAGAAAATGGACCATATATTTTGTTTGAGTACGCTTATACCCCATATGTGGGGGAATACTACTGTTTGGGTGCATGGCAGGGCTCGAAAGGGAAGGAGCGCCATTTGACTTTTGGAATGCACAATTTGATGTATTATTTAGCGAACGCCATGTCATGTTTGCAGAGCCCCTGATGTACCTCAACAGTGGAAACCCCCTACAAGTGACACCATTTTGGAAACTAGACCCCTTATGAAACTAATCTAGATTTGTATTGAGCACCTTGAACCCACAGGTGCATCACAGAAGTTTATAGTGAAGAGCCGTGGAAATTAAAAAAAAAAAAAAAAAAAAATCAATCAAGCTTTTCCCAAATAAATCTTTTTTCGCTCCATATGTTGCATTTTCATAAGGGTAACAGGAGAAATTGCTCCATACAATTTGTTGTGCAATTTCTCCCGAGTACGCCGATACCCCAATATGTGGAGTTGTGAAGGGTTAATACTAAAATCAGAGCTTAAGTTTCACTTCTCCATTTCTCTGTAAGGTTTCGTTTCTTAATTGTTGTTGTTGTAAGATAAATTTTTGTAATTGGCATGGGCTGTCATGAAACCAGACTGTTCCCATTTGTATAAGATAAGGGAGGCAGGGGTGTAAAACTCTGAATATGCCATTATACTACTTTCTACGCTATCTAGGGAAAAATTGTCTATTATGACATGGACTGGATGTATTGTGGTTGAAGCAAGTGACTGTGGTATGAGAATGTGATTGATTCCAGACAATGTGTCAGGCAAATAGTTAAAAGTGATGATTTGAAACAAGAAGTTTCCCTGCTAGATGATAAGGTCCCTCCCCAGGAAATCAAGCCTCCTCCCGACTAAGCTCTGTGACCCTTAACCCTAAGGCACCGGTGTATCCTGGACTACCAAAACTCAGTATGCCCCCACCCTATGATCCTGTCGGGTAGATCTGTGCTGTATGTGTAGTTACTGATCCTCAGTGGAGAGAGGTCTGTTATAATTGTGGCACAAGACGACCGAGAGTTGCAGCCCCCACCTCTGCTAACGGCACCTATTATCCGCAGCCAGCCTTAATCCCCGTTCACCCGATCCAGAGGAAAAAAGAAAGTTTTCATAAGACTTTAACCGAGAGAGAGAGAGAGAGAGAGAGAGAGAGAGAGAAGAAAAAAAAAAAAAAAAAAGCAAGCTAGCAGCTACTTCAGTATCCCCTCCCATCTTAGCTCACACCATATCCCCCTTCGCCCCCACCGCAGCTGCGAGCACACAGCCAGTCTCTTATCAGTATCATTGAGTATCATTGGAGCACACAGCAAACTCTCGCCCCCCCCCTCAGACTTCAGCTAGTGGGAACCCTGCTCCTCAGCCCCTCCCTGCTAATGCAGGCGCTGCAGACGATTTGGTCACTTTCATAGAGACTGTCACACTCCCGCTGATAGATGCTACCCTCAAGTTCCCTCTTCCAATCGTAATCTAAATACTGGGAACCCCAGAGGATACCCCGGTTACGGACAGCCCCAAAATCCTGATAATTGACCATACTGAAGGGGTGGCCAACCAGCGTCGTACGGCCATGGAGACTCCTAGTAACAGGTTATTTTTACCACAAAACATAAAAAAAAAAAAAATAGCGCAATTGCGTTTGGAATAAAGGGAGAAACCAATCCCCCCCCCCCCTACAAAAAAATGGAAAAAAAAAAAAACCTTAATTCTAAAAGGAAATCTTGCAGTAAGATAACCCTAGACACAGCGTCGGGACGGGTAAGTATGACCTGACACCCCCGCTCCCCCTCCCACCCCCTTTGTATATGACTCGAATATAAGACGAGAGGGGGACTTTCAGCCCAATTTTTTGGGCTGAAAATCTCGACTTATATTCGAGTATATACGGTAATAGTACGGTGCATGTTGTGAAGGACTTAAAGAAACGGTAACAGGTCTGAGAAAGCCAGAATTCTTGCTGGTTGGTAGGTGATCAAATACTTATTTCACGCAATTTAATTATTTAAAAATCATACAATGTGATTCTGTTTGTTTTTTATTTTAGATTATGTTTCTGACAGTTGTGTACCTACGATAAGAATTACTGACATCTCAATTCCTTGTATGTGGAAAACTTTCAAAATTGGCTATGTATCAAATACTTATTCTAGTCACTGTATGTGGGTTTTGGGGGTGGGAGGGGGGTTATTTTACTGCAAAATTCCCTTTAAGGCTGTGTGCACACGCTGCGGATTCCGCTGCGGATTAATCCGCACGGATTTTGCAAAAACCGCAGATAATCCGCAGGTCCAAAGACCTGCGGATTATCTGCGGTTTTGCCTGCGGTTTGGTCCTGCGGATTCACTATCTCCACAATGGTGGAGATAGGAACCCGCAGCGGTTTCCGCAGAAAGAATTGACATGCAATTCTTTCTGCGGATTCAAAACCGCAGCAAATCCGCGCGGTTTTTTCCGCAGCGTCGGCACAGCGTTTTTTTTTTTCCATTCAAATGAATGGTACTGTACACCGCAGCTAAAACTGCTGCGTGTCCGCAGCGGCCAAAACCGCTGCGGAAACGCAGCGGAATCCGCAGCGTGTGCACACAGCCTTAGAATGATTTTTTTCTCCCTTTGGGGGGGGGCAGTTGGTTTCTCCCTTTGTTCCAAGAGACATGCGGAATTTTTTGTTTTCATGTTTTGTGGTAAAAATAACCTGTTACTATAAGTCTCCACGACCGTACGATTATAACGATATTTTTTTTTTTTTCTCTTTTTGCCGATAAGCATATGGTTTAAATATTTTTATATTTTGATAGATCAGACCTTTTTTTTTGGATACAAAGATATTTTTGGGGTTTGTTCCCTCCATTATTTTTAAAAGGGGAAAATGGGTGATTTAAAGCACTTTTTTTTTTTTTTTTTTTTTTTTTTTTTTTTTTTAAATCTCCTTTCTTCTTTAGCCCCATTGGGAGACTTAAACCTGCAATTCTTCGATCATTTATGTGATATATTGCCACAATGTGGTATTGCAGTACTTGGGGAAATTGCGGTTACCAGCCTGCAGTTGAGCTTCAAAAGGAGCCTTCAGTCGGCAACCCACTGGCTCCCCAAGGTCCAAATATTAAAAGAAGTGATGAAAGCTCAGCTCCGGCTACTGATGCTAGAGACTAGTGAGGAGTGAACATGTTCTGATATCGTCTTATTCGAGTTTGCTTGGGTGTTATCCAAGTATCTCGCGCATGCTCAAATAATTTGTTCGAGTCCCTGTGGCTGCATATTTTTCGGCTTTTAGACAGCCGCAATTGAGGAGGGAGGCTGGGATGATGAAGACATTGTGGCAACCAGGGGGTTATTATGATGTTTGTAGTTTTAAGTATTAACCCCTTAATGACTAGAGCTTTTTACGGTTTTGCGTTTTTCGCTCCCCTTCTTCCCAGAGCCATATCTTTTTTATTTTTCCGTCAATGTGGCCATGTGAGGGCTTATTTTTTGCAGGGCGAGTTGTACTTTTGAACGACAGCATTGGTTTTATCATGTAGTGTACTCCAAAACAGGAAAAAAATTCCAAGTGCGGTGAAATTGCAAAAAAAGTTCAATCCCACACTTGTTTTTTGTTTGGCTTTTTTTGGGCTAGGTTCACTAAATGCTAAAACTGACCTGCCATTCTGATTCTCCAAGCAAGTCATTACGAGTTCATAGACACCAAACATGTCTAGGTTCTCTTATCCAAGTGGTGAAAAAAAATTCCAAAGTTTACTAAAAAAAAATTTTTTAAAAAAATGTGCGCCATTTTCCGAGACCCATAGCGTCTCCATTTCTCGTGATCTCAGGTTGGGTGAGGGCTTATTTTTTGCGCACTGAGCTGACGTTTTTAAGGATACCATTTATGTGCAGATACGATCTTTTGATCGCCTGTTATTGCATGTTAATGCAACGTCGCGGCAACCAAGAAACCGTAATTCTGGCGTTTCGATTTCCTTTCCCCGATACACCGTTTAGCAATCAGGATAATCCTTTTATTTTATTGACAGATTGGGCGATTCTGAACGCGGCGATACCCAATATGTGTTTTTTTTTTTTTTTTATTTTGAATGTGGCAAAAGGGGGGTCATTTAAACTTATTTTTTTCATATTTTTTAAAACTTTTTTTTTTTTTTTTTTTTTTAAATTTTGGCATGCTTCAATAGCCTCCATGGTAAGCTAGAAGCATCCACAACTCGATCGGCTCTGCTACATATAGGCGATGAGCAGATCGCCTATATGTAGCAGAATTACAGCATTGCTATGAGCGCCGAAAATCGGGTGGTGCTCATAGCAATGCCTCATCAACAACCACAGAGGTCTCTAGGAGACCTCAGGTTGTTATGGCAATGCATTGCTGACCCCTGATCACGTGGCGGGGGTCGGCGATGCGTCTATTTCCGGCACGGCGGCCGGAAGCGCTGGTTAAATCCCGCTTTCAGTGTTTCACAGCGGGATTTAACTAGTTAATATGCGCGGGTGGATCGCCATTCCACCTGTGCCTATTGCGGGCACATATACATACAAGGATGATGCGCACTCAGGTCTTACTAATTGAAGTAGGTGCAGGTGAATTAAACCACTATGGGTTTGTCTAAGCAAAGAAAAAATGATTCACGGCACTCAATACGTTGATTGTTTGCAAAAATTCATGTATTTATTAAATATGTCCAACCCAAACAGAAAGGATGTGCCCAAGCAGGATTTAACAAAAGCAAACACTTTTTTTTGCTTTTGTTAAATCCTGCTTGGGCACATCCTCTCTGTTTGGATTGGACACATTTAATAAATACATGAATTTTTGCATACAATCAACGTATTGAGTGCGGTGAATCATTTTTTCTTTTTTTTTCTTTGCTTTTATTGCGGGCACATGTCAGCTGTTGAAAACAGCTGACATGTCCCAGCTTTGAAGCGGGCTCACGTACTATTGCGTCCAATGGCATTAAGGGGTTAATGTATATATGTGTGTGATGAAAGTAAAGTTATGTTTTATCCCTATGGCAGGTGTTGTGTGTTCGGTTCTCCTACAGGCTATGCCTAAGGCCGTCCCTTAGAATGCGGGAAGTCTGTCCACTAGGGAAAACCATAGAATGCATAGGGATACAGTTTGCACTACATTGGGACCAGGGTTTATATAAAAATGTTTTCCAGGTGACAGGGGGTCAGTCATCAGAGTCCAGGACTCCATCAAGTGTAAGTTCAAAGAGCCAGTGCAGTGAAGCGTAAAAGCTGGACAAGACAGTGTTAGCAGGAGCAAGAAGAGGCAGATGCAGCAAAGCTGAACGGGTGCAGTTAGAATGTGTCCTCATGCTGTGTGGAAAGTTGACCTGAGGTTTGTCTGGACCCTAGGACTGTCTTGGACTTGAGGTTCGGAAGGGGTGTTGTGAGCCATACCCCTGTCTCCTCTGTGAGGAAGATGTCAGCCGAGTTCCAGAGAAAGGAAAAGATGGTGTTCCTCAGTGAAGCTGTAATGTTAGGAGGAGGGTCCCTAGGGCCTGCTAGGGAAAAGTCGGGCAGAAAGGAGACAAAGACTGACAGGCTAGGAAACCACTACAAGGGGACTGTCTTATTCTGTATGCTGCAGCCATGTGTAACAGAATTGCACAGCAAGGTTGAACCTGTTAACCTGGACTCAATATCTCCTGTCTTGTCTGAAGCTGCAGCCAGACCCAATCCCATGGATAGTGAAGTAGAAAGTACTCAGAAGGAACAGTGAGTAAAGAACCAACTCCACCGCACCACACACTCCTGACTGACTTGTTTAGAAGAAGCCTTTCAAGGCAACCAGAACTCTGTTCCGGCCCAGTTTACCCCTTCAGCAACACATGTGTAACGGCTGTCTAAAGCTGCAAGACATGCTGCCACAGGGAGTCGAACATATCATCTGAGCATGTCTAAGATGCTGGGATAACACGTCATCCGAGCACATTAGCTCATCACTACTAGAGACAGATGCTGGCTGTGTAACCACAGCCGGCACTGTTGTGTATATACCAGGCTCCGATAATGAGCCTGCTCCACACAGTCTTTAATGGCTTGTGAAGGAAACATACAACACAGGCCTGTCCAACACTTGAATACATTTTTGTACACATTGATGGTTTTGAAATAAAAACAGAGGCACACTCACCCCAAATGTCTGCGCCACCAATGAAAACATCCTCTGCCCTGTTTAAAAATTACCAGAACAAGTAAAAGAGCGCGTCACCAAATGTACGATGACATCGCAGGCTGCAGCAATTTCAGTAAGTTTAGAGGAGAGAGGACATTTCAATTGGAGCCATTGTACCTCCAGAGCCACCTGCGCCGAATCCGCGGGGTTGCCGAAAGATGAGTATGCCTCTGTTGATTATTTTAAAGCCATTAATTCTGAAAAAATATATATATTTATGCATGCTTTGGACATCGCCTCCAACTGGGCCGTAGACATAACAGGAACGTCGGCCAGAACATACAATGTCTCCTGCCCGAATATCAGTCTTTAAAGGGAACCTGCTATTACATTTCCCATGCCCAAACCAGCATGAATAAGAGCCTGTCTGCAGCCATGTATGTACAGAGCTCATATCCTTCAGGAGATAATTTGGGCTTAGCTTTTGCCATTTCTTATTTTTTTTTCCCCTGGATACACAAGAACAGAACGCCAACTGGGAGTTACCAATCTCCTTGCGGGGCCTGTCAAGAATAATAGGACAGTGACAGCAAATTCAACAAGGCGATTGGCAACACCTAAAAGTAAATTTAGAGTTTTACGATAATGTAAATTTCCCTTCAGTGGAAAAAAATAGATGCCAATGGAAGTACTTATTTTAAAGAAGTATCTGCACCTGCATATTTGTTTTGACTGTGCAGCTAATCCATATAATCTGCATGGATTTGATTGTGGAGGTCTTTTTTCCAAATAGGAAAATCTGCAACAAATTTCTGATCACTCTGCGTCAAAACTTGATATGCCACGGTATAAAAAATACACAGTACTCCCCGCAATGTCTCAGCCTCTGGATAACTCTTCCAATATCACTTACTGTTACTGTGTAGATTAAAGCATGAAACACTAGACAAAAAAATGAACTGTCAAAAATGTGATAAAAACTCATGCAACCCAATTTACATAAAGGGGTTGTTCGGCCTTAGGTTAAAAGTTTGCAGTCGCTCTATGTGACTCCAGACTTGTGAGTCTTCAAAGTGAACACACTGCGGGGATTCTCCGGCACAATGAGTGGTGGGCACGATTGCAAGTATGTGATTTGCAAACATACAGTCGCATGCCGATTACATGGACGAAGCCTCACTCAATACAATTGTATAGAGCAAGGCCGGTCACGTCTAGTCAGAATGTTTCCAGGAACGTACAAAGCGCATACCTGTGGTCAGATAACCGCCTACTCTCAACACCAGATAATCCCTACAGTGAGCAGTGTGGGCAATGCGAGGATTCACAAGTCTGCAGTCACATAGGTGTGGTAGGGTGACTGGTCATGTGATTAATGGGCGGTATGTATCACATAGGTGGGTGGCTTCAGTTATGGAAGCCTGAGCTGGTTTGGTTCAGCAGATCTACTGGTGAGGGTTGATTAAATGTTGGGCAGGCTTCCAGGTGACTCCCAGTGGGTGTGCTTCAACACACAAAATGGAGCCTGTGTTTGGCAGGGACGGCAGTGGTGGCGAGTCTGAGCCAGAGCGAGGAGGCCTGTGATATACCTCCAGAGAGGACGGCTTGGCGACCGTGAGTGATACTGACCCAGGTCAGTGAGAAGTGTTGCTAGGTTGACAGTCAACGGACAGTAATCCATAGTATGTACACGAGGGCTGCACGTTAGGAAGTTCCTCGAAAGTGGTGTATGCTGGGTTCTAAAACCAAATGGACTTTTTAACACTGAATGTCCCGGTACATTCCTCAACGACCAGCCGAGTGAGTACTCCCCGTTACATAGAGTAACTGTAGATTTGTACCCTAAGACCAATCAACCCCTTTAATAGGGGCAGAAGATCTGCAACATAAAAAACCCTAACAGTGCCTTATGGTGGAAACGTAGCCTTAAAGTCCATTTTATTTGTGATCGCCATTGTATATAGGGTTTGGGGTTTCCAGCTAAAAACATCTGATCAATTGTGGCTTTTAAAAAGATGCTAAATTTGTGCACCAATGTTCCCCATTGCCCCCCGGAGTGATCCTATAAATTTCGGGTAAAATGACCCGTTTTGCAAGACATCACTTTTTTAGCAAAAAAAGTCGCAAAACAGGTCAGAGATGAAAAATGAACATTACTTATGACTTTGCACAAACTTCATGTTGAACGCTATTTTGAAGAATCTGGTGTAAAAACATGGCAACATAAGACTAAAAAGAAGTGACTTGCAAAAAAAACCCCCAAATGATGAATTGGGGCCATTGTCTAGCTGAGAACTACAGGGTGAGACATTACTAGTCCCCCCAGATATGTGCAGAAAAGGGGTTGTACACTACCTCCCTCCAGAGTCCCCCACGCTCCTTCCAGGCGCACTGCCTCTCTTTAGGGTCCCACCATGCTACCTCCAGGCTCCTCAAATCTCTCCATGATCCGTACATCCCTTCAGGGTCCCACCATGCTCCCTCCAGGGTCCCCCACGCTCCTTCCAGGCGCACTGCCTCTCTTTAGGGTCCCACCATGCTACCTCCAGGCTCCTCAAATCTCTCCATGATCCGTACATCCCTCCAGGGTCCCACCATGCTCCCTCCAGGGTCCCCCACGCTCCCTCCAGGGTCCCCCACGCTCCCTCCAGGGTCCCCCACGCTCCCTCCAGGGTCCCCCACGCTCCCTCCAGGGTCCCCCACGCTCCCTCCAGGGTCTGCACATCTTTGCATAGTCCCCGGCTCCCTCCAGAGTCCCACCACGCGCCACGACAGACTCACTCAGGGGTCCACTTCTCACCTTCGCCGCCTTGTCCACCTTGTCCTGGTTGTCCGGCTGGTACACGAACACGGAGGCCGCACGCCCCTCCGGCAGCAGCGCGGGGTGGATAGTGAGCCCGGACGGATGGGTCCACGGCGGCTCCTGCAGAGTGAATCCCCTCATGGAGCTGCTCTCTGAGCCCATGATCCTGCAGCTGTAAGCAGGGATGGCTGTCCGTGACCCAGCCAGCGGGACCGTCAGCGGCTCTCCGGGGCACTGGCAGGGGGCACCTAACCACTACTCCGACCTCTGCTACCGCACGGACCGCTTGTCATGAAGGAGCTGGCGAAGGCTCCCAGGACACCACCGACACAGTCACCGCTCCCGGACGTGTACCTGATCGCTCCCTGCCTCCTACCCGGAAACCACTGCTTCCTCCTCGATCCAATAGCAGCCGAGCACACAGCAGCGGCCGCCTATTCGGCGTGGGAGAGCGGTGGTTGGCGGCTCATTTTAACTGTATCCCCGCCTAAGAGCGACCGCGACTCCACTACCAGTGGCGAGAGCAGTCAGCAGTGAAAGAGTTACTCGCCAACCGCAGTATGGTGGCAACACAGTGGGGTCATACCTGCGTACTGCAGCGGCCATCTTGTGGCTGGCAAAAGTCAACCTGACATACAGTCCGTAGCGCGAAGCTGGACTTTTGCTCACACCTTTCTATGTTGTGCGTTTTTTTTCTGCATGGAAAATGCAAATTGTTCAGAAACCACAAGGAACAAAAGGCACAATGTGAATGAGATTTTTGTATTCTCATTTATTCGCCTGTTACTGTAAAATACTTTTTTTTTCATATCAAAAACACCAAGTGTGAACAAGCTCTTATAATTATGTTCACATAATGCATTTTTTGCCACGACTTTCCAAAACAGCAGTAAAATCACCACCTTTTACAGTGGTTTTGGAAATCACAGAAAAAAAAAACAGATTGCAAGTACATGATGAGAAGACAGTCTTAGGCCTCTTTCACACATCATGTTTTCGCCGTCAGGCGCGATCCGACACTTTTGACAAAAACCGGATCCGGCGAAATGCAATGCCGGATCCGGTTTCCCCCCCCATTTACTTGCATTTGCGCCGGATCGGGCCGGATGGCCATGCGTTTCATCCGGTTTTTGCCGGATCCGGCAATGTGTCGCAATCCGGCGTCTGGAAAAAACGGCTACTGTAACGTTTTTTGTCTCCGGCGAAAAAGCCGGACACGCCGGATCCGGCATGTCCGGCTTTTTCACACAATGAAAGCCTATGAGCGCCGCAATGCGCCGGATCCAGTTTTTTGGGTCTGAGCATGCTCAGTAGCTCTGCCCACCAGACACATATATAAAAGCATGACAGTGGGACCCTCAGCCACACCCAACATGCCACCCAAGACAGCAACCAGGCGCAGGAGACCACTGCAGCACCATCAGCACCACCACCACCCCAAATGGAGCAGCAAAGGGAACATGCTGAACAACGGGAGGGGAGTCCAGCAGCAGATGAGAGACGGTAATTATCAAATCCCCCGTTCCTCAAAACTAGGGCCATGGAATATCAAGATATTCATTGGCCCTTTGTTTCTCTTTATTCAACAGCCGCCCAAGAGATGCAGCAGCAGCAGTGGCAGCACTGGCAGCAGCAACAGCACCACCCACAGCCATGGAGTCTGGCCAGCAGGAAGACAGCACATCTTCTTCTGGGAGCCCTCCCTCGCATCGTCAGCGTTTGACGGTAAGTTTTTATTTCCAAAATCCATCATCTCTGTAATATGTCTATTCATTGCCTTTTATTTCAAAACAGGAATCACAAGCTGAAGAGGAGCTCTCAGAAGAAGAAGGAAGGGGTGGACAGACACCCTGAGTGGGCTCACAATTGGTAAGTTTTTTGCATCAAACGCAGAAACACAACATCACACTACACACAACACATAGAAAACAATGTTCTGCAGACCACACACAGCAAACAAATGCCAACATCCAAACACATAAATTTTTTTCTTTTCTTCTCTAGTCTTCCCAATCTGGTGCTCGGCCAAGAGGTCCTCGCAGTGCCTCCCAGGGTCGTCGGCGACAGCAACGCGGCGGTCACCAGCGTGTAAGTATAATATTTAAGTGACATTTTGGTACACTTTTTATTTCATGTCTTAAGTGTGGTGACTAATTTTGCTATTTTTCTATTTTACTTTAACAGCCTTCACAGCGTGCTCCCGACTCAGACGGTGAGGATGGAGGAATTGATGTTGACCAACTCATCGATCTCGTCAGAGAAAGGGAGCCGCTATGGAATATGGCTGACCGCCGCCATGCTGACCTGATAGTTACCCGACGACTCTGGGAGGAAATCTGTTCGCTCCTTGTGGCCCGCTGGGAGGACCTCGATGCTCGGGCCCAGATTAAAGAGCGTAAGTATATACAGTACCGGTTGCTTGATGTAAACCAGTGTTTCCCGAACTCCAGTCCTCGTGGTCCCCACGGATCATGTGTTCAGGATTTCTATTTACTATGGAAATCCTGAAAACATGACCCCTGGGGACCATGAGGACTGGAGTTTGGGAAACACTGATGTTGTATACTAACCACTTTGTCCTTTCTCGTTTCAGGGGACAGAATTGTGAAGCGGTGGCGGTCTGTGAGGGATCGTTTCAAGAAGGAGTTCAATAAAGAGATGCGGGCCCCGAGTGGATCTGGAGGACGCAGGAGCAAGTACAATTACGCAAGAGCCCTGTCATTCCTCCGGGATACAATGGTCACCAGAAGGTAAATATTACACACCACATGTGAAAAAAATGTTTAGATGTAACAATTTTTTTCAGCCAGGGCCATGCCATGTCACTATTTTAATTGTTTTTTTTCCTCTTTATTCCACAGCACGGTGAGCAGCACTCGGGAGCCTGCACGATTGGACCTTTCTGAGGCGATCCCTGAGGAGACCGGCACCGAGGGACACTTCGACCGCCCCGGTACATCTGCACCTTCCCAGCCTTCCCACACATTCGACCCATCTGTCCCATCCACCAGCACAGGAGTTTCGTGGCCGCCTACATTACATGAAGCTGCTGGCGAGGAGATCGCTTTCCCTTTACCCCACTCTTCTGCCCCTGCCACCTCTAGTACACCTGCGGGTACTGGGCGGCAGCGGCAGAGGGGTCAGGAAAAGACTTATGCGCCAGAGTTCTTGCATCTGAATGCATCTTTCCAGAACTGTCTAAAAGTCTTGTCAGAGCAAATCTCCGCAGGCTTTCAGCAGATCAACTCCAGCATTCTGGAGGTGAAGACACTTCTGCAAGCCATGCATTCAGAAGCAAGATCTTCGCCAAACCACACCTTTTTCAGGTCTGTTGTGGAGCGCATGGAAACGCTCTCTCCTACCCAGCAGATGCATGTAATGCATTCATGCCACGGTGCTCTCCAGCACGGTACCTCCCAAACTCCTCCTCCCACCCCAGTAGTTCCTCCACCTGCACCCCCTCCAGCCACTTTCCATCCTCCCCCTCCTATTACATACCAGCAACCTCCCCAGTACCAGCAACCTCCCCAGTACCAGACATCTCCCCACTTCCAGCAACCTGCCCCGTACCAAACTCCTTCCCCATACAACTTTCCATCAACATCATCTACTCCTACAGTCCCTGCCCAACCCTCCACTCCATCGCCCACCACCTCTTCTGCCTCCCACATGTCCACCCATTCTGTAGCTTTTTCCACACCTTCACCTCTAACTGTTCCTTCCCCACCACGATCCCAGTCCTCTCTCCACACTCCCAGTGTCGAAGTGTCCCGCAGCCCCTCCAGCAGTATTTCCACCCCACACTACACATATTTATAATGTGTGTTTTTTAATAAAAATGGTCATTTGGTTTAAAACATTTATTAAAAAAAGTTTTTTTCACTTTAAAAACATTTTACAAAAAAAAAATATTTTAAATAAAAGTTAAATTATCGTTTTACAATGGTTGTCTGTCATTTCTTTCTGCGGCGAACTATGTTTTAAAAAAAGGTTAAATACAGGGTATTTCAAAGGTAAAAAGGTATTCAAAACCAGGTATATAACTGTGGGTAAATTTTAGCTTTTTGCCACAGTTGTGTTCCTGGTTGTGTTTGAAGCAAAGTATTTCACCTAAAAAGTTGTGTTTGTTAGGAAATCACCAACAATAATGTACACAACTTTTGTTAAAAGGTGAAATACTTTGCATAAAACACAACCAGGTACACACCTGTGGCCTAAAGGTAAAAATAGTAAGACCATGACAAGATAGCCAACTTTGGTTAGCAAAGGTATATACTGTTGGTACAGAAGGTACACAAGTTTGGTTAAGGGCACAAATCTTTCACACTCTGTCATCCTGCCAGTGTACTCTGCCTTGAGGTGACATAAAGTATAGTGCAAAATTGTCCCTCATTACTGAAACCGTCACAGAACTTCTAGTGGTAATGTCATGGTAATCTTGCAAGGTGGTTTCTTCAGAGGTGTCCTCAATGGAAATGGGTTCCTTGCAGATAACAAAATTGTGGAGTACCACGCAAGCTTTGATCACCTCGTCCACAATTTCTGTCTTGAGGTTGATCGCAGTCAATAGGACCTGCCATTTGGCTGTCAGAATACCAAAGGTACATTCAACCATTCTTCTTGCTCTTGTGAGGCGGTAATTAAAAATGCGTTTTGTTGTTGACAATCCTCTGCTACCGTACGGTTTCAAAAGGTGTTCTGACAGCTGGAAGGCTTCATCCCCTACACAGACAAATGGCATAGGTGGACCAGATGTTTGCGGCAGCGGTCTAGGGGGTGGGAACTGGAAGGTGTTTCCATACAGTTTACGCCCCATGGCAGACAGTTTGAAAACTTGAGAGTCATTGGAGCGGCCATAGGCCCCAATATCAACAGCAATAAATTTGTATTCCGCGTCAGCGATGGCCATGAGGACAATTGAAAAATATTTCTTGTAATTGAAATATTCCGATCCCGATCCGGCTGGCTTTACAGTGCGGATATGTTTCCAGTCAACAGCGCCCAAGCAGTTCGGAAACTGACATATCTGTTGAAACTTTTCTGAAATTTCAATCCACCTCTCTGTTGTGGGCTCTGGTGAAAACTCTTCAGCTAAGGAGTCCCACAGTGCACGGCATGTGTACTTCTCTATTCCAGATATGGTGGAAATCCCGAGTCTGTATTGGAAATGCAGTGACGAAAGGGATTCTCCAGTTGCAAGAAATCTGTGGGGAATTAAAAAACAATCAATTAGTTTAAAATCACAGCATTACATACCAAAAGTCAGCTATAACACTTGGAGATGCAAACTACCACCAACAAGATTGCAGTGAAAGTGTGCTCTGATGCGAGCATATCCAATAAATGTGGCTTACCTTAAAGTCACCATCAGACGCTCTGCGGGTGAAACAGAGAAGCGGCAATAGGTGTCCGATTTTCTTATGAGGTGTGCAATGCGCTCCACCAAGTAATCAAAATTCTCCATTTTCATCCGAACATATCCAAAACATTTATCCGGGTTTCGTCTAAGGTCCATGCAGAGTGTAGAATAGATCCCACGCGTCATTCTCTTGGCTGTGATGGGGTGGACCCACAAACGTCGTCTACGATGCCTGATGCGCTGCTGTCTCGCTCTCTCCTTCTCCAGAACAATCACCCTCAAACGATTCGCCTCCGCTGTAAAATCCGCCAAATTCTTCAAAATATTTCCAATCACAACATCCATCTTCGCCAGTAACTTGCTCTTCTCTCCAACCTGCACTTTCTCCTCTACAACCTGTCAAAGAAGGGCTGTAGGAACACGCTATATATAGTTTTTCAGTAGCCAATCCCTTTCGGAAGGCCACAAGGGGCGATTTTAAAAACCGGATCCGGCGTAATCCGTCGAAAAACGGATCGAAAAACGGATGAACCGGATGAGACGGATCTGGTTTTGGCTGTCAAGCGCAAGACGGATCCGGTTTTACTAAACATTTGCCGGATCCGGCGCTCCGGCACGACGCCGGAACGCGCCTGACGCCGAAAACCTGATGTGTGAAAGTAGCCTTAGGCTTTGTTCACACAGCTGTACTGTACTACTGTCCATGAAAAATGGCCGTCAGCTTCCCGAGGATGACCAAATGTGCGTGGGACATACATCGCAGTGTGCAGCTCCACGTTTCGGATGAGACTCGCCTAGTCAAGCCCATGGGGCACAATAAACACCGGGCCCCATACGGAACAGCATGAAGCCCCCAATTATATGTACATTGTCAGTATTAACACAGGAAACTGGACTTGGTCTTGTAAATGTTATTCAATGCTGATGTATAAAAACGCATCCCGACAGGAACGATTGGCTCCATAAAGCCCCTTCACACATCCGTGTCTCTGGTACATGTGGTGACAGTTTTCACACATGCTCACGTAGACCCATTCAAATGAATGGGTCTGTGCACACGTCGTGTGTTTCCACGAATCGTGTGTCCCTGGGCAAAACACGCTGCTATGTCCATTTTTTGCCATCACCACCGACGGCAAAACGTCCCGCATATTTGCAAACGGAGAACACACATTGATGTCCTCCATGTGCACGAACGGCCGCCGGGGAAGAAGCGCTACTGTAATGCGCAGGTTTTTAGGCTGGGGGGCCCATATCCATGGCCCCTTACCAGACTGAGAATAGCAGCCCGCAGCTGTGAGTTTTGCCAGGACATAGGAGGAACCCACGTCTGGTTTTCATTCATTCATTCTCCTCTGTTCGCGCCGATCGCCGGCTCTGTGACAGGACATGCGTCGACGTCACATAGCAGCAGGGGTGGGATTCGACCAGTTCTCCCCGTTTCGATGGAACCGTTTGTTAAAAAAGCAGCCGGTTCCCCGAACTGGGGAGATGCAGAGCCACGATCCGGTACTGGCAGGGGACGCTAGTGTGTAGACAGTCCTGAGTGTTTTGACATGCCCGGGTATCCGTCAGTCACGTGGTACAAACAGGAAGTGTCACTCTTCTCTGCCTGCCGCCTGTCCGATGTAGGCGCCATCTCTCCGGCTATCACTGCCTGTCAGTTGCCCCTGAGTGGCTCAGAAATGGTGGCTAAGGACCTCAAACAGTGAGTGATGGAGAGAGAGCCAAGGAGCTCAGGCGTCCCCGATTGTGGATGGGAGGAGTGGGCTGTATATGCCACTGGCAGCATGCTGCCTCCCCTCCATGGCCGCCTCCAGCCAGCACAGTATGCAGCACAGCCCTGCTCATTCATTCACAGGCAGCACACATGAAGCCCACGCTGCCTCCATGGCCGTGCCCCCCACTCATTGCCTTATTGGGAGATGTGCTGCTCCTGCCCTGTCCTGGAGGATGGTTACCCGAGGGGCCCTCTATGTATACCACCCACCATATACAGGTAACAGCACGGCACTGATGCCTGCTATGTATACCACCCACCATATACAGGGTACAGCACGGCACTGATGCCTGCTATGTATACCACCCACCATATACAGGGTACAGCATGGCACTGGTTCTCTCCTATGTATATCACCCACCATATACAGGGGACAACATGGCACTGGTTCTCTCCTATGTATAACACCCATCATATACAGGGTACTGTATCTAATGGAAGCGGAGGCAGAGATGGTGAAGTTCACATTCGTTTTTATTTTTAAAGTGGAACCTCGGGACCACGGTCCAGGGGGCTCCGAAGGGGGCGTGACTAGTGAGCCCCGGGCACCCGTAGTAAAGCCCCTCAGACAGGGACAGAATGGAATACCCGGAGGACACAGGTGCTACCTCCAGTTAGACCCTGAACATGTGGCAGCTGTCCCAGCGGGACCTAAAGGGATAACAGTAGTTACAGCAGAGTCCGTAATGAGCCGGGTCCTGGATCCGGGTAGATAGTAAGGAGTCGGTTCCAGTGACCTTCACACAGTCCTCAGACACGGATAGCTGTTGGCGGAACGGGATGGCTTTCACCCAGATGGTTGTAGATATAACCAGGAAGCACAGGATACTGATATGCTGTGGAGACAGAGAACATTAGAAAATGTACAGAGACTGCAGACACAGCACAAACAGGTTAGCATGAGAACCGGATGTAGCAATGATAGATACTCGTTGCTCCGGCGCTCTCCCTATGGAGGAGAGGCCAGAAATAGCAGCCAGTGCGCGGTCATTGGTTAATTGCACTTTTTGAATAGTGCACGCCGTCCCTTTAAGAAGGCAGGAGAGCGGGCAGGCGTGCCCTAATAGCCTTAGCTACAGATCTCCCCACAGGACGCCAGGAGGTGGAGGCAGGAGGGAGGCCTGAATGCTGAGCAGCAGCATGAGATCCAGAGGAGGCCGGCTGCTGCCTAAGGACAGCATGTGAGGCTCGAGGTGAGTGACCATAACGGAGGTCAGCGGCAGACCTGGACGCAGCACTAGGACGGGGACCAGGTGTAACAGTGGCAGACCTGGGCGCCAGGACAGGGACAGGGTGTAACAGTATCCCCCTCTTTACACCCCCCTCTTCTTCAAGCCTGCGTAGAACCGTTTAAGGAGAAGAGGAGCCTGGATGTTCTCCCTAGCCTCCCAAGATCTCTCCTCAGGACCAAAACCCCTCCAGTCCACCAGGTAGTAGGTCTTACCTCTTACTTTTTTTACGGCCAAAATGTTTTACCTCAAAAACATCATCGTCCGAGACAGGGTCAGGTGTGGTACCCGGATCCTTAAAGAAGGGGCTCAAAACTATCGGTTTGAGAGAAACATGAAAGGAGTTAGGCACACGTAGGGAAGTAGGCAATTTCAGCTTGTACGAGACTGGATTGATCTGTCTCAAGATCTCAAATGGTCCGATGAACCGGGGACCCAATTTGTATGATGGCATCTTTAAACGGATATACTTCGAAGAGAGCCATACCTTGTCTCCGAGACGAAAGATAGGCACATCCAAACATCTCTTGTCCGCATGCCTTTTCATACGCTGGGAGGCTTTCTCCAGAGCTGTTTTGGTGTCCCTCCAGACCTTAGAAAAATCTTCGGAGAAAGTATCGGCAGCCGGAACGCCAGATGCTCCGGAGATGGAAGAGGTATCCCGGGTTGCAGTCCGAAGACAATCTGAAAGGGAGACTTTCCAGAAGATTCACTTACTTGGTTGTTGTAGGAAAATTCGGCCAGGACAGTAAGTCTGCCCAGTTATCATGATGCGCGTTGACAAAGTGACGCAGGAATCCAGCCAGGATTTGATTTGTCCTCTCCACTTGTCCATTGGACTGGGGATGGTATGCTGAGGAAAACTCCAGTTCAATTCTTACCAGTTTACAAACTGCTCTCCAGAATCTTGAGGTGAACTGGACTCCTCTGTCGGAAACGATGTGGAGAGGGAAACCATGGAGACGGAAGATGTGCCGGATGAACAGATGCGTCAACTCAGGAGCTGTTGGAAGACCGGGTAGCGGAATGAAGTGGGCCATTTTAGAGAAGCGGTCCACCACTAGCCACACCACAGAACAGCCAGATGAGATGGGAAGATCCGTGATGAAGTCCATCACGATATGTTGCCAGGGAGCAGACGGAATTGGTAGGGGCTGAAGCCTACCTGCGGGTAGGTGCTTGGCCGTCTTTTTATGGGCACAAAAAGGACAGGCTGTGACGTACTCCTGAATGTCCTTAGCCATAACAGGCCACCAATAGTACTGAGAAATGAGTTGCAGAGTCTTTCTCTGACCAGCGTGACCAGCCAACTTGGATGAGTGACCCCACCGAAGGACTCAAGTACGTTCAGAAGCTGACACGAAAGTCTTCCCAGGGGGAAGCTGGGTAAGGTCAGAAGAAGCGACAGCGACTAACCTTGAGGGTTCAATGATGTGCTGCAGTTCTTCTTCCTGATCAGGAGGTAGAAAGGCTCTGGAAAGCGTGTGGCGCCCCCAGGAGTATGGTCGCCACAGTGGCTTTGCCTTCCTCCAGGGGAGGGTAATGCCAGGCTTGGAGGCAATGATGGGTCTCTCTCGCAGTCAATCCATACATGCAACACAGTTCCACTCCAGGCCAGCAGGGGGAACTCTGAACCAGGATTAAGGGGAGGAGTGCTCTCTGAGGGCCAAGAGGAAGGAGTGGTCAGTTAGTCTGCGGAGGGTGAAGTGTGAAGACGTGGGGAGAGAAGCTAGAGGTTGAGCTAGGAAGGAGAGCTCCCTCAGCTTGAGAGCGCATGAACTGGAGCCTCCACGGCTGTACAGATACTAATGGTCCTACAACAGATACCAGAGGAGTACGAGGCTGTAAATGCCCTACTCCCGTCTAAGACTTGAGGCACAACAGCAGCTTGGATAGAGAGCCAGGACTCAATAGTGGAGTCCCCGAGAGAGGATGCAGCTGTCTGCCGTGCAAGTAAGGTTCTTGGGAACATCTGACAGGAGGAACTTCAGAGTAACTTAGTACTGGAGTACTTCATTCAAACAAGCGCTAGGAAGGAGACTGCACAGCCCGTCTGCTAAGAGAGAATCCCTGAGTTGCTTCCAGGCTAGCCTGCTCCAATACCATCTGTAATCAGGACCCTGGACTGCAGTTATCGAGTAAAGGTACAGAAATTGCACCTAGCTGTGTCTTGTCTGCTTCTTACCCTTACAGCACTGCTACATCACCGTGCCATCCACCTCTACCCTGCCCTGGGACTATAGCTTCACCTGTGGGGAGCTTTTACACCCTTGCTGCACCCTACCATCAGTCCCAGCAGATCTGCATGCAGCGTCGGCTTAACACCTCCCTTGCCGAGCACCACAGGTGGCGTCACAAACTATTCCATTCCATTACTTGGGCGCCCAGGGCCACGGACCGGGTCACCGCTGCTGTGACACATTCCCCTGACACCGGCTCGTTACTGAGTACCCCACAGCCCTGGGAGGGCGACCCAAGTGCGTCTGCTTTGACATTTTTGTCAGCTGGGCGAAAATGAAGAACAAAATTAAAGCGAGCAAAAAACAAAGCCCAGCGAGCTTGACGAGGATTCAGCCTTTGCGCAGTTTGGAGGTAATCAAGGTTTTTGTGATCGGTGTATATGACTACCTGATAAAGTGCTCTGTTGTGAGTTCATTTTTCCCTTCACCATTGAGGTCTGATGAACTCCCTCTTCTGGTGAAGGAAGGTAGTGAGGCTGATTACAAAGCTCCTGAGCAGAATGATGATGACTGGGTGACTGGAATTGCTGACTGGATATAAGGCAGCCGACGCCCTTCTGCCTTGCGGGTGATTTCTCTGAGGAATTCTTGGAGACCAGTCTGATTCCTGATCCTCAAAAGCTAAGTTTTCTGCTCTGCTTTTTGCATTTGTGTTTTGGTTTTGTTTTGCCTTGTTTTTCTTGATTTCTGCCTTTCCCTGCTGGGTGAGCTGAATTCCTTTTTGCTCTGTCTTCAGAAAATACCTGAGTACTGATATAGTCTTTTTGAAGCCTAGCGCCTTCAGGGCTTTTTTCCCTATCGGTCTGTTGGCTCTTGTTTTGAGAGGGTTTTGGCGGATTGCAGACAGCAGCTTTTCTATCCTGTCCTATTTAGTTAGCTTGGGCCCCATCATTTGCTCAGCCTATCTTTCTATCTGTGTGAGTGTTTTTTCTTCTTGCTTCACCGTCATTATATGTTGGGGGCTGCATATTGCTTTGGGGTGTGCTCTGGGGCAGTTTAGATTTCCCTTTCTGTCTTTAGTGTTGTGAGTTCATTTTCCCCTTCGTCACTGAGGTCTGGTGAACTCCCTATTCTGGTAAAGGAAGGTAGTGAGCCTGATTATCAGGCACCTGAGCTTAATGATGATGACTGGCTGAGCGGAGTCACGTACTGGATATAAGGCTGCCAACGCCCTTCTGCACTGCGGGTGATTTCTCTGTGGACTCCTAGGAGACCAGTCTGATTCCTGCTCCTCTAAAGCTAAGTTTTCTGCTTTGCCTGTTAGCATTTGTGTTTTGTTTTTGTTTGCCTTGCTTTTCTGGATTCTGCCATTCCCTGCTGGGGTGAGCTGAATCTCCTTTTGCCGGTTGCTCTGTCTTCAGAATATTCCTGAGTACTGACATAGCTTTTTTGAAGCCTAGCGTCTTCAGGGCCTTTTTTCACTGTCAGTCTGTTGGCTCTTATTTTCATAGGGTTTTTCACGGATTGCAGACAGCAGCCTTCCTGTCCTTTCCTATCTAGTTAGCTTGGGCCCGTCTTTGCTCAGTCTATCTTTCTGTCTGTGTTAGTGTTCTTTCTTCTTGCTTCACCATCATTATATGTTGGGGGCTGCCTTTTGCTTTGGGGTCTGCTCTGGGGCAGTTTAGATTTCCCTTTCTGTCTTTAGGCTATATAGTCCTCCGGCTGTGTTTGAGGGGTCTAGGGCATCGTAGGAACCCCCCACGGCTACTGCTAGTTGTGTTGATAGGTTCAGGGGTCTGCAATCCGATAGCTGCCAACTTCTCTGGTTTTCTGGACTTAGCTAGCATTTCTGTTTTTGCCTCCTACGGTGACTCATTCATAACACTTTAGGCTATGTAGTTCTCCGGCTGTGATCGAGGAGTCTAGGGCACCGTAGGAACCCCCCACGGCTACTGCTAGTTGTTGTTGTTAGGTTCAGGGGTCTGCAATCCGATAGCTGCCAACTGGTTTTCTGTACTTAGCTAGTATTTCTGTTTTTGCCTCCTACGGTGACTCATTCATAACAGAGCTCCTTCTAGAAGATGCCTCCACTCCTGCAGAGCCAACTTGATAGCCAACAATTCCCGATCTCCAACGGAATAATTTCTCTCTGCAGAAGAAAAAACCTTGGAAAAAATACCACAGGAGTGCATTCGCCCGGTGGACGATTTCTGGGTTAGTACGGCTCCCGCACCTACTGAAGAGGCATCGACCTCAAGAAAAAATTGTTCATTAGAGTCAGGACGATGAAGAACAGGTGCTACAGAAAAGGCCTTTTTTAGAGAAACAAAAGCCTCCTCCGCATCAGGGGAATGAATTGTCTGTAGTAGTTGGTGAAGCCCAGAAATCACTGTATGGCCTTCAGCCCAGATGGACGAGGCCACTTGAGTACAGCCGATAACTTCTCTGGATCCATTTTTAATCCTGTGGAGGAAACAATGTAACCGAGGAGAGGCAAAGAAGATTGTTCAAAAAGGCAAATTTCAAACTTGGCATACAGTCTGTTCTCCCTGAGCCTCTGTAAGACTAGGCGTACTTGCCTCCGGTGCGAGGCCAAGTCAGTGGAAAAAATCAGAAAGTCGTCCAGGTAGACAAGAACACAGGTGTAAAGCAGATCCCTGAAAATGTCATTGACGAACTCTTAGAAAACAGCAGGTGCATTGCTTAGACCAAACGGCATTACCAGGTACTTGTAGTGACCATCACAGGTGTTGAAGGCTGTTTTCCATTCGTCTCCATCCCTGATTCTGATCAAGTTGTAGGCACCTCTGAGATCCAGCTTGGTGAAGATCTTGGCCCCTCGGAGACGGTTAAACAGTTCTGAAATTAGAGACAAAGGGTACCTGTTTTTTACCGTGATCTGGTTCAGTCCCCGGTAGTCGATACAGGGCCGCAAGGATCCTTCCTTTTTCTTTACGAAGAAGAAGCCTGCTCCTGCCGGTGATGATGATTTTCGGATAAACCCTCTGGCCAAATTCTCCTGGATGTAGTCCGACATAGCCTGAGTCTCTGCCTGGGAAAGAGGGTAAACTCTCCCACGGGGAGGAGATGTTCCAGGAAGAAGATTTATTGGACAGTCATACGACCTATGGGGGGGAAGTTTTTCAGCCTCCTTTTTCCCGAAGACATCCGAGAAGGACAAGTAAGCGGATGGTAATCCAGGCAGGGTAGCAGGTTGGACCGGGGGTGAAACTGGTTCAATTCGGGTTAAGCAACGGTCCGAGCAGGAATCTCCCCAAGGTAGAATTTCGCCTGTTCTCCAATTAAGAACTGGTTCGTGTTTCTGAAACAAAGCCAAACCTAGAAGCAAGGGGTGAGACAAACCAGGGTACACATAAAAACTGATTCTTTTAGAATGCATAAGACCTACCCAGAGTTCCACTGGCACAGTGTGTAACTGGACGGGTTCAGTCAGTGGCTGGCCATCGACAGCGGTCACCCGCAGCGGATTGGGAAGAGCCTGAACTGGTAAGTGGTAACGATCCACAAGCGTCTGCTGGATAAAACTCCCGGCGGCCCCGGAATCCAACAGACAGAGTCCAGAAAATTTTATTGCTCCGCAGGTCACGGAGACTGAGATCTGCAATGAAGGAGAGGAATGTTCTCTACCTAGGGTGACCCCTCCTACCGAACCTAGGAACAGGAGTTTCCCGACTTCTTTGGACAGGAGCGGATCAGGTGTTCGGAACTACCACAATATAGACAGCTTCCGTCTTTGCGACGCGCCTCCTGGCGGCGGCTGGCCAGATTTACTTACATGTAGGCACAAACGACACGGCAAGAAATGACCTACCAACTATCTGCGAAGACTTTGAAATTCTGGGGAGGAAAATAAAGGAATGGAACGTACAGGTTGTTTTCTCATCAATCCTCCCAGTCGATGGTCATGGCATCAGAAGATGGAATAGGATACTAGAGGTGAACAAGTGGCTACGACGGTGGTGCAGGCAGCAAGGATTTGGATTCTTGGACCATGGCGTGAATTACCTCTATGACGGACTTCTCGCAAGAGATGGGATACACCTCACAAAACCTGGGAAACACACATTCGCCAGAAGACTTGCCACACTCATCAGGAGGGCTTTAAACTAGAAGAAGAGGGGATGGGAGGAAAAACAGCAGACAAGAACATGCAGCAGAAGGACAAACTAATCAAGGATACTAGATGTGGGAAAGAGGACCCAAGACAGGGTACTCAGAAGGAAGCTAAGAAAAAGGAAGCAAAACTTCTTTCCTGCATGCTGACCAACGCAAGAAGCCTGACCAATAAGAATGAAGATCTGGAGTTGGTAATGTATGAGGAAAAATACGACATAGTAGGAATAACTGAGACATGGTTAGACGACAGCTATGACTGGGCGGCTAACTTGCAAGGATATGATTTGCTTAGGAGGGATCGTAAAAAAAGGAAAGGGGGTGGAGTCTGTCTATATATAAAGTCGACTTTAAAGCCCACACTAAGAGAAGATATACAAGAGGGAAATGAAGAGGTGGAGTCTCTATGGGTGGAGATACAAGAAGGGAAAAGTAATAAAATCTTCATAGGGGTTTGTTATAAGCCACCAAATCTAACAGAAACCACTGAAAATGTATTATTGAAACAAATAGACAAAGCAGCAAATCACAATGAGGTGATTATTATGGGGGACTTCAACTACCCCGACGTAGACTGGGAAACTGAAACCTGCGTATCTCAGAAAGGAAACCAATTTCTGTCAGTGACTAAGGATAATTATCTGTCACAACTTGTGCAGGGCCCAACTAGAGGGACAGCCCTTCTGGACTTAATTTTAAGCAGCAGGCCAGATAGAATAACAGAAGTACGAGTCGATGGGCACCTAGGGAACAGTGACCACAATATAATAAAATTCCACTTGTCCTTCAGTAAGGTGCCCTGGAAGGGGGTTACAAAAACGCTGAATTTCAGGAAAGCAAAGTTTGATCAGCTTAGAGAGGACCTTCGCCGAATTGATTGGGACAATGTCCTCAAAAATAGGAGCACAGAAAATAAATGGGAAATATTTAAATCAGTTTTACACACCCACTGCGAGCTAGCCATACCGTACAGAAATAAAAGGGCTAGGAACAGGAGAACACCAATGTGGCTAAATAAGGATGTTAAAAGGGCAATAAATAACAAGAACAAGGCATTTAAGAAGCTAAAACAAAAAGGCAATGAAGAAGCATTAAAAAGTTATTGAGAAAAAAATAAAATGTGTAAAAAAAACAAATACATTTAGCAAAAGTGGAAACTGAGAGACTCATTGCTAAGGAAAGTAAAACAAACCCCAGACTATTCTTTAATTATATAAACAGTAAAATGATTAAAATTGATGGTGTCGGCCCTTTAAATAACAATGAGGGTGAAATCATAGAGAGCGATGTGGGAAAAGCAAATGTTTTAAATACTTTTTTCTCAACAGTGTTCACACAGGAAAAGGATTTGCCAGGGGAAATGCAGAGTGATAATGTAAACTCCCCATTAAGTATTACCTGCCTAACCCAGGAAGAAGTGCAGAACCGCCTTAGTAAGATTAAAATTGACAAATCACCAGGTCCTGATGGCATTCACCCTCGGGTATTATGGGAGTTAAGTAATGTTATCACATTACTGGCCTCTATTCCTTATATTTAAAGACTCTATAGAAACAGGGTCTGTTCCTTTTGATTGGCGGCAAGCAAATGTGGTACCAATATTCAAAAAGGGGTGTAAAAGGGAACTTGGAAACTATAGGCCGGTAAGCTTAACATCTGTTGTGGGTAAAATTTTTGAAGGGTTTCTAAGGGATACCATTATGGAATATCTCAATGTTAATAAATGTTTAACTCCATATCAACATGGATTTATGAAGGATCGCACCTGTCAATCTAACCTGATCAGCTTCTATGAGGATGTAACCTCTCAAATGGAACAAGGAGAATCATTGGATGTCATTTATCTCGACTTCGCTAAAGCATTTGACACTGTCCCACATAAAAGATTGGTAAGTAAGATGAGAAAGCTTGGGCTAGGGGAAAATTTGTGTAGATGGGTAGGTAGCTGGCTTAGTAATAGAAAACAAAGAGTGGTTATTAATGGTGCATACTCAGATTGGGCCAGGTTACTAGTGGGGTACCACAGGGTTCTGTATTGGGCCCCCTACTATTTAATATATTTATTAATGATCTAGTGGATGGCTTACACAGTAAAATATCAGTATGTGTGTAACAACCCTGCTGGCATCACTGCATGGCCTCCCATCCCCTGCACACCAACTTTCTGCTTCAAGCCATGCTGTGAAATCTGTCTGTTGCCAGTCCTGTGCTCCGTGCTTCTGCTCTCCATGTTTCCAGAATGTGTGTATAGGGGGGCGGCGCCAGAACTCTCTGGTTCTTATGCAGTCAGGGTGCTCCTGCCTAATCTGTCCCTGACCAATCACCTAGAGCCCTTGACTATTTAGTTTCGCCACACCCACTGAAACATTGCCTGTGCAATGTCTAATATCAGTTAGTATCTTGCTGCTGAGGAAGCCAGGCCCTGTTCTCTGTATTTCCTCCTTCTCTGGAGGAATACTTCTTGTCTTGCCTTGTACCTTGTCTGCCTGCCAGGAGGCTGAATATCCTGGCCGTTGAGTCTTGGTTCCAGTACCCTGTCTGTACTCTGTCCTACCTTAATCTCCCTTTCTCCTTATCCGTGGCTTCCTTCCCTGCTGTGTCTTTCCTTGTGTCCTCCCTGTCTGTGCATCTGCACCCTTGCAGCTCTGTCTGTTCATCTGCACCCTTGCAGCTCTGTCTGTTCATCTGCACCCTTGCAGCTCTGTCTGTTCATCTGCACCCTTGCAGCTCTGTCTGTTCATCTGCACCCTTGCAGCTCTGTCTGTTCATCTGCACCCTTGCAGCTCTGTCTGTTCATCTGCACCCTTGCAGCTCTGTCTGTGAATCTGCACCCTTGCAGCTCTATCTGTTCATCTGCACCCTTGCAGCTCTGTCTGTCTGTGAATCTGCACCCTTGCAACTCTATCTGTTCATCTGCACCCTTGCAGCTCTGTCTGTGAATCTGCACCCTTGCAGCTCTATCTGTGAATCTGCACCCTTGCAGCTCTGTCTGTGAATCTGCACCCTTGCAGCTCTATCTGTGCACGCCTCCGCAGCCGCTCTGCCTGCTCGGCTCCCTAGACGCTCTGCCTGCTTGGCTCCCTAGCCGCTCTGCCTGCTCGGCTCTCTAGCCGCTCTGCCTGCCCGACTCCCTTGGAGCCCAGCCTACTCCGCACTCATGCGGCTCCGCCTACCTGCACCTCCTGTGTGAACAGGTCCAAACCTGTTCCTTCATATTCCACTCCTTCCTGCCTATTTCCATACCTGCACCTCCTGTGTGAACAGGTCCAAACCTGTTCTCTCATATACCACTCCTGCTTGCCCTGTGTCTCAAGCCGTCACCTACCTGCTCTGTGTCTCCAAGCCGTGCCCGCTTGCCCAGTATCTCCAAGCCGTGCCCGCTTGCCCAGTGTCTCCAAGCCGTGCCCACTTGCCCAGTGTCTCCAAGCCGTGTCTCCAAGCCGTACCTGCCTGCCAGTGTACCAAGCCATGCCTGCTTGCCCAGTGTCTAGGCCTGCCTGTTAGTCACACCTGTCCAAGTGACTTGTCCCCGAGTGGGATCAGCAGCCACAGCCAGACACCACCCTGGAGTGGCACCCGACAGCTACCTGCCGCACAAGCCTGACCTCACCATCAGAGGCTTCAGTGAAGACCGAGGTAGCTGTCGTAGTCACGCCCCTTCCAGGGTAGCCTGGTTTGTGGCACAGTGGGGCCACAACCCCCGGCTCACGCCATTCAGCCAAGGCGTGAGCGTGACAATTTGCAGATGATACAAAACCATGTAAGGTAGTTAACACAAAGGAGGACAGTTTGCAACTACAGACAGATTTGAGTAAATTGGAGAATTGGGCTGAAAAATGGCAAATGAGGTTTAACACAGATAAGTGTAAGGTTATGCACATGGGAAGGAGAAACAGATGCTACAATTACTTACTAAATGGGAAACTGCTGGGGAAATCAGACATGGAAAAAGATTTAGGCATCTTAGTCAATAAGAAGCTAAATTGGAGTGCCCAGTGACAGGCAGCAAAGCAAATAGGGTCATGGGATGCATTAGAAGAGGTCTGGGGACACAAGATGAAAACATAATTCTCCCTCTGTACAAATCACTAGTCAGACCACACTTGTAGTATTGTGTGCAATTATTGAACTTGAAAGGGTTCAAAGGCAGGCTACTAAAATGATAAATGGAGTTGGTTCACTACAATACCCAGAAAGGTTATCAAAATTAGGTCTATTTACTCTAGAAAAGAGAAGACTTAGGGGAGACTTAATATATATGTTCAAGTATATCAGAGGGCAATACAGAGATCTCTCCAATGAACTGTTTGTACCAAGGACTGTGACAAGAACAAGGGGGCATTCTCTTGTTTGGAGGAAAGACAATTTCTGCACCAGCATAGAAGAGGGTTCTTCACGGTAAGAGCAGTGAGGCTCTGGAATTCTCTTCCTGAGGAAGTGGTGATGGCCAACTCACTGAATGAATTTAAGAAAGGAATGGATGCTTTTCTTGCGAGTAACAGTATAGAAGGTTACGAATAACAAAATATTATAGGTAGATGGTTGACCCAGCTTAGGGGAAGGAATTTTTTTCCCTATGGAGAAAATTGGCTTCTACTCTGTGGGTTTTTTGCTTTCCCCAGGATCAACAATGCAGAACAGCTGCACTAAAAATAGGCTGAACTAGATGGACATAAGGTCTTCCTTCAGCCTTCAAATCTATGTTACTATGATCTACCTCCATAGCTTCGGGAGAAGAAGATGAGGTAGCCATTTTGGAAGAACTAGAGTCCAAGTGGTAGGACCTCTTGTCTCGCTTCATCTCCATGGAACGCACCTGAAAACGCAGGTCAATCCAGGTTGCCAAGGAAATCAGGTCATCCAAGATGGTAGGCCTGTCCCGTCCCGCCAGCTCATCCTTAATTTTTCGAGATAGGCCCTCCCAGAAGGTAGCCAGCAAGGCCTCATTGTTCCAGGACAGCTCAGACGAGAGGGTGCGGAACTGAACAGCATACTGAGCCACCGTGAGGGTTCCTTGGCGTAAACGAAGCAGAGCAGAAGCGGTCGACGTGACCCGGCCAGGTTTATCGAATGCCCTGCGAAAAGTCTCTAGGAAAGACTGAAGATCATTAACCAGTGGGTCTCCTCTCTCCCATAACGGGTTTAGCCAGGTGAGAGCCTCTCCAGCTAGATGTGACATAATGAAGCCCACTTTGGCACAGTCAGAAGCAAACATGTGCACCAAGATTTTGAAGTGTAGGGTACACTGATGGAGAAAACCCCAACACTGAGAGGGGTCACCATGGAAGTGGGGAGGAGCTGCCAGGCGAGGACCCTTGCTTCCGTGACAGCAGGTACCTGGGTGTTGATAGGTGATTCAGAAGCAGCCGGGTTCAGCAGAGAATCCATGCGGGTGGACAGGTTACGTAGGTAAGACGTGATCTTGTCCTGTTGATCTTTTAAGCGGGTCACCTCTTGGCACAGTTCCATAGTCGGAGGCCTCTGGGGTCCAGCGGATTCCATGGCTGGAGCAATCTGTAACGAATGGAAGCGGAGGCAGAGATGGTGAAGTTCACATTCGTTTTATTTTTAAAGTGGAACCTCGGGACCACGGCCCGGGGGGCTCCGAAGGGGGCGTGACTAGTGAGCCCCGGGCACCCGTAGTAAAGCTCCTCAGACAGGGCCAGAATGGAATACCTGGAGGACACAGGTGCTACCTCCAGTTAGACCCTGAACATGTGGCAGCTGTCCCAGCGGGACCTAAAGGGATAACAGTAGTTACAGCAGAGTCCGTAATGAGCAGGGGCCTGGATCCGGGTAGATGGTAAGGAGTCGATTCCAGTGACCTTCACACAGTCCTCAGACACGGATAGCTGTTGGCCGAAAGGGATGGCTTTCGCCCAGATGGTTGCAGATGTAACCAGGAAGCACAGGATACTGCTATGCTGTGGAGACAGCATTAGAAAATGCACAGAGACTGCAAACGCAGCACAGACAGATTAGCATGAGAACCGTATGTAGCAATGATAGATACTCGTTGCTCCAGCGCTCTCCCTATGGAGGAGAGGCCAGAAATAGCAGCCAGTGCGCTGCCATTGGTTAATTGCACTTTTTGAATAACGCACGCCATCCCTTTAAGAAGGCAGGAGAGCGGGCAGGCATGCCCTAAGAGCATTAGCTACAGATCTACTCACAGGACGCCAGGAGGTGGAAGCAGGAGGGAGGCCTGAATGCTGAGCAGCAGCATGAGATCCAGAGGAGGCCGGCTGCTGCCTAAGGACAGCATGTGAGGCTCAAGGTGAGTGCCAATAACGGAGGTCAGCGGCAGACCTGGACGCAGCACTAGGACGGGGACCAGGTGTAACAGTGGCAGACCTGGGCACCGCGCCAGGACAGGGACCGGGTGTAACAGGTACAGCATAGCACTGATTCTCTCCTAAGTACACACTTCAAAAACAAGATAGACCAAACACGGCAAGTCTTTATTATTCAACCACCACAACCCCTTTGCATACCAGACCAATGCCCAAACCCCATAACCTCCTTATCCAACATCACTGAAGGGGAGCTTGCTCATCTTTTCTCCAAATCACACCTCACCACTTGTGCACTTGACCCCATCTCATCCCACCTCCTCCCCAACCTCGCCACCACTCTTATCCCATCTCTAACCCACCTCTTCAACCTATCACTAACTTCCGGTACCTTCCCTTCTGCTTTGAAACATGCTACAATCACGCCTATCCTAAAAAAGTCAACCCTCGACCCAACTGCTATGTCCAGCTATCGCCCAATATCGCTGTTCCTGAAGCAGCACGTCCACGCTGAACTTTCCTCCCATCTCTCATCTAACCTGCTCTTTGACAATCTACAATCTGGTTTCCACCCCCATCACTCCACTGAGACAGCCCTGACCAAAATTACTAACGACAAACTTACAGCCAAAGCGAACGGACAATACTCTATACTCCTCCTTCTAGACCTGTCCTCTGCCATCGACACAGTTGTCCACTGCCTCCTACTACAGATCCTCTCTTCCTTTGGCATCAAAGACTTTGCCCTATCCTGGATTTCCTCATACCTCTCCTACCGCACATTCAGCGTCTCCCACTCCCTCACTACATCCTCATTCCACCCTCTCTCTGTTGGAGTCCCCCAAGGCTCTGTTCTAAGACCCCTACTCTTCTCAATCTATACACTTGGCCTGGGGCAACACATAAAGTCCCACGGATACCAGTACCACCTTTATGCCAAAGATACTTAGATTTTCCTCTCTGGCCCAGATGTCACCTCTCTGCTCTCCAAAATCCCGGCATGTCTATCAGCCATATCCTCCTTCTTCTCCTCTCGCTTACTCAAACTGAATGTGGACAAATCTGAACTGATCATCTTTCCCCCATCTCACAGATCTTCCTTACCTGACCTCTCTATAACAATTGACGGCATCGCGCTTTCCCCCGTACCGGAGGTCCGCTGCCTTGGAGTAACCTGTTATGAATGAGTCACCGTAGGAGGCAAAAACAGAAATACTAGCTAAGTCCAGAAAACCAGAGAAGTTGGCAGCTATCGGATTGCAGACCCCTGAACCTAACAACAACAACTAGCAGTAGCCGTGGGGGGTTCCTACGGTGCCCTAGACCCCTCGATCACAGCCGGAGAACTACATAGCCTAAAGTCAGAAAGGGAAATCTAACATATAATGATGGTGAAGCAAGATGAAAAAACACTCACACAGATAGAAAGATAGGCTGAGCAAATGATGGGGCCCAAGCTAACTAAATAGGACAGAATAGAAAAGCTGCTGTCTGCAATCCGCCAAAACCCTCTCAAAACAAGAGCCAACAGACTGATAGGGAAAAAAGCCCTGAAGACGCTAGGCTTCAAAAAGACTATATCAGTACTCAGATATTTTCTGAAGACAGAGCAAAAAGGAATTCAGCTCACCCAGCAGGGAAAGGCAGAAATTCCAGAAAAACAAGGCAAAACAAAACCAAAACACAAATGCAAAAAGTAGAGCAGAAAACTTAGCTTTTGAGGAGCAGGAATCAGACTGGTCTCCAAGAATCCCTCAGAGTAATCACCCGCAAGGCAGAAGGGCGTCGGCTGCCTTTATATCCAGTTAGCAATTCCAGTCACCCAGTCATCATCATTCTGCTCAGGAGCTTTGTAATCAGCCTCACTACCTTCCTTCACCAGAAGAGGGAGTTCATCAGACCTCAATGGTGAAGGGGAAAATGAACTCACAACAGTAACCCTTGACTCTGCCCTGTCCTTCAAACCGAACATCCAAGCTCTTTCCACCTCCTGCCGCCTCCAACTCAAAAATATTTCCAGAATCCGTCCCTTCCTCAAGCTTCACTCTACTAAAATGCTTGTGTATGCCCTCATCATCTCCCGTCTCGACTACTGCAACATCCTTTTCTATGGCTTCCCTGCTAACACCCTCGCACCTCTCCAGTCCATCCTTAACTCTGCTGCCCGACTAATTCATCTATTTCCTCGCTACTCCTCCGCTTCTCCCCTCTGCAAATCTCCTCACTGGCTCCCACACCCTCAGCGTATCCAATTCATATTACTAATACTGACCTACAAGGCCATCTGTAACCTGTCTCCTCCATATATCTCTGAATTAATCTCCCGATATCTTCCATCACGTAATCTCCGATCCTCCCAAGACCTCCTTCTCTCCTCCACACTTATTCGCTCCTCACCCAACCACTTCCAAGACTTCTCCTGAATAGCCCCAGGGTAGAGCTTGGCACTAGTGCTCTCATATGTACACCACCCATCTTTTACAGGGTAGGGCATAGCACTAGTGCCCAGACAGGTTTTCTCTATGTATAATACCATTCATCTTATACAGGGTAGAGCATGGCCCTGGCGCCCAGACTGGTCCTCTCCTATGTATACCACCCATTTTACACAAGGTAGAGTATGGCACTGGTTCTCTTCTATGTATACCACTTGTAATATAATGTAGAGCATGGCACTGGTACTGCGAATGGGCCCATCCTTTGTATAACATTCATCTTATACAGGGTAGAGCATGGCACTGGTGCTCACACTGGTCCTCTCCTGTGTATACAACTTATCATATAGAATATACCATGGCTCTGGTGTCCAGAATGGTCCTGTCTGCATGTATATCATTTATCATGCAGAATAGAGCATGGCACTGGTGTAAAACTGGTCCTCTCGCCATGTATACCACCCATTTTATACAGTGTAGTGCAAGGCACTGGTACCCAGACAGGTCCTTTTACCATGTATCCTACTCATCATATACAGAATAAAGCATGGCACTGGTACATAAATTTGTCTATTAAGGACCATGTGATGAGTGATAGGGTTCTATACAGATCAAGAGATGTCGTTTATGTACAAATGTGTAGAGCGAAAAAACATTTATGTGCATTTCCTGTTGCCAAAATATTATATAGTCTGGAGCACTGATCTCCAACATGTGGCACTCCAGCTCTATGTGTAATAATGCCATCAAAGTACAAAATCTAGATATTCTTATACATCCTGTGAGAATCATGTGGGAATAGTGGATGAGGGCAGGTATATCTCGCCCAGATTCCTTTCCTATGTGGCCTAGTCTGGTCAGTATCGCACCTGCTTGCTAATGAATAATGGGAGGTGGATATAAAAGGATGCCAGGTGGTTGTGTGAGTGTCTCAGCCTGGGAACACAGAGAGCCTGTCTGTGTGAGAGACACACGTGAGTGAAAGCAGTGCCCACTGCAACTGTGGTTTGGCTGGATGGGAGAAGCCTGCCAGTTGGTAGTTAGGTTGTCCATTGTTTAGTTAGTGTCGGACAGGCAAGTATTTGTTTTATGTTTTATTTCCTTTTTGCATTGCTTTCACCTTTAATAAACCTGACCCAGGGTCAGTTACACCCGAATCCCAGCTCTGCGCCTGATTTTCATGCTGAACGCACGTGACCTTTGACCCCAGCAAAGCCGATCCCTGAGTGTTTTATCACATTGTGGTGGAGAACGCGGGCATCACGTTGCAAGCATGAGCATGGAGGACATGGTGAAAGCGCTGGTACAGTCCACCGCCGTCCAGCAAGAAGCTAATCGGGTGATGATGGCCCAGCTGAAGGAGTTGGTGGACATGACAGCTACCGATCGTTCGCTTCTCCAGCAGGTGGCGCAGCGCCTGGCAAGCCTACAGGAGGTTAACCTGGAAGCCGAGTCGAGAGTGATTCACGTGAGTCGGTACTGGCAGAAGATGACGACCGAAGATGACGTCGAGGCATACCTGACCACGTTTGAACGGATGGCGGTGCGAGAAAAATGGCCGAAGGCACGATGGGCCGGCCTGATTGCCCCGTTTCTTTCCGGTGAGGCCCAAAAGGCTTATTATGACTTAGAGCCGGAAGCTGCGCAGGACTTTGACAAACTGAAAGCCGAGATCTTGACCCGGCTGGGAGTGACGACCGCTGTCCGTGCACAGAGAGTGCATCAATGGACTTATCAGCCGGATAAACCACCGCGGTCACAGATGTTCGACCTGATCCACGTGACGAAGAAGTGGCTACAACACGAGGTGCTGACAGCGCCAGAGATAATCCAGAGAGTCGTCATGGACAAGTACCTGAGAGCTCTACCGCCAGCCCTGAGGAAGTGGGTAAGCCATGGAAATCCTACGACGGCAGATCAACTGGTGGATCTGGTTGAACGTTACTCCGTGGCGGAAGGACTCCGAGACGACGCTACCCCACCTCGTTCTTCATCGTCTCCACGTGGAACCGGTAAGACTGTTCCAGGGAGTAGGGGAGATGGAAAAATCCCTAAGACAGTGGGGGAGGAAAACGGGACTGCCCGCACTGCGAGGCCGAGAGTAACGAACTATGGTCTAAGCAAGGGGCCCGTTAGGTGTTTCCGCTGCCAAGAGATGGGACACATTGTTACGAACTGTCCGCTCACTACTGAACCCATGCAGTGCGACGTCACAGACTCTAAAAACCGCATGTCTATGGTTGCAAGGGTAGTGAGTGTGAATGCTGGTCAAAAGGAGGTGGAAAAACACTTGTGTGATTTAACTGTTGATGGAAAAAATGTGGTGGCATTGTTAGACTCGGGAAGTGTGGTGACTCTGGTGAAGGCCAGTCTGGTGTCAGCCCCGACTGGACCATCAGACAAATTTTCTGTAACGTGTGTGCATGGAGACACCTGTTCGTACCTCACCACGGTCATATGCATTACTACTTCCTATGGGTCTGTGCAACATAAAGTGGGACTCGTCCCGGCGTTATTGCATGATGTTATCCTGGGCCGGGATTTTCCCCACTTCTGGCAATTGTGGGAGAATCAGTTGATACCCCAGGGTAATAATGTACATGATTCTTCTCCCCGGGCGCGTGTGGGTCCCGAACCCCTGGAAGAGGTCTCCCCGGAAGACTCGGGGGAAGAGTCTGCTGGAAATGACCTACAGTTCCCGTTTTCAGTCATGGCGGGTGATACGGAGGAGACCGGGGAAGAGGAGGAGGCCGACAGCCGTCCACCTCCCCGTTTTCCGGATTTAGAAGTTCAGAAAGATGACTTCCAAAGCGAGCAAATAAAGGATCCTACCCTTTCTCAGGCTAGGACAAATGTAAAAGTGATAAATGGGGTACCCGTAGAACCTGGCTCTAGGCTGGCATATCCTTACATGGTTCTGGAGAATGATTTACTCTATCAGATAGAGAAAAAGGGGGAAGACACGGTGCAACTATTAGTCGTGCCAAAACCCTACTGGTGGCAGGTGCTGGACCTGGCCCACGGACATGTGATGGGAGGTCACCTGGGTGTCCAGAAAACCACCGAAAGGATATTACACTGTTTTGTTTGGCCAGGCATGCATCACAATGTTCGTGTATATTGTGAGTCTTGTCCTGACTGCCAAGCCTCTGCACCTAAGCCCCGGTTCTGTAGCCCTTTGGTACCCCTACCTATTATTGAAGTCCCGTTTGAGAGGATTGGGATGGATTTAGTTGGGCCCCTTCCACGGTCTGCACGTGGACACCAACATATCCTGGTCATCTTGGATTATGCCACTCGTTACCCGGAGGCCATACCTTTGCGTAACACGGCCACCAAGACGGTTGCCAAGGAACTGGTGCATGTGTTTAGTCAGGTCGGTATACCAAAACAGATACTCACCGACCAGGGGACCCCCTTTATGTCCAGGGTAATGAAGGAGCTCTGCCGATTGTTACAAATCGAACCGTTACGCACCTCCGTGTATCACCCTCAAACAGACGGGTTGGTCGAACGGTTCAATAAAACTCTGAAGCAGATGCTGAGAAAGGCGATAGACAAGGATGGGAAGAACTGGGACTATTTACTTCCGCATTTGCTTTTTGCCATCAGGGAAGTGCCCCAGTCTTCCACGGGGTTCTCGCCTTTCGAGTTATTGTACGCCCGACGTCCCCGCGGACTGTTAGACGTTGCAAAAGAAACCTGGGAGGATCAGGTCACTCCGTTTAAAACGGTGATAGATCACTTCACACAAATGCAGGACCGTATTGCGGCTGTTATGCCTATCGTCAAAGAACACATGATGCAGGCTCAAGGAGCCCAAAAAAGAATCTATGATAGGGGCGCCAAGATCCGTACGTTTGCACCTGGAGATAGGGTGTTGATCCTGGTCCCCACGGTGGACAGTAAGTTCCTGGCAAAGTGGCAGGGCCCCTTTGAGATTAAGGAAAGAGTTGGTGAAGTAAACTACAAAGTATACCAGGCAGGTAAACGGAAACCTGAACAGATTTATCATGTAAATCTGATAAAACCCTGGAAAGATCGGTCTGCCTTGTCAGCGGAGCTGGCCCGTCCCGTCTGCTCGCATACCGTACTGGAGGTACGGGTGGCAGAGACTCTCTCGGAGCAGCAAAAGACTGAGGTCAGACAGTTTCTACTTTACAACCAAAAGTTTTTCTCAGAAAAACCTGGGCAGACTACGCTAATGAAACATGACATCGTAACGGAACCTGGTGTCACAGTTCACGTAAAGCCCTACAGAATCCCAGAAGCACGCCGTGAAGCCGTTTCCCGAGAAGTGAAGGCAATGTTAGAGTTAGGCGTCATTGAGGAATCGCACAGTGCTTGGTCCAGCCCGATTGTGCTAATTCCTAAACCGGACGGCACCATCCGGTTCTGCAATGACTTCAGGAAACTGAATGCGGTCTCAAAATTTGATGCCTACCCTATGCCCCGGGTCGACGAGTTAATAGATCGGTTAGGAAAAGCCCGGTATATTACGACTCTAGACTTAACAAAGGGGTATTGGCAGATCCCTCTGGCGGAGGCTGCCAGAGAAAAGACGGCATTTGCTACCCCAGAAGGTCTATTTCAGTATGTGTATATGCCGTTTGGACTGCATGGAGCACCGGCGACCTTCCAGAGACTGATGGATCGAGTCCTGAGGCCGCATAGGCAGTACACTTCGGCCTATTTGGATGACATTGTCATTTACAGCTTGGACTGGGAGACTCATCTCCAGAAAGTACAAGCTGTGATTGACGACCTGTGGGAGGCAGGTCTAACCGCGAACCCCAAGAAATGTCATATCGGGCTAGAAGAAGCCCAGTATTTGGGGTATGTAATTGGGAGGGGTGTTGTTAAACCCCAGGTTGATAAGATTCAGGCGGTTCAGGACTGGCCACAACCTGTCAGCAAGAAGCAGGTGCAAGCCTTCCTGGGGATCGCCGGCTATTATCGCCGGTTCATACCCAATTATGCAGCCATCGCTACCCCCCTGACGGATCTTACAAAAGGGAAAGACTCCGTCATGATTAAATGGAGTTTAGCGGCTGAAGAAGCCTTCCATAGCCTAAAACGGGCACTTTGCTCTCAGCCTGTACTGGTGACTCCGGACTTCCGCAGCGAGTTTGTGGTACAAACGGATGCCTCTGATAACCGGTATCGGGGCCGTACTCTCACAAGTGAGGGACGGAGTGGAACACCCAGTCCTCTATCTCAGCAGGAAGCTGAATAAACACGAACAAAGGTATGCAGTCATAGAAAAAGAGTGCCTCGCCATTAAGTGGGCTCTAGAGGTCCTCAAATATTACCTCGTGGGTCAAAAGTTCAGGCTGATCACTGACCATGCCCCTCTCAAGTGAATGCACTTGAACAAGGAACGGAATAGCCGGGTGACCCGGTGGTTCCTTGCCCTGCAGGCCTACACTTTTATGGTGGAGCACCGCCCAGGGGTACAGATGGGGAATGCAGATGCCCTGTCCCGAGTGCACTGTTTGGCGGGTGTCATTGCTCGACCAGAGTGGTCTGAGCAGAGGGGGGGATATGTGAGAATCATGTGGGAATAGTGGATGAGGGCAGGTATATCTTGCCCAGATTCCTTTCCTATGTGGCCTAGTCTGGTCAGTATAGCACCTGCTTGCTAATGAATAATAGGAGGTGGATATAAAAGGATGCCAGGTGGTTGTGTGAGTGTCTCAGCCTGGGAACACAGAGAGCCTGTCTGTGTGAGAGACACACGTGAGTGAAAGCAGTGCCCACTGCAACTGTGGTTTGGCTGGACGGGAGAAGCCCGCCAGTTGGTAGTTAGTTTGTCCATTGTTTAGTTAGTGCCGGACAGGCAAGTATTTGTTTTATGTTCTATTTCCTTTTTGCATTGCTTTCACCTTTAATAAACCTGACCCAGTGTCAGTTATACCCGAATCCCAGCTCTGCGCCTGATTTTCATGCTGAACGCACGTGACCTTTGACCCCAGCAAAGCCGATCCCGGAGTGTTTTATCACAATCCTCAAACCTGCCCAGTTCCTTCATCTTTCAACAATGACTTTGTTGCTTTGCCTCCCGCCTTTTGTTACCCCAACAGATCTAAGATGTAGTTCTGTTCTGCCTTCAGGCACGCTGACACTTGGTGCAATACAGCATACAGCATAAACCACATCTGTCTTCCAAAATAAGCAGACTGTTCTTTGTAGTCTAAGTTGTTTATTTGGTGAAGAGTATAGAACGTGTGGTAAAACTGTAAAGAATACAAATGACATGCATAAGTATTGGGCAGATCATCATAGCTAACACAAATACAGAAGCATTCAGTGTGATGCAACCTACATAGAAAAAACACAGGTGTCTAATTACATCTCTGATATACTCTCTGCACACACTGCATTGTAAGAAAGACTAAGCGTTCCAGATATGCTTTACCCAGATAACAAATTCGAGTTTGAGAGTTAACATGGAGGACAGGTAAACGCATGCATCCTATGATATACACAGAAGCAAAATGGCCCTTCTTTGTCTCAGAATACATTGCTTCCTTCCTGTGGTGCTAATAAAAATATGGATATCTTATAGCCTACATATTGTAATATATTGTTTATATGCTTTGTTATAGTGTGGTCATTAGACCAAGGATGGAAAGTATTCCAAATATGAAATATGGTTGTTTGAATCCAAACACTATATTGCAATATACTATGGTGTAATATCATTAATGCTGAACTTTGACACTGAGCCAGAAAGCGTTTGCTCTGTGTCAATACTGTAAGACAAGGAATTGTTCTGTGGTCTTTGAAGCTCTGTGTTTCAAGGATTCATTATCCTGATTTGCACACAAGTGACCCCTGTTGACAAACAGTGATATATACTGAATACTTTCACTTGGGGGGTGGTTGATGGGAAGGAACCTTCCAACTAATTCTATGTGGTGTATCCTTTACATATGTGCTAGGACAATAGGAATAACAACTGTATAGATAATGAATATTTATGCTGCTTGAACAAGGAAGTCTTGTGCTCGGTAATAGTATGATTCTCGATTGACAAGAGAGACCAAAATGTGATGGTCTCATGTAGCAATGATCATGCATGGCATCCATAATCGAGGACCGATTGTGATACATATCTGACATGTATGCGTGTGTGTCTGGGTTACGATAGGTATCCAGTTTTCAGAATAGGGGATTATGGAAGTCATGCTGCCCATATGTTACCATCTTAGAGCATTATGCTATGAGCATGAAGAGTTAGCTTTGTAATAAGCAACATATGTTGAACTTGGAACAGTGATAGACAACTTTGACAAGTTGAACAGAGGCAAACAGAGCCTGGGTTATAATCAGTAGCAAAACATTGTGCTATTGTTAAGAGACATGCTAATGGAAAACAAATCTCTGGTTGGTGCAAACACACTAAGAGGCTATAACAAACAGACCTTGAAGTCTTGTGCAGATTCAAGATTCTGATGCAGACTAAACATACTGCACAGTTGTAATGTGGGAGTGTTGTGTATAAAAAGGTGGTCCCTGTGTCAGTGAGGAGAAGGGACATTTCCAGAAGCTATCGTGGGTGCACGGTTTCTGTGATGACAAGACCAGAGTATTTTCCTTCTCACTGACACTGCGGTCCCTCCAGTAGAGAAGTGATGCTACAATGCTTGGTAATGTATAGTATGGATACTTATTTCTCTATGTACTATAATTCATAATAATTGTATGATTCACATGAAATTAATTAACAAGACAGGGTAATATTATATCTGCCATTCCATTAACTTGGTTTTCTATCATTTAAATTAATCATTGTATAATAAAATTGTGTCATATCCAAGTGGTAGCCTTCTTTAAAGCTGTATCCGAACCTTATTGCTGAACACTTGGCAATACATAAATTGGCGTAGTCGGCAGGATACGCAGAAGGCTCAGAAGTTTTTTTTCTTTGTTGGGATAAGAAATAATCCTCACATCATAACTTATTTTAGAGTAAGAGAATAATTTGTTGGCACTAGGCCAAAATGTTCGGCTTTTTGGCACAAAGTCAGAAAAACAAAATGTTTAAGAAAGGGAAAAAGAAGGAGGATGGTTGTGTGGAGATCCCCGGCTGGACCAGGGCTCCATACAATATTATAGTGCAAGAAATGCGTTGTTGTGGATTGGCAGAACCCTGGGAGAATAAGCTCAAGGGCTCAGAGCTCCATGATGTTTTGGTTTACTCATGGGGATCTCTGCTAAGGCAGGTGATGTGGTTAACCCCTCGATGTTGGTGATTTACTTGAGGTTTTCCCTGCAAAGGCAGGTGATGCAGTCAGCACCCACTGATGTTGTTGAAGTACTCAGGGGTGTCCCTGCTAAAGCAGGTGATGTAGTGTCTTTAGGACGGCATATGTGGATTTTACTCAGTGCATACCGAGATATGCATGAGCAAAACACCCATATGCAGAGAAAGTTGTCAGAAATGGAACAAAAAGTGGTTGTAAGTGAGTCTATTGAGACTCCAGGGTGGGAGGAAACCCCATATGATATTTTGGCGACTATGTGGTCGCACAGTGTTGGTTCAAGTGTACATTGGGACAAATATGGGCAAGATGCAGAGCCTGCAGAGGTAGCAGAATGCTTGCAGAAAGTAAAAGTAGAAAAAGGGAAAGAATTTTGTGCTCTTGGTAGGTGTGGCTGGATCCTGCTATCTGCATATAGAAAACAGCATGAGGAAAAGCAAAGAATGTTAACTAAAGTGCAGGAATTGGAAATGCAGCTATGTGAGGCCCAGAATGCATTGGTGGCAGCACAGGGTCAGAATAAGTTAGTAATGGACAAATGTGTTGGAACTCAGCATGATGCAGGACAGGCTGCTGTATGTGTAAAACAGTATAAGTGCAGAAAGAAGAGGGGGAAGGTGAACAGGAATGAAGCTTTGGCCATGGCCAGAGCAGAGATGGAGAGGAACCCAGATCAGTGGGATGGTGATGCACAGGAGTCAACTGACTCCGAAACTGTCACCAACCCAGAACAGGGGGTTGATCATTTTGATGGGGAGATGGAAGAAATGGATCCTCTTCTTAACCCATTAAAAGCTCATCGCATTTGCCAGATCCAGGTTGTAGAGACAGCTACAGGGAAGCAAAACCAGAATGAGGTAGAAGATTGCAGTGTGTCTAATAGACCTGAGTTGCAATCTACCTTAAGTAGAAGAAATACTAGGGGTGGCAAGGCCCTGGCAATGTTCAGATTCAGGCGATCTGATGATCCCATGTTGTTCTGTAGTAATTATTTGGCATTGTACAGAAATGTTTGCAATCATCCAGATATGTCTCAGAATGATCCTAGTTTTCTATTTTCAATGCAAATCATTGTAATGTAGATTATGCCACAAGAGTGTCACTAAGAAATACCAGTTCATATGAAAGATTTGTAAAACTATTAAATGAGTGGTGTCTTAAGTCAAAAGAGCAGGATGAAGTATCCAAGAATGTGTCTGCTGTTTACAGGTCTAGGTATTGCTTTAAATGTGGGAAGATAGGCCACATTAAACGTTATTGTAATCCCAAACCAGAGAGCCATTCATTGCACCAGAATATTGATGGTATTGAGAATAAGGAAGAACTTGCCATCTACGATACTGAATTTACAGACTCCTGTAAAAAAGCCGACTTTGCTACAACTGCACAAAAGTCGCAAGAAATGCAGATCCCAACGGTGGATAAGAGTGAGACTGGGAAAGAGCAGAACTTGTCATATTGTAGACCCCAAAAAGACGGTGCTGCTATTCCTGTGTTCTGTCTATGGGGCTGGATCATTTTACATGGGTCACCAGTAATCATTCCTGTGTTATCCTTTTAAGACAGTGTCCAGTGAGGATTGTTTGTTTGTTTTTGTACAGATAGGATAAGGACAAAGTGCAGTATTTGACTTGTATGTATTCTAACCTTTTCTTTGTGTTTTCTTTTTCCAGACTGGACAAACCAGTTTTTCAGAGGAATCGGATTCAATGTATTTAGCTATATATATAAGACATGGGGTTAGACTAATGAGCTCAAAGGTAAAGGTTAAAATAATTGTTTGCAAACAATTAAATAAGTAATCATCCCCTTGTGATGAATTGGACTGTATTTAGCTAAAAGTTGTGGTTTAGTTTTATGTATGTTTTTAATCTTTATTTTCAATTAGGAACATAATAGGTTTATAAAATCCATTTGTAAGTTGAATCTTGAACAGTTATGTTGATATTTCAATGAATGGAGGTAATGTGATAGATCAGATTTATCCAGCAGAAATGTATGAATATTGAGTAAAGTGACATGTCAATAATACAGAGAGAAGCTAGAATAGCTCAGTCAGTGGATTTCTAAAATTTGGTGGAATCAATTAGGTGTCCTGAATCTGCTCAAGTCATTTCTCAAGTAGCGGTCAATGTGATCTCAGATAATAATGTTTTTGTTTTCCCTTTAGATCAAAATCTGATCTGTAAGTGTTGCATTATTGCTTTCATCTTGTGAGACTGCTTTCAAGAGCCAAGCAATCTTCAGACAGATGCCAGCTATGGAAAGTGTGGATTTCTGAAAACCAAGCAGAATCTATGGCTTTACTTGGCTCAGTGGACACTAGCCATTTTTGAAGGGCAAAGACCAAGAAGATGTGACCCAAAGTGTGAACTGTACTGAAGAAAATTTCTAATGGGAGAAATGATTAACAGAAGGATTCCAAGAATTATGCCAGCTGATCCATGCTGTCAGTGGACTTGTGATAAACATTTAAATATGATGAATCAGACTGGGGATGGGGAGAGGGATATTATATGTGGCTCCAGTTCAGATAAAAAGTGCAAAAGTATGAGGGTGGGCAAATATGACGTGTAACAGTATAGTGATCTCTCCATCATTTGCAGAACAGGTAAGATTGCCTAGAGGTGGGATGTTTTCCTTTGGAAATATCACTTTTCGTTATATTCCAACTAATATAACTAGTGGGTCAGGTGTTAGGTCCAGGATAGCTTTAAGGAGTAATTTGTATTATGCATACATTGGTTTGTTGTTGTTGAATAAATAATGTGTGGCTATAAGATATCCAAGGGTGGATTGTGGTGCTAATAAAAATATGGATATCTTATAGCCTACATATTGTAATATATTGTTTATATGCTTTGATATAGTGTGGTCATTAGACCAAGGATGGAAAGTATTGCAAATATGAAATATGGTTGTTTTAATCCAAACACTATATTGCAATATACTATGGTGTAATATCATTAATGCTGAACTTTGACACTGAGACACAAAGCGTTTGCTCTGTGTCAATACTGTAAGACAAGGAATTGTTCTGCGGTCTTTGAAGCTCTGTGTTTCAAAGATTCATTATCCTGATTTGCACGCAAGTGACCCCTGTTGACCAACAATGATAGATACTGAATACTTTCACTTGGGGGGTGGTTGATGGGAAGGAACTTTCCAACTAATTCTATGTGGTGTATCCTTTACATATGTGCTAGGACAATAGGAATAACAACTGTATAGATAATGAATATTTATGCTGCTTGAACAAGGAAGTCTTGTGCTCGGTAATAGTATGATTCTCGATTGACAAGAGAGACCAAAATGTGATGGTCTCATGTAGCAATGATCATGCATGACATCCATAATCGAGGACCGATTGTGATACATATCTGACATGTATGCGTTTTTGATCAAAAACAGTATTACTAAAAACTCTGTATTATTTAGATGCACTTTTGCTTTTACTTATTTAGTTACAGCAGGGTTTTTACTCACTTTGTCTTTTGCAGGTTTTATGTTTTATGGCCAATGTCAACATGCAATTATACGCTGCATGTGTATCATCTCAAACCAAGCTCAATTTTTGTGTTTTTTCTTTGTATTTTTTGCATTCTGTGCAAGCTGGGGTGTGGCCTCCCTCTCCTGAGCTGGAAATTGTATATAAGACTTCCCCAGACTGGTGTCTACTGTTTGGGACCCAGTCCTTTTGTCTGCCCTTGTTCACACATTGAGGTCAACTTTGACACAAAGCAAGGTTTTTAATATTAGACAGTGTAGGACTATCCCGAACAGAGTTACCTTGTCGTGGTGGGATGGCTTTCATGCTACTTTTGATCAAAAACAGTATTACTAAAAACTCTGTATTATTTAGATGCACTTTTGCTTTTACTTATTTAGTTACAGCAGGGTTTTTACTCACTTTGTCTTTTGCAGGTTTTATGTTTTATGGCCAATGTCAACATGCAATTATACGCTGCATGTGTATCATCTCAAACCAAGCTCAATTTTTGTGTTTTTTCTTTGTATTTTTTGCATTCTGTGCAAGCTGGGGTGTGGCCTCCCTCTCCTGAGCTGGAAATTGTATATAAGGCTTCCCCAGACTGGTGTCTACTGTTTGGGACCCAGTCCTTTTGTCTGCCCTTGTTCACACATTGAGGTCAACTTTGACACACAGCAAGGTTTTTAATATTAGACAATGTAGGACTATCCCGAACAGAGTTACCTTGTCGTGGTGGAATGGCTTTCATGCTACTTTTGATCAAAAACAGTATTACTAAAAACTCTGTATTATTTAGATGCACTTTTGCTTTAACTTATTTAGTTACAGCAGGGTTTTTACTCACTTTGTCTTTTGCAGGTTTTATGTATGCGTGTGTGTCTGGGTTACGATAGGTATCCAGTTTTCAAAATAGGGGATTATGGAAGTCATGCTGCCCATATGTTACCATCTTAGAGCGTTATGCTATGAGCATGAAGAGTTAACTTTGTAACAAGCAACATATGTTGAACTTTGAACAGTGCCTGGGTTATAATCAGTAGCAAAACATTGTGCTATTGTTAAGAGACATGCTAATGGCAAACAAATCTCTGGTTGGTGCAAACACACTAAGAGGCTATAACAAACAGACCTTGAAGTCTTGTGCAGATTCAAGATTCTGATGCAGACTAAACATACTGCACAGTTGTAATGTGGGAGTGTTGTGTATAAAAAGGTGGACCCTGTGTCAGTGAGGAGAAGGGGCATTTCCAGGAGGGACATTTCCAGAAGCTATCGTGGGTGCATGGTTTCTGTGATGACAAGACCAGAGTATTTTCCTTCTCACTGACACTGCGGTCCCTCCAGTAGAGAAGTGATGCTACAATGCTTGGTAATGTATAGTATGGATACTTATTTCTCTATGTACTATAATTCATAATAATTGTATGATTCACATGAAATTAATTAACAAGACAGGGTAATATTATATCTGCCATTCCATTAACTTGGTTTTCTATCATTTAAATTAATCATTGTATAATAAAATTGTGTCATATCCAAGTAGTAGCCTTCTTTAAAGCCGTATCTGAACCTTTTTTGCTGAACAGTTGGCAATACACTTCCCACAAAGCATTGCTTCAATCCCATAGTGCATTGCTTCTGTTAACATTTTCAGTCTGTGACTTTATCAAAGACACTGCTATAAATTCAGCCACCACTAGATGGTGCTATAACTAACCCAGCACATAATACAAACATTCTTTGCCCTAATCAGAGGGCAGAACACTCCCCACTTGGCTTTAACTAATGCCACTTCACTTTCCAGGTTTGGAGCGGTAAAGGCGTGCTTGCAGTGGTGCCAACCTTTACAAGACTTCTGACTGGTGGGTGATGTTGACTTGTAAGACTGAGCCACATGAATTAAACAGGCAAAGGCACGAACAAGCGAGGTCCAGGTTGAAAACCTGCTGAAATGGTGGGATTTGAGGTAATTGTCTGAAGTCGCCGTACGAAGAACGGATACCTGATGGCAGATTTCTTCATCTGTATCTGGGTCTACCAGTTCAAAGGTCTCTGATTCCTCACTGTAAGGCATTGAACGGCATAAGAATGCAGGGCCCGTAAGCCAGGTTGTGTCCTTAAGGTGTCCAGATTCAATGGATCTAGTTGCGTGGTCTGCAGGATTGTGGTGTGTGGACACATAGTGCCACTGTTTAGGGCAAGTGGATCTCCTGATCCTTAGCACCTGATTGCTGACGTAAACATAAAAGCGTCGAGTTTCGTTACAAATGTACCCAAGCACTACCTTGCTGTCTGAGTAGAACTCAACGTCCTTGATTTCTTCATCAGAACTTATCTGAAGGAACGAACAAATATACAAAAATAGAAATAAATCCATATTAGTGAGTATCACAATATAGAGAAAAATACATCAAATCTTACAATGCATGAAGAGAAATATATATTTCGAAGAAAACCAAATTATGTCAAGCAGTATGAGGCTTGTGAAATAATATCTTGAGGATTGGTTTCAAGTGCCAGTGATCCGTGAGACAAGGTATATAGGTCAATATTAAGGAAATAACCGCCTTAAATTCCTATATAACAATCATGAGAAGTGAATATATGATATAAGGATATCGTGGCCTTCCGTTATCAAGGTGCCAACCGTAAAGTGAAGAGTGCTAATTATGCCTGGTGCGTTAATTCTATCTTTCCTATAAGAGAGCAAAGAAACAGACATAAATTGCACGTCCCCTAGAACAATAGCATATGCAGAAAATATTATATTATGCTCATTGACAGTGGTGTGAGGGTGCAGGATCACATTTAAAGAAAATAATAGCCAATACCTGTAAATGGGATATATAAGGGGCACTAATGCGCTTGGTATAGCGACCTGAGTCGCTTATTTTGTGGCGCTGTAAAAAAATGAACACGATTTGTTCAGGTATTGTAGTAGTATAAATCATCAAATGGTGAAGGAGAAAACCAGTGTATTATAACCTGCTCCCCCTGGCCCAAATGAATTGCGGTGTAACCGCTGGAGTGAAGGATGCCAGGAAACTTGCGGTGTGTCCGCTGTAATGGAGGACACCAGAGAGCACTGGAGTATGTCCGGGTTTATATGACCCGGTGGGGGAACTCCCCCAACTACGTCATCGTACGTGATCTTGGTCGCCGTCACATGAGGGGTCTTCACAGGAAGGATCAGCTAATGGACAAGGTAGAGGAGCATTGTGTGGCAACTCTTTTACCCGGAAGCTACTCTTACATGGCTGGAAGAGAGATGGACGTCCATTTTCAAGAGTATTGGTAAGCATGCTGTCGACTAAGGCCGGCTTGTGTGCTCCTCCTAGGCAGACGTCTCCTATGATGACCCATCCAAGGTCGTGCCTCTGTGCGTACGGAGCGTTCCTGGAGCCGTTTATACATTCTCTAGCCTTGTGGACTTGTAGTATATCTCTTCCCAGAAGTAGAGCTATTGGGGTTCCTGGATCCATCTCAGGTATCAAGTGGGCTATACGCTTTAGATGGGGGTGATGTCTTGCCACCTCCCGTGAAGGTATTTCTGACCTGTTGTCAGGAATCTGGTTGCACTCCAGGATGGTCGGTAATGATATCAGGTCTGGCCATCTATGGACTCCACTTTGTGTCCGGTTGCTTTTCTCCCCGCCGTCTCAACGGTACCTGAACACGTCCTCAGGTTGTAGGGAGAACCAGGGCCTACGATGCTGAAGTTGTCAAAGAAGATGGACCTGTCTAGAGACCTGTTACTTTGGTCATCCAGTATTGCATAAATCTTGAAGGCTTTGTCCTTGCGGCCTGCAGGATAGACACGGACAAGGCAGATTTTTGAACAGGACCTTCCTCCTGTGAGTCCTCTTACGATCTCAGTACATTTAGAGCTGACCTCAGGGGTGTCTTCGTCAGTGTACTTCTGCTTCCCATCGTGCTCCTCTGCTTGCGACAACACTCGTGTAGGTGATCCAGGGTGCAAGGCTGTATTGTGATCCGTGCTGCTGCATTCTGCACATTTCACGCTAGCTTCACAGTTCCTGGCAAAGTGAGAGGTTGCGGCACAACATTTGAAGCAGATGTTGTTCTCCTTGAGGAAACCTTTGCGATCCTCTAAAGACTTCTCCTTGAAGGCTCTGCATTTTAGTAGAGGATGTGGTTTCTTGTGCAGAGGACATTATTTACTGACATCCTGAGGTTTGCTCTCATTTGGAGGGGGTTTATTCACCTTTTGAGGCGTGCCTGTGGAATCAATGTTAGTTTTGAGGACTGCCACGGGTGTCTTACCAGATTTGACACCAGTGGCAGTGGAACACGACAGAGTAAAATCAAAACTAGGGTCATTTCTAATCCTAGATTGTTTGGTGACAAAATTAACAAATACAGTGAAAGGAAGAAATGATACATTATGACTGTGTTTATACTCTGAACCACATGTAATCCACTTTTCTTGTAGGTTGTAAGGAAGTTTCTGCACTATCAGATTGACACCCTACGCTACATGTGATACTTACCTCCAACCGGCTCCCCCGCTGATTATCGCTGATCGCGCGAGAAGGTCCTGGATCATTTCTCGTCGGGCGCTTCCTGCTGGGCTTCCTGTGGCGCCGACGAGCGACACGTGGACGCGGGCGGGAGGACGTCAGGATCGCCGCGTCTGACAGGTAAGTAGCGACCCCCGACCCCAGCGATGTCGCTGGTGAGATCTGCCTGTGTGGCAGCTCACTAGTGACCACATAGCGATGCACCAGCGATCCATATCGTTGTCGGGATCGCTGGTGCATCGCTATGTGTAACGGTACCCTAAGAATGCCAATCCGGGCAAGTCTCCTTCCTGCTGAGCAACTTGCAACTCATTCAATAAATCTTTCAGTTCTCTAAGCTTTAGATAACCTTGAGGTCCTATCTTAGGAAAATCCTCAATTCTTTTATATAAAGCATTCTCTATGACATCTACTGACCCATAGCATTCATCGAGACTTTCCCACACTTGTTATGTAGGGCTGTGCGAAGATGCTTTACATTAATGTCTCTCAGTCTTTTGGCATGCTCGACTGACTCACTTCCGAGCCACTTTACCAGGAGATCTAATGCCTCACTACAAGAAAGGTCCAGACCATGAATGGCGTTCCGGAACGAGGCTCGCCATGACCGATAGTTCTCGGGTTTGTCAGTGAACTTTACAAGTCCCTTTGTAACCAGTTCTTGGTGGGCAAGGAACTTTGCAAGGTCCTCGATGGCTCCGTCAGTGCTGGCATGAGCCGGTGTGTAATAGTCATGTCTAGTGTGTGGTTCATCACCATACCTGTAAGACGCTTGTGACTCTGGATAGTCTGTGCAGTACCTTGTTGGTGAAGAAGGTGTCTTTAAGGCGAGATGGGAGCTGTACCTTCTTTTCAGTGGAACGGTAGCTGTAGTCGACATCTTTGTGCTGGACGTCTCCTCGCTTATGGTAGTGAAGTTCGGGGTTGGATCACTGGTAATCGGCATAGGCTGATCGATATGATGCGCCAAGGCAGTCGTCTACGCTGGAATGTTGACGGACGTACTCTGCTACGCGTTGCACTGGATCTTGCTGCTCTAGATCTGGTCCGAGAATGTTGCTGCGTCTTTCATAATCAGGATCTTTCATAGCTTCCAAATACTCTGCTTTAGCTATTGCAGCTGCTGTCTCTTTGTCTGCCGCAAGTCTTTCTAGCTCTGCTTGCAAACGTGCAGTTTCCGCTTCTCTCTCTGCCTGCAAACATACAGTTTCGGCTTGCAGGCATGCAGCTTCCACCTCTCTCTCTCTGCCAGCAGACATGCGGTTTCGGCTTACAGGCATGCAGCGCCTCTCTCTCTGCCTGCAGACGTGTGGTTTCGGCTTGCAGGCGTGCAGCTTCCGCCTGTTGATCTGCTTGTCTCAGCTTTAGATGCATCTCTCGTTCGGCGAAGGAGGATCTCGCTTTGGCTGCTTTGGCCTCGGTGCGAGCGACAGCAGCTAGCTCTGCTAAGGACGACCTGCTGGAGCTTGCTCGTGACCTTGTTTTGAGTGAGGATGTATTTTTCCGAGACATTGTGCGTTTAGCTGAGTACTGCTTAGTATATTGGCGGGAAACAGTCTACGCATGCTTCCACATGACAGGAAAGATGTAGCTCTTCTTGGCGGCTGCAGTAGCATTCTGCGGCTGTATGGCGGCTGCTGTGATACCCGTATGCGGAGCAGTGTGGGTGTTAGCGGTGCCGTATAGCCTGGGTAACAACCGCTTGCGACCAGCGGCTCCTTAAGTCTTATTCACTATCGCAGGTGTCTAGCATCTGTTTTACTGGGCCCTGGACTTGTCTCCTGCGGCTGTAGTACCCACCATATGTGGAGCAGTCTGGGTGATAGCGGTCCCTTACAGCCTGAATTCACTATCGCAGGCGTCTGGCATCCGTTTTACTGTTCTGCCTTCAGGCACGCTGACATGTTGTGCACTCCAGCATACAGCATAAACCACAGCTCTGTCTTCCAAAATAAGCAGACTGTCCTTTGTAGTCTAACTTGATTATTTGGTGAAGAGTATAGAACATGCAGTAAAACTGTAAAGAATACAAATGACATGTATAAGTATTGGGCAGATGATCACAGCTAACACAAATACAGAAGCATTCAGTGTGATGCAACCTACATAGAAAAAACACAGGTGTCTAATTACATCTCTGATAAACTCTCTGCACACACTGCATTGTAAGAAAGATTAAGCTTACCAGATATGCTTTACCCGGATAACGAATTTGAGTTGGAGCGTTAACATGGAGGACAGGTAAACGCATGCATCCTATGATATACACACAGAAGCAAAATGGCCCTTCTTTGTCCCAGAATACATTGCTTCCTTCCTACAAGCATTGCTTCAATCCCATTAGTGCATTGCTTCTGTTAAAGTCACAGACTGAAAATGTTATCAAAGACACTGCTATAAATTCAGCCATCACTAGCTGGTGCTATAACTAATCCAGCACATAATACAAACATTATTGCCCTATTCAGAGGGCAGAACAAGTTCATTAGCTTGTAGGTGATGTCTCTGATTTTCATTCTCATATTCTCTTTTTTTGTCTATTTCCTCATTAACAGCATTTTAACAGCTACGTTTCTGTTTAGAACCATAGCATTGAGTTGTCTACTCACACCAAAAGGATTTATTTAAGGTCTGATGCAATAGTGGAGTTGGATTTTTTTTCTTCCTATTTCTCCACGTATGAACATTGACCAAGTTGTCTCATCAGAAAAATGAAAACAAACAAAAGCCAGCTCACCAAGTGTTCACCGCAGACCTCGGAGCTCCGTCTGGACTGACGTGTAATCAATAGGAAAAAGCAATTAGTTCCAGCTGCGTGTAAAAAATTTCTTCTTTATTTCAACATTAAAATTATGTCATCTTCATAGTAAATGCCATACACACGGACACGGCAACGCGTTTCGATCTGTAAGGCTCTGACAAAGATCTTATAGATCGAAACGCGTTGCCGTGTCCGTGTGTATGGCATTTACTATGAAGATGACATAATTTTAATGTTGAAATAAAGAAGAAATTTTTTACACGCAGCTGGAACTAATTGCTTTTTCCTTCTCATCAGAAAAACCCTTGTCCATATGCTCTTTTAGGACTTATGAATGGCACTTGAACACCAACCTTGGCTTACCATGTGCCAGGCTGGAGACCATTGCATTACATGGACAGTAGAGTGATCAAAATCATTTGCTTGACCGGGGTCAAGTCATCATCGTAAGTTTGTTGCTCCTGGACCAGAATTCTCCAAACCTGCTACAAGCAGGCATATCCAGCTATTGTTTTAATTATTAGGTCTGAAGCAACATTATCTTTTTGGCAAGTCATTATGCCAGGTCTACCAATTCGGAGAGGTGATGGGGATGCCGGTGAATGTAGTGCACAGCCTGGCCAGCCGGTCAGTCAAGTGAGACAGCTGCATCTATAATATAACGCTGTAAGCGTCACTCTGTCCGAAGCCTTTAAAAACTGCGCAAGCGCAACGCGCCTGCGCAGTCTGGCTCCAGACAGAGTGACGCATCCCCCCAGGAGATCGCGGTATGCGTAAGCACTGAACACATACCGCGATCTCCGCAACACCTTACCAATCCGGTGTTGCTCTTGCCGCAGGGTCTTGTGTCTTGATGTGATGTCAGAGAGGGCGGGTTGTGGCGCTGGAATCGGCGCATGTGCAGTCCGTGCATACCGCCGCCATTTTGAAGAAGACACACTGCAGTGTGTCTTCAAGAAAATGGTGCCGGAAAGCGAGGACTGCGCAGGCGCCGAGTCCGGCACCACAACACGCCCTCTCCAGACATCACGGAACAACAACTTATCGATCGGGTATCGTCGCTGGCCTCTCCTGACATCACGGCGAGACCCCACATCAATACCCGATCATTACGTTGTTGGGCCGTGATGTCTGCAGTGGGCGTGTTGTGGTGCCAGACTCGGCACCTGCGCAGTCCTCGCTTTCTGCCGCCATGTTGTAGAAGACTACAGTGTGTCTTCAAGAAAATGGCGCCGTAAAGCGAGGACTGCGCAGGCACCAAGTCCGGCACCACAACACCCCCTCTCCAGACATCACGGCGTTGGGGGGGTGAGGGGACCGTGCATGCACTCCCGGATTGGGGGGTGAGGGGGACCATGCTTTCCAGGATTGGGGGGGTGAGGGGACCATGCATTCCCAGATTGGGGGGTGAGGGGACCATGCATACCAGGATTGGGAGTGAGGGGACCATGCATTTGCATATTCCCAGTGCCTTCTGGGATAGGTGAAGAGTCTCCGCGAGCTCAACGATCACTGGGTTTTGGCCGTTGCAGCTGAAAAGAGGAAATCGGAAAACCGCGCGCCGAATTTTGGCTCATCTTTCATCGTTTTTAAGAAATCTCAAGATGGAAGAGGCCAGGAGCCATTTGGTGAGCTGCATTTCTTGCTACATGTTCACAGACTTACCAGTGGAAAAGCCAAACTTCACATGCCACAAATGCAAGCTTGTGTCCCTGTTGGAGGAAAAGTTGCAAAATCTCGAAGAGAGGTTAGCTACATTGAAGATCATTAAGGAAGGTGAAGAGTTCTTGGACAGAGCAGAATTATCTCTTCATGATACAGAAAGAGAAGTGTCAGGATCCTAGGACTTTCCGGTCTGTTTTGAATGAACTTTGCCCTTGGTTAAGATGGAGTTTTCGGTCCTGTCGCATCACTTCCTCTTAGCTGCCCTTAGGAAAGATGGAGTTTTCGTTTACATCACTTCCTCCCCAGCTGCATAAAAACCCGCCCCTAAGCACAAGCAAATCGCTTGAGTATATTGATTCCTGGTGTGCTCCTGCCCTGCCACTCTCCCAGATCTTGTGACTCTGGAACAACCCTGCTTCCTGCTTGTAACTTCACCTCTCTGGACCTCTGGATACCGCTGGACTTCTGGCTACCGTACCCAGTTAGTGTTTGTGCCCACTAAAGGTCCCCTTACTAGATCTCCACCGGACTCATCATACCAGAGGCTCGCTACAACTGGACTTCTGTTTTCTATACTGGTTAGTAGCTGTTACCCGGTGCCCGCTGAACATTATCCTGCTGGACATATGTCATACTCTGGACTTTGCCTGCAATACCCAGTTATATTCCGGACCCAGTGACTCTTAATAACTTACCATCCTTGCTGAACCTTTTGCTATGTGCTGCTGTATGTCTGTGCTCTGAACCCGTTACGTATTTCCACGTTTGTTGTGCACAATTGTATATAAATCACTTGCTTCACTAAGTGTGTCTCTGCCGTCATTGCCCTACGCCATTGAAGTCCTTATACCATACATAAGTATTATAAGAAGAAATTCAAAGTGCACCTGAAGAAACAGGAATGGAGACATGTGACCCAGAGAAGCAGGAGGATCAGGAGGCAGTCAGCACCCATACTGCTCAGAAACCAGTACCAGGCTCTCACGCAGGAAAACGATGAAGAAATACATCAGGATAAGATTTTGCCAACAAACAGCAACCTTGTACGCCCTCAGAGTCCTCCTGGATGGAGAAAGAAAAATGTTGTGAAGAAGAAACGGAGAGTGGTGGTCATGGGGGATTCCCTGTTGAGAGGAACAGAGGCCGCTATCTGCAGACCGGATATAACTTCAAGAGAAATGTGCTGTCTTCCAGGTGCAAAAATTAAAGATGTGTCTGACAGGATATCAGGACTCTTCAGACCTACAGATGACTACTCATTCCTGCTACTACATGTGGGGACAAATGACACCTCAAGAAATGACCTGGAAACCATCTGCAGAGACTTTGAAGACTTAGGCAAGAAAGTGAAAGAACTTGGAGCGCAGGTGATCTTCTCTTCCATCCTCCCAGTGGATGGCCATGGAACAAGGAGGTGGAATAACATTCTGCAGGTGAACAACTGGCTACGTCGATGGTGCCGTCAGCAACGATTTGGATTTCTGGATCACGGAGTGAATTACTTATACGATGGACTACTTGCTAGAGATGGGGTGCACCTTACGAAGACTGGAAAGCATGTATTTGGAAGTCGCCTTGCTACACTTGTAAGGAGAGCTTTAAACTAGAACAACATGGGAAGGGAAGCAAAAGACCAGAAAAAGCCATACACCTGACAAATGCTATTGAGAACTCTGCTATTAGAAGTGGAAAGGAAGAACAAAGACAAAAGAATCTAATTAATTAAAATATTGGAGAAAGAGAAACCAATCACAAGCTAAAATGTTTCTATACTAATGCGCAAAGCATGGGCAACAAACAAGGAGAATTGGAACTACTAACACAGGAAAAGAAATATGATGTCATTGGAATCACTGAAACTTGGTGGGACAATACACATGATTGGAATACAAGACTAGAAGGATACAACTTATTTGCAAGAAACAGACTTGATAAACGAGGAGGGGGTGTCGCATTGTATGTTAGAAACGCGTATATCTGCACAGAGATTGAAGCTTCAGAGACTGGAAGCTCTGTGGAAACTGTTTGGGTAAGAATACAAGGACAGAACAATGGAAAGGACAACATTGTAGGCATTTACTACAGGCCGCCTGTGCAAGCTGAAGATATGGATGAACTCTTTATGCATCAAATGGCCAAGTTCTCCAAAAAATATGACATAGTTGTCATGGGAGATTTCAACTATCCAGACATTTGTTGGGAATCTCTCTCAGGCAAAACTAACAGGTCAAGGAAATTCTTATCCTCTCTTGCTGACAACTTTATCTTCCAAAAGGTAGGGGAGAAAACAAGGGGAACTGCTACCTTGGATCTAAACCTTATAAACAGGGAGGAAATGGTTGAGGAGGTAAAAGTGGCTGGGACCCTAGGAGGTAGCGACCATGCTATTTTAGAATTTTGGATAACTAGAGGCGGAAGACCTGTGAAGACTCAGACGTCAAGGTTAGATTTCAGAAAGGCAGATTTTAAGGGATTCAGAAAGAGAATTGGAGGGATCCAATGGCTGGATATCCTTAAAGACAAAAATGTCCAGGAAGGATGGGAAATCTTGAAAAATGAAATTCTCAAAGCACAGTTGTTAACAATTCCGAAAAGAGGGAAGAATAGGAAGCATTTAAGGAAACCAGGATGGATGAACACAGAACTTAAGCACATGCTAAAAAGGAAGAAAAAAATGTTTATAAAATGGAAAGAGGGAGGCATATCTAAAGAAGAATATAATGCTGTCTGCAGAACCTGCAGGGCACAAATTAGATTAGCTAAAGCTGAAAATGAATTGAGGCTTGCAAGAGATGTCAAAAGCAATAATAAAGGATTTTGGGGATATGTCAAAAGTAAAAGAAAAGTCAAAGATGCTATAGGATTTTTACAGGATGAAAATGATGAAATGGTAAGACAGGATGTTGAGAAGGCTGAACTTTTAAATTCCTATTTTGCATCTGTTTTCTCTCAGAAAGGAAATGTAACATCAACTGTTCTTCACTGTCCTATTAAGGGAATAGAAGAATCCAGGATATCTATAAACAGAAAGATAGTGAGGAAACACTTAGCTAACCTAAATGAATTCAAGTCTCCAGGTCCAGATGAATTACACCCCAGAGTACTGAAGGAGATAGCAGAAGAAATTTTTGAACCCCTCTCCATAATCTTTGAAAATTCTTGGAGAACAGGAGAAGTTCCAGAAGACTGGAGAAGAGTAAATGTTGTTCCTATCTTCAAAAAGGGGAAGAAGGTGGACCCAGGCAACTATAGGCCGGTGAGTCTGACTTCTATACCAGGAAAGATCTTTGAACAAATTATTAAACAACATGTATGTCAATACCTGGATAAGAATGAAGTGATTAAACAGAGTCAGCATGGGTTTGTAACTAATAAGTCATGTCAGACTAACTTAATTTCTTTCTATGACGGTATCACTGATTGGGTGGATCAAGGAAATGCTGTAGATATAGTATATCTTGACTTCAGCAAAGCATTTGACAAAGTCTCTCATACAATCCTTATTGAAAAAATGACTAAGTATGGAATGGACAAGGCAACTGTTAGGTGGATTCATAACTGGCTTAGTGATCGGACCCAAAGAGTGGTCATAAATGGCTGCACATCCAGTTGGAAGAATGTCTCAAGTGGGGTACCACAGGGCTCTGTCCTGGGCCCTGTATTGTTCAACATCTTTATCAACGATTTAGATGAAGGAATTGAGGGTAAACTGATTAAATTTGCTGATGACACAAAGCTAGGAGGGATAGCTAATACTAGAGAAGAGAGAGAGAGGATTCAAAAAGATTTAAATATTTAAATAAACTGGAGAAGTGGGCAGCAACTAACAGAATGGTTTTTAACAGGGAGAAATGCAAAGTACTACATCTGGGCAATAAAAATGAAAAAAGCATATATAGAATGGGAGGAATAGGGCTTAGTGACAGCACATGTGAAAAAGACTTGGGTATACTAATAGATCACAGACTGAATATGAGTCAACAATGTGATGCAGCAGCAAAAAAGGCAAATGCAATTCTAGGATGTATTAACAGAAGCATACAGTCTAGATCATGTGAAGTCATTATTTCCCTCTACTCCTCTTTGGTCAGACCTCATCTGGAATATTGTGTCCAGTTTTGGGCACCACATTTTAAAAAAGACATCAACAAACTGGAGCAAGTTCAGAAAAGAGCGACCAGAATGGTGACCGGTCTGCAAACCCTGTCTTATGAGGAAAGGTTGCATGATTTGGGATTGTTTAGTTTGCAAAAGAGAAGACTGAGAGGAGACTTAATAGCTGTCTACAAATATCTAAAGGGCTGTCACATTGTAGAAGGATCAACTTTATTCTCATTTGCACAAGGAAAGACTAGAAGCAATGGGATGAAACTGAATGGGAGGAGACACAGATTAGATATTAGAAAAAACTTTTTGACAGTTAGAGTGATCAATGAGTGGAACAGGCTGCCTCGAGAAGTGCTGAGTTCTCCTTCAATGGAAGTCTTCAAACAGAGGCTGGACAGGCATCTGACTGGGATGATTTAGCGAATCCTGCTTTGAGCAGGGGGTTGGACCAGATGGCCCAGGAGGTCCCTTCCAACTCTATGATTCTATGATTCATTCCCGGATTGGGGGGTGAGGGTAGCATGCATACCAGGATTGGGGGGTGAGAGGACCATGCATACCAGGATTGGCGGGGTTAGGGGACCATGCATACCAGGATAGGGGGGTGAGAGGACCACGCAATCCAGGATAGGAGGGTGAGAGGACCACGCATACCAGGATAGGGGGGTGAGAGGACCACGCAAACCAGGATAGGGGGGTGAGAGGACCACGCATACCAAGATAGGGGGGTGAGAGGACCACGCATACCAAGATAGGGGGGTGAGAGGACCACGCATACCAGGATAGGGGGGTGAGAGGACCACGCATACCAAGATAGGGGGGTGAGAGGACCACGCATACCAGGATAGGGGGTGAGAGGACCACGCATACCAGGATAGGGGGGTGAGAGGACCACGCATACCAGGATAGGGGGGTGAGAGGACCACGCATACCAGGATGGGGGGGAGGGGGCCATGCATACCAAGATTGGGGGGGGTGAGAGGACCATGCATTACCAGGATTGGGGGGTGAGGGGTAGCATGAATACCAGAATTGGGAGGTAAGGAGTGCCTTGTATACCAGGATTGGGGATGAGGGGACCATGCATACCAGAATTGGGGGGTGAGGGGGCCATGCATACCAGGATAGGAGGGTGATGGGACCATGCATACCAGGATTGTGGGGTGAGGGGACCATGCATACCAGAATTGGGGAGTGAGAGGACCATGCATACCAGGATAGGGGGGTGAGGGGGCCATGTATACCAGAATTGGGGGGGTTAGGCGGCCATGCATATCAGGATTGGGGGGTGAGGGGATCATGCATATCAGGATTGGGGGGTGAGGGGATCATGCATATCAGGATTGGGGGGTGAGGGCTACCATGCATACCAGGATAGGGGGTGAGGGGTACCATGCATACCAGAATTGGGGATGAGGGGACCTTGCATACCCGAATTGGGAGGTAAGGGGTGCCATGCATACCAGGATTGATGGGTGAAGGAGTACCATACATCCTACGTTAGGGATGAGGGAGGTCCATGCATACCAGGGTTGGGGGGTGAGGGGACCATGCATACCAGGATTGGAGGGTGAGGGGACAATGCATTCTGTTATGATTAGGTAACTGAGGAGGATAGCAGAGGAATAGGCTAGGCAACCAGATAACCAGAGAGGTTGGTAACTTAGCGGATTGCAGACCCCCTAAACTGACAACACAACTAGAATTAGCTGTGGGACATACCTACGATGCCCTAGACGCCTCAGCACAGCCAAAGAATTAACTAAGCCTAAAGAGAGAAAGGGGAAAGCTAAACTGTCCCGGAGTAGAACCTCAAAGGAATAGATAGCCCCCGAACATATATTGCTGGTGAGACAAGATGAAGCACAAAACATAGGCAGAAAATAGAGTAAGCACATGATGGGGCCCAAACTGTCTAGATAGGACAGGAAAGGATACTGTCTGCAATCACGCAAAAACCCTAAGAAAAAATCCATCACGTCTGATATGCAAAAATACTGAGGACAAACGACCTCTCCCCCACTAAATCAGAACCGTGGTGAAACTGGACGCAAAACAAAAGATACTGATATAACAGGGGATCAGAAATACTGAAAAGACTGACATAAGCTGTGGCATATGGAGCAGAGTCCAGCACAGATCCCCACAGGGAGCAAGGCTGAACTCAAACCAGCAAAGCAGAAATCAGAGAAAAGCAACAAATGGATCAAATGCAAAAAGATTCAAGCGAACAAATAACTTATCTGAAAGATGCAGGACAGCAGCAACCAACAGAGGGAGCCCAAACTTAGAAGCCAGGTCAAAAGTGTTCACAACAGTACCCCCCCTTGAGGAGGGGTCACCTCACCCTCACCCAAGCCACCAGGCCGATCAGGATGGGCCCGGTGAAAGGCGCGAACCAATCTCTCAGCATGAATGTCAGAAGCAAACACCCAAGAATTATCCTCCTGACCATAACCTTTCCACTTGACCAAGTACTGGAGTCCCCGTTTGTGATGTCTGCCTGCGGTCTGGGCTGCAGCCAGACAACACCCCAAGAAACACTGATACCCTTTACCCCTATACAGGGATCTGGATTTATAGCAGAGCCCAGGAGGTGCTGTCTGAATAGGAGCAATGACCAGAGCAGGACGGTCGCCAGAAAGGTGTTCCAACACAGGACACAAAGGCAATGATATCCGAGACTAAACCAGTCAGGCAGAAAAGGTATAAAAACGGTAGACAGCAGCAAAGACAGATACCAGGTCGAAGCCAGAGTCATAAACCAGGAGAGTCGCAGAGGTACAGAATCATTAGGCAGAAGCAGAGTCAGAATCCAGGCCGAAGTCAGTGTCACAAACCAGGAGTGTCGCAGAGGTACAGAATCGTTAGGCCTGTTTCACACTTCTGTTTTTTCAAATCCGTCAAAATCCGTTGTTTTCCGTAAAAAAACGGATCCGCCATTTTTTGCAGGATCCGTTTTTTTTTGTCCCATAGACTTCCATTACGGTTACCGCGGATCCGTCAAAAAAACGGATCCGTTTTTTTAAAAACGGATCCGTTGGCATCCGTTTCCGTCAAAAAAACGGAAACAGATCCGTTTGGCGGACACAAAAACGGAAGTGTGAAACAGGCCTTAGGCAGAAGCAGAGTCAGAATCCAGGCCGAAGTCAGTGTCATAAACCAGGAGAGTCGCAGAGGTACAGAATCGTTAGGCAGAAGAAGGGTCAGAAGTCCAGGCAAAAGTCAGAGTCAGTCAACAGTAATTCACACAGTAACACGCAGGGGAACCAAGAATATATCCGGCGGCCTGCAAGAGCAGTCCCAAGGTATTTGAGGGGTCAGGTCATCCCTCACAGGCCCGTGGGCTGATGATGTCATCCGGACCGCCCCCAGGACCAGGCTGGATGGTGATGCACCAGCCCCTTCATGACTGACCGAGGAGCGAAGCCTGCGTCCAGCGGACGCCTGCGCAGGAGCCTCATGACTATGGCCGCCATCACTCGGGGGTTGAAGCACAGCGCCTCCCAGAGACCAAGGCCGGGACTGCAGGCCACGGGTCAGACGGTGATAGGACAGTCCGGCGCCTCCTAGTGGTCGAGGCCGGGACAGCAGGCCCTGAGTCTGACGGTGATGTGATAGTCCGGCGCCTCCTACTGGCCGAGGCCGGAACAGCAGGCCCTGAGTCTGGCGGTGACGTGACAGTACCCCCCCCTCTAAGAGGGGCCTCTGGACCCTCAAAACCCGGTTTGTCAGGGTGGAGGAGGTGAAACCTTCTAATCAACCGCTTTGCACGAATGTCACTAGCGGGGACCCAGGACCTCTCCTCTGGGCCGTAGCCCTTCCAATGCACCAAATATTGTACCGAGTTTCTCACTAGACGGGAATCAAATATGCCCTGGACCTCGTACTCCAAGGCGCCCTTGACCAAAACTGGAGGAGGAGGGGACTGGATGGGACGAATTGGGGAGCGGTATACCTTGAGGAGGGACTTATGAAAAACGTTAGGAATTTTAAACGACTGCGGGAGCTTTAACTGAAACGCTACCGGGTTAATTACCTCTAATATTTCATATGGGCCGATGAACCTGGGACCCAGTTTGGCCGACGGTACCTTAAGTTTGATGTTTCTTGTAGAGAGCCAAACCTTGTCACCAACTCCCAGGTGCGGCCCCTGGGATCGTCGTCTATTAGCCGCCGAAGTCTGTCTAATTTGAGCCCCTTTTAAATTAGAGTTTACTTCGGACCAAATAGTCTTCAGACGATGTATATTTTGCTCAACCCCTGGGATTTCCGACATCTTGGCCGAAAATGATCCAAAGCGCGGATGTAGTCCAAGGTTACAGAAGAAGGGGGTGGTTTTGATGGAGTCTTGGTATCTATTATTGAGAGCGAACTCCGCCAATGGCAAATGTTCCACCCAATCTGACTGATGTGCTGAGACATAGCAGCGGAGGTATTGCTCCAGCGTTTGGTTGGCACGCTCAGTTTGACCATTCGTCTCGGGATGGTATGCCGAGGAGAAGGACAACTCAACACCAATACGTCTACAGAACGCCCTCCAGAACTTCGAGACGAACTGGGTACCCCTGTCGGATACGATATTTGCCGGAACGCCGTGCAAACGTACAACGTGAAGAACAAACAACTTACTTAAGGTTTCAGAGTTGGGTAAGCCGGACAGGGGAACAAAGTGAGACTGTTTACTGAACCTGTCCACCACCACCCAAATACAAGTTTTCCCCTCGGAGGGTGGCAGGTCTGTAATGAAGTCCATGGAGATGTGGGTCCATGGACTTTCAGGGGTGGGCAAGGACTGAAGCCAGCCGGTAGGACGGTTATGGGGGGACTTGGCGCGGGCACAGACTTCACACGCTGAGACGTACTCCTTACAGTCCTTGGTCACAGTTGGCCACCAAAAGTTCCTGGTTACCAGCCTAGTGGTATTATTGAGACCAGGGTGGCCTGCCAGGACGGAGTCGTGAGATTCTTTTAACACTCGTAAGCGAAAGGTAGCTGGAACGAATAATTTTTTGGGGGGCATAGTGTCAGGAGCTCGTTCTGATGACCTACGGATCTCCTCCAGAAGGTCCAGAGATACTGCCGACACGACAATGCCATTAGCCAATATGGGACCTGGTTCATAGTCCTCGGTGTGTGTGGGACAAAAGCTGCGGGAGAGGGCATCTGCCCTCACATTTCTGGTTCCGGGGCGAAAGGTGATTAAAAAATCAAACCTGGAGAAAAACAAGGCCCACCTGGCCTGCCTAGGGTTTAGTCTTTTAGCCGACTCTAGGTAGGTTAGGTTTTTGTGATCGGTAATAACAGTAACTTTGTGTTTGGCGCCTTCGAGGAAGTGGCGCCATTCCTCGAAGGCCCACTTGATTGCCAATAGTTCTCGGTTGCCGATGTCATAGTTTCTCTCCGTGGCAGAGAATTTGCGGGAGAAAAAGGCACATTGACGAAGCTGAGTGAGGGATGCAGTGCCTTGTGAGAGCACTGCTCCCACTCTGACTTCAGAGGCATCTACTTCCACAATAAACGGGTGGTCCAGGTTTGGTTGAATCAACACCGGGTTGGCCACGAAGCACTCCTTTAGTGTAGAAAAAGCCAGGGTTGCCTCAGGATTCCAATTAGTCATGTCCGCCCCTTTCCGGGTAAGGTCCGTGAGTGGCTTGGCAATCTCTGAGAATCCCCTGATGAATTTGCGATAATAATTCGCAAATCCCAAAAATCGCTGCAGTGCTTTCAGCGATTTGGGTTGTACCCAATCCTTAATGGGTTGAATCTTGGCAGGATCCATGCGGAACCCCTTGCCTGAGACCATGTATCCTAAGAACTGCACCTCTTCGGCAAAAAAAACACATTTTTCAAATTTCGCGAACAAAGAATTTTCGCGCAGTCTTTGCAGTACTGAACGGACGTGTTGAGCATGTGTCACAGGGTCAGCAGAATAAATCAAAATGTAATCCAGATATACGACGACATACACCCCACAAATATCTCTGAAAATATCATTGACGAAGTGCTGAAATACTGCAGGAGCGTTACTGAGTCCGAAGGGCATTACCAGGTACTCAAAATGGCCAAGGGGTGTATTAAAGGCCGTTTTCCATTTGTCCCCATCTCTTATGCGTACCAGGTTATATGCCCCCCGGAGGTCAAGCTTAGTAAACCAACGAGCTCCCAGTAACTGATTAAACAGATCAGGAATGAGTGGCAGCGGGTATTGATTTTTTACGGTTATGGCGTTCAGCTCACGGTAGTCAATGCATGGTCTGAGTCCACCATCTTTTTTCTCTACAAAGAAAAACCCAGCTCCTACAGGTGAGGTGGAAGGTCTAATGAAGCCCTTTCGAAGGCTGTCTGCTATGTATTCCTTCATGGCTACACGCTCAGGACCAGAGAGGTTGAATATTCTCCCCTTAGGGAGACGGGCACCTGGGACCAAGTCAATAGGACAATCGTATTCTCTGTGAGGAGGTAGTTTCTCCGACTCCACTATAGAGAAAACATCTTCATAATCCCTAAACGCATAGGGAATAGAAGGTGTTTTAATTTTAATCTGGTTTACTGAAAAAGACATACAGTTACTCTGACACCGTGGACTCCAGCGCACAACGTCACCTATGCGCCAGTCAATAACCGGATTATGTTGGTGCAACCATGGCATGCCTAACACAACTGGATCTGATAAATTGTATATAACAAAAAATGACATTTGTTCGTTATGTAATGTCCCCACTGACAGAAATTTCGGCAGTAACGAATTCCACGCCTCCTTGGAATATAGATGTACCATTAATCGCAGTAGTCTGAATAGGCGCTTTAAGCCTTGACAGAGGTACACCAAGGCTCTTAGCAAATAAAAAATCCATAAGGTTGCCGGCAGCCCCACAATCCACATAAGCCTTCACACACAGACGTTTCTTAGCAAAAGAAAGGGAAACTGGTAACAACAGTTTGGCCGCATTTGCGGGCAATACCTGACCCCCAGAGCTGTCCAGGGGGTGATGATCCAGGAATGTGGATTTCCAACAGCCAGCATTTTCCTTGAAGCTTTCAGGCTGCAGCATGCTTGAGCCTGAGAGTGACCTTCCAGGCTGTGCAATGTAACAGGTGTTTGGGCCAAGAATCAGCTCAGTCAGGAGGAAGGAAAAAAAAAGGTGAGGAAAACTGCTTTTATATGTGTTAAGTATAGACACAAAAAGCAGTTTTATTTTTGGGCCGGATATAATGTGACGTCTACCTGCGGTCTGGGCTGCAGCCAGACAACACCACGAGAAACACTGATACCCTTTACCCCTATACAGGGATCTGGATTTATAGCAGAGCCCAGGAGGTGCTGTCTGAATAGGAGCAATGACCAGAGCAGGACGGTCGCCAGAAAGGTGTTCCAACACAGGACACAAAGGCAATGATATCCGAGACTAAACCAGTCAGGCAGAAAAGGTATAAAAACGGTAGACAGCAGCAAAGACAGATACCAGGTCAAAGCCAGAGTCATAAACCAGGAGAGTCGCAGAGGTACAGAATCGTTAGGCAGAAGCAGAGTCAGAATCCAGGCCGAAGTCAGTGTCATAAACCAGGAGTGTCGCAGAGGTACAGAATCGTAGGCAGAAGCAGAGTCAGAATCCAGGCCGAAGTCAGTGTCATAAACCAGGAGAGTCGCAGAGGTACAGAATCGTTAGGCAGAAGAAGGGTCAGAAGTCCAGGCAAAAGTCAGAGTAAGTCATCAGTAATTCACACAGTAACACGCAGGGGAACCAAGAATATATCCGGCGGCCTGCAAGAGCAGTCCCAAGGTATTTGAGGGGTCAGGTCATCCCTCACAGGCCCGTGGGCTGATGATGTCATCCGGACCGCCCCCAGGACCAGGCTGGATGGTGATGCACCAGCCCCTTCATGACTGACCGAGGAGCGAAGCCTGCGTCCAGCGGACGCCTGCGCAGGAGCCTCATGACTATGGCCGCCATCACTCGGGGTTGAAGCACAGCGCCTCCCAGAGACCAAGGCCGAGACTGCAGGCCACGGGTCAGACGGTGATAGGACAGTCCGGCGCCTCCTAGTGGTCGAGGCCGGGACAGCAGGCCCTGAGTCTGACGGTAATGTGATAGTCCGGCGCCTCCTACTGGCCGAGGCCGGAACAGCAGGCCCTGAGTCTGGCGGTGACGTGACACCGTTGATATAGAAGGGCCGAACGTGGGACCGTGGAAACCAGCCTATTCAGAATCCGTATGTGGTAGCTTCCTGGGAGGTTGAACATGCAAATCCAGCTGCAGCAGGTGAGAAAATCTATTCTTCCACTTTGATTTTGCATTTGCAATCTCTCTCTGGATCTCTACATATCTCTGGGTAAGGCTGTATAACACGGTTCAAAAGAACCTACATCACCAGTGAGCAATGAGTATGTCCGTATGACAGTTGAATAATAGAGTAATAATAATTGTCATCTGTATGATCTGTCAATCTGTTCTGTCAATATACTAACTGTTTGTGTACTGTGTAGCACAGAGCTGGGATAGACTCCGTGCATTGTTATTTTGGTCATTTTTGATAGGCAGTAAATCATATGCGGCTGTATTTTGTATAGGGCTGTGGTTTTTGGTTCTTGTGGTTTTTGTTGTTCTTGTTGTTTAAGAAGTTGACTTTGGTGTTCTCAGAGTGTCAGTGGATACTGCTGTAGTTTTATAAGTTGTGTTAATTTCAAAGTGCAAAATAGGCAGGCTGTGTGAATCCTTGTATGTATGTCTATGAGAACCTCTGAATGAGATGAGAGATGAGTAATTGAGTATAAGGGATTTTTGTTCTCTTCTTTTTGTAAAATCAAATGACCACTGAAAAGTGAAAGAAACAAAAAATCCCTGAATGAGCACGTATGAATGAATCATCACACATCATTTTGTGTCAAGAGATTGTTACCTTTCTAGTTCTTGTGGGAGATCCCGGACAAATGCGCTATAGATATTTCAAATCCACATCTGAGACTGAATGAATTGAGTAATGATATAGCTCGTGTTATATGTGGCATTACATTGTAAAGTTTCCTGGATGCATTTGGCCAGAAAAGGGCAAGGCTCAGTTACTCACATTATACAGTTACCTGCTCTTACAGTGAAATCCCGTGGTTTTGAGTGTTTTGTAGAAATTGATTTTGTCTAAGAGCTGTTGCATTCTGTTTCTTTGTGAAGGACACTGAATTTCTAAAATTCTGATGGGAGGGGGTAATGAAAGGGCTGCGCGGTTCTCCTCTCCTCTCTGTTCTTATCTCCGCTGAGTGTCTAATGGGAGGATTCACGGAGCTGCGCTCAAAATTCTCTGTATTTCTGTCCTTGGTGTAATGCTCGCTAGGAGATTTGTGCATTTTAAAGCAACAGTACTTAATTGAAGTGGAATGAAATTTTGTAAGTTGAAGTTGGAAGTTGAAAGTAAAATATGGTGCCTAATTTGGAAGGAAACTTGTAAGTGATTGTTTGGTCATTAATGTGTTTGAACCTGCTTCTAGTTGTGTGATTGATTTATAGCAAATTGAGGATCAGCAGAAGGAGGTAGCCAACTGCACGGCTGATAAAGTAGGTAAAAATACAACTTCAAACTTGCTCACCTTATGTGGTTGTGCAAAGAGGCACAACACTGGGAAAAGTTTGCAAACCAGGGTGATCCTTCCACAGGTGTGATACACCTGATGAAGGCCTACACGGCCGAAACGCATTATGTTTTTTTATAACAAAAAATGTTTCAATGTTTTTATTGTTTTTTAAAAATGTTTGCATTTTACTTAGCCAATAAAATATCATCTGATTTAGCATAAGAGATACTCAGTTATTTGGCTTTATAACCTTCTTGCTCCAAATTGGGTTAAAGATCCTCTGAAGGAAGCACCCTGAAACTTCTTTATTCGCAAAGATGCAGAAGTGTTAACCCTGGAGCCCCTCTAACCAGCTAGTTATGCTGAAGCAGCTGTCTGACCCCGAAAACCAACCATTCCCGTTTTACAGACACATAAAGGAAATACAGCGGACATATAAGTGTACCTGGGCAGACCTAGAGAGGTTGGTGAGTTTAAAGGCAGGTGACGTACTAGGATATTTAATTAAGACACATACAGATATGGCAAAGAATCAGGTTTGGGGCATGGATGATAAATCTGCACAGTCTGGGGAGACGTACTGTGAGTCACTAAAACAGTGGGCTACAGTGGAACAATCAGAGCAGTCTGTACTCCTGACTAACGTGACACAGCAAAAAGGAGAGAGTGTAGAGATGTACTTTGGACGGTTACAACTCAAATGGGAAGACATGGGGTACATTTGCATAAACCCACTTGATGTTAAAATACTGGTGAATGCATTCATTGACGGTATGAACAAAGACTTATGAGATGCAGTACAGCCAGCCAGACCTGAATGGAGATATGTAGATCCGAAAGACCTCCTTAACCCCTTCATGACCCAGCCTATTTTGACCTTAATGACCTGGCTATTTTTGGCAATATTGACCAGTGTCCCTTTATGAGGTAATAACTCAGGAACGCTTCGCTTCAACGGATCCTAGCGATTCTGAGATTGGTTGTTTTTTCGTGACATATTGGGCTTCATGTTAGTGGTAAACTTAGGTCGATAATGTTTGCATTTATTTGTGAAAAAAACGGAAATTTGGCGAAAATTTCGTAATTTTCACATTTTGAATTTTTATTCCGTTAAACCAGAGAGTTATGTGACACAAAATAGTTAATAAATAACATTTCCCACATGTCTACTTTACATCAGCACAATTTTGGAAACAAATTTTTTTTTTTGTTGGGAAGTTATAAGGGTTAAAAGTTGACCAGCGATTTCTCATTTTTACAACAAAATTTACAAAACCATTTTTTTTAGGGACCACCTCACATTTGAAGTCGCTTTGAGGGGTCTATATGGCAGAAAATACCCAAAAGTGACACCATTCTAAAAACTGCACCCCTCAAGCTACTCAAAACTACATTCAAGAAGATTATTAACCCTTCAGGTGCTTCACAGCAACTAAAGCAATATGGAAGGAAAAAATGAACATTTTAATTTTTCCAACAAAATTTTCTTTTAGCATCAATTTTTTCATTTTCACATGGGCAACAGGATAAAATGGATCCTAAAAATTTGTTGGGCAATTTCTCCTGAGTACACCGATACCTCATATGTGGTTATAAAAAACTGTTTGGGTGCACGGCAGGGCTCAGAAGGGAAGGAGCGCCATTTGACTTTTTGAATGGAAAATATGCTGGAATATTTAGCGGTTGCCATGTCGCGTTTGGAGAGTCCCTGTGCACCTAAACATTGGAGCTCCCCCACAAGTGACCCCATTTTGGAAACTAGACTCTCCAAGGAACTTATCTAGATGCATAGTGAGCACTTTGAACCGCCAGGTGCTTCACAAATTGATCCGTAAAAAAAAAGGACTTTTTTTCACAAAAATTTTCTTTTAGCCTCAGTTTTTTCATTTTCACATGGGCAATGGGATAAAATCGATCATAAAATTTGTTGGGCAATTTCTCCTGAGTGCACCGATACCTCATATGTGGTCATAAACCACTGTTTGGGCACACGGCAGGGTCCCGAAGGGAAGGAGCACCATTTGACTTTTTGAATGGAAAATTAGCTCCAATCGTTAGTGGACACCATGTCGTGTTTGGAGAGCCCCTGTGTACCTAAACATTGGAGCTCCCCCACAAGTGACCCCATTTTGGAAACTAGACCACCCAAGGAACTTATCTAGATGTATGGTGAGCACATTGAACCCCCAAGTGCTTCACAGAAGTTTATGACGCAGAGCAGTGAAAATAAAAAATAATTTTTTTTCCTCAAAAATGATTTTTTAGCCCGATATTTTTTTATTTTCACAAGGCTAACAGGAGAAATTGGACCACAAAAGTTGTTGTGTAATTTGTCCTGAGTACACCGATGCCCCATATGTCTGGGGAAACCACTGTTTGGGCGCATGGGAGAGCTCAGAAGGGAAGGAGCGCGATTTTGGAATGCAGACTGATGGGATGTTCTGTGGGCATCATGTTGCGTTTGCAGAGCCCCTGATGTGCCTAAACAGTAGAAACCCCCCACAAGTGATGCCATTTTGGAAACTAGACCCCCCAAGGAGCTTATCTAGATGTGTAGTGAGCACATTCAACCTCCAAGTGCTTCACAGAAGTTTATAAACGCAGAGCCATGAAAATAAAAAATCATTTTTTTTCCTCAAAAATGATTTTTTAGCCCACTATTTTTTATTTTCACAAGGGTAACAGGATAAATTGGACCCCTAAAGTTGCTGTTCAGTTTGTCCTGAGTACGCTGGCACCCCATATGTGGGGGGACCACTGTTTGGGCGCACGGCAGGGCTCAGAAGGGAAGGAGCGCCATTTGACTTTTTGAATGGAAAATTAGCTCCAATCGTTAGGGAACACCATGTCGTGTTTGGAGAGGCCCTGTCTGCCTGCACTTTGGAACTCCCCCACAAATCACCCCATTTTGGAAACTAGACCCCCTAAGGAAGTTATCTAGATGCATAGTGAGCACATTGAACCCCCAGGTGCTTTACAGAAGTGTATACACTTCTTATACACTTTTCACACTTTTCACGCAGAGCTGTGAAAATAAAAATATTTTTTTTTCCTCAAAAAATGATTTTTTTAGCCCGCTAATTTTTATTTTCACAATAGTAACAGGAGAAATTGGACACCAAAAGTTGTTGTCCAGTTTATCCTGAGTACGCTGGTACCCAATATGTGGGGAAGGACCACTGTTTGGGCACACGTCGGGGCTTGGAAGGGAAGTAGTGACGTTTTGAAATACCGACTTGACGGAATGGTCTGCGGGCGTCATGTTACGTTTGCAGAGCCTCTGATGTGCCTAAACAGTGGAAACTCCCCACAAGTGACCCCATTTTGGAAACTAGACCACCCAAAGAACTTATCTAGATGTGTGGTGAACACTTTGAACCCCCAAGTGCTTCACCGAAGTTTATAACTCAGAGCCGTGAAAATAAAAAAATCATTTTTTTTCACAAAAATCATTTTTTTAGCCCCCAATTTTTTATTTTCCCAAGGGTAACAGGAGAAATTAGACCCCCAAAGTAAACCACTGTTTGGGCACACGTTGGGGCTCGAAATGGAGAGAGCGCTGTTTGACATTTTGAACGCAAAATTGGCTGGAATAAATCGTGGCGCCATGTCGTGTTCGGAGACCCCGTGATGTGCCTAAACAGTGGAAACCCCTCAATTCTAACTCCAACTCTAACCCCAACACACCCCTAACCCTAACCCAACCCTAATAATAACCCTAACTACAACCCTAATGCCAACACACCCCTAACCCTAATCCCAACTCTAACCCTAACTACAAGCCTAACCCTAATCCCAACCCATCCCTAACCCTAATTCCAGCCCTAACCCTAATTCCAACCCTAACCCTAATTTTAACCCTAATTTTAACCCTAACCCTAATTCCAACCCTAACCCTAAATCCAACCCTAACCCTATCTATAACCCTAATTCCAACCCTAACCCTAATTCCAACCCTAACCCTAGTTCGAACCCTAAATGGAAAAAAATATATATATTTTTTATTTTATTATTTGCGCCTGGCTATGGGGGTTATAAAAGGGGGGTGTATTTACTTTTTTTTCATTTTGATCACTGTGAGAGTGTATCACAGTGATCAAAATGAAAACTGAACAGGCAGCCGGCAAATTCATGGGCGCCGCCATCTTGGACAATGGCAGGCGCACTGCGCATGCACCTGCCATTTTCCAAGGTGGCGGCGCCCATGATCCGGATGGCTGAACGCCGGGAGCCACGGCGGGACACCGGGAGCACCATCGGAGGTCCCAGGGGGGATCGGAAGGTGGGAGGGAGCGTTAGGAAGGGGAGGGGGAGCAGATGATGACGGCGGCGACCGATCGCCGCCGTCCATCGGTGGCGGGGGCCGATCGGCCCCGCCAGTCGGTGTGGGGGGGGGGTCGGGTGTCAGTGTCCAGCCATGTCCGATGCTATTGCAGCATCGGCCATGGCTGGATTGTAATATTTCACCAAATTTCATTGGTGAAATATTACAAATCGCTCTGATTGGCTGTTTCACTTTTAACAGCCATTCAGAGTGATGGTAGGCACGTGGGGGCTAAGCCACGCCCCCTGGGATTAACCGTAGAGTGTCCTCTGTGTGCGGGTCGGGTGACCTTTCAGTGACCCCGGTCACCCGACCCGCAGGGGGGCTATTTATAGCATGACGCCTACGTAGGCGTCATAGGTCGTTTGGGCACGACTTTTCATGACGTCTACGTAGGCGTCATGGGTCGTGAAGGGCTTAAGGTAGCTAAAGTAGATGAACAAAAAAGGACGATAAGACAACCTGTCATGTATGCTGGAGCACAAGGAAAACAGTGGAGACGTAGTAAGGGACCTAGAAACAGTGAGGTGCTGGAATTGTGGTGCTTATGAAACTTAGTGTTAGTGACAATACCCCTATGATTTTACTGTCATGATTAAATTGAAAGAAGGAACCACTCCCTCTTGTTTTAAAGCAATACCCCTTGAGCCTAGCCAAATAAATGGCCCTGAGCTGGAATATTAAAGAGTATCTTAAGGCAGGGGTTCTGGTGCAAAGATCTTCCCCCTGCAACACCCCTTTTGTATCCCATTAAGAAAAAAGGACCGAAGGGTTCCCCTGACACTTATAGAATGGTTCATGACTTAAGGGCTATTAATGATGTTACAGAAAGTGTGACCTCAATTGTCCCTAACTCACACACAATACTGTCACAGATCCTAGCAACGTCAACATGTTTCACAGTCATTGATTTGGCAAATGCATTTTTCTCGGTACCCCTGCACCCTGACTGTCAGTATCATTTTTTTTCCTTTTACTCATAAAGGTAAACAATATTGTTGGACAGTCCTCCCACAAGGGAGAAAGAAATCCCTTACCATCTATTTAGCAGCAATGGCAGGGATCCTTGAGCAGTGGCAACCACCTCATCCACAGATTTTACTATTACAGTACGTGGATGACCTTTTGCTCTGCTGCTCGGAACAGATGTCCTGCAAGGAAGCTACAGTTTTCTTGCTATGTTAGCACAAAAGGGTTGCAAGGTCTCACGTGACAAATTACAGTATTGCAAACAAAAGGTGACATTTTTTGGGACATTGTATTGCCGAAGGTACAAGACACCTGACTGAATACAGGAAACGGGCAATTTAAAATCTCCCTCTATCCAGGTCACATCAGCATCTACCCACTTTCCTAGGCTTGGTGACCTACTGCAGGCCTTGGATAAGGTCTGCTTCACAAATGATGCAACCACTTTATGACTGCTTGTCATCAGACCCCTACGATCTCACTCAAGAAGCAATTGATTCCTTCCATTCTCTCAAACTGCTCATTGTGGCAGCCCCGGCCTTAGGCATTCCAAACTATGACCAGCCATTATTCTTGTTTTGCACAGAGCAGGGAGGACATGCTACCGCAGTACTGACACAACAACATGGAGGGAAACAGAGAACAATATTTTACTACTCAGCACAATTAGACCCAGTGATCAGAGGGTCACCTACGTGTGTACGTGTGGTAGGAGCAGCTGCACTACTACTAGGAAAGGTATGTGAGATCACACTGATGTTTCCTTTGACAATTTATTCCTCACATGACATCCATTCCATACTCGTACAAGTTCAACCAAAACATCTGTATGGCCAGACAGCTCTGACTTGAGTGGGCTCTACTCATTCCTGAGTATGTCACCCTCAAAAGATGTAACGTTCTGAATCCAGCCACCCTCCTGCCTGTGGATTCAGAAAAGGGGGAAGTGGTGACCGTATTAGCAAGTGAGGAAGAATACTTTGACATGACGCATGAACATGACTGCATAGAACTGATGAATCAGGAGGCAGTGGGTTTTGCACACGTTCATGAAAAAAACCTGATCCTAATGTAAATTTTGAGTTTTTTGAAGAAGGCTCCAGATACCACCAGGATGGACGATTCTACACTGGATATGCAGTAGTATCCTCACATGAGGTAATCCGAGCTGAACCACTCCCTCACATGTCGGCACAGGAGGCAGAGTTGAAGGCACTCACTGAGGCGTGTAGGGCCGCTGCAGGTAAAGTCGCTAATATTTACACAGATTCAAATTATGCATGGGGAATAGCCCATGATTATGGCTCTATCTGGAGAAGCAGAGCGTTTCTTACATCAGCCGGTAAGCCCATTAAGAGTGCAGAGCTGGTGAAACAATGGAGGCATTGATGTTACCTGTCCAGGTTAGCACTGTCAAGGTAAAAGCACACACGACCGGTGACTCCGTGGAGGTAGAGGGAAACAGAAGGGCGGACGAGGCTGCTAAAGTAGCAGCAAGGCGGCCTAGGGAGCAGTGGACGTTGGCGGGGAGTCAGTGTATTCCAGCCACATTGAGCCTAGATGTCCTGAAATCCCTCCAGCAACAGGCTGCCCAAACAGAGAAGGTACACTGGGGGAGACTGGGAGCTGAGCTGAATTCAAATGGAGTATGGGAGAATAAGGATAAATTGTGCCTACCGAAGTCCTTGTTCCCAATCATGGCACAAGCAGCACATGGCCCCACTCACGCCTCAAAGTCACATGTGTGCCATGGTAGATGCCTTCTGGATCGCTCCTGGTTTCAGTTACGCAGCTCAGTTACGCAGCCGCGAAACTTGTACAATCATGCCTCATTTGTGCACAGCACAACCCAGGTAAAACAGTAAAAGTCCCTAAGAAAGCGACACCTAGGCCTCTCTACCCGTTTCTGAGACTGCAGATTGACTACATACAGCTACCAAGGTAGGAGTGTATGCAAATGTCCTAGTAAATGTAGATCTCTTGGAGGAAGGAGGAAATTGCCCCAAAGAATCAACACGGAGGACCGTGGACAACAAAACAACCTATATAAGAAAACAGGCCCTCCAAGAGGTTTTATACTTTAAAAATAAATTTTTATTGAACAATGTCATTACACAAGTTAAAAAAGGGATGATGACATACAGAAAAAAATAAATGCAAAACTTTGTGCGGAGAGGAAAAGTTTTTTTGCCCCATATATGCTGATAGATATCAAAATCCAAAAGAATTTTTTGCCAATAAATATATAATAATGCAAATACAGACATTTGAGGTCTAAAAATTACACATCGTATCTAAGGGCACAAAACCAATCCAAGAGGACACCTGGCCAAGGTTCAATATCTATGCAGATTTGCAAAATAAAGATTGCACCAGTCATTATTCATAAATGTAGTACACAGACTATAAGTCCCTTTTTTTTTGCACACCATGGTCTAACATGCTTGGAAAATCCATGCAAATGGAACAAATAAATAATGCTAAGTGCTATACACAAGGTAAAATTGAGGTGCATGCACCCCTTCTGAGGAAGAAATTTGAAACGCGCGTCAGAGGGTACTTTGTGGCGGCCTCTGGACATCTGGTAAATATTTGCACCTCTACTTTACATTTGCCCTGGGTGTACAGCAAGCATTTCATACACCATATAGGCCACAAAGTAGTGGGAAAGTTGAAAGACTAAATGGGACACTTAAACTGAAAATTCAAAAGGCCATGGCAGACACAGGAAAGAGCTGGGTAGAGTGCTTGCCTCTTGCACTCTTTTCAGTCAGACACACTCCAAATAGACAGGTTTGTCTCCTTTTGAAGTCCTGTTTGGTAGTGCACCAAAGACTGGTCTGTACTTCCCAAAGGTGCTACAAATGCAACACGGTGCTATGACAACCTATGTCCAGGTCTTGCAGAAAAGACTTAATGTGGTGCATAAACATGTGTTTTCATCCATTCCAAATCCTAATGCCAGTGCAGATGCGCATCAGCTGAATCCAGGTGACTGGGTGGTTATACGCAGACACGTGAGAAGGAGCCTGGACCCACGATTTGACGGCCCCTTCCAAGTCCAGCTGACCACATCCACCTCAGTAAAACTTGAGGGAAAGCCCACCTGGATCCACGCCAGTCACTGCAAGAAGGTCCTTTCAACAGCAGAGTAACTGTTCTCCTCATCACCTTGCTGGCAGTGGCAGGGTTACTGAACTCTACAGAGATACAGATAAACTTTTAAATGCTGACTGGGACAACAAACTTATTCGACATCATGCTCTTCTTATAAAGGACATGGAAGGACAGAAACCGAAAGACTGCTGGATCTGTACACACAGCCCAGTATCTGCAAGGACTATGCCGTACTTAGCCTTACCTCTGGAGCCATGGAAGGTATTAACCCCACACTGCATACACAATGAGACTTGGACTCATTCTAGGTTTTGGGGAAAAGATGTGCCCCGAGATATATCTGCCTCATTGGCTATAATCGGATGGGCCGCTAATCCCTGGTTTCAGTTTAATATAACGCGGCCTAAGGTACAAATATGGTGGCGGGAATATGATTCAGACATCGGAAATATGGTCGCCAGGAGGAGGACTGAAATCCCTCACTCAGACCCCATTCCCAGTGATGGACTGTGGTTCAGTCTTCAACACACTGGAGCAAATACCTGTGGTGAGGACAATAATTGCTTCCATATATACACTCATGATCAAACACAGGTTAATGAGATGGTGTACCAAGATGGTGTTGAAGGCTGTAAAGCATCTACGGGTAAAATAATAAGGAAAGAAAGGGGTAAAAGTACATCTGGTATAAGTGGAAAACAAATGAATAATACTTGGTGTGCCCATAAGTCTATGTCAGGACTTTTGCGTTTTTACCAATGTATACAGACCCCTGGTCACGTTTGCGTTCTCCCCGAAGGAGTATTCTTGGTTTGCGGACATCGTGCCTACAGGTGGGTGAGCCCAGACTAAAGAGGAGTTTGCACTCTTGCCAAACTAACACCAGCCACTTTCATAGTTCCTCATAGTAAAATAGACACAGCAGCAGTTCCAATTCATACTTTGTATAGAAGGGCTGGAGACAATAAGCCCCGTCCAAATGGTAGGCCGCATCTAGTAGAAATGGGGATAACAAATAACATTTTCAGTAATAAGCTAATATACCCCTTCATAACACAAATGTGGGATAAATTAGTGGAAGCTACCGACTACCTGGATGATCAGATTTTCCAGATTCTTGATGAAACTAATACAATACAGAGACGATTAATCATAGTTACTAACCAACATACTATAGTACTAGATTACCTGACAGCAAAAGAAGGAGGAATGTGTCAAATAATTGGTCCCACCTGTTGTAATTATATTGACCCTGCTGGCAATCTCCAGATCAGGGCCAGTATAGACAAAATAGTTGAACTTAGAGCCCAATGGTTAAAACAACACAGTGCAAACAGAGACTCCTGGTGGGGTAACACATTCTCTATTCTCTCTTTTTTTTAAATCCCGCAAATTGGTTTAATGGCCTAGCAGGATGGATTTTTGGCATTGTACAGACTTGTATGCAAATTTTGTTGTTTTTCTTATTGTTTTATGTAGCTGTAAAAGAGCTAATATATGTATAACTTAAGCTACTGAATAATGTATGTGTGAAAAGAGAATCTAAGGCTGAACCTTCTGTAGTGTATCATAGACCCCAGATAGCCATTGCTGATGGGGAAAGTGAGTGTCCACACTGAGGATGGATGGGCGAAGCAGGTAGGAAGCCCCCTTATGGGTACTAGACCCATGAGACAGTAGCTCCTTTGTGGACATCAGCTGTCCCTGTGGCAAAGGTTATACCATTTACAAAAGGGGGAAATTGATATAGAAGGGTTAATGGTTTGCCTTTATATGCCTTTAACTGCCTTTAATTATTAAATTGCCTTTTGCCTTTCATTGCTAGAATTTATTCTTATGACACGACAGTTTTGCCTGTCTCCTCTTCAAGGAAAATATGCTTCTTACCATATATGTTCTCAATAGTCAGCCACAACGTGTTCTGGGTACATGGTAAACAAGGTGTGACCCTGGGTAAACGGTGGGGGCCACATGAGCTTCATAGAATTACATATTGTTGTAAATGGTATAAAAGATTGCCTTGCCTTTCATTATGTCAGATAAAGTGATTTGCCCACGGCCTGTGTGCAGTCTCTTTTGTCTCCAAGCGCTTGTAAATTAAGGGCGTAAACTCCTAATTTGGCCTCACTGGTGATCTAGCATATCTGACTCTGGGTCAGAACGAAAACAGCTACAACACCGTCTAGCCAGACAAGAATCCAATACCTTCTCTACTTCATACTCCAGATTACCCTTAACCAATACAGGATCGGTGGGCGCAGCCATGGGAACTACTGGCTCCACAAACCTTTTCAACAAAGATTTATGAAAGACGTTGTGAATCTTAAACGTTCCTGGAAGAGCCAAATGGAAAGAAACTGAATTAAGAATTTCCAAAATCTTATAATGCCCAATAAACCCTGGTTTAAATTTTGGAGACGCCACTTTCATAGGAATATTTTTTAATCGGGACCAATAGTCCTATGCCGGTTGGCAAACCGTTGGGCCTTCTCCTGAGAGTGAGACAACTTATACACTACTTGATTCCAAATCTGCTGCATTCTCTCTACCACAGAATCAACACCTGGACAGGCCGAAGCCTCCACCTGCCCTGAAGAAAACAGAGGATGAAACCAGAAGTTGCAGAAAAAAGGAGACATCAAAGTGGCAGCACTAGCCATATTATTTAGAGCAAATTCAGCCAAGAGCAAAAAGAGACCCAGCCATCTTGATCAGCAGGCCATCTTGATCAGCAGGCACAAAACATCTCAAATAGGTTTCCAAAGTCTGGTTTGCTCTCTCAGTCTGCCCATTGGTCTGAGGGTGAAACGCAGAGAAGGACAACTGAATTTCCAGTTTAGAACAAAAAGCTCTCCAAAATCTGGAAACAAACTGGACTCCTCTGTCAGAAACAATGTTCTCCGGAATACCGTGCAAACGAACCACCTGCTGTAAAAACAAGGGCACCAACTCAGAAGAGGATGGCAACTTCGGCAGTGGTACAAGATGGACCATCTTGGAAAATCTATCACAGATTACCCAGATAACAGTCATTCTCTGAGAGACAGGGAGGTCGGAAATAAAATCCATTGAGATATGGGGCCATGGCCTCCTGGGTACCGGCAGTGGCACTAACAATCCACTAGAACGAGAACAGGGTTTGGACCGAGCTCAAGTCCCATAGGACTGCACAAAACTCCTGACATCATGAGATAAAGCAGGCCACCAAAAAGACCGACCAAATCTCATACCAAAAATACCAGGATGACCAGCTAACGTGGAGCAAGGAATTAATTTCAGACATTACTCTTCTCCTCCACTGGTCAGGGACATACAATTTCCCCATAGGGCATCGTTCAGGTTTGTCATGAAATTCCTCCACGGCAAGTCTCAAATCGGGTGAAATAGCGGAAAGAAACACACCCTCATTTAGAATGGTCGTAGGCTCAGTCACATCAAGAGAATCCACAAAGAAACTTCTAGAAAGGGCACCCGCCTTAATATTCTTAGTGCCCGGAAGAAAGGAGACCACAAAATTAAAACGCGTGAAAAACAAGGCCCACCTAGCGTGTCTAGGATTCAATCGCTTGGCTGATTCGAGATAGATCAAGTTCTTGTAGTCGGTGAGGACCACAACTTGATGCCTGGACCCCTCCAACTATTGTCTCCACTGTTCAAACGCCCACTTCATAGCCAACAATTCCCGATTCCCCACATCATAATTACGTTCAGATGGGGAATATCTTCGAAAAAGAAGGCACAAGGATTCATCTTAGAGGTTACCGGATCTCTTTGAGACAAAAAGGCTCCTGCACCAATCTCAGAAGCATCTATTTCCACCTGAAATGGGAGTGAAACATTAGGTTGCCGTAGAACAGGAGCAGAAGTGAATCTTCGCTTAAGTTCCTGAAATACCAAGACTGCCTCTAGAGACCAATTCACCACATCAGTGCCCTTTTAGATCAAATCTGCCAGTGGTTTAACAATACCAGAAAAATTACTTATGAATTTACGGTAGAAATTAGCAAAACCCAAAAATTTCTGGAGAGCCTTCAAGGAAGTGGGCTGAACCCAATCATAAATGGCCTGGACCGTAACCGAGTCCATTACAATAGCGGACGGGGACAAAATGAATTTCAAAAACGAAATTTTTTGTACGCCAAAGAGACATTTCGATCCCTTAACATACAGAGCATTTTCTCTCAAAATCAGGAATACAATCCGAACATGTTCCACATGAGAATCCCAATCATTGGAAAAAAAATCAAAATATTGTCCAAATAAATGATCAAAAACTTGTCCACAAAATGCCGGAAAATATCGTTCATAAAAGATTGGAAGAAGGAAGGGGCATTAGTGAGCCCAAAAGGCATCACTAGGTACTCAAAATGCCCCTCAGGAGTATTAAACGCCATCTTCCATTTATCACCGTGCGTGATGCGAATAAGATTATACGCCCCCCTAAGGTCAAGCTTGGTAAACCAACTAGCACCTTTCACTCTGGAGAATAAATCAGAAATCAGGGGTAACGGATACTAATATTTAACAGTGATTTTATTAAGGAAACGATAGTCAATACATGGCCTCAATGAGCCATCTATCTTGGCCACAAAGAAAAAGCCGGCACCTAAAGGTGAAGAGGATGGTCTGATATGACCCTTCTCCAATGATTCTTTGATATAAGATCGCATAGCATCTTGTTCAAGTACAGATAAATTGAAGAGCCGAACCTTGGGAAATTTACAACCGGGCGCTAACTCGATCGCACAATCATAACTCCTATGAGGAGGCAAGGACGCAGACTTACTCTCACTAAATACATCAGAGAAATCAGCCAGATAGTCAGGAACATCATGAGACTGGGGAGAGGTAGAGAAAACAGGAGTGTCACTAAGAACACATTGACAACCCCAACTAACCACAGACACAGATTTCCAATCCAGAACAGAATTATGGGTCTGCAACTAAGGAAAACCCAGTACAATAATGTTATGTAAATTATGCAACACCAAAAATTTACAATTCGCTTAGTGGTTCGGGGCTACCTGCATTATCACCTGGGTCCAAAACTGGGGTTTATTCTCCGCCAATGGGGTAGCATCAATACCCCTTAAAGGAATAGGAGTCCGCAGGGGTACTATGGGAAAACCACAAAGTTTGGCAAAGTCAAAATCCATCAGGTTCAGGGTTGCTCCTGAATCAACAAAAGCCTTAGCAGAAAATGAAGATAAGAAGCAGATCAAGGAAACCGACAAAAGGAATTTAGGCTGTACATTGCCCAAAACAAATGAGTGAGCAAAACGTTTTTCCCGCTTAGGGCAGACAGAAATAGTATGAGAGGCGTCACAACTTATTACGCCTTCTAAATTTTTGACGTTGAGCCCTAGAAAAAACCCTATCACACTGCATGGGCTCAGAAGTTTGTTCGAAAGGCAACACCGCCTCTCTCATAGTTTTATGTTCACGTAAACATCTATCAATTTGAATGGCTAATGACATACAGTAGTTAAGACCAGAGTGGACAGTAAATCCCACCATAACATCTTTTACGGTCTCTGCCAGACCTTTCTGAAAAAGAGCCACTAGGGCATCATCATTCCATTTAGTAAGGACCGCCCACTTTTGGAATTTCTGACAATATAACTCTGCCACTTCCTGACCCTGGTTCAATGCCAATAAAGTTTTCTCAGCTTGATCAATAACATTAGGTTCATCATACAACAACCCCAGAGCCTGAAAAAACGCATCCATATTAGTCAGAACAGGATCCCCAGGTGTCAGGGAAAAAGCCCAGTCCTGAGGGACACCACGCAACAGGGAGATGATAATTTTAACCTGCTGCACCGAGTTCCCCGAGGAATTAGGTTTCAAGGCAAAAACAGTTTACAATTATTCTTAAAGTTCAAAAATTTAGACCGATCCCCAGAAAATAAATCGGGAATAGGGATTTTAGGTTCTACAGCAGACAACTGAGAGAGATAGGCGGAAATTCTCCGGACTTCAGCAGCGAGCTGCTCAACATGATCAGACAATTGCTTAGTATCCATTAAAGAAAAAATCCTCCTATGGCCCCTAGAGAAAAAGAGGAAAAAATATATAAAAAATTCTGACACCCCATTCTAGGATTGGGGGGTGAGGGGACCATGCATACCAGGATTGGGGGGTGAGGGGACCATGCATACCAGAATTGGGGATGAGGGGACCTTGCATACCAGAATTGGGAGGTAAGGGGTGCCATGTATACCTGGATTGGGGATGATGGGACCATGCATACCAGGATTGGCGGGTGAAGGAGTACCATACATCCTACGATAGGGATGAGGGAGGACCATGCATACCAGGGTTGGGGGGCTGAGGGGACCATGCATACCAGGGTTGGGGGGGTGAGGGGACCATGCATTCCAGGATTGGGGAGTGAGGGGACCATGCATACCAGGGTAGGGGGGTGAGGGGACCATGCATACCAGGATTGTTGGGTGAGGGGACCATGCATTCCAGGATTGGGGGGTCAGGGAACCATGCATACCTTGATAGGTATGAGGGGGTACCATGCATACCAGGATTGGGGGGTGAGTTAATCATGAATACCAGGATATGGATGAAGGAGTGGCATACATACCAGGATTGGGGGGGAGCATACATACTAGAATAGGGATAAGGGGGCCATACATACCAGGAAAGGAATGAGGGGTATCATACATACCAGGATAGGGATGAGGAGTACCATGAATAGCAGGATAGTAATGAGGGGTGCCATACATACCAGGATAGGAGGGGGGCAGCACATACCAAGATGGGAGAACATATACCAATAAAAATGCTCTCCACCCAGGCGTAGAACGGGCCCATAGCTAGTAGAAATTTATGCAGCTGTCACACTCGGGTCAGGAGAGCCACTGTTCTGATCTCATTCTACTTTATTTTTTTTCAACTGTTTGACTGCGCCCCTACTTGTATATGTTTGAGGAAAAGGTGTGTGTAAATGGGTGTGGCTTAAAATGGGCATGACTTAAAAATGGGTGTGGTTTTCTACACACAAACACAGATCCTGTTGTTAAAAATTTGAATCCCACCCCTGCATAGCAGTAACGTCAAATGACTCCTGCAGCCTTTGATAGGTTGGAGAACTTTCAATGTTACTGCCATGTGACGTCAGCGCGTGGCCTGTCACAGAGCACAGTGCCCTGTCATAGCAGCAGATGGCAGCCATTTTAACTCCCATGCCGAATATGAAGCCACGACACCGGGAAACGCAACAAGGTGAGGAGAACCCACCCCCCTCTGTGATTGTGATTGTGATTGTGAAATACAGTGGGGCAAAAAAGTATTTAGTCAGTCAGCAATAGTGCAAGTTCCACCACTTAAAAAGATGAGAGGCGTCTGTAATTTACATCATAGGTAGACCTCAACTATGGGAGACAAACTGAGAAAAAAAAATCCAGAAAATCACATTGTCTGTTTTTTTTTTCATTTTATTTGCATATTATGGTGGAAAATAAGTATTTGGTCAGAAACAAGCAATCAAGATTTCTGGCTCTCACAGACCTGTAACTTCTTCTTTAAGAGTCTCCTCTTTCCTCCACTCATTACCTGTAGTAATGGCACCTGTTTAAACTTGTTATCAGTATAAAAAGACACCTGTGCACACCCTCAAACAGTCTGACTCCAAACTCCACTATGGTGAAGACCAAAGAGCTGTCAAAGGACACCAGAAACAAAATTGTAGCCCTGCACCAGGCTGGGAAGACTGAATCTGCAATAGCCAACCAGCTTGGAGTGAAGAAATCAACTGTGGGAGCAATAATTAGAAAATGGAAGACATACAAGACCACTGATAATCTCCCTCGATCTGGTGCTCCACGCAAAATCCCACCCCGTGGGGTCAGAATGATCACAAGAACGGTGAGCAAAAATCCCAGAACCACGCGGGGGGACCTAGTGAATGAACTGCAGAGAGCTGGGACCAATGTAACAAGGCCTACCATAAGTAACACACTACGCCACCATGGACTCAGATCCTGCAGTGCCAGACGTGTCCCACTGCTTAAGCCTGTACATGTCCGGGCCCGTCTGAAGTTTGCTAGAGAGCATTTGGATGATCCAGAGGAGTTTTGGGAGAATGTCCTATGGTCTGATGAAACCAAACTGGAACTGTTTGGTAGAAACACAACTTGTCGTGTTTGGAGGAAAAAGAATACTGAGTTGCATCCATCAAACACCATACCTACTGTAAAGCATGGTGGTGGAAACATCATGCTTTGGGGCTGTTTCTCTGCAAAGGGGCCAGGACGACTGATCCGGGTACATGAAAGAATGAATGGGGCCATGTATTGTGAGATTTTGAGTGCAAACCTCCTTCCATCAGCAAGGGCATTGAATATGAAACGTGGCTGGGTCTTTCAACATGACAATGATCCAAAGCACACCGCCAGGGCAACGAAGGAGTGGCTTCGTAAGAAGCATTTCAAGGTCCTGGAGTGGCCTAGCCAGTCTCCAGATCTCAACCCTATAGAAAACCTTTGGAGGGAGTTGAAAGTCCGTGTTGCCAAGCGAAAAGCCAAAAACATCACTGCTCTAGAGGAGATCTGCATGGAGGAATGGGCCAACATACCAACAACAGTGTGTGGCAACCTTGTGAAGACTTACAAAAAATGTTTGACCTCTGTCATTGCCAACAAAGGATATATCACAAAGTATTGAGATGAAATTTTATTTCTGACCAAATACTTATTTTCCACCATAATATGCAAATAAAATGAATAAAAAAACAGACAATGTGATTTTCTGGATTTTTTTTTCTCAGTTTGTCTCCCATAGTTGAGGTCTACCTATGATGTAAATTACAGATGCCTCTCATCTTTTTAAGTGGTGGAACTTGCACTATTGCTGACTGACTAAATACTTTTTGGTCCCACTGTATGTGCTAATGTTTGTGGACAGCGCTGCTATTGTGGTCCCTTTGTGACCGTTTTAATATCTGGTGCACAACATTACGTTACTATGACATTACTAATAGGTTTCCCTGGTGTTACCGGTTATGTATGCTGGAGTTTGCATCATATTACCATGATGCTAATGATGTAATTTCTGAAGGGTGTGACCAGTTGTATGTGCTGTGACTGGCAGTATGTTACCATGACGCTGATGATGTAACTTCCAGGGGGCGTGACTGGTTGTATGTGCTGTGATTGGCAGTATGCTACCATGACGCTGATGATGTAACTTCCGGGGGGTGTGACTGGTTGTATGTGCTGTGATTGGCAGCATGTTACCATGACGCTGATGATGTAGCTTCCGGGGGGCGTTACCGGTTGTATGCGCTGTGATTTGCATTAGGTTACAATGACGCTGATGATGTAACTTCCAGGGTGCGGTACTGGTTGAATTCGTTGTGACTTACTTTAGGTTACTATGACGCTGATGATGTAACTTCTGGGGGCGGTACCGGTTGTATGCGCTATGACTGGCAGTATGTTACCATGACGCTGATGATGTAATTTCCGGGGGCGTTACTGGTGGTATACGCTGTGACTGGCATTATGTTACTATGACGATTGTGATGTAACTTCCGGGGCATTACTGGTTGTATGGTTGTGACTGGCATCATATTGCCATGACGCTGAAGATGTAACTTCCGGGGGGCGTTACTGATTGTATGCGCTGTGTTTGGCATTCTGTCATTATGATGCTGATGATGTAACTTCCGGGGGGCGTTACCATTGACATACGCTGTGATTCGTAGATTGTGAAATGGAGGGATATAAAAATCGTCCTGGTGTGACACACAGTACGGCACCTTGAAAAAGAGCAGCGAAAGCATTTATTTATGATGTATATTTAATTGTATTTTGGCTGGTTCCAACAGTGGGGGATTTAGTACATATACTGGCCAGTACTTTTATAATCTATTCCCATGGTGGTATAATGCACTTTGGCATTTTTGGCATATTTAATCTGTGACCTTGCCTTCATTACCTGATCCTTTTCTATGAATTCATGTTTGTGACAATTATGTCTAATAAAATTATATATATTTTATATTTTTTGGACTTTGTACTCCTTATGGTGTCTTTGGTTATCATTATTGTAGTATTCGGTCACTGTGGTGGTAATGTGTGGTCTGGTCACAGCGTGGCAGTATTTCTCCTTGTATTTGGTATTATTTCATCCCAATATGCTGGTAATATGTCATATTATTCGGTCACTATATGGTCTGATCATGGTGTGGCGTATTTGTTCCTTATCTTTGATATCGCTATGTGGTACTAATGTGTGATCTGGTCATGGTGTCGCTGTATTTGTTCCTTGTATGTGGTATTATTCGGTGAATGTGGTCTGGTCATGGTGTGGCTGTATTTTTCCCTTGTATGTGGTATTATTTGGTCACTATGTGGTCTGGTCATGGTGTGGCAGTTTGTCCCTTGTATGTACTATTATTCGGTCACTATGTGGTCTGGTCATGGTGTGGCAGTATTTCTTTTCTGTATGTGGTATTATTCGGTCACCATGTGGTAGAATATGTAGTCCAGTTATGGTGTGGTGGTATTTCTCATTGTATGTGGTATTATTTGGTCGCTATATGCTGGTAGTATGTTGTATTATTTGGTCACTATATGGTCTGGTCATGGTGTGGTGGAATTTCTTCCCTGTATGTGGTATTATTGGTCTTGGTATAGAGGATTGTGATGTGTATGGCGGTCATTTGTTCTCTCTGATATTAATTAGGAGAAGATTCTTTATTTCCATTAGGCCGGAGTCACACTTGGAGTGTGATGCGGAAAACTCGCATCAATACCCGGCACTACCACCGACACTCGGACCGGAGTGTGTGGCTGCATAGAAATACATGCAGCCCCACACTCTGGTACCAAGTGCCAGCAGCAGTGACGGGTATTGATGCACGAGTTTCTCGTATCACACTTGCAAGTGTGACCCCGGCCTTCGAGATTAACTACTTGCATCACAGCGGCAGAGATGCACTCACAGGGGTTTTCCTGTAAAAAAAAAAATAAGATAAGCGATATCGTATTGATTAGTGAGGGTCTGACTACTTGTACCTAATCAGCAAAATGTGGAACTTTTTATCCCCATTAGACTGGAGTGGTATGTATAACTTGATCACTGATCCATTCATTAACTCAGTGACTGCACTTTTTTTTCTGGAAGCCCCAAAGAGACGACGACACAAACTAAATCTCTGAGCACTTCCAAAATACTCGGAGAACAACCAAGCATGCTCAGAAATCTCGAGTCACGAGCATACTCGCTCATCACTAGTTATCAATAATCCATGACCTCTACAGGCAGGGTTGGACTGGGGCACCGGGATACTGGAGAATCCTCTGGTGAGCCCCGCCTCCAGCCCCAGCTCCTGCCTCCTTCATTAGTCCCTGCCCTGCATGTCAATAATGTGCACCTAGTGGTGCACACTTTACATATCTTGCCTGGGCACAACTCTAGGCGCAAACTCCCATCATACAGCTGAGAGCACTGTGCCAACCATTTCCACATCATCCAATAAATCCTAGCAATGACGTTACTGGGCTGCTCTGTGCGCACAGGACCTGGGATGAGGTCACATGAGGGGAGGAGTCAGAGGTCACATGATCAGGGGCCTCGGTGTATGCAGGACTCTGCTGTGCTGGTTGTCATGGTGCTGGATGAGGGGAAGTTGTGTGGGGTTGGGAGGGGTTAACAGTGTGGATGTAGCAGAGCTGTGTGTGTACGAGGTGTACAGAGCGGAGTCGCGTGTGTATGGGGTATACGGAGCAGAGCCGCGTGTGTATAGGGTGTGCGGAGCGGAGCCGTGTGAGTACTTGGTGTACGGAGCGGAGCCGTGTGTGTACAAGGTGTACGGAACGGAGCCCGGTGTGTATAAAGTGTACGGAGCTGTGTGTGTAAGGGGGTGTACGGAGCGGAACCGCGTGTGTATGGGGTGTACAAAACAGAGCCCTGTGTGTACAAAGTGAGCCCTGTGTGTACAAAGTGTACGGAGCTGAGCCGTGTGTGTAAAGAGCGGAGCAGAGCCATGTGTGTAAGAGGGTTAAGGAGTTGAGCCATGTGTGTACTGAGTGGAGCCGTATGTGTGCAAGGTGTATGGAGCGGCGCCGTGTGTGTACGAGGCATACAAAGTGGAACCGTGTGTGTATGAGGTGTGTGGGACCATGCGTGTACGAGGTTGGTGTATGGTGGGGAGCATTCATACCTCCAAACCGTCCTGGATCCAGCAGGACAGTCCCGATTTTGAGAGTCTGCTTCACTGTCCCGGCCGGGAGCTTGCTTTTCCCACGGACACAGGAGTATAAGGCGGAGCCCCGAGGAGCTCTTTAAAACTCGCACGTGACATTCCACTGGAAGTGATGTGCTGTAAGCTGACCAGAAATGAGGCAATTTTTGGAGGAGATTGTGATAGAACCATGGAGGCACTTCAGGGAATGCTTCAGATCCATCACCGTGTCCTCCGACAGCGCGGACAGCGGGGTCGCCTTGGAATCAGGGATGCCAGCCATGTGAGCGGATCATGGTATGTCCTGCATTGGGAGGCTCAGGTGGGGATTACAATGGGAGCCGGTTTGCTATAGTATCTTTATCAAATTATTTTTTTCTTTCTCTCTCTGTTCTTTCTTTGCCTCTCTAATCTTTCTTTCTCTGCTTCTTTCTTTCTCTGTTCTTTCTTTTTTCCCTCTGTTTCTTTCTCTATCTCTCTGCTTCTTTCTTCTTTCTTTCCCTCTCTAATCTTTCATTCTTTTTCTCTGTTCTTTCTTTCCCCTTTCTTTCTCTCTCTGTTCTTTCTCTCTCTAATCTTTCTTTCTCTCTCTGTTTTTTCTTTGTTTCTCGCTGTTCTTTCTTTCACTCTCTCTGTTCTTTCTTTCTCTGTTCTTTCTTTCCCCTTTCTTTCTCTCTCTCTGTTCTTTCTTTCCCCTCTTTCTTTCTCTGTTCATTCTTTCTTTCCCTTCTTTCTTTCTCTCTCTCTGTTCTTTCTTTCTCTCTCTTTTTTCTTTCTTACTTTCCCTCTCTGTTTTTTCTTTCTTTTGCTCTCTGTTCTTTCTTTCTCTGATCTTTCTCTCCCTCTCCTTTCTATCGTTCTCTCTCTCTTTGTTTTCTTTTCTCTCTCTCTGCTCTTTTTTTCTTTTCCTCAGTACCAGCCACTGTGCCCATAATGCCAGTCACTGTGCCCTCAGTACCAGTCAGTGTGATCAGCAGTGCTAAATGGGTGCGGTTGGAGCATGGACATAAGTGTGACTAGTTGTGAAATGGGTGTGTTTGGGGAGTGGCCTAAAATCTGCCGCAGCGTGCATAGCTTCTTTCTTTTTTTTTCTCTTTCTTTCTCTCTGTTTCTTTCTTTCCCCTCTTTCTTTCTCTCTCTGTTCTTTCTTTCCCCTCTTTCTTTCTCTCTGTTCTTTCTTTCCCCTCTTTCTTTCTCTCTCTGTTTTCTTTCTTTCTCTATCTCTGTTCTTTCTTTCTTTCTCTCTGTTTTCTTTCTTTTTTTCTCTCTTTGTTTTTTCTTTCGTTCTCTCTCTCTGCTTTCATTTTTTTCTCTCTCTGCACTTTCTTTTCCTCAGTACCAGCCACTGTGCCCTCAGTACCAGTCAGTGTGATCAACAGTGCTAAATGGGTGTGGTTGGGGTGTGGACATGGGTGTGACTAGTTGTGAAACGGGTGTGTTTGGGGCATGACCTAAAATTCGCAGCAGCGCACCGGAGCCTTTGTACCTCTTTCCCGTCTTCAAAAGTTGGGAGGTATGATGGTGGGCCCCAAGAATAATTTTTCTCTGATGGGCCCAAGGTGCTCCAGTTTGACGCTGTTTACAGGATGTCACGTCGCCGTCAGACTCGGAGCCTGCTGTCCCGGCCTCAGCCACTAGGAGGCGCCGGACCATCACTGTCATGTCGGACACTGTTCGCACCAGGGTGTCCGGCAGACAGCGGTAATACCCCATCCTACCACTTGGTTCTCAGCGGCGCTGGTTGGTCTTCTGATCCGGCTTGGATTGGGTTAACCAGGTTGTCATTCTGGCTGAGGGCATAGCCACGCCCTCTGTCTTTAAATTGTCCTGCGTGACTATGGGCGTCGCCGACTATAACTCTTGCCTTGTGCTAGCGATACCGGTCTGGAGTGGTGGTCTAAGGAGCATACGGTTTCTGGTGTAGTATATTCCGTTGTTGCCATTTTGCCTCCCTGTGTTGTATTTTTTGGTTGCCCTTGCACATTATTGTATTCTCCTTTGTGTACGCGGTGTGGTGCGTTTCCTTTATCCCTGTCCATACTTATTTGTGGGGTTTGTTGTTTGGTCTCCTCACTGGGTGGAGGGTGGTGGGTTCAGCTTAGGGCTGGACAGGAGACAAGGACAGGGTGGAGGCCCAGGCAGGCACACCTTCAGTGTAAACCCTGGGTTGATGGACAGACAGGGTTTCCCCTAGTCTGAGGGACACCGCAGGGGCCCCAAGGTTTCAGCCTAAAGTTACCTAGGCTTCCCATGACATTATAGTCGGCCCCCCAAAAAAAAAAGGATTATTTACCATGGATCCTATAGTCTCCATAACCAAGCAGCTGGAGGCTCTATCCATACAGGTCACTGAACTGAGGGGGGCTGTCCAGCAACAAGGCCTGTCAGTTCCTGCTGTGCAAACTGAGGCAGCAGTCAGGGCAGCTGAACCCAAGTTACCTCTTCCTGAACGATTTTCTGGTGATCGCTGTAAGTTCGTTGTATTTTGTGAATCCTGCAAAGTGTATTTTCGTATGCGTCCACTCTCCTCAGGAAATGAGGCTCAGCGTGTGGGCTTGGTAATTTCCTTGCTGAGTGGTGATCCACAAGCATGGGCTTTTTCACTACCTTCTGATTCACCAGCATTTGAGTCCGTAGACTTTTTTTTTTCTGCTCTTGGTTTAATCTATGACGATCCTGACAGACTGGCGTTAGCAGAGTCTAAAATACGCTCTCTACTCCAGGGTGAGCGACTGGCAGAGGATTATTGTACGGAATTTCGTCGCTGGGCTGTGGACACTCAATGGAATGACCCTGCACTAAGGAGTCAATTTTTGCATGTGGTTTCTGGAAGGGATAAACAAGCTCTGCTAATATATGAGACTCCCGCCTCCCTGGAGGCTGCTATGGTGCTTGTAGTACGCATTGATCGCCGCTTTCGTCAGAGGTCGCAGGAGACATTGCCTGTGGGGGGGGCAGTCTCTGGTGAGGTTGCCTCGGGGGAATCCATGGAACCTATGCAGATCGCTGGTATATCACATGCACATAATAACAAGCATAAATGTCCCTTGCCCAGAAAGCAAGGGGTCTGTTTTTTTGTGGCAAAAAAGGACATTTTATTAATGCTTGTCCCCTGGTACCTAAGAAAGACGTGCCGGCGGAAAACTGCTAGGCTCAGAGGGTTTGGAGGAGTCTAGCCTGAGCCTTTGCATATCCTCCGTGGTGGTCTCCCAGTGTATGCTCCCTGCCAAGGTAGTAATCGGGGGCCAAGAGCTGTCGATTACTGTATTTGTAGATAGTGGTTCTGCCGCTAATCTCATTGATGAAAAGTTTGCCCATACAGCAGGATTTAAGGTGGAGATGCTGCCTAATCCTATCCAGGTGGTTACCATCAATGCCTCCCCTCTCTCACAAGGGGAGATTAAAGAGTTTGTGGCTGATGTAAAACTCCACATTGGGGTCCTACACTCTGAGCGGGTAACATGTAAGGTGCTCAGTAATTTACCTGCTCAGGTAGTTCTGGGGTTTCCATGGTTGTCTATGCACAATCCGGTGATTGATTGGAAAACCCAGGACATAATCCAGTGGAGCAGATATTGCCAGGAGAGTTGTCTGGCCACATGTATCTCCGCTGTGACTCCCAGCATCCTGGAGCCACTGCTGGACTTTGCTGATGTATTTTCTGAAAGAGGTTGTTCAGAGCTGCCACCGCACCGACCCTGTGACTGTGCTATTAGGTTAAAACCGGGGGCCAAGTTACCGAAAACCAGGATGTTTAATATCTCAGGTCCCGAGAGGCAAGCTCTCAAAGAATACATTGCAGAAAGTCTAAGCAAAGGGCACATCAGGCCTTCATCATCTCCATTGGCAGCGGGGTTCTTCTTTGTCAAGAAGAAAGATGGCGGATTACGCCCGTGTCTGGATTTCAGGGAACTCAACCAGATTATGGTTTGTGACCCATACCCAATGCCACTGATACCTGATTTGTTCAACCAGGTGTCTGGTGCCAAATGGTTTTCCAAGCTTGACCTCAGGGGGGCGTACAATCTCATAAGAGTCCGTCAAGGGGATGAATGGAAGACGGCATTTAATACCCCTGAGGGTCATTTTGAGAAGTTGGTGATGCCATTTGGGTTGACGAGCGCGCCAGCAGTATTTCAACATTTCATAAATGATGTCTTTTCTCATCTCTTGGGGAAATTTGTTATTATATACCTTGAAGACATTCTTATTTACTCACGCGACCGTGATGCGCACATAGAGCATGTTAGGCAGGTATTGCAGTTGCTCAGGGAGAACAAGCTCTATGCCAAGCTTGAGAAATGTGTATTTGTCGTCCAAGAATTACCTTTTTTGGGTTATGTAATTTCAGCCTCAGGGTTTAAAATGGACACCGCTAAGGTGCAAGCGGTGCTGCAGTGGGATCGACCTGATAATCTCAAGGCGCTACAGCGATTCCTGGGCTTTTCTAATTATTATAGGACATTTATTAAGAATTTCTCTATGATTGCTAAACCGCTCACCGACATGACTAAAATAGGTACCAATTTTTCTGACTGGTCTGAGGCTGCTGTGCGCGCGTTTGAATTCCTAAAAAACAGTTTTGCTTCAGCTCCCATCCTGGTTCAGCCTGATGTCTCCCTACCATTTACCGTGGAGGTGGATGCATCTGAGGTTGGAGTGGGGGCGGTACTGTCTCAGGGTCCATCCTTGGGCAAATTGCATCCGTGTGCCTACTTCTCCAAGAAGCTGTCGCCTGCCGAGCGTAATTACGATATTGGTAACAAGGAATTGTTGGCCATCAAGTTGGCATTTGAGGAATGGCGATACTTCTTGGAGGGGGCTGTCCATCAGATTACTGTTATAACAGACCATAAAAATCTGCTTTATTTAGAGTCTGCTAAACGCCTGTCCCCCAGACAGGCTCGCTGGGCGTTATTCTTCACCCGGTTCAATTTTTTTGTGACATACCGACCAGGTTCTAAGAATACTAAGGCGGACGCCTTGTCCAGATGGTTTCCGGGTGGAGAGCCACGTGAGGATCCGGTGCCTATCCTCCAAAAGGGAATTGTGGTCTCGGCTCTCACGACAGAAGTTGAGGCAGAGATTGCTGAGGCTCAGGAGGAGGTACCGCCGGATCTGCCTCCTAATAAATCGTTTGTGCCACTACACCTACGCTTAAAGGTGTTAGGGGAACATCACGATACTGTCCTGGCGGGCCACCCAGGGGTTAAGGGCACTGTGGAACTTGTATCACGTAGTTTTGGTGGCCCAAAATCCGGCAGGACGTGGCCTCATATGTGTCAGCCTGCACCACGTGCGCACGGGCCAAGACACCACGCGCCCGTCCTGCTGGCACATTGCATCCTCTCTGTGTGCCCAGTAAGCCATGGACTGAGATTTCCATGGATTTCATTACGGATTTGCCCTCCTCGGCTGGGAACATGGTCATTCTGGTAATAGTTGATCAGTTCTCTAAAATGTCGCATTTCGTTGCTTTGCCATCTTTTCCCAATGCGAAGACCCTTGCTCAGGTATTTATTCGCGAGGTGGTCAGACTTCATGGTGTCCCGTCTGACATTGTATCTGATAGAGGTACACAATTTGTGGCAAAATTTTGGAGAGCTTTTTGTTCACGCCTAGGGATTAAATTGTCTCATTCATCGGCTTTCCATCCGCAGTCGAATGGGCAGACTGAGCGTATGAACCAAAACTTGGAACAATACTTACGCTGTTTTGTGTCTGACATTCAGGAAGAGTGGTTGGCATTTCTTCCTCTGGCTGAATTCGCAATAAACAATCATTGTCAGGAAACGTCTGGGGAATCTCCTTTCTTTTGTGTTTATGGTCAACATCCCCAATTCTGTACCTTGCTCCAAGGGTGCTCTGCGGGCGTCCCTGAGGAGGACCAGTTGGGAGCACAATTGTCATCCGTTTGGAGAAGAGTAAAGCAGCGCTTGCTGAATGTAGGTTCTAGGTACAAACGTGTGGCTGACAGTAGACGTGTGCCAGGTCCGGACCTGTGTGTGGGTGATTGGGTGTGGTTGTCTACAAGGAACATCAAACTCAAAATACCATCGCTTAAGTTGGGTCCCAGGTTCATTGGTCCGTTTAGGATCTCCGCAATTATCAACCCTGTGGCATTTCGTTTGGAGTTACCTGCCGTATACAAGATACATAATGTGTTTCACAAGGCGTTACTTAAGAAAGTCGTGGGTGCTGTTGATGTCTCTCCCATGCCACCACCTCCCGTCTTGGTGGATGGCACGTTGGAGTTTGAGGTGTCCAAGGTGGTTGACTCTCGGGTAGTGCGTCGCACTCTACAGTACCTGGTCCACTGGCGTGGCTATGGTCCTGAGGAGAGGACTTGGGTGCCGGCTTCGGACATACATGCGGACCGACTGATTACAGGGTTTCATCGCCGCCATCTGGACAAGCCGGGTCCTCGTCATTGTGAGGTTCCTGGGGTCCCTCGTAGAAGGCGGGGTACTGTCATGTCGGACACTGTTCACACCAGGGTGTCCGGCAGACAGCGGTAATACCCCATCCTACCACTTGGTTCTCAGCGGCGCTGGTTGGTCTTCTGATCCGGCTTGGATTGGGTTAACCAGGTTGTCATTCTGGCTGAGGGCTTAGCCACGCCCTCTGTCTTTAAATTGTCCTGCGTGACTATGGGCGTCGCCGACTATAGCTCTTGCCTTGTGCTAGCGATACCGGTCTGGAGTGGTGGTCTAAGGAGCATACGGTTTCTGGTGTAGTATATTCCGTTGTTGCCATTTTGCCTCCCTGTGTTGTATTTTTGGTTGCCCTTGCACATTATTGTATTCTCCTGTGTGTACGCGGTGTGGTGCGTTTCCTTTATCCCTGTCCATACTTATTTGTGGGGTCTGGTGTCTGGCCTCCTTACTGGGTGGAGGGTGGTGGGTTCAGCTTAGGGCTGGACAGGAGACAAGGACAGGGTGGAGGCCCAGGCAGGCACACCTTCAGTGTAAACCCTGGGTTGAGGGACAGACAGGGTTTCCCCTAGTCTGAGGGACACCGCAGGGGCCCCAGGGTTTCAGCCTAAAGTTACCTAGGCTTCCCATGACAGTCACATCGCTGTCAGACTCGGGGCCTGCTGTCCCGACCTCGGCCACCAGGAGGCCCCGGACTGTCACGTCGCCGTCTGACTCGGGGCCTGCTGTTTCTGCCTCGGTCACTGGGAGGCGCTGTGGTTCGCCCCTGAGTGATGGCGGCGACAGAGAAGGGGTTCCTGCGCAGGCATCTGGTGGACGCAGGCTCCGCTCCTCTGTCAGTCATGAAGGGGTTGGTGCATCACCATCTGGCCTGGTCCTGGGGGCGGTTCTGATGACATCATCAGTCCGGGAACCTGTGAGGGATGACCTGATCCCTCAAATACCCTGGGACTGGTCTTGCAAGCCGCCGGATATATTTTTGGTTCCCCTGTGTGCTACCTGTGTGATTTGCTATTGTTTGACTCTGACCTCAGCCTGGATTTCGGACCCCTCAACAGCTTGATGATTTTGTACCTCTGCTACTCTCCTGGTTTGTGACCTTGGCCTGGATATTCGATTCTGTAACTGCCTGCCGTTTTTGTACCTTTGCCACTCTCCCGTTTTTGTGACCTTGGTCTGGACTGTTTATTCTGCCACTGCCTGCCGATTCGGGACCTCCACTGCTCTTCCAATTTCTGTCTACGTTTTTGGTTCCCTGCCTTTTTCCCTTGGCGACCGTCCTGCTCTGGTCCACTGCTCCTCTAGACAGCCACCCCCTGGGCTTTGCTACAATTCCAGATCCCTGTATAGGGGTTAAGGGTCTCGGGGTTTCTCGGGGTGCTGTCCCTATTGCAGCCCAGATTCACGGACGAACGTCACACAGGATAGGTGATCACTTAGGTCCGACCATTAGAAACTGCACCAATGGGAAGAATGAGGAAGTTTTATAGGACACTTATCCCCATTTTAAAATGGAGTGGCAGGTGGGATAAAAGACAGCAGCTCCATTCAGTCTCTTTGGGGCTTCCAAAAAAGAACCCCATTAATGTAAACTAGTGTAATTATACATCCCAGTTATGGTGGGTGAAAAGTATATGTGCAGGAGCCTGTGTTTTACAGCCGATACTCCACTATAAGGATAACTACTGACAGATATTTGCATATAGTTGTAGGGTGGGCCCCTAGGGTCCATTCCACTGGTGGACCCCAGACACCCCAGTCCGACACTGGACTCAACCATTAGAAGTCAATGGTCACGGTTCGTCTGCCATGTGATGTTCATGGATACATAATAATTAGCACAATAATCTGTATTTGTCCTTTATTAGGCTATGTTCACGTTGTGCTTCTGATGCATTTTCTTCCTAAGCCAAAACCTGCTCTCTTGGCAGTAAGAAACTTGCACTATTCCATACAACAGTATCCTGTAAAAGACATACTAAAGGAAGAGCCCCCACACAGCTCTCCCTTTATAAAATATGTACCCCCACATAGCCTCCTATATACAGTATGTGCACCCACATAGTTTCCAGATGTACAGCATGAGCTCTCACGTAACCTCTTATATACACTCTGAGCCCTCACAGAGCCCTCTATATACAGTAGGAGCCCTCACAGAGCCTCTTATATACAGAAGGAGCCCTCACAGAGACCGCTATATACAGCAGGAGCCCTCACAGAGCCCCCTATATACAGCAGGATCCCTCACAGAGCCCCCTATATACAGCAGGAGCCTACACAGGATCTCCTATATACAGTATGATTTCCCACATAGTAACATGGAGCACTCAGCTGCATAGAAATACACGCAGCTGCACACTCCAGTTCTGAGTGCTGGTGGTAGTGCCGGGTATTGAGACTCGTGTGAGCTTCTCGCAAGTCTGACCCCGGCCTATACAGCATGATTTCCCACATAGCCCCTATATACAGTATGAGCCATCATATATCCTCTATATACAGGAACAAATCACACACACACACATACACACTATAAAAAAAAAACAAAAAAAAAACCACTCACCTCGCTCCCCATTCCCCAGTGCTCTGCTCCGATCTTTACTGTGTGCACTGACTCTCCGCACAGCAAAAGTGATGTAGTGACATCATCGCATCTGCTGTCTCAGTCGTTTAAGAAGAAGGACCGTGCCGCGGGTACCTGTTCTGTGCCGGTTCTGGAATTGTGGGGGCTGTCTCCTCTGTTGTCCGGGGGAAATCTTAAGGGACCGGACCAATCCTTGTATGCGGAGGCAGGGGGCGTGGTTAAGGGGGTACAGCTTCAGCGCATGCAGAAACAGACGGACTTGGCGGGAACAGACAGCACGCAGCAGGGACCAATGAGTGCTCCGGCATTGGAGCACCCGTATAGCGCAGGCCTGTGCCCAAGCATCACCACCGCTGCTGGCAGAGACTGTACGGCGGGACGTGCAGTGTGCCCGCTGGTTGCCACGAAGTGAAGTGCCAAACGAACCGCGCCCCTGAGTACTGCCGCCTAAGAGAGACTGGGTGCTGGACCGTCATATCCGCCGGACCGAGGCATACACAGACGCTCACAGGCTCAGTATGGATTACCCAATAAAATAACAAGTTGAAAAAGGGTACAGTATCACCAGATACAAGGTATATATAGTATAGTGTAAACATTCTGATTCTCCGTATACATTTCAGGAGGCAGACACAAACGCTCTCAGGCCCAGTATGGATTACACAAGAATATGAAAAGCTGTAAATGGGTTATGTAACACAAGCGTATAGTTGTATACAGTGTTGGGGTAATCTTAAAGTTCCAAATATATTGCCGGAGTAACAGACAGACGTTTACAGGCTCATTATGGATTACACCAGAATCTAAATAGCTAAAAAGGTTACTGTATCAGAAGCGTACAGCTGTATACAGTGTTGGCCAAATTTAAAATATCGGTCTATATTTCCAGAGTCACCCTCAGACGCTCACTCAGTTTGGTTTTGACCATAATAAAAAATGTTGTGAAAAAGGTCCTGGATAACAAGATAGCAAGTATATATTTTTAGGGTACAATTGAAATCTCCGTATAAATAGTCCTGTAGTCACTCTCAGACTCTTACACAGTATGGATTTGACGGTAATGCTAAATGTCGAACAAAGGTACTGTATAACAAGATACAAGCTGTATCGAGTATAATGTAAAAATTGGTTATCTCCGATTCACCGTATATATAGAAGGCGTAACCCACACACGCTCACTCACTATGGATGATGTAGGGAAGGTGGACAAACCTGCCTGTAGTGAGAAGCAGAGGTGTAGCGCAGTGTAGGTGTGAAACCTCTAAGGCCGGGGTCACACTGGCGAGGAATACGGGAGAGTGAGAGGCGCAAAAAGCACGCATTAGACACGGACAAATGATTCTCTATGGGGTCACTAGCACCAGGCATATATTTCTCCTCCGTATCCTCCGCTCCGTGCCACTCGCAGCATGCTGCGATTGTCAGCGTACTACGCCCGTAGTAAGCCAATGCAAGTCTATGGGTGCGCAAAAAATACGGATTACACACTGAACACACGTGTGACCTGCGAGCAATACGCAGGTCTTTTGGCTGGTGAACAGGAAATGGGCCAATCCATCATCAGGAAGCCTAGACATGCAAATGAGCTCAAAAAGCGCTCCAGACGTCCAGGAAGTACGCCTCCACGGAGTACAGCAGCAGCATGGCGTCCACATATATTACTGTAGAGATGCTAATTGTGCTGGTGCAGGAGCGTCCAGAAATATGGGACCCACGCGACGCAAACTATGCGAACCGAACAAGAAAGGAGGCGTCATGGAGGCGCATCTGTCGCCAGATGTACCATGACTTTGGTGACAGACCACGTGATGAGCAGCAGAAAATTCGTAAGTGCAACCATAAAAATATAATTAACGTTAGCGCGCGCTATAAAATGAATCTACAATCAGCCCCCCCCTTCCTGTGCATGTACTTTTATTAGCCTCATGAGGCCGTTACATTAGGATGTGACACGTGGCTTCACACAGCCATAATTAGGGGTTAGGCCACAAGCTCCTCATCCTCCTAGCCAATAAAATTAGTTTCAGGGGAGCTAATGAGACCCTGGGTATCGGCCCAATTACATATGCCACCATGGGTAGAACGCACACCCCCATAAGGCCCCATGCCTAGACTACTGTTTGAAAATGTGACCTCTCAAATATGTGATTTTGACAATCTTTCCTGTCACATTGCAGTGGAAGGTGTGATGAAACGGTGGAGAAGCATCCGGGACCAGTACCGCCGGGAACGCCAGCAGCGGTCCAGGAGTGGGGATGCTGGCCATGTCAAGCGCAAATACATCTACTATGACCGGCTGAACTTCCTCGCCCCAATTCTGGCTCTGAGACCGTAAGTACATACCTCACACCACATGACACAAAAACATTACACAAATACTTTACAGGGACAAAAATATTGATGTATTTTTGCCTCTGTTCTATTTCATAACAGAACTCAATCCAACCTTACGGATCGAGGAACAGCCTCAGAGGCAGAGCCCATTATTGATCCTGTAGGGGATGAGGTGGCTGGCCCATCTTCTCCCCCTACAAGAAGGATGGCTGAAGAGGAGGCATCACCAGAACACACAATGGCTGCCCGACACAACACACCACCAGGACGGTCTGCAGCTGCAACCTCACCCATCCTGGAAGAGATGGGCAACTTGAGCAGCAGCCCAACTGCCCAGATCAGGCCCTCCCCACAGGCTGCTCTTGCATCACGGCGAATAAGAAGAAGGCGCCAGGTTGCCATTCAAGAGAGCCGGACCCATGTGGACACTGGGGTGCTGAATTACTTGTCCAGAGTCACTACAGATGATGGTGAGGAGGCCTATGCACGTAGCCTCACCCTTTATCTCCGTGCCCTTACCCGTGAGGTCAGGCTCCGCATTAGGGGGTGTATTCAGATCCTGCTTGATGCAAGCACCCCCCCCAATACCCCATATGAGGTGTTTGAATTTCTGGAGAGGTGGCAGCTCTCACCAAGAAATTTATTGCGCATGAGACCATCCACACAGATGCTTGCTCAAGCAAGGTCTGAACAGCCCCTAATACGTGGGCCAACACCTCAACCCCTTCCTCCCCCTACCCATCCTTCTATTCCGCAGCCCCAAATGTCTTCATCAAGCCAACCCCACCAATATGACCACTTGTACCCACCCAGTGTTGGAGGCTGGTCCCAACCTGGTTGGGGACGATCTGGCTATCTTGGTGGGTATGATCCACGGGCCTACCAGAGCCAACAAGAAGCCCCTCACCATCATCATTACTCTGGCCAGTATCACCAACAGGCCCAGGAGGCTGGACAACAACAGCATCATGGGCAACAGTATGGCCCCACACAGGGCGATGTTGCCCACAATGTCCAGCAGCACCCACAGGCTGTTCCTCCCCGTTCCCCTTCCCCTACATATGAGGATTTATGACTCTAAAATTTGGAGATGTCCAGTTACATGGAACTGGTGCTTCTAATCTAGACAAAAAAACAGGTGTTCTCCTTCACCAACATTTATAACATAATTTCACACTCACATTTTTAAACAATGTTTTCCAAACATATGAAACAATCCATCATGACAGGCAACGCTACCTCACGCCTTTCACACAGATATTACATGTGTGTATAAAAGAGAATATTTAAATGCGCTATACTGTGACATGAAAGGATGAAAATACAGTAATCACTTGCTAATGCATAGGAAAGGCGTGCTTGACTTTAGTTAAGTAGTCAATAGGGATGGGCGAATCTACTCGTTAGGACTCGTTACTCTGCGAGTAGTAGGGGACTCGCAGGAGTCGGTACTCTGCGAGTTTCCAAGCGATTACTCGCACAGTAACGAGTCCAATACAAATCAATGGCAATCCTAGTTTTTTCAGAGTTTAATTCAAGCAATCCTAGTTTCTTAGCGATTTTGTGTCCCCCTGCTGACACAAAATCGCTAAGAAACTAGAATTGCTTGTATTAAACTCTGAAAAAAAACAAAAAATAGGAGTCTTAGCGATTTTGTGTCCCCCTGCTGACTAGTGTTGAGCTTTCCGACTGGCTGCCGAAATGACGTCATCATGATGCGCTGTCTGTGCGCATCATGATGCGCTGTCAGTTCGGGCCTTCGGTGGGGGGCTGTGCCGACTGTCCGGGGGTCTGTACCGGCCTGCCGGTGGTCTGTGCAGGCTCCGGTGGTCTGTGCCGGCCTGCCGGGGGGCTGTGCCAGCCTGCCGGTGGTCTATGCAGGCTCCGGTGGTCTGTGCCGGCCTGCCGGGGGGCTGTGCCGGCCTGCCGGGGGGCTGTGCAGGCTCCGGGGGGCTGTGCCGGCCTGCCGGGGGGCTGTGCAGGCTCCGGGGGTCTGTGCAGGCATCGTCCGATGGGACTACAAGTCCCATCGGGCGATGCCTGCTACCATGACAGTGATTGACACATTAGCCAATGATGGGACAGTAGTAGTCCCATCATCCGGCTAATGTGTTGAATGTAAAAAAAAAAAAAAAAAAAAAATTACATGCTACATACATACAACATGCATATTACATATATACTACATGCAACATACATACTACATACATGCAACATACATACTACATACATACTACATATACTACATGTAACATACATACTACATATATACTACATGCTACATACATACTACATACATACTACATATACTACATGTAACATACATACTACATATATACTACATGCTACATACATACTACATACATACTACATATACTACATGTAACATACATACTACATATATACTACATGCTACATACATGCAACATACATGCTACATACTACATGCATACTACATACATACTACATACATACAACATATATACTACATATATACTATATATACTACATGTAACATACATACTACATATATACTACATGCAACATACATACTACATATATACTACATGCAACATACATACTACATACATGCTACATGCATACTACATACATACACTACATGCATGCAACATGCATACTACATATATACTGCATATATACTACATGCATGCAACATACATATATACTACATACAATACATACATATAGACATACAGTACATATAACATAGAGTACATACTTACCGTCACTTGTCACTTTGATCCCCGAAGCCATGGTCACCTGAGGGTTAAATATCAAAATAAAAAAACACCAATATACTTACCCCGATCCGCAGAAGTCCACGAGGGTCCCACGTCGATCTTGCGTGGAGAACAGCAGCATCAGCTGATGCTACCGTTCTCTACCAGCTCCAGGAATACAATGACGGAAGGTAGGTATCCTTCCGCACTGTATTCCTCCACCACTGTAAAAAAAAAGTCCCTAGTCTCACTTTATGCCATTGCTGCATGGGAAATTCCCACGCACCAATGGCATAAAGTGAGACTAGGGACTTTTTTTTTTACCTTCCGTCATTGTATTCCTGGAGCTGGTAGAGAACGGTAGCATCAGCTGATGCTGCTGTTCTCCACGCAAGATGGACGTGGGACCCTCGTGGACTTCTGCGGATCGGGGTAAGTATATTGGTGTTTTTTTATTTTGATATTTAACCCTCAGGTGACAATGGCTTCGGGGATCAAAGTGACAAGTGACGGTAAGTATGTACTCTATGTTATATGTACTGTATGTCTATATGTATGTATTGTATGTAGTATATATGTATGTTGTGTGCATGTAGTATATATGCAGTATATATGTAGTATGCATCTTGCATGCATGTGGTATTGTATGTAGCATGTATGCAGTATGTATGTAGTATGTATGTAGCATGTAGTATATATGTATGTTACATGTAGTATATATGTTGTATGTATGTAGTATGCATGTAGTATGTAGCATGTATGTTGCATGTATGTAGCATGTAGTATATATGTAGTATGTATGTTACATGTAGTATATATAGTATATATGTTGTATGTATGTAGTATGTATGTAGTATGCATGTAGTATGTAGTATGTATGTAGTATGTATGTTGCATGTATGTAGTATGTATGTTGCATGTATGTAGCATGTAGTGTGTATGTATGTAGCATGTAGTATATATAGTATATATGTAGTATATATGTTGTATGTATGTAGCATGTATGTAGTATGTATGTTGCATGTATGTAGCATGTATGTAGTATGTTGCATGTATGTAGCATGTAGAGTGTATGTATGTTACATGTAGTATATGTAGTATATATGTTGTATGTAGTATGTATGTAGTATGCATGTAGTATGCAGCATGTATGTAGTATGTATGTTGCATGTATGTAGCATGTAGTACATATGTAGTATGTATGTTACATGTAGTATATATAGTATATATGTAGTATGCATGTTGCATGCATGTAGTATATATGTTGTATGTTGCATGCATCTAGTATGTATGTAGTATGTAGCATGTATGTAGTATGTATGTTGCATGTAGTATATATGTAGTATGTATGTTACATGTAGTATATATGTAGTATGTATGTTGCATGTAGTATATATGTAGTATGCATGTTGTATGTATGTAGCATGTATGTAGCATGTAATTTTTTTTTTTTTTTTTTTTACATTCAACACATTAGCCGGATGATGGGACTACTACTGTCCCATCATTGGCTAATGTGTCAATCACTGTCATGGTAGCAGGCATCGCCCGATGGGACTTGTAGTCCCATTGGACGATGCCTGCACAGACCACCGGAGCCTGCACAGACCACCGGAGCCTGCACAGCCCCCCGGCAGGCCGGCACAGCCCCCCGGCAGGCCGGCACAGCCCCCCGTCAGGCCGGCACAGACCACCGGAGCCTGCACAGACCACCGGAGCCTGCACAGCCCCCCGCCAGGCCGGCACAGCCCCCCGGCAGGCCGGCACAGACCACCGGAGCCTGCACAGCCCCCCGGCAGGCCGGCACAGACCACCGGAGCCTGCACAGCCCCCCGGCAGGCCGGCACAGACCACCGGAGCCTGCACAGACCACCGGCAGGCCGGCACAGACCACCGGCAGGCCGGTACAGACCCCCGGACAGTCGGCACAGCCCCCTCGAAGGCCCGAACTGACGGCGCATCATGATGCGCACAGACAGCGCATCATGATGACGTCATTTCGGCAGCCAATCGGAAAGCTCAACACTAGTCAGCAGGGGGACACAAAATCGCTAAGACTCCTATTTTTTTTTTTTTTCAGAGTTTAATACAAGCAATTCTAGTTTCTTAGCGATTTTGTGTCAGCAGGGGGACACAAAATCGCTAAGAAACTAGAATTGCTTGTAGTAATATCTCTCTCTCTCTCTCCCCAGCACAGGAATCGCTGCAATACTCGCATCCCCATTCATTAACATTGGACTCGCTAGACTCGCAACGAGTAGCGAGTTTCCGTCTCGGACTCGTTACAGTCTAGCGATTCCGAGTATTTCAGGATTCGCCCATCCCTAGATGTCAACTTTGTTATTAGCATTCTCTAGTAAACCAATTTGAGACGACCAGCATTCACAATATCACGCTCTCTCTATGTCTTAACAAGTGAGTTTTGTATTGTCATCCTTTCCAGTATAGCATGCTTAAATATTGTCTGTTTTACAGACAGGTAATATCTGTCTGAAAGATGTGAGGTAGCCTTGCCTGTCATGGTGGAATCTTTCTATGATTGGAAAACATTATGAGGAAATGTGAGTGTTATCTTATTTACTTTATTTAGGTGATGGAGCTCACCCTTTGTTGCATAATCAAGGTTAATGTAGGCATGCAGCAATGTTGTTATTGCATAATGTTTGGTGCATTTGTTTTTCGGTAATGTTAATGTTACACCAAGTTAAAGAAGGCCCAATGGGTCATTTTGGCCATTGCCAAATTTGTGTTCTGGCAAAATTATGTTTGCCTTTAAGCAAAACAAAAAAAATAAGGCAAAACTAAAAATTTGTCTACTCTAGTTAACGTCTCTGTGTGATTTCTCACTATCCATCACAACATACTTACAGACACCAACCAATGCAAAGAAACATTCATAGAATCATAAAAAGGCTTGAGTAATATATATTTAGACACACTTTGAAAAAAACAAATTATAACAAAGACACAGCATTCTCTTGCCAAGACGTTGCCCCCTCAGGTGAGATAAAGTAATTTGTGAATATATCACGCACTTTGAGGCCAGAGAGCGGTCTACGTTGAGGGATGATAGGTGGTCTCACCCTGCGCACATTGTCCGGCCTACGCACAACACCATCAGAGGAGGAACAATCATGGATCCTGGTGAAGTTATGCAGAACAACACAGGCTTTCACAACTTCATTCACATTTTGCTCACTCAACTGAATGGCAGACTGGAGTACCCGCCATTTGGCACAAAGAATCCCAAAGGAATACTCCACCAGTCGCCTAGCACGTGATAGGCGCAAGTTAAAAATTCTGCACCTGTGGTCAAGGTTGCGCCGGGGATATGGCCTCATGACATTACGTGATAACTGAAAGGCCTCATCTGCCACAAGGACAAAAGGGACTGATTGTTCGGGGGAGCGTGGTAGCTGGCGTGGTGGTGGTAGATCCAACTGGTTGGTGCGTAGCCGCCGACCCATTATGGAAGTATTGAAGACTCTAGAGTCTCCCGTCCTTCCATAGGCCCCAATGTCAACAATTATAAACTTGTATTGAGGGTCTACCAGAGCCAACAATACAACAGAAAAGTATTGCTTATAATTGAAGAATTGGGACCCTGAGTTAGGCGGCTTACGCACCCTGATATGTTTGCCATCCAGGGCCCCAATACAATTTGGAAACTGGCAGTCCTCCTCAAAGTCCCTTGAAATCCTTAACCAGTCTTCCATCCTGGGCTCGGGTAGGACCACCTGATGGAGTCTTGTCCAGATTTCTGCACATGTAGACCTCACTATGCCTGAAATGGTGGACTTTCCAATGAGAAACTCATGGTGGAGGGCGGCATAAGACAGGCCAGTGGACAGGAAGCTGTAGAACAACAGAAATAGTACAGGTTAGAATGGCTAAAGTAAAAAAAAATCAGTTACATGCCGACCAAACTTGGTAGGAAATGAGAGATAACAACACACACATATTTGGTGGCACAATGACTAAGTGATATGCAGTACATATTAGATGTAACATTCTGCTGTGTCAGGTGAAACATATTTTGAGTAAGATGAGGGTATTAAACATTGTCCAAGAAGGCCAAAAAACATAAATTAACACACACATTATGAACATAGAGAATGTGGTTGTGGAGTACATACCGTATTGTGAGTAGAAGTCGCTCCTCTGCAGATATGGCTTTGCGCATCCTAGTGTCCTGAAAGGTGATCCCAGGGCGCACTGTCTCCAAGAGGCGATCAAATGTGGAAATGCTCATTCGACAGTACTGGTAAAATTTGTCCGGATGCTCCCGCAGAGACGAATAGAGGCGGTGAAAATGCCCTCTTGTGAGTCGTTGCCTCAAAAGTGGATGTACCCACATGCGTCTCCTCCTCCGCGGATCCACTATCACAGGATATGGTTGCCCAAAGCGCCGTGACAAAAGCCAGGTAAAGAGAACCTGCCCGGTTGTATTGAATGTCAGACCCTCTGCCATGCTGCACAAAGAACACCAACACACCTCGTGAAAGCAAGGTGAGAAATGTACAGAATGTAGGCAGCCACCTGTTTCTGAGTGTCTAAATAGGGTGCAGGCTAATGATTTAAATTGTTTGCAGGCCTCAAAACCGTTAAATGTCCATTTTGCAAGGCTGCGAGAAAATCTCGCCATACGGATTGCATACGGATTACATACGGAGACACACATGCGCAAAATACGCGACCTCACCTTGCTTACGGATGACCTACGGACCACTATTTAGTGGTCATTGATCCGTATTACGCATGTAAAATACTTACCGTATTTTGCGCAGGTTAGTGTGACTCCAGCCTTAGATAAAGAGTAAGGGTGCAGTGTTTTAGCTTGCCTATTGGAGGGCAGTGGAGAGTGTAGGAGTGTGACTGAATAACTGGCATTGGTCAGAGAAACTGTCAGGTGATGGTGGGCGGAGTTACCAGAGCTGGAAGTCTAAGGCCGGGGACACACTGGCGAGGAATACGGCCGAGTGAGAGGCGCTAAAAGCACGCATTAGACACGGACCAATGATTCTCTATGGGGTCCCTCGCACCAGCCGTATATTTCTGATCTGTATTCTACGGTCCGTGCCAATCGCAGCTTGCCGCCCGTAGTACGCCAATGCAAGTCTATGGGTGCGCAAAAAATACAGATTACACATGGACCACACATGTGACTTGCAAGAAATATGCACCCGGTGTCTTTTAGCAAAGCCGGCAATTCAGTGCGCTGTACAGTAAACTCACACTGACAAAAGAAATGAAAGAATAGATATAGACACATAGAATACATAGAATGCATATATATATATATATATATATATATATATATATATATATATATATATATATATGCATTCTATGTGTCTATATCTATTCTTTGGTTTCTGTTAGAAACCTGTCATAGGGCTCCATTATATGTCCATTTTGCAAGCCTGCGAGAAAATCTCGCCATACGGATGCCATACGGATTACATACGGATGCTTACATGTGCAAAATACGCGACCACACCTTGATTACGGATGACATACGGAGCACTGTTTAGGGGCCATTCATCCGTATTACGCATGTAAAATACTGACCGTATTTTGCGTCGGTTAGTGTGACCCCGGCCTAAAAGGCTGAGGGAAGGTTCTGGAAGAGTCAGTCAGCGAAGGGAGCACAGTAAAGAGGAAGTTCTGCTGAGGAAATAGATACAGTGGAAAGGCTCCAGAGAGGACTGACAGTTGAGGCGGTCACGTGGGGGTGGCCCAGAGGACGGTAGCCACAGACGAAGACGGCCTGGGGCTATCATACGGACGGTGTGCTTAGACTTAGACACGAATATTAGAAATTATTCGGAGCGATTATCCCGAATCCGATTATTTCACTATTCAAACATCAATACTAAAATCTCTTACCCATATGTCACCCACATGGACCAAGTACCTATGTGTCCATATGGTGCAATTGTCTACTGGTATACAGTATATATTACATGACGCTGATTTAATATGTTTGACTCCTACTGTTTACTGTATTAGTGATATATCCTAGTATGCATAGTACCCCCTTATCCATATACTGATATTCATGGTTCCCTCACCCCCCAATCCTGGTACGCCGGCCCTTTAAGAATCACTTTGGCGCGTTGGCCCTTTAAGAGACAGTTTGGCTCACTGGGCTTCTAAATACACTTTGGCGCACATTCTCTCTCTGGGGCATACATCATGTCATGAAGCTAGATTTGCATTTGTGCTGTGGGTTTCGCTTTAAGAGCTGATATTATCTGCCAGAAACTGTGTCCTGGGGGGGTCATGTATAGTTCGTAGGCGTTGGCATAGTAACTGGGTGTTCCTGCGCATATCAATGAGCTTAACTGCCATTTGAATCGCCTCAGGGCATGTTTTCTCTGTGGCAACATTTTCCCATTGAAATGCATTGAGGAAAATGTTTTTTCAAACGCAAATTGCGCAACTACACATCCGATCGACACGAAAATTACTTAGCACACCACTCGTGGACGCTGGCTTCGAAACGACACCTCAACGGAGTCTGTGCGTGTAGCGGTTCGGGCAGCATTAATTGCGGAAAATCAACTGAATAATAATAATAACTAGATGTGTATTTCCTGAAGGAAGTACAGATAGTGGTTTGAAATGGTGCCCGGGCTGCCCCTTTAAGAGAGACTTGCCTTCTGCCTCTGCAAGACTTTCAATTCAGGATCCGTTTTAACTGTGGGTGCCTCTCAGGGGCCACTTTGGCATCAGGGTCCGATTTTGTGGGTGGGACCCTCAGGGCCCGATTTTGTGGGTGGAGCCCCTCAGGGTCCGATTTTGTGGCCAGGGCACCTCAGGGTCCGATTTCGTGGGTGGGGCCCCTCAGGGTCCGATTTGGTGGCCGGGGCCACTCAGGGGCTGATATGGTGGGTGGGGCCCCTCAGGGTCCGATTTGGCGGACGGGGCCCCTCAGGTTCCGATTTGGCAGGTGGGGCCCCTCATGGTGCAATTTGGTGGGCGGGGCCCCTCAGGGTCCAATTTGGTGGGCGGGGCCCCTCAGGGTCCAATTTGGTGGGCGGGTCCCCTGAGGGTCCAATTTGGTGGGCGGGTCCCCTCAGGGTCCGATTTGGTGGGCGGGAACCCTCAGGGTCTGATTTTGTGGCTGGTGCCCCTCAGGGTCTGATTTTGTGGCTGGGGCCCATCAGGGTACGATTTTGTGGGTGGGGCCCATCAGGGTCCAATTTTGTGGTTGGGGCTTTTCAGGGTACGATTTTGTGGTTGGGGCCCCTCAGGGTCCGATTTTGTGGTCAGGGCCACTCAGGGACTGAATTTGTGGTTGAGGCCCCTCAGGGTCCGATTTTGTGGCCAGGGCCTCTCATGGTCCGATTTTGTGGCCGGGGCCCCTCAGGGTCCCATTTTGTGGGTGGGGCCCCTCAGGGTCTGATTTTGTGGCTGGTGCCCCTCAGGGTCTGATTTTGTGGGTGGGGCCCCTCAGGGTCCAATTTTGTGACCGGGGCCCCTCAGGGTCTGATTTTGTGGTTGGGGCCCCTCAGGGTCCGATTTTGTGGTTGGGGCCCCTCAGGGTCTGGTTTTGTGGGCGAGGCCCCTCAGGGTCCGATTTGGTGGGCGGGGCCCCTCAGGGTCCGATTTGGTGGGCGGCACATTCTGGCCAGCGGCTCTCCTGACCCGAGTGTGACAGCTGCATAAATTTCTACTAGCTATGAGCCCGTTCTACGCCTGGGTGGAGAGCATTTTTATTGGTATATGTTCTCCCATCTTGGTATGTGCTGCCCCCCTCCTATCCTGGTATGTATGGCACCCCTCATTACTATCCTGCTATTCATGGTACTCCTCATCCCTATCCTGGTATGTATGATACCCCTCATTCCTTTCCTGGTATGTATGGCCCCCTTATCCCTATTCTGGTATGTATGCCCCCCCCCAATCCTGGTATGCATGCCACTCCTTCATCCATATCCTGGTATTCATGATTAACTCACCCCCCAATCCTGGTATGCATGGTACCCCCTCATACCTATCAAGGTATGCATGGTTCCCTGACCCCCCAATCCTGGAATGCATGGTCCCCTCACCCAACAATCCTGGTATGCATGGTCCCCTCACCCCCCTACCCTGGTATGCATGGTCCCCTCACTCCCCAATCCTGGAATGCATGGTCCCCTCACCCCCCCAACCCTGGTATGCATGGTCCCCTCAGCCCCCCAACCCTGGTATGCATGGTCCTCCCTCATCCCTATCGTAGGATGTATGGTACTCCTTCACCCGCCAATCCTGGTATGCATGGTCCCATCATCCCCAATCCAGGTATACATGGCACCCCTTACCTCCCAATTCTGGTATGCAAGGTCCCCTCATCCCCAATTCTGGTATGCATGGTCCCCTCACCCCCCAATCCTGGTATGCATGGTCCCCTCACCCCCCAATCCTAGAATGGGGTGTCAGAATTTTTTATATATTTTTTTCTCTAGGGGCCATAGGAGGATTTTTTCTTTAATGGATACTAAGCAATTGTCTGATCATGTTGAGCAGCTCGCTGCTGAAGTCCGGAGAATTTCCGCCTATCTCTCTCAGTTGTCTGCTGTAGAACCTAAAATCCCTATTCCCGATTTATTTTCTGGGGATCGGTCTAAATTTTTGAACTTTAAGAATAATTGTAAACTGTTTTTGCCTTGAAACCTAATTCCTCGGGGAACTCGGTGCAGCAGGTTAAAATTATCATCTCCCTGTTGCGTGGTGTCCCTCAGGACTGGGCTTTTTCCCTGACACCTGGGGATCCTGTTCTGACTAATATGGATGCGTTTTTTCAGGCTCTGGGGTTGTTGTATGATGAACCTAATGTTATTGATCAAGCTGAGAAAACTTTATTGGCATTGAACCAGGGTCAGGAAGTGGCAGAGTTATATTGTCAGAAATTCCAAAAGTGGGCGGTCCTTACTAAATGGAATGATGATGCCCTAGTAGCTCTTTTTCAGAAAGGTCTGGCAGAGACCGTAAAAGATGTTATGGTGGGATTTACTGTCCACTCTGGTCTTAACGACTGTATGTCATTAGTCATTCAAATTGATAGATGTTTACGTGAACATAAAACTATGAGAGAGGCGGTGTTGCCTTTCGAACAAACTTCTGAGCCCATGCAGTGTGATAGGGTCTTTTCTAGGGCTCAACGTCAAAAATTTAGAAGGCGTAATAAGTTGTGACGCCTCTCATACTATTTCTGTCTGCCCTAAGCGGGAAAAACGTTTTGCTCACTCATTTGTTTTGGGCAATGTACAGCCTAAATTCCTTTTGTCGGTTTCCTTGATCTGCTCCTTATCTTCATTTTCTGCTAAGGCTTTTGTTGATTCAGGAGCAACCCTGAACCTGATGGATTTTGACTTTGCCAAACTTTGTGGTTTTCCCATAGTACCCCTGCGGACTCCTATTCCTTTAAGGGGTATTGATGCTACCCCATTGGCGGAGAATAAACCCCAGCTTTGGACCCAGGTGATAATGCAGGTAGCCCCGAACCACTAAGCGAATTGTAAATTTTTGGTGTTGCATAATTTACATAACATTATTGTACTGGGTTTTCCTTAGTTGCAGACCCATAATTCTGTTCTGGATTGGAAATCTGTGTCTGTGGTTAGTTGGGGTTGTCAATGTGTTCTTAGTGACACTCCTGTTTTCTCTACCTCTCCCCAGTCTCATGATGTTCCTGACTATCTGGCTGATTTCTCTGATGTATTTAGTGAGAGTAAGTCTGCGTCCTTGCCTCCTCATAGGAGTTATGATTGTGCGATCGAGTTAGCGCCCGGTTGTAAATTTCCCAAGGTTCGGCTCTTCAATTTATCTGTACTTGAACAAGATGCTATGCGATCTTATATCAAAGAATCATTGGAGAAGGGTCATATCAGACCATCCTCTTCACCTTTAGGTGCCGGCTTTTTCTTTGTGGCCAAGATAGATGGCTCATTGAGGCCATGTATTGACTATCGTTTCCTTAATAAAATCACTGTTAAATATTAGTATCCGTTACCCCTGATTTCCGATTTATTCTCCAGAGTGAAAGGTGCTAGTTGGTTTACCAAGCTTGACCTTAGGGGGGCGTATAATCTTATTCGCATCACGCACGGTGATAAATGGAAGATGGCGTTTAATACTCCTGAGGGGCATTTTGAGTACCTAGTGATGCCTTTTGGGCTCACTAATGCCCCTTCCTTCTTCCAATCTTTTATGAACGATATTTTCCGGCATTTTGTGGACAAGTTTTTGATCATTTATTTGGACAATATTTTGATTTTTTTTCCAATGATTGGGATTCTCATGTGGAACATGTTCGGATTGTATTCCTGATTTTGAGAGAAAATGCTCTGTATGTTAAGGGATCGAAATGTCTCTTTGGCGTACAAAAAATTTCGTTTTTGAAATTCATTTTGTCCCCGTCCGCTATTGTAATGGACTCGGTTACGGTCCAGGCCATTTATGATTGGGTTCAGCCCACTTCCTTGAAGGCTCTCCAGAAATTTTTGGGTTTTGCTAATTTCTACCGTAAATTCATAAGTAATTTTTCTGGTATTGTTAAACCACTGGCAGATTTGATCTAAAAGGGCACTGATGTGGTGAATTGGTCTCTAGAGGCAGTCTTGGTATTTCAGGAACTTAAGCGAAGATTCACTTCTGCTCCTGTTCTACGGCAACCTAATGTTTCACTCCCATTTCAGGTGGAAATAGATGCTTCTGAGATTGGTGCAGGAGCCTTTTTGTCTCAAAGAGATCCGGTAACCTCTAAGATGAATCCTTGTGCCTTCTTTTTCGAAGATATTCCCCATCTGAACGTAATTATGATGTGGGGAATCGGGAATTGTTGGCTATGAAGTGGGCGTTTGAACAGTGGAGACAATAGTTGGAGGGGTCCAGGCATCAAGTTGTGGTCCTCACCGACTACAAGAACTTGATCTATCTCGAATCAGCCAAGCGATTGAATCCTAGACACGCTAGGTGGGCCTTGTTTTTCACGCGTTTTAATTTTGTGGTCTCCTTTCTTCCGGGCACTAAGAATATTAAGGCGGGTGCCCTTTCTAGAAGTTTCTTTGTGGATTCTCTTGATGTGACTGAGCCTACGACCATTCTAAATGAGGGTGTGTTTCTTTCCGCTATTTCACCCGATTTGAGACTTGCCGTGGAGGAATTTCATGACAAACCTGAACGATGCCCTATGGGGAAATTGTATGTCCCTGACCAGTGGAGGAGAAGAGTAATGTCTGAAATTAATTCCTTGCTCCACGTTAGCTGGTCATCCTGGTATTTTTGGTATGAGATTTGGTCGGTCTTTTTGGTGGCCTGCTTTATCTCATGATGTCAGGAGTTTTGTGCAGTCCTATGGGACTTGAGCTCGGTCCAAACCCTGTTCTCGTTCTAGTGGATTGTTAGTGCCACTGCCGGTACCCAGGAGGCCATGGCCCCATATCTCAATGGATTTTATTTCCGACCTCCCTGTCTCTCAGAGAATGACTGTTATCTGGGTAATCTGTGATAGATTTTCCAAGATGGTCCATCTTGTACCACTGCCGAAGTTGCCATCCTCTTCTGAGTTGGTGCCCTTGTTTTTACAGCAGGTGGTTCGTTTGCACGGTATTCCGGAGAACATTGTTTCTGACAGAGGAGTCCAGTTTGTTTCCAGATTTTGGAGAGCTTTTTGTTCTAAACTGGAAATTCAGTTGTCCTTCTCTGCGTTTCACCCTCAGACCAATGGGCAGACTGAGAGAGCAAACCAGACTTTGGAAACCTATTTGAGATGTTTTGTGCCTGCTGATCAAGATGGCTGGGTCTCTTTTTGCTCTTGGCTGAATTTGCTCTAAATAATATGGCTAGTGCTGCCACTTTGATGTCTCCTTTTTTCTGCAACTTCTGGTTTCATGACGTAAGAATTACGTCATTTGTAGGTAAGGGGTTAAGAGCCAGGGTGGCTCACTAGGCTTCTAAATCCACTTTGTCGCACATTCTATCTCAGGGGCATGTGTCATGTGATGAAGCTAGATTTGCATTTGTGCTGTGGGTTTCACTTTAAGAGCTGATATTATGCGCATATCAATGAGCTCAACTGCCATTTCAATCGCCTCAGGGCACGTTTTGCCATTACCCATTGAAAAGCATTGGAGACAGTGCTGTGGGTGGGTGGGGCCCCCTCAGGGTCCGATTTGGTGGGTGGGGCCCCTCGGGGTCCGATTTGGTGAGCGGGGCCACTCTAGGTCCGATTTGGTGGGCGGGGCCCCTCAGAGTTCAATTTGGTCAGCGGGGCCCCTCAGGGTCCGATTTTGTGGGTGGGGCCCCTCAGAGTCCGATTTTGTGGTTGGGGCCTTTCAGAATCCGATTTAGTAGGCGGGGCCCCTCAGGGTCCGATTTGGTGGGCGGGGCCCCTCAGGGTCCGATTTGGTGGGCGGGGCACCTCAGGGTCCAATTTGGTGGGCGGGGCCCCTCAGGGTCTGATTTGGTGGGCGGAGCCCCTCAGGGTCCGATTTGGTGGGCGGGGCCCCCCAGGGTCCGATTTGGTGGGCGGGGCCCCTCAGGGTCCGATTTGGTGGGCGGGGCCACTCTGGGTCTGATTTTGTGGGCGGGGCCACTCTGGGTCTGATTTTGTGGGCGGGGCCACTCTGGGTCCGATTTGGTGGGTGGGGACACTGAGTCTGATTTTGTGGGTTGGGCCCCCAAGGGTCCGATTTTGTGGCCGGGGCCCCTCAGGGTCCGATTTTGTGGCCGGGCCCCCTCAGGGTCCGATTTTGTGGGTGGGGCCCCTCAGGGTCCGATTTTGTGGGTGGGGCCCCTCAGGGTCCAATTTGGTGGGTGGGGCCACTCTGGGTCTGATTTGGTGGGCGGGGCCACTCTGGGTCCGATTTGGTGGGCGGGGCCACTCTGGGTCCAATTTGGATGCCAGGGTGGCTCAGCCTCCTTTTTGTAGGCCAGGGTCTATCAGCCTCCGATTTGGAGCCTTGGGTCACTCAGCTTTCGATTTGGCGCGCCGGCCCTTTATTGACTCATTTTGGTGCACCGGCTCTTTAAGAATCACTTTGGTGCGTCGGCCCTTTAAGAGCCAGGGTGGCTCACTGGGCTTCTAAATCCACTTTGGCGCACACATTCTCTCTCAGGGGCATGCGTCATGTGATGAAGCTAGATTTGCATTTGTGCTGTGGGTTTCGCTTTAAGAGCTGATATTATGTGGCAGAAGCTCTGTCCTGGGGGCGTCATGTGATGTTCGTAGGCGTTGGCATAGTAAATGGGTGTGCCTGCGCATATCAATGAGCTTTACTGCCATTTGAATTGCCTCAGGGCACATTTTAAGTTGCCCATTGAAAAGCATTGAGACATGCATTCCAATGACGGGAAAAAAAAATTTCAAACACAAATTGCGCAAAAACTACAAATCCGATCGACACGAAAAATACTTAGCACACCTCTCATGGATGCTGGCTTCGAAACGACACCTCAACGGAGTCTGTGCGTGTAGCGGTTTGGGCCGCATTAATTGCGGAAATCAACTGAATAAAAAGAAAAAGTTAGCAGTGTTCGGATTACAACATTAATACTAGATGTGTATTTCCTGAAGGAAGTACAGATAGTGGTTTGAAATGGTCCCCGGGCTGCCCCTTTAAGAGAGACTTGCCTGCTGCCCCTGCAAGACTTTCAACTTAGGATCCGTTTTAACTGTGGGTGCCTCTCAGGGGCCACTTTGGCCTCAGGGTCCGATTTTGTGGGTGGGGCCCCTCAGGATCTGATTCCTTGGCCTGGGCTCCTCAGGGCTTGAATTGTTGGCCGGGATCCCTCAGGCTCCTATTTTGTGGGTGTGGCCCCTCAGGGTCCGATTTTGTGGGTGTGGCCCCTCAGGCTCCTATTTTGTGGGTGTGGCCCCTCAGGGTCCGATTTTGTGAGTGGGGCCCCTCAGGGTACGATTTGGTGGGCGGGGCCCCAAAGGGTCTGATTTGGTGGGTGGGGCCCATCAGGGTCCGATTTGGTGGGCGGAGCCCCTCAGGGTCCGATTTGCTGGGCGGGGTCCCTCAGGGTCCGATTTGCTGGGCGGGGTCCCTCAGGGTCAGATTTGGTGGTTGGGGCCTTTCAGAATCCGATTTGGTGGGCGAGGCCCCTCAGGGTCCAATTTTGTGGGTGGGGCCCCTCAGGGTCCGATTTGGTGGCTGGGGCCCCTCAGGGTCCGATTTTGTGGGTGGGGCCCCTCAGGGTCTGATTTGGTGGCCGGGGCCCCTCAGGGTCCGATTTTGTGGATGGGGCCCCTCAGGGTCTAATTTGGTGGCTGGGGCCCCTCAGGGTCCGATTTTGTGGGTGGGGCCCCTCAGGGTCTGATTTTGTGGCCGGGGCCCCTCAGGGTCCGATTTTGTGTTTGGGGCACCTCAGGGTCCGATTTGGTGGGTGGGGCCCCTCAGGGTCCGATTTTGTGGGTGGGGCCCCTCAGGGTCCGATTTGGTGAGCGGGGCCCCTCAGGGTCCAATTTGGTGGGTGGGGCCACTCGGGGGAGCTGATTTGGTGTGCGGGCAACTCGGGGGCCGATTTGGTGGGCGGGGCCACTCGGGGGTCGATTTGGTGGGCGGGGCCACTCGGGGGTCGATTTGGTGGGTGGGGCCACTCGGGCCCGATATGGTGGGTGGGGCCCCTCAGGGTCTGATTTGGTGGGTGGGGCCCATCAGGGTCCGATTTGGTGGGCGGAGCCCCTCAGGGTCTGATTTGCTGGGCGGGGTCCCTCAGGGTCAGATTTGGTGGGCAGGGCCCCTCAGGGTCCGATTTGGTGGTTGGGGCCTTTCAGAATCCGATTTGGTGGGCGAGGCCCCTCAGGGTCCAATTTTGTGGGTGGGGCCCCTCAGGGTCCGATTTGGTGGCCGGGGCCCCTCAGGGTCCGATTTTGTGGGTGGGGCCCCTCAGGGTCTGATTTGGTGGCCGGGGCCCCTCAGGGTCCGATTTTGTGGGTGGGGCCCCTCAGGGTCTAATTTGGTGGCCGGGGCCCCTCAGGGTCTGATTTTGTGGGTGGGGCCCCTCAGGGTCTGATTTTGTGGCCGGGGCCCCTCAGGGTCCGATTTTGTGTTTGGGGCACCTCAGGGTCCGATTTGGTGGGTGGGGCCCCTCAGGGTCCGATTTGGTGAGCGGGGTCCCTCAGGGTCCGATTTGGTGGGCGGGGCCCCTCAGGATCCGATTTTGTGGCCGGAGCCTCTCAGGGTCCGATTTTGTGGTTGGGGCCCCTCAAGATCCGATTTTGTGGCTGTGGTCCCTCAGGGTCCGATTTCATGGCCGGGGCCCCTCAGGGTCCGATTTGGTGGGTGGGGCCCATCAAGGTCCGATTTTGTGGCCGGGGCCCCTCAAGGTCTGATTTTGTGGGTGGGGCCCCTCAGGGTCCGATTTGGTGGGTGGGGCCCCTCAGGGTCCGATTTGGTGGGTGGGGCCCCTCAGGGTCCGATTTTGTGGCCGGGGCCCCTTAGGGTCCAATTTTGTGGTCGAAGCCCCTCAGGGTCCGATTTGGTGGCCGGAGCCCCTCAGGGTCCGATTTTGTGGGTGGGGCCCCCTGGGTCCGATTTGGTGGGTGGGGCTCCTCAGGGTCTGATTTTGTGGGTGGGGCCCCTCAGGGTCCGATTTTGTGTCCGGGGCCCCTCAGGGTCCAATTTTGTGGTTGGGGCCCTTAGGGTCTGATTTGGTGGGTGGGGACCCTCAGGGTCCGATTTGGTGGGCGAGTTCCCTCAGGGTCCGATTAGGTGGGCGGAGTCCCTCAGGGTCCAATTTGGTGGGCGGGGCCCCTCAGGGTCTGATTTTGTGGCCGGTGCCCCTCCAGGTCCGATTTTGTGGCTGGGGCCCCTCAGGGTCTGATTTTGTGGGTGGAGCCCCTCAGGGTCCGATTTTGTGGATGGGGCCCCTCAGGGTCCGATTTTGTGGGTGGGGCCCCTCAGGGTCCAATTTGGTGGGCGGGGCCACTCTGGGTCTGATTTGGTGGGCGGGGCCACTCTGGGTCTGGTTTGGTGGGCGGGGCCACTCTGGGTCTGATTTGGTGGGCGGGGCCACTCTGGGTCCAATTTGGATGCCAGGGTGGCTCAGCCTCCTTTTTGTAGGCCAGGGTCTATCAGCCTCCGATTTGGAGCCTTGGGTCACTCAGCTTTCGATTTGGCGCGCCGGCCCTTTAAGACTCATTTTGGTTCGCCGGCTCTTTAAGAACCACTTTGGCCCTTCAGGGTCCGATTTGGTGGGTGGGGCCCCTCAGGGTCTGATTTTGTGGCCGGGGCCACTCAGGGTCCGATTTTGTGCTCTTTACGAATCACTTTGGCGCGTCGGCCCTTTAAGAGCCAGGGTGGCTCACTGGGCTTCTAAATCCACTTTGGCGCACATTCTCTCTCAGGGGCATGCGTCATGTGATGAAGCTAGATTTGCATTTGTGCTGTGGGTTTCGCTTTAAGAGCTGATATTATGTGGCAGAAGCTCTCTCCTGGGGACGTCATGTGACGTTCGTAGGCGTTGGCATAGTAACTGGGTGTGCCTGTGCATATCAATGAGCTCAACTGCCATTTAAATCGCCTCGGCACGTTTTAAGCTTCCCATTGAAAAGCATTGGAGACAGTGCATTCCAATGGCGGGAAAAAAAAATTTCAAATGCAAATTGCGCAAAAACTACAAATCCGATCAACACAAAAAATACTTAGCACACCTCTCGTGGATGCTGGCTTCGAAACAACACCTCAACGGAGTCTGTGCGTGTAGCGGTTCGGGCCGCATTAATTGCGGAAATCAACTGAATAAAAAGAAAAAGTTAGCAGCGTTTGGATTACAACATTAATACTAGATGTGTATTTCCTGAAGGAAGTACAGATAGTGGTTTGAAATGCTGCCCAGGCTGCCCCTTTAAGAGAGACTTGCCTGCTGCACCTGCAAGACTTTCAACTCAGGATCCGTTTTAACTGTGGGTGCCTCTCAGGGGCCACTTTGCCCTCAGGGTCCGATTTTGTGGGTGGGGCCCTCAGGGCCCGATTTTGTGGGTGGGGCACCTCAGGGTCTGATTTGGTTGCCGGGTCCCCTCAGGGGCTGATTTGGTGGGTGGGACCCCTAAGGGTCCGATTTTGTGGCCGGGGCCCCTCAGGGTCTGATCTGGTGGTTGGGGCCCCTCAGGGTCCAATCTTGTGGCCGGGGCCCCTCCGGGTCCGATTTTGTGGGTGGGGCCCCTCAGGGTCCGATTTTGTGGCCGGGACCCCTAAGGGTCCGATTTGGTGGGTGGGGACCCTAAGGGTTCCGATTTGGTGAGCGGGGCCCCTCAGGGTCCGATTTGGTGAGCGGGGCCCCTCAGGGTCTGATTTGGTGGGCGGGATCTATCAGAGTCCGATTTGGTGGGCGGGGACCCTCAGGGTCCAATTTGGTGGGCGGGGACCCTCGGGGTCCGATTTGGTGGGCGGGGACCCTCGGGGTCCGATTTGGTGGGTGGGGCCCCTCAGGGTCCGATTTGGTGAGCGGGGCCACTCTAGGTCTGATTTGGTAGGCGGGCCACTCTGGGTCCGATTTGGTTGGCGGGGCCCCTCAGAGTTCAATTTGGTCAGCGGGGCCCCTCAGGGTCCGATTTTGTGGTTGGGGCCTTTCAGAATCCGATTTGGTGGGCGGGGCCCCTCAGGGTCCGATTTGGTGGGCGGGGCCCCTCAGGGTCCGATTTTGTTGCCGGGTCCCCTCAGGGTCTGGATTTGTGGGTGGGGCCCCTCAGGTTCCGATTTTGTGGGTGGGGCTCCTCAGAGTCCGATTTTGTTGCTGGGGCCCCTCAGGGTCTGATTTTGTGGCTGGGGCCCTCAGGGTCCGATTTTGAGGGTGGGGCCCCTCAGGGTCTAATTTGGTGGGCGGGGACCCTCAGGGTCTGATTTTGTGGGTTGGGCCCCTCAGGGTCCGATTTTGTGGCCGGGGCCCCTCAGGGTCCGATTTTGTGTCTGGGGCCCCTCAGGGTCCGATTTTGTGGCCGGTGCCTCTCAGGGTCCGATTTTGTGGTTGGGGCCCCTCAGGGTCCGATTTTGCGGCCGGAGCCTCTCAGGGTCCGATTTTGTGGTTGGGGCCCCTCAGGATCTGATTTTGTGGCCGGGGCCCCTGAGGGTCCAATTTTGTGGGTGGGGCCCCTCAGGGTCGGATTTTGTGGGTGGGGCCCCTCAGGATCCGATTTTGTAGCCGGTGCCTTTCAGGGTCCGATTTTGTGGTTGGGGCCCCTCAGGGTCCGATTTGGTGGGCGGGGACACTGAGTCTGATTTTGTAGGTTGGGCCCCTCAGGGTCCGATTTTGTGGCCGGGGACCCTCAGGGTCCGATTTTGTGTCCGGGGCCCCTCAGGGACCGATTTTGTAGCCGGTGCCTCTCAGGGTCCGATTTTGTGGTTGGGGCCCCTCAGGGTCCGATTTTTGGGGCCGGGGCCCCTCAGGGTCCGATTTTTGGGGCCGGGGCCCCTCAGGGTCCGATTTTGCGGGTGGGGCCCCTCAGGGTCCGATTTTGTGGGTGGGGCCCCTTAGGGTCCGATTTTGCGGGTGGGGCCCCTCAGGGTCCGATTTTGTGGCTGGGGCCCCTTAGGGTCCGATTTTGCGGGTGGGGCCCCTCAGGGTCCGATTTTGTGGCCGGGGCCCCTCAGGGTCCGATTTTGTGGCCGGGGCCCCTCAGGGTCCGATTTTGTGGCCGGGGCCCCTCAGGGACCGATTTTGAGGGTGGGGCCCCTCAGGGTCTAATTTTGTGGGCGGGGCCCCTCAGGGTCCGATTTTGTGGGTGGGGCCCCTCAGGGTCCGATTTTGTGGCCGGGGTCTCTCAGGGTCCGATTTTGTGGCTGGGGCCCCTGAGGGTCTGGATTTGAGGGTGGGGCCCATCAGGGTCCGATTTTGTGGGTGGGGCCCCTCAGGGTCCGATTTTGTGGCTGGGGCCCCTCATGGTCTGATTTTGTGGCTGTGGCCCCTCAGGGTCCGATTTTGAGGGTGGGGCCCCTCAGGGTCTAATTTGGTGGGCGGGGCCCCTCAGGGTCCGATTTTGTGGGTGGGGCCCCTCAGGGTCCGATTTTGTGGGTGGGGCCCCTCAGGGTCCGATTTTGTGGGTGGGGCCCCTCAGGGTCTGATTTTGTGGCTGGGGCCCATCAGGGTCCGATTCTGTGGGTGGGGCCCCTCAGGGTCCGATTTTGTGACCGGGGACCCTCAGGGCCTGATTTTGTGGTTGGGGCCCCTCAGGGTCCGATTTTGTGGCCGGGGTCTCTCAGGGTCCGATTTTGTGGCAGGAGCCCCTCAGGGTCTGGATTTATGGGTGGGTCCCCTCAGGGTCCGATTTTGTGGGTGGGGCCCCTCAGGGTCTGGATTTGAGTGTGGGGCCCATCAGGGTCCGATTTTGTGGGTGGGGCCCCTCAGGGTCCGATTTTGTGGCTGGGGCCCCTCATGGTCTGATTTTGTGGCTGTGGCCCCTCAGGGTCCGATTTTGAGGGTGGGGCCCCTCAGGGTCTAATTTGGTGGGCGGGGCCCCTCAGGGTCCGATTTTGTGGGTGGGGCCCCTTAGGGTCTGATTTTGTGGCTGGGGCCCATCAGGGTCCGATTCTGTGGGTGGGGCCCCTCAGGGTCCGATTTTGTGACCGGGGACCCTCAGGGTCTGATTTTGTGGTTGGGGCCCCTCAGGGTCCGATTTTGTGGCCGGGGTCTCTCAGGGTCCGATTTTGTGGCAGGAGCCCCTCAGGGTCTGGATTTATGGGTGGGGCCCCTCAGGGTCCGATTTTGTGGGTGGGGCCCCTCAGGGTTCGATTTTGTGGCTGGGGTCCCTCAGGGTCTGATTTTGTGGGTGGGGCCACTCAGGGTCCGATTTTGTGGCCGGGGCCCCTTAGGGTCTGATTTTGTGACTGAGGCCCCTCTGGGTTCGATTTTGTGGCCGAGGTCTCTCAGGGTCCGATTTTGTGGGTGGGGCCCCTCAGCGACCGATTTTGAGGGTGGGGCCCCTCAGGGTCTAATTTGGTGGGCGGGGCCCCTTAGGGTCCGATTTTGTGGGTGGGGTCCCTCATGGTCTGATTTTGTGGTTGGGGCCCCTCAGGTTCTGATTTTGTGGTTGGGGCCCCTCAGGTTCTGATTTTTTGGCTGGGGTCCCTCAGGGTCTGATTTTGTGGGTGGGGCCCCTCAGGGTCCGATTTTGTGACTGGGGCCCCTCAGGGTCTGATTTTGTGGTTGGGGCCCCTCAGGGTCCGATTTTGTGGCTGGGGTCTTAGGGTCCGATTTTGTGGCCGTTTCCCCTCAGGGTCTGGATTTGTGGGTGGGGCCCCTCAGGGTCCGATTTTGTGGGTGGGGCCCCTCAGAGTCCGATTTTGTGGCTGGGGCCCCTCAGGGTCTGATTTTGTGGCTGGGGCCCCTCAGGGTCTGATTTTGAGGGTGGGGCCCCTCAGGGTCTGATTTTGAGGGTGGGGCCCCTCAGGGTCTAATTTGGTGGGCGGGGCCCCTCAGGGTCTGATTTTGTGGGTGGGGCCCCTCATGGTCCGATTTCGTGACCTGGGCCCCTTAGGGTCTGATTTTGTGACTGGGGCCCCTCTGGGTTCGATTTTGTGGCCGGGGTCTCTCAGGGTCCGATTTTGTGGGTGGGGCCCCTCAGGGTCTTATTTTGCAGCTGGGGCCCCTCAGGGTCTGGTTTTGTGGGTGGGGCCCCTCAGGGTCTGATTTTGTGGGTGGGGCCCCTCAGGGTCCGATTTTGTGACCGGGGCACCTCAGGGTCTGATTTTGTGGTTGGGGACCCTGAAGGTCCTATTTTGTGACTGGGGCCCCTCTAGGTTCGATTTTGTGGCCGGGGTCTCTCAGGGTCCGATTTTGTGGTTGGGGCCCCTCAGGGTCTGATTTTGCGGCCGGGCCCACTCAGGGTCCGATTTTGTGGGTGGGGCCCCTTAGGGTCTGATTTTGTGGGTGGAGCCCCCTTGGTCCATTTTGGTGGGCGGGGCCACTCTGGGTCCGATTTAGTGGGTGGTGCCCCTCATGGTCCGATTTGGTGTGCGGGGCCCCTCAAGGTCCGATTTGGTGGGCGGGGCCCCCTGGGTCCGATTTGGTGGGCGGGGCCCTTCAGGGTCCGACTTGGCGGGTGGGGCACCTCTGGGTGCGATTTGGTGGGCGGGGCCCTTCAGGGTCCGATTTGGTGGGCGGGGTCAATCAGGGTCCGATTTGGTGGGCGGGGCTCCTCAGGGTCCGATTTGGTGGGCGGGGCCCCTCAGGGTCCGATTTGATGGGCGGGGCCCCTCAGGGTCCGATTTGGTGGGTGGGGCCACTCTGGGTCCGATTTGGTGGGCGGGGCCCCTCAGGGTCCGATTTGGTGGGCGGGGCCCCTCTGGGTCCGATTTGATGGGCGGGGCCCCTCTGGGTCCGATTTCGTGGGCGGGGCCACTCTGGGTCCGATTTGATGGGCGGGGCCCTTCAGGGTCCGATTTGGTGGGCGGGGCTTCTCAGGGTCTGATTTGGTGGGCGGGGCTCCTCAGGGTCCGATTTGGTGGACGGGGCCCTTCACGGTCCGATTTGGTGGGCGGGGCCACTCTGAGCCTGATTTCGTGGGCGGGGCCCCTCAGGATCCGATTTGGTGGGCTGTGCTACTCTGGGTCTGATTTTTTGAGCGGGGCCACACTGGGTCCGATTTGGAGGCCAGGGTGGCTCAGCCTCCGATTTGGAGGCCGGGGTGGTTCAGCCTCCGATTTGGAGGCCGGGGTGACTCGGCCTCCGATTTGGAGGCCGGGGTCATTCAGCTTTCGATTTGGCGCGCCGGCCCTTTAAGACTCATTTCGGTGCGCTGGCCCTTTAAGAATCACTGTGGCACGTCGGCCCTTTAAGAGCCAGGGTGGCTCACTGGGCTTCTAAATCCACTTTGTCGCACATTCTATCTCAGGGGCATGTGTCATGTGATGAAGCTAGATTTGCATTTGTGCTGTGGGTTTCACTTTAAGAGCTGATATTATGTGGCAGAAGCTCTGTCCTTGGGATGTCATGTGACATTCGTAGGTGTTGGCATAGTAACTGGGTCTGCCTGCGCATATCAATGAGCTCAACTGCCATTTCAATCGCCTCAGGGCACGTTTTGCCATTACCCATTGAAAAGCATTGGAGACAGTGCATTCCAATGACGGAAAAAAAAATTTCAAACGCAAATTGCGCAAAAACTACAAATCCGATCGACACGAAAAATACTTAGCACACCTCTCATGGACGCTGGCTTCGAAACGACACCTCAACGGAGTCTGTGCGTGTAGCGGTTCGGGCTGTATTAATTGCAGAAATCAACTTAATAATAATAATAAGAAGAATAAGTTAGCAGCGTTCGGATTACAATATAGTGGTTTTTTCAAACCACTATAACTAGATGTGTATTTCCTGAAGGAAGTACAGATAGTGGTTTGAAATGGTGCCCGGGCTGCCCCTTTAAGAGAGACTTGCCTGCTGCCCCTGCAAGACTTACAACTCAGGATCCGTTTTAACTGTGGGTGCCTCTCAGGGGCCACTTTGGCCTCAGGGTCCGATTTTGTGGCCGGGGCCCCTCAGGGTCCGATTTGGTGGGTGGGGCCCCTCAGGGTCCGATTTGGTGGCTGGGGCCCCTCAGGGTCCGATTTGGTGGCTGGGGCCCCTCAGGGTCCGATTTTGTGGCCGGGGCCCCTCGGTCCGATTTGGTGGGAGGGGCCACTCTGGGTCCAATTTGGTGGGTGGGGCTCCTCAGGGTTCGAATTTTTGGTCGGGGCCCGTCAGGGTCCGATTTTGTGGGTGGGGCCCCTCAGGGTCCGATTTTGTGGTCGGGGCCCCTCAGGGTCCGATTTGGTGGGCGGGGTCACTCTGGGTCCGATTTGGAGGCCGGGGTGGCTCAGCCTCCGATTTGGAGGCCGGGGTGGCTCAGCCTCCGATTTGGAGGCCGGGGTGGCTCAGCCTCCGATTTGGAGGCCGGGGTGGCTCAGCCTCTGATTTGGAGGCCGGGGTGGTTCAGCCTCCGATTTGGAGCCCGGGGTGGCTTATCGTCCGATTTGGAGCCCGGGGTGGCTCAGCCTCCGATTTGGAGCCCGGGGTGGCTCATCGTCCGATTTGGAGCCCGGGGTGGCTCACCCCCCTATTTGGAGCCTGGGATCACTCAGCTTTCGATTTGGCGTGTCGGCCCTTTAAGCCTCATTTCGGTGCGCCGGCACTTTAACAATCACTTTGGCGCGTCAGCCCTTTAAGAGCTAGTTTGGCTCACTGGGCTTCTTCTAAATCCACTTTGGCAGACATTCTCTCTCAGGGGCATGTGTCATGTGATGAAGCTAGATTTGCATTTGTGCTGTGGGTTTCGCTTTAAGAGCTGATATTATGTGGCAGAAGCTCTGTCTTGGGGGCGTCATGTGACGTTCGTAGGCGTTGGCATAGTAACTGGTTCTGCCTGCGCATATCAATGAGCTCAACTGCCATTTCAATCGCCTCAGGGCACCTTTTGCCATTTCCCATTGAAAAGCATTGGAGACAGTGCATTCCAATGACGGGAAAAAAAATTTTCAAATGCAAATTGCGCAAAAACTACAAATCCGATCGACACGAAAAATACTTAGCACACCTCTCGTTGACGTTGGCTTCGAAACGACACCTCAACGGAGTCTGTGCGTGTAGCGGTTCGGGCTGTATTAATTGCGGAAATCAACTGAATAATAATAATAAGAAGAATAAGTTAGAAGCGTTCGGATTACAATATAGTGGTTTTTTCAAACCACTATAACTAGAAGTGTATTTCCTGAAGGAAGTACAGATAGTGGTTTGAAATGGTGCCCGGGCTGCCCCTTTAAGAGAGACTTGCCTGCTGCCCCTGCAAGACTTTCAACTCAGGATCCGTTTTAACTGTGGGTGCCTCTCAGGGGCCACTTTGGCCTCAGGGTTTGATTTGGTGAGTGGGGCCCCTCCGGGTTCGATTTTGTGGGTGGGGCCCCTCAGGGTCCGATTTTGTGGGTGGGGCCCCTCAGGGTCCGCTTTTGTGGGTGGGTCCCCTCAGGGTCTGATTTTGTGGGTGGGGCCCCTCAGGGTCCGATTTTGTGAGTGGGGCCCCCCAGAATCCGATTTTGTGGGCGGGGCCCCTCAGGGTCTGTTTTGGTGGGCGGGGTCCCTCAGGGTTCGATTTGGTGGGCGGGGCCCCTCAGTGTCCGATTTGGTGGGCAGGGCCCTCAGGGTCCGATTTGGTGGTCGGGGCCCCTCAGGGTCCGATTTGGTGGGCTGGGCCACTCTGGCTTCGATTTTGTGGTTGGGGCCCCTCAGGGTCCGATTTTGCGGGTGGGGCCCCTCGGTCCGATTTTGTGTCCGGGGCCTCTCAGGGTCCGATTTTGTGGTTGGGGCCTTTCAGAATCTGATTTGGTGGGCGGGGCCGCTCAGGGTCCAATTTGGTGGGCGGGGCCCCTCAGAGTTCAATTTGGTGAGCAGGGCCCCTCAGGGTCCGATTTGGTGGCTGGGGCCCCTCAGGGTCCGATTTGGTGGCTGGGGCCCCTCAGGGTCCGATTTTGTGGCCAGGGCCCCTCGGTCCGATTTGGTGGGAGGGGCCACTCTGGGTCCAATTTGGTGGGTGGGGCTCCTCAGGGTCCGAATTTTTGGTCGGGGCCCGTCAGGGTCCGATTTTGTGGGTGGGGCCCCTCAGGGTCCGATTTTGTGGGCGGGGCCCCTCAGGGTCTGATTTGCTGGGTGGGGCCCCTCAGTGTCCGATTTGGTGGTTGGGGCCTTTCAGAATCCGATTTGGTGGGCGGCGCACCTCAGGGTCCGATTTGGTGAGCTGGGCCCCTCAGAGTTCAATTTGGTGAGCGAGGCCCCTCAGGGTCCAATTTGGTGAGCGGGGCCCTTCAGGGTCCGATTTGGTGAACGGGGTCCCTCAGGGTCTGATTTGGTGGGCGGGGCCCCTCAGGGTCCGGTTTGGTGGGCGGGGCCCCTCTGGGTCCGATTTGGTGGGCGGGGCCCCTCTGGGTCCGATTTGGTGGGCGGGATCCCTCAGGGTCCGATTTGGTGGGCAGGGCCCCTCAGGGTTTGATTTGGTGGGCGGAGCCCCTCAGGATCCGATTTGGTGGGCGGGCCCCTCAGAGTCTGATTTGCTGGGTGGGGCCACTCAGGGTCCTATTTTTTGGGCGGGGCCCCTCAGGGTCGGATTTGGTGGGCAGGGCCGGGCAGGGCCCGTCAGGGTCCGATTTGGTGGGCGGGACCCCTCAAGGACCGATTTGGTGGTTGGGCCTTTCAGAATCCGATTTGGTGTGCGGGGTCCCTCAGGATCCGATTTGGTGAGCGGGGCCCCTCAGAGTTCAATTTGGTGAGCGGGGCCCCTCAGAGTTCAATTTGGTGAGCAGGGCCCCTCAGGGTCCGATTTGGTGAGCTGGGCCCCTCAGGGTCCGATTTGATGGGCGTGATCTCTCAGAGTCCGATTTTGTGGGCAGGGCCCCTCAGGGTCCTATTTGGTTAGCGGTGCCCCTCAGAGTTCAATTTGGTGAGCGCCGGGGCCCCTCAGTGTCCGATTTGGTGAGCGGGGCCCCTCAGGGTCTGATTTGGTGGGCGGGGCCCTTCAGGGTCTGATTTGGTGGGCGGGGACCCTCAGGGTCCGATTTGGTGGGCAGGGCCCCTCAGGGTCCAATTTGGTGGGCGGGGGCGCACTTAGGCGCACATTCTCTCTCAGGGGCATGCGTCATGTGATGAAGCTAGATTTGCATTTGTGCTGTGGGTTTCGCTTTAAGAGCTGATATTATGTGGCAGAAGCTCTGTCCTGGGGCGTCATGTGACGTTCGTAGGCGTTGGCATAGTCACTGGATGTGCCTGCGCATATCAATGAGCTTTACTGCCATTTCAATCGCCTCAGGGAACGTTTTAAGTTTCCCATTCAAATGCATCGAGACAGTGCATTCCAATGATGGGAAAAAAATTTTCTAACACAAATTGCGCAAAAACTACAAATCTGATCGACACGAAAAATACTTAGCACACCTCTCATGGACGCTGGCTTCGAAACGACACCTCAACGGAGTCTGTGCGTGTAGCGGTTTGGGCTGTATTAATTGCGGAAATCAACTTAATAAGAAGAAGAAGAAGTTAGCAGCGTTCGGATTACAATATAGTGGTTTTTTCAAACCACTATAATAAGTTAGCAGCGTTCTGATTTTGTGGGTGGGGCCCCTCAGGGTCCGATTTTGTGAGTGGGGCCCCCCAGAATCCGATTTTGTGGGTGGGGCCCCTCAGGGTCTGTTTTGGTGGGCGGGGTCCCTCAGGGTTCGATTTGGTGGGCGGGGCCCCTCAGTGTCCGATTTGGTGGGCAGGGCCCTCAGGGTCCGAGTTGGTGGTCGGGGCCCCTCAGGGTCCGATTTGGTGGGCTGGGCCACTCTGGCTTCGATTTTGTGGTTGGGGCCCCTCAGGGTCCGATTTTGCGGGTGGGGCCCCTCGGTCCGATTTTGTGTCCGGGGCCTCTCAGGGTCCGATTTTGTGGTTGGGGCCTTTCAGAATCTGATTTGGTGGGCGGGGCCGCTCAGGGTCCGATTTGGTGGGCGGGGCCCCTCAGAGTTCAATTTGGTGAGCAGGGCCCCTCAGGGTCCGATTTGGTGAGCGGGGCACCTCAGGGTTCGATTTGGTGAGCGGGGCTCCTCAGGGTCCGATTTGGCAGGCGGGGCCCCTCAGGATCCAATTTGGTGGGAGGGGACCCTCAGGGTCTGATTTGGTGGGCGGGGACCCTCGGGTTCCGATTTGATGGGCGGGATCCCTCAGGGTCCGATTTGGTGGGCGGGGCCCCTCAGGGTCCCATTTGGTGGGCGGGGCCCCTTAGGGTCCGGTTTGGTGGGCGGGGCCCATCAGGGTCCGATTTGGTGGGTGGGGCCCCTCAGGGTCCTATTTGGTGGGCGGGGCCCCTCAGGGTCTGATTTGCTGGGTGGGGCCCCTCAGTGTCCGATTTGGTGGTTGGGGCCTTTCAGAATCCGATTTGGTGGGCGGCGCACCTCAGGGTCCGATTTGGTGAGCTGGGCCCCTCAGAGTTCAATTTGGTGAGCGAGGCCCCTCAGGGTCCAATTTGGTGAGCGGGGCCCTTCAGGGTCCGATTTGGTGAACGGGGTCCCTCAGGGTCTGATTTGGTGGGCGGGGCCCCTCAGGGTCCGGTTTGGTGGGCGGGGCCCCTCTGGGTCCGATTTGGTGGGCGGGGCCCCTCTGTGTCCGATTTGGTGGGCGGGATCCCTCAGGGTCCGATTTGGTGGGCAGGGCCCCCAGGGTTTGATTTGGTGGGCGGAGCCCCTCAGGATCCGATTTGGTGGGCGGGCCCCTCAGAGTCTGATTTGCTGGGTGGGGCCACTCAGGGTCCTATTTTTTGGGCGGGGCCCCTCAGGGTCGGATTTGGTGGGCAGGGCCCGTCAGGGTCCGATTTGGTGGGCGGGACCCCTCAAGGACCAATTTGGTGGTTGGGCCTTTCAGAATCCGATTTGGTGGGCGGGGTCCCTCAGGATCCGATTTGGTGAGCGGGGCCCCTCAGAGTTCAATTTGGTGAGCTGGGCCCCTCAGGGTCCGATTTGATGGGCGTGATCTCTCAGAGTCCGATTTTGTGGGCAGGGCCCCTCAGGGTCCTATTTGGTTAGCGGTGCCCCTCAGAGTTCAATTTGGTGAGCGCCGGGGCCCCTCAGGGTCCGATTTGGTGAGCGGGGCCCCTCAGGGTCTGATTTGGTGGGCGGGGCCCTTCAGGGTCTGATTTGGTGGGCGGGGCCCCTCAGGGTCCGATTTGGTGGGCGGGGCCCCTCAGGGTCTAATTTGGTGGGCGGGGGCGCACTTAGGCGCACATTCTCTCTCAGGGGCATGCGTCATGTGATGAAGCTAGATTTGCATTTGTGCTGTGGGTTTCGCTTTAAGAGCTGATATTATGTGGCAGAAGCTCTGTCCTGGGGCGTCATGTGACGTTCGTAGGCGTTGGCATAGTCACTGGATGTGCCTGCGCATATCAATGAGCTTTACTGCCATTTCAATCGCCTCAGGGAACGTTTTAAGTTTCCCATTCAAATGCATCGAGACAGTGCATTCCAATGATGGGAAAAAAAATTTTCTAACACAAATTGCGCAAAAACTACAAATCTGATCGACACGAAAAATACTTAGCACACCTCTCATGGACGCTGGCTTCGAAACGACACCTCAACGGAGTCTGTGCGTGTAGCGGTTTGGGCTGTATTAATTGCGGAAATCAACTTAATAAGAAGAAGAAGAAGTTAGCAGCGTTCGGATTACAATATAGTGGCTTTTTCAAACCACTATAATAAGTTAGCAGCGTTCTGATTACAATATAGTGGTTTTTTCAAACCACTATAATAATAATACTAGATGTGTATTTCCTGAAGGAAGTACAGATAGTGGTTTGAAATGGTGCCCGGGCTGCCCCTTTAAGAGAGACTTGCCTGCTGCCCCTGCAAGACTTTCAACTCTGGATCCACTTTAACTGTGGGGGCCACTCGGGGGGCCGATTTGGTGGGCGGGGCCAGAGAGAGAGAGAAAGGACAGAAAGATTCTATAAAGATACTATAGCAGCCCGGCTCCCATTGTAGTGCCCACCTGAGCCTCCTGGTGCAGGACATATCATGATCTGCTCACATGGCCGACATCCCCGATTCCAAAGCGATCCTGCTATCCGCGCTGTCAGAGGAGGACACGGTGATGGATCTGAAGCATTCCCTGAAGCATTCCCTCCATGGTTCCGTCACAATCTCCTACTGAAATTACCTAATTTCTGGTCAGCTTCCAGCACGTCAATTCCGGCAGAATGTTACGTGCAAGTTTTAAATTGCTCCTTGCGGCTCCGCTGTGTACTCCTGTGTCCCGCGGGGAAAGTATGCTCCCGGCTGGGGCAGTCTCTCTCTCAAAATCGGGACTGTCTCGCTGGATCCGGGATGGTTGGGACTCGGGAGGTATAAATGCTCCCCACCATACACCTCGTACACACACGGCTTCACTCCGTACACCTTGTACACACGCAGCTTCACTCCGTACACCCCGACTCTGCTCCGCTCCATAAACACACAGCTCTGCTCCATAAACACACGGCTATGCTCTGTACACCTCGTACACACACGGCTCTGCTCCGTACACCTTGTAAACCCCTCCTGACCCCACACAAGAACACACATGGCTCTGCTACATCCACCTTGTAAAACCCCTCCTGACCCCACACAAGTACACACACAGCTCTGCTACATCCACCTTGTAAACCCCTCCTGACCCCACCCAAGAACACACAAGGCTCTGCTACATCCACCTTGTAAAACCCCTCCTGACCCCACACAAGTACACACACGGCTCTGCTACATCCACCTTGTAAAACCCCTTCTGACCCCACACAAGTACACACACGGCTCTGCTACATCCACCTTGTTAAACCCCTCCTGACCCCACACACGTACACACATGGCTCTGCTACATCCACCTTGTAAAACACCTCCTGACCCACACAAGTACACACACGGCCCTGCTACATCCACCTTGTAAAACCCCTCCTGACCCCACACAAGTACACACACGGCTCTGCTTCATCCACCTTGTAAACCCCTCCTCACCCCACACAAGTACACACATGGCTCTGCTACATCCACCTTCTAAACCCCTCCTGACCCCACACAAGTATGCACACGGCCCTGCTACATCCATCTTGTAAACCCCTCCTGACCCCACACAAGTACACACATGGCTCTGCTACATCCACCTTGTAAAACAACTCCTGACCCACACAAGTACACACACGGCTCTGCTACATCCACCTTGTAAAACCCCTCCTGACCCCACACAAGTACACACACGGCACTGCTACATCCACCTTGAAAAACCCCTCCTGACCCCACACAAGTACACACACGGCTCTGCTACATCCACCTTGTAAAACCCTCCTGACTCCACACAAGTACACACACGACTCTGCTACATCAACCTTGTAAAACACCTCCCTGACCCCACACAAGTACACACACGGCTCTGCTACATCCACCTTGTAAACCCCACCTGACCCCACACAAGTACACACACGGCTCCGCTACATCCACCTTGTAAACACCTCCAGACCCCACACAACTACACACACGGCTCTGCTACATCCACCTTGTAAAACACTTCCTGACCCACACAAGTACACACACGGATCTGCTACATCCACCTTGTAAACCCCTCCTAACCCCACACAAAGTACACACATGGCTCTGCTACATCCACCTTGTAAACCCCTCCTGACCCCACACAAGTACACACACGGCACTGCTACATCCACCTTGAAAAACCCCTCCTGACCCCACACAAGTACACACACGGCTCTGCTACATCCATCTTGTAAAACCCTCCTGACTCCACACAAGTACACACACGGCTCTGCTACATCCACCTTGTAAAACACCTCCCTGACCCCACACAAGTACACACACGGCTCTGCTACATCCACCTTGTAAACCCCTCCTGACCCCACACAAGTACACACACGGCTCTGCTACATCCACCTTGTAAACACCTCCAGACCCCACACAAGTACACACACGGCTCTGCTACATCCACCTTGTAAAACACCTCCTGACCCACACAAGTACACACACGGCTCTGCTACATCCACCTTGTAAACCCCTCCTAACCCCACACAAAGTACACACACGGCTCTGCTACATCCACCTTGTAAAACACCTCCCTGACCCCACACAAGTACACATGCGGCTCTGCTACATCCACCTTGTAAACCCCTCCTGACCCCACACAAGTACACACATGGCTCTGCTACATCCACCTTGTAAACCCCTCCTAACCCCACACAAAGTACACACACAGCTCTGCTACATCCACCTTGTAAAACACCTCCCTGACCCCACACAAGTACACACACGGCTCTGCTACATACACCTTGTAAAACGCCTCCTGACCCCACTGTCTCACACATAAACGTTACCTCATCCATCCAGACTAGCACCATAATGACAAGCGACCAGCACACCAGAGTCCTGCAGCCGCCCTGATCATGTGACCCCTGACTCCTCCCCTCCTGTGACCTCATCACAGGTCCTGTGCTGGCACCGCACACAAGATTACAGCCGAAGGAAGCGATGATCATTGCTGGCAGTAAGGCTGTGTGCACACGATGCAGATTTTGCAACGGATCAATGGAAAAAAAAAACGCTGTGCAGACGCTGCGGATTTTTCCGCGCGGTTTTCCTGCGGTACAAAATCTGCAGCGTGTTACTTCTTTTGTGCGGTTTTCCATCTACCCTGTCTCCAAATCCGCAGGGGGAAAACCGCACAAAAACCGCAATAAAACCGCAGGAAAAATGGAAGAAATCCGCATGAAAAATGGAAGAAATCCGCAGGGCTAAAAAGTCGTCTGCACTCAGCCTAAGGGACTGAATCTTTGCGTGGGTCCCTCGCGGAGGGCGCAGGATGGGGTCAGTACATGGGGGGCGTGGCGGTGGCAGGCGAGTATCTCAGACAGCGTGAGTGGGCCCTCCCATCTGGCCTACGCATATCAATGAGCATAACTGCCACCTCATGACTGCCCCTGTTTTCCCTATGGCAACATTTTCCCATTAAAATGCATTGAAACAATGCATTCCAATGACAGGAAAATGTTTTTTCAAATGCAAATTGCGCAAAAACTACAAATCCGATCGACACAAAAAATACTTAGCACGCCTCTCGTGGACGCTGGCTTCGAAACGATACCTCAACGGAGTCTGTGCGTGTAGCGGTTCGGGCCGCATTAATTGCGGAAATCAACTGAATAGTAATAATAATACTAGATGTGTATTTCCTGAAGGAAGTACAGATAGTGGTTTGAAATGGTGCCCGGGCTGCCCCTTTAAGAGAGACTTGCCTGCTGCCCCTGCAAGACTTTCAACTCAGGATACGATTTAACTGTGGGTGCCTCTCAGGGGCCACTTTGGCCTCATGGTCTGATTTTGTGGGTGGGGCCCCTCAGGGCCTGATTTTGTGGGTGGGGCCCCTCAGGGTCCGATTTTGTGGGTGGGGCCCCTCAGGGTCCGATTTTGTGGCCGGGGCCACTCAGGGTCCGATTTGGTGGCCGGGGCTCCTCAGGGTCCGATTTGGTGGCCGGGGCCCCTCAGGGTCTGATTTGGTGGGTGGGGCCCCTCAAGGTCCGATTTTGTGGCTGGGGCCCCTCAGGGTCCGATTTTGTGGCCGGGGCCAATCAGGATCCGATTTTTGTGGCCGGAACCCCTCAGGGTCCAATTTTGCAGGTGGGGCCCCTCAGGGTCTGATTTTGTGGCCGGGGCCCGTCAGGGTCCGATTTTGTGGGTGGGACCTCTCAGAGTCCGATTTGGTGGGCGGGGCCCCTCAGGGTCCAATTTGGTGGGCAGGGCCCCTCAGGGTCCGATTTTGTGGGTTGGGCCCCTCAGGGTCCGATTTTGTGGCCGGGGCCCCTCAGGGTCCGATTTTGTGTCAGGGGCCCCTCAGGGTCCGATTTTGTGGTTGGGGCCCCTCAGGGTCCGATTTTGTGGCCGCGGCCCCTCAGGGTCTGATTTTGTGGCCGCAGCCCCTCAGGGTCCGATTTTGTGGCAGGGGCCCCTCTGGGTCCGATTTTGTGGGTGGGGCCCCTCTGGGTCCAATTTGGTGGGCGGGACCACTCTGGGTCCAATTTGGTGGGCGGGGCCTCTCAGGGTCCGATTTTGTGGTTGGGTCCCCTCAGGGTCCGATTTTGTGGTTGGGGCCCCTCAGGGTCCGATTTTGTGGCCGGGGCCCATCAGGGTCCAATTTTGTGACTGGGGCCCATCAGGGTCCGATTTTGTGGCCGCGGCCCCTCAGGGTCTGATTTTGTGGCAGGGGCCCCTCTGGGTCTGATCTTGTGGGCGGAGCCCCTCTGGGTCCAATTTGGTGGGCGGGACCACTCTGGGTCCAATTTGGTGGGCGGGACCACTCTGGGTCCGATTTGGTGGGCGGGGCCTCTCAGGGTCCGATTTGGTGGGCGGGGCCCCACAGGGTCCGATTTGGTGGGCGGGGCCACTCTGGGTAAGATTTGGAGGCTGGGGTTGCTCAGCCTCCAATTTGGAGGCCGGGGTCGTTGAGCTTCCGATTTGGAGGCCGAGGTCAAAAAGCCTCTGATTTGGAGGCCGGGGTCGATGAGCTTCCGATTTGGAGGCCGGGGTCGATGAGCCTCTGATTTGGAGGCCGGGGTGGCTCAGCCTCCGATTTGGAGGCCGGGGTGGCTCAGCCTCCGATTTGGAGGCCGGGGTGGATCAGCCTCCGATTTGGAGGCCGGGGTGGCTCAGCCTCCGATTTGAAGGCCTGGGTCGATCAGCCTCCGATTTGGAGGCCGGAGTGGATCAGCCTCCGATTTGGAGGCCGGGGTGGATCAGCCTCCGATTTGGAGGCCGGGGTGGATCAGCCTCCGATTTGGAGGCCGGGGTGGATCAGCCTCCGATTTGGAGGCCGGGGTGGCTCAGCATCCGATTTGGAGGCCGGGGTGGCTCAGCCTCCGATTTGGAGGCCGGGGTCGATCAGCCTCCGATTTGGAGGCCGGGGTCGATCAGCCTCCGATTTGGAGGCCGGGGTGGCTCAGCCTCCGATTTGGAGGCCGGGGTGGCTCAGCCTCCGATTTGGAGGCCGGGGTGGATCAGCCTCCGATTTGGAGGCAGGGGTGGCTCAGCCTCCGATTTGGAGGCCGGGGTCGATCAGCCTCCGATTTGGACGCCGGGGTGGCTCAGCCTCCGATTTGGACGCCGGGGTGGCTCAGCCTCTGATTTGGAGGAATGGGTCGATCAGCCTCCGATTTGGAGGCCGGGGTGGATCAGGCTCCGATTTGGAGGCCGGGGTGGATCAGGATCCGATTTGGAGGCCGGGGTGGATCAGCCTCCGATTTGGAGGCCGGGGTGGCTCACTGTCCGATTTGGAGGCCGGGGTGGCTCATTGTCCGATTTGGAGGCCGGGGTGGCTCAGTCTCCGATTTGGTGTGTCGGCCCTTTAAGACTCATTTGGGTGCACTGGCCCTTTAACAATCACTTTGGCGCGTTGGCCCTTTAAGAGCTAGTTTGGCTGACTGGGCTTCTTTTAAATCCACTTTGTCGCACATTCTATCTCAGGGGCATGTGTCATGTGATGAAGCTAGATTTGCATTTGTGCTGTGGGTTTCGCTTTAAGAGCTGATATTATGTGGCAGAGGCTCTGTGCTGGGGTTCAAGTGAAGTTCGTAGGCGTTGGCATAGTAACTGGGTCTGCCTGCGCATATCAATGAGCTCAACTGTCATTTCAATCGCCTCAGGGCACGTTTTGCCATTTCCTATTGAAAAGCATTGGAGACAGTGCATTCCAATGACGGGAAAAAAAATTTTCAAACGCAAATTGCGCAAAAACTACAAATCCGATCGACACGAAAAATACTTAGCACACCTCTCATGGACGCTGGCTTCGAAACGACACCTCAACGGAGTCTGTGCATGTAGCGGTTCGGGCCGCATTAATTGCGGAAATCAACTTAATAATAATAATAATAAGAAGAAGAATAAGTTAGCAGCGTTCGGATTACAATATAGTGGTTTTTTCAAACCACTATAACTAGATGTGTATTTCCTGAAGGAAGTACAGATAGTGGTTTGAAATGGTGCCTGGGCTGCCCCTTTAAGAGAGACTTGCCTGCTGCCCCTGCAAACTTTCAACTCAGGATCCGTTTTAACTGTGGGTGCCTCTCAGGGGACACTTTGGCCTGTGGGGCCCCTCAGGGTCTGATTTGGTGGGCGGGGCCACTCTGGGTCCGATTTGGCGGCCAGGGTGGCACAGCCTCCGATTTGTAGGCCAGGGTCGATCAGCCTCCGATTTGGAGGCCGGGGTGGCTCAGCCTCCGATTTGGAGCCTGGGGTCAATCAGCCTCCGATTTGGAGCCTGGGATCAATCAGCCTCCAATTTGGAGCCTGGGGTCACTCAGCTTTTGATTTGGCGTGCCGGCCCTTTAAGACTCATTTTGGTGCGCCGACTCTTTAAGAATCATTTTGGCGCATCGGCCGTTAAAAAGCCAGTTTGGTGCACTGGACTTCTAAATCCACTTTGGCGCACATTCTCTCTCAGGGGCATGTGTCATGTGATGAAGCTAGATTTGCATTTGTGCTTTGGGTTTCGCTTTAAGAGCTGATATTATCTGGCAGAAACTGTGTCTTGGCGGGGTCATGTAAAGTTCGTAGGCGTTGGCATAGTAACTGGGTGAGCCTGCACATATCAATGAGCTTAACTGCCACCTCACGACTGTCCCATGTTTTCCCTATGGAAACATTTTCCCATTGAAATGCATTGAGGAAAATGTTTTTTTCAAACGCAAATTGCGCAAAAACTACAAATCCGATCGACACGAAAAATACTTAGTACACCACTTGTGGACGCTGGCTTCGAAACGTCGCCTCAACGGAGTCTGTGCGTGTAGCGGTTCGGGCCGCATTAATTGCGGAAATCAACTGAATAGTAATAATAATACTAGATGTGTATTTCCTGAAGGAAGTACAGATAGTGGTTTGAAATGGTGCCAGGGCTGCCCCTTTAGGAGAGATTTGCCTGCTGCACCTGCAAGTCTTTCAACTCAGGATCCGTTTTAACTGTGGGTGCCTCTCAGGGGCCACGTTGGCCTCAGGGTTTGATTTGGTGGGTGGGGCCCCTCAGGATCCTATTCAGCGGCCTGCGCTCCTCAGGGCTTGAATTGCTGGCCGGGATCCCTCAGGGTCCGATTTTGTGGGTGGGGCCCCTCAGTGTCCGATTTTGTGGGTGGGGCCCCTCAGGGTCTGATTTTGTGGGTGGGGCCCCTCAGGGTCCGATTTTGTGGGTGTGGCCCCTCAGTGTCCGATTTGGTGGGCGGGGACCCTCAGGGTCCAATTTGGTGGGAGGGGCCCCTCAGGGTCAGATTTGGTGGGCGGGGCCCCTCAGGGTCAGAATTAGTGGGCGGTGCCCCTCAGGGTTCAATTTGATGGTCGGGGCCACTCTGGGTCTGATTTGGTGTGTGGGGCAACTCTGGGTCTGATTTGGTGTGTGGGGCAACTCTGGGTCTGATTTGGTGGGCTGGGTCCCTCTGGGTCCGATTTGGCGGGCGGGACCACTGTGGGTCCAATTTGGAGGCCAGGGTGGCTCAGCCTCCGATTTGTAGGCCAGAGTCAATCAGCCTCCGATTTGGAGCCTGGGGTCACTCGATTTGGCGCACCGGCCCTTTAAGACTCATTTCGGTGTGCCGGCCATTTAAGAATCACTTTGGCGCGTCGGCCCTTTAAGAGCCAGTTTGGCTCACTGGGCTTCTAAATCCACTTTGGCGCACATTCTCTCTCAGGGGCATGTGTCATGTGATGAAGCTAGATTTGCGTTTGTGCTGTGGGTTTCGCTTTAAAAGCTGATATTATCTGCCAGAATCTCTGTCCTGGAGAGGTCATGTATAGTTCATAGGTGTTGGCATAGTAACTGGGTGTGCCTGCGCATATCAATGAGCTTAACTGCCATTTGAATCGCCTCAGGGCATATTTCCCTGTGGCAATATTTTCCTTTTGAACTGCATTGAGGAAAATGTTTTTTCAAATGCAAATTGCGCAAAAACTAAAAATTCGATTGACACGAAAATTACTTAGCACACCACTCGTGGACGCTGGCTTCAAAACGACACCTCAACGGAGTCTATGCGTGTAGCGGTTCGGGCCGCATTAAATGCGAAAAATCAACTGAATAATAATAATAATACTAGATGTGTATTTCCTGAAGGAAGTACAGATAGTGGTTTGAAATAGTGCCTGGGCTGCCCCTTTAAGAGAGACTTGGCTGCGGCCCCTGCAAGACTTTCAACTCAGGATCCGTTTTAAATGTGGGTGCCTCTCAGGGGCCACTTTGGCCTCAGGGTCTGATTTGGTGGGTGGGGCCCCTCAGGATCCGATTCGGTGGCCTGGGCTCCTCAAGATTTGAATTAGTGGCCGGGATTCCTCAGGGTCCAATTTTGTGGGTGGGGCCCCTCAGGGTCTGATTTTGTGGGTGTGGCCTCTCAGGGTTTGATTTTGTGGGTGTGGCCCCTCAGGGTCCGATTTTGTGGTTGGGTCCCCTCAGGGTCCGATTTTATGGGTGGGGCCCCTCAGGGTACGATTTTGTGGGTGGGGCCCCTCAGGGTCTGATTTTGTGGGTGGGGCCTCTCAGGGTCCGATTTTGTGGGTGTGGCCCCTCAGGGTTCGATTTTGTGGGTGGGTCCCATCAGGGTCTGATTTTATGGGTGGGGCCCCTCAGGGTCTGTTTTTGTGGGTGGGGCCCCTCAGGGTACGATTTTGTGGCCGGGGCCCCTCAGGGTCTGATTTTATGGCCGGGGCCCCTCAGGGTCTGATTTTGTGGGTGGGGCCCCTCAGGGTCCGATTTTGTGGCCGGGACCCCTCAGGGTCCGATTTTGTGGCCGGGGCCCCTCAGGGTCCGATTATGTGGCCGGGGCCCCTCAGGGTCCGATTTTGCGGTTGGGGCCCCTCAGGGTCTGATTTTGTGGCCGGATCTACTCAGGGTCCGATTTTGAGGGTGGGGCCCCTCAGGGTCTGATTTTGTGGGCGGGGCCCCTCAGGGTCCGATTTGGTGGGCAAGGACTCTCAGGGTCCGATTTTGAGGGCGGGGCCCCTCAGGGTCCAATTTTGTGGGCGGGGCCCCTCAGGGTCCAATTTTGTGCGTGGGGCCCCTCAGGGTCCAATTTTGTGGCCGGGGTCTCTCAGGGTCCGATTTTGTGGCCGGGGCCCCTCAGGGTCCGATTTTGTGGTTGGGGCCCCTCAGGGTCCGATTTTGTGGTTGGGGCCCCTCAGGGTCCGGTTTTGTGGTTGGGGCCCCTCAGGGTCCGATTTTGTGGCTGGGGCCCCTCAGGGTCCGATTTTGTGGCCGGGGCCCCTCAGGGTCCGATTTTGTGGCCGGGGCCCCTCAGGGTCCGATTTTGTGGCCGGGGCCCCTCAGGGTCCGATTTTGTGGTTGGGGCCCCTCAGGGTCCGATTTTGTGGTTGGGGCCCCTCAGGGTCCGGTTTTGTGGTTGGGGCCCCTCAGGGTCCGATTTTGTGGCTGGGGCCCCTCAGGGTCCGATTTTGTGGCTGGGGCCCCTCAGGGTCCGATTTTGTGGCCGGGGCCCCTCAGGGTCCGATTTTGTGGCTGGGGCCCCTCAGGGCCCGATTTTGTTGGTTGGGCCCCTCAGGATCCGATTTTGAGGGTGGGGCCCCTCACGGTCCGATTTTGTGGCCAGGGCCCCTCAGGGTCCGATTTTGTGGTTGGGGCCCCTCAGTGTCTGATTTTGTGGCCGGGTCTACTCAGGGTCCGATTTCGAGGGCGGGGCCCCTCAGGGTCTGATTTTGTGTGTGGGGCCCCTCAGGGTCCGATTTGGCGGGCGGGGCCCTCAGGGTCCGATTTTGTGGTTGGGGCCCCTCAGGGTCCAATTTTGTGATTGGGGGCCCTCAGGGTCCGATTTTGTGGGTGGGGCCCCTCAGAGTCTGATTTGGTTGGCGGGCCCCTCAGGGTCCGATTCGGTGGGTGGGACTTCTCAGGGTCCGATTTTGAGGGCGGGGCCCCTCAGGGTCCGATTTTGTGGGCGGGGTCCCTGAGGGTCCGATTTGGTGGGCGGGGCCCCTCAGGGTCCAATTTTGTGGGTGGGGCCCCTCTGGGTTTGATTTTGTGGCTGGGGTCTCACAGGGTCCGATTTTGTGGCCGGGGCCCCTCAGGGTCCGATTTTGTGGTTGGGGCCCCTCAGGGTCCGATTTTGTGGTTGGGGTCCCTCAGGATCCGGTTTTGTGGTTGGGGGCCCTCAGGGTCCGATTTTGTGGGTGGGGCCCCTCTGGGTTCGATTTTGTGGTTGGGGTCCCTCAGGGTCCGGTTTTGTGGTTGGGGCCCCTCAGGGTCCAATTTTGTGGGTGGGGCCCCTCTGGGTTTGATTTTGTGGCCGGGGTCTCTCAGGGTCCGATTTTGTGGCCGGGGCCCCTCAGGGTCCGATTTTGTGGTTGGGGCCCCTCAGGGTCCGATTTTGTGGTTGGGTCCCCTCAGGGTCCGATTTTGTGGTTGGGGCCCCTCAGGGTCCGATTTTGTGGCCGAAGCCCCTCAGGGTCTGGTTTTGTGGCCGCGGCCCCTCAGGGTCCGATTTTGTGGCAGGGGCCCCTCTGGGTCCGATTTTGTGGGTGGGGCCCCTCTGGGTCCAATTTGGTGGGCGGGACCACTCTGGGTCCAATTTGGTGGGCGGGGCCTCTCAGGGTCCGATTTTGTGGTTGGGTCCCCTCAGGGTCCGATTTTGTGGTTGGGGCCCCTCAGGGTCCGATTTTGTGGCCGGGGCCTATCAGGGTCCAATTTTGTGACTGGGGCCCATCAGGGTCTGATTTTGTGGCAAAGGCCCCTCTGGGTCTGATTTTGTGGGCGGAGCCCCACTGGGTCCAATTTGGTGGGCGGGACCACTCTGGGTCCAATTTGGTGGGTGGGACCACTCTGGGTCCAATTTGGTGGGCGGGGCCTCTCAGGGACCGATTTGGTGGGCGGGGCCCCACAGGGTCCGATTTGGTGGGCAGAGCCTCTCTGGGTCTGATTTGGTGGGTGGGGCCACTCTGGGTAAGATTTGGAGGCTGGGGTCGCTCAGCCTCCAATTTGGAGGCCGGGGTCGTTGAGCTTCCGATTTAGAGGCCGAGGTCAAAGAGCCTCAGATTTGGAGGCAGGGGTCGATGAGCTTCCGATTTGGAGGCCGGGGTCAATGAGCCTCTGATTTGGAGGCCGGGGTGGCTCAGCCTCCGATTTGGAGGCCGGGGTGGCGCAGCCTCCGATTTGGAGGCCGGGGTGGCTCAGCCTCCGATTTGGAGGCCGGGGTGGCTCAGCCTCCGATTTGGAGGCCGGGGTGGATCAGCCTCCGATTTGGAGGCCGGGGTGGCTCAGCCTCCGATTTGGAGGCCGGGGTGGCTCAGCCTCCGATTTGGAGGCCGGGGTGGCTCAGCCTCCGATTTGGAGGCCGGGGTGGCTCAGCCTCCGATTTGGAGGCCGGGGTCGCTCAGCCTCCGATTTGGAGGCCGGGGTCGCTCAGCCTCCGATTTGGAGGCCGGGGTGGCTCAGCCTCCGATTTGGAGGCCGGGGTCGATCAGCCTCCGATTTGGAGGCCGGGGTCGATCAGCCTCCGATTTGGAGGCCGGGGTGGCTCAGCCTCCGATTTGGAGGCCGGGGTCGATCAGCCTCCGATTTGGAGGCCGGGGTCGATCAGCCTCCGATTTGGAGGCCGGGGTGGCTCAGCCTCCGATTTGGAGGCCGGGGTGGCTCAGCCTCCGATTTGGAGGCCGGGGTGGCTCAGCCTCCGATTTGGAGGCCGGGGTGGCTCAGCCTCCGATTTGGAGGCTGGGGTGGCTCAGCCTCCGATTTGGAGGATGGGGTGGCTCAGTCTCCGATTTGGTGTGTCGGCCCTTTAAGACTCATTTGGGTGCGCTGGCCCTTTAACAATCACTTTGGCGCGTTGGCCCTTTAAGAGCTAGTTTGGCTCACTGGGCTTAAATCCACTTTGGCACACACATTCTCTCTCAGGGGCATGTGTCATGTGATGAAGCTAGATTTGCATTTGTGCTGTGAGTTTCGCTTTAAGAGCTGATATTATGTGGCAGAGGCTCTGTGCTGGGGTTCAAGTGAAGTTCGTAGGCGTTGGCATAGTAACTGGGTCTGCCTGCGCATATCAATGAGCTCAACTGTCATTTCAATCGCCTCAGGGCACGTTTTGCCATTTCCTATTGAAAAGCATTGGAGACAGTGCATTCCAATGACGGGAAAAAAACATATTCAAACGCAAATTGCGCAAAAACGACACATCCGATCGACACGAAAAATACTTAGCACACCTCTCATGGACGCTGGCTTCGAAACGACACCTCAACGGAGTCTGTGCGTGTAGCGGTTCGGGCCGCATTAATTGCGGAAATCAACTTAATAATAATAATAAGAAGAAGAAGAATAAGTTAGCAGCGTTCGGATTACAATATAGTGGTTTTTTCAAACCACTATAATTACAATATAGTGGTTTTTTCAAACCACTATAACTAGATGTGTATTTCCTGAAGGAAGTACAGATAGTGGTTTGAAATGGTGCCTGGGCTGCCCCTTTAAGAGAGACTTGGCTGCTGCCCCTGCAAGACTTTCAACTCAGGATCCGTTTTAAATGTGGGTGCCTCTCAGGGGCCACTTTGGCCTCAGGGTCTGATTTGGTGGGTGTGGACCCTCAGGATCCGATTTGGTGGCCAGGGCTCCTCAGGATTTGAATTAGTGGCCGGGATTCCTCAGGGTCCAATTTTGTGGGTGGGGCCCGTCAGGGTCTGATTTTGTGGGTGTGGCCTCTCAGGGTCTGATTTTGTGGGTGTGGCCCCTCAGGGTCCGATTTTGTGGGTGGGTCCCCTCAGGGTCCGATTTTATGGGTGGGGCCCCTCAGGGTCCGATTTTGTGGGTGGGGCCCCTCATGGTCTGATTTTGTGGGTGTGGCCCCTCAGGGTCCGATTTTGTGGGTGGGGCCCCTCAGGGTCCGATGTTGTGGCCGGGACCCCTCAGGGTCCGATGTTGTGGCCGGGGCCCCTCAGGGTCCGATTTTGTGGCCGGGGCCCCTCAGGGTCCGATTTTTCTGGCCGGGGCCCCTCAGTGTCCGATTTTGTGGCCAGGGCCCCTCAGGGCCCGATTTTGTGGCTGGGGCCCCTCAGGGTCCGATTTTGTTGGTTGGGCCCCTCAGGGTCCGATTTTGAGGGCGGGGCCCCTCAGAGTCCGATTTTGTGGGCGGGAACCCTCAGGGTTCGATTTGGTGGGCGGGGCCCCCAGGGTCCGATTTTGTGGTTGGGGTCCCTCAGGGTCTGATTTTGTGGCCGGGACCACTCAGGGTCCGATTTTGTGGGTGGGGCCCCTTAGGGTCTGATTTTGTGGGTGGAGCCCCCTGGGTCCATTTTGGTGGGCGGGGCCACTCTGGGTCCGATTTGGTGGGTGGGGCCCATCAGGGTGTGATTTGGTGGGCGGGGCCCCTCAGGGTCCGATTTAGTGGGCAGTGCCCCTGAGGGTCTGATTTGGTGGGCGGGGCCCCTCAGTGTCTGAATTGGTGGGCGGGGCCCCTCTGGGTCCGATTTGGTGGGCGTGGCCCTTCATGGTCCAATTTGGTGGGCGGGGTCACTCTGGGTCCGATTTGGTGGACGGAGCTTCTCAGGGTCCGATTTGATGGGCAGGGCCCCTCTGGGTCCGATTTGGTGGGCGGGGCCCTTCAGGGTCCGATTTGGTGGGTGGGGCCACTCTGAGTCTGATTTGGTGGGCGGGGGCCCTCAGTGTCCGATTTGGTGGGCTGTGCCACTCTGGATCTGTTTTTGGTGGGAGGGGCCACTCTGGGTCCGATTTGGAGGCCAGGGTGGCTTAGCCTACGATTTGGAGCCTGGGGTCACTCAGCTTTCGATTTGGCGCGTCGGCCCTTTAAGACTCATTTCGGTGCGCCGGCCCTTTAAGAATCACTTTGGCGCTTCGGCCCTTTAAGAGCCAGTTTGGCTCACTGGGCTTCTAAATCCACTTTGGCGCACATTCTCTCTCAGGGGTATGCGTCATGTGATGAAGCTAGATTTGCATTCGTGCTGTGGGTTTTGCTTTAAGAGCTGATATTATGTGGCAGAAGCTCTTGGGGCGTCATGTGACGTTCGTAGGCATTGGCATAGTAACTGGGTGTGCCTGCGCATATCAGTGAGCTCAACTGCCATTTCAATCGCCTCAGGGCATGTTTTAAGTTTCCCATTCAAATGCATTGAGACAGTGCATTCCAATGACGGGAAAAAAAATTTTCTAACGCAAATTGCGCAAAAGCTACAAATCCGATCGACACGAAAAATACTTAGCACACCTCTCGTGGACGCTGGCTTCTAAACGACACCTCAACGGAGTCTGTGCGTGTAGCGATTCGGGCCGCATTAATTGCGGAAATCAACTTAATAATAATAATAAGAAGAACTAGATGTGTATTTCCTGAAGGAAGTACAGATAGTGGTTTGAAATGGTGCCCGGGCTGCCCCTTTAAGAGAGACTTGGCTGCTGCCCCTGCAAGACTTTCAACTCAGGATCCGTTTTAAATGTGGGTGCCTCTCAGGGGCCACTTTGGCCTCAGGGTCTGATGTTGTGGCTGGGGTCCCTCAGGGTCTGATTTGGCGGCTGGGACCCCTCTGGGTCCGATTTGGTGGGCGGGGCCCCTCAGAGTTCGATTTGGTGGGTGGGGCACCACAGGGTCCGATTTGATGGGCGGGGCCCCACAGGGTCCGATTTGATGGGCGGGGCCCCACAGGGTCTGATTTGGTGGGAGGGGCCACTCTGGGTCCAAGTTGGTGGGCGGGGCCCCACAGGGTCCGATTTGGTGAGTGGGGCCCCACATGGTCCAATTTCGTGGGCGGGGCTCCTCTGGTTCCGATTTGGTGGGCGGGTCCCCTCAGGATCCGATTTGGTGGGTGGGGCTCTTCAGGGTATGATTTGGCAGGCGGGGCCCATGGAGGTCTGATTTGGTGGGCGGCGCCCCTCATGGTCTGATTTGGTGGGCGGGCCACTCTGGGTCTGATTAGGTGGGCAGGGCACCTTAGGGTCAGATTTGGTGGGTGGGACCCCTCAGGGTCTGATTTGGTGGGCGGGGCCAATCTGGGTCCAATTTGGTGGGCGGGGCCTCTCTGGGTCCGATTTGGAGGGCGGGGCCAATCCGGGGCCGATTTGTTGGCCTGGGTGGCTCAGCCTCTGATTTGTAGGCCAGGGTCGATCAGCCTCCGATTTGGAGCCTGGGGTCACTCAGCATTCGATTTGGCGCGCCGGCCCTTTAAGGCTCATTTTGGTGCGCCGGCCCTTTAAGATTCACTTAGGCGCGTCGGCTGTTTAAGAGTTAGTTTGGCGCACTGGGATTCTAAATTCACTTTGGCGTACATTCTCTCTCAGGGGCACGCATCATGTGATGAAGCTAGATTTGCATTTGTGCTGTGGGTTTCGCTTTAAGAGCTGATATTATTGCCAGAAACTGTGTCCTGAGGGCGTCATGTGAAGTTCTTTGGCGTTGGCATAGTAACTGAGTCTACCTGCGCATATCAATGAGCTAAACTGCCATTTGAATCGCCTCAGGGCATATTTTCTCTAAGGCAAAATTTCCTCAGGGCTTGAATTGGTGGCCGGGATCCCTCAGGGTCCGATTTTGTGGGTGGGGACCCTCAGGGTCAGATTTTGTGGGCGGGGACGCACTTTGGCGCACATTCTCTCTCAGGGGCATGCGTCATGTGATGAAGCTAGATTTGCATTTGTGCTGTGGGTTTCGCTTTAAGAGCCGATATTATGTGGCAGAAGCTCTTTCCTGGGGGCGTCATCTGACGTTCGTAGGCGTTGGCATAGTATCTGGGTGTGCCTGCGCATATCAATGAGCTTTACTGCCATTTCAATCGCCTCAGGGCATGTTTTAAGTTTCCCATTCAAATGCATTGAGACAGTGCTTTCCAATGACAGGAAAAAAAATTTTCAAACGCAAATTGCGCAAAAACTACAAATCCGATCGACAGGAAAAATACTTAGCACACCTCTCGTGGACGCTGGCTTTGAAACGACACCTCAACGGAGTCTGTGAGTGTAGCGGTTCGGGCCGCATTAATTGCGGAAATCAACTGAAAAATAAGAATAAGTTAGCAGCGTTTGGATTACAACATTAATACTAGATGTGTATTTCCTGAAGGAAGTACAGATAGTGGTTTGAAATGGTGCTCGGGCTGCCCCTTTGAGAGAGACTTGGCTGCTGCCCCTGCAAGACTTTCAACTCAGGATCCGTTTTAACTGTGGGTGCCTCTCAGGGGCCACTTTGGCCTCAGGGTCTGATTTGGTGGGTGGGGTCCCTCAGGATCTGATTCGGTGGCCTGGGCTCCTCAGGATTTGAATTAGTGGCCGGGATTCCTCAGGGTCCAATTTTGTGGGTGGGGCCCCTCAGGGTCTGATTTTGTGGGTGTGGCCTCTCAGGGTCGGATTTTTTGTGTGTGGCACCTCAGGGTCCGATTTTGTGGGTGGGTCTCCTCACGGTCCGATTTTATGGGTGGGGCCCCTCAGGATCCGATTTTGTGGGTGGGGCCCCTCATGGTCTGATTTTGTGGGTGGGGCCCCTCAGGGTATGATTTTGTGGGTGGGGCCCCTCAGAGTCCAATTTGGTTGGCGGGGCCCCTCAGGGTCCGATTTTGTGGGCGGGGCCCCTCAGGGTCCGATTTTTAGGGCGGGGCCCCTCAGGGTCCGATTTTGTGGTTGGGGCCCCTCAGGGTCCAATTTTGTGGCTGGCGCCTCTCAGGGTCCGATTTCGTGGCTGGGGCCCCTCAGGGTCCAATTTTGTGGCCGGGGCCCCTCAGGGTCCGATTTTGTGGGTGGGGCCCCTCAGGGTCCGATTTTGTAGGTGGTGCCCCATAGGGTCCGATTTTGTATCCGGGGCCCCCCAGGGTCCGATTTTGTTGGTTGGGCCCCTCAGGATCCGATTTTGAGGATGGGGCCCGTCAGGGTCCGATTTTGTGGCCGGGGCCCCTCAGGGTCCGATTTTGTGGTTGGGGCCCCTCAGGGTCTGATTTTGTGGCCCGGTCTACTCGGGGTCCGATTTTGAGGGTGGGGCCCCTCAGGGTCTGATTTTGTGGGCGGGGCCCCTCAGGGTCCGATTTTGAGGGCGGGCCCCTCAGGGTCCGATTTTGTGTTTGGGGCCCCTCAGGGTCCGATTTTGTGGCCGGCGCCTCTCAGGGTCCGATTTCGTGGCTGGGGCCCCTCAGGGTCCGATTTTGTGGCCGGGGCCCCTCAGGGTCCGATTTTATTGGTGGGGCCCCATAGGGTCCGATTTTGTATCCGGGGCCCCTCAGGGTCCGATTTTGTTGGTTGGGTCCCTCAGGATCCGATTTTGAGGATGGGGCCCGTCAGGGTCTGATTTTCTGGCCGGGGCCCCTCAGGGTCCGATTTTGTGGTTGGGGCCCCTCAGGGTCTGATTTTGTGGCCCGGTCTACTCGGGGTCCGATTTTGAGGGTGGGGCCCCTCAGGGTCTGATTTTGTGGGCGGGGCCCCTCAGGGTCCGATTTTGAGGGCGGGCCCCTCAGGGTCCGATTTTGTGTTTGGGGCCCCTCAGGGTCCGATTTTGTGGCCGGCGCCTCTCAGGGTCCGATTTCGTGGCTGGGGCCCCTCAGGGTCCGATTTTGTGGCCGGGGCCCCTCAGGGTCCGATTTTATGGGTGGGGCCCCTCAGGGTCCGATTTTGTGGGTGGTGCCCCATAGGGTCCGATTTTGTATCCGGGGCCCCTCAGGGTCCGATTTTGTTGGTTGGGTCCCTCAGGATCCAATTTTGAGGGTGGGGCCCCTCAGGGTCCGATTTTGTGGCCGGGGCCCCTCAGGGTTCGATTTTGTGGTTGGGGCCCCTCAGGGTCTGATTTTGTGGCTCGGTCTATTCGGGGTCCGATTTTGAGGGCGGGGCCCCTCAGGGTCCGATTTTGTGGGCAGGGCCCCTCAGGGTCCGATTTGGTGGGAAGGGACCCCAGGGTCCGATTTTGTGGGCGGGGCCCCTCTGGGTTCGATTTTGTGGCCGGGGCCCCTCAGGGTCCGATTTTGTGGTTGGGGACCCTCAGGGTCCGATTTTGTGATTGGGGGCCCTCAGAGTCCGATTTGTTTGGCGGGGCCCCTCAGGGAAAGATTAGGTGGGTGGGGCCTCTCAGGGTCCGATTTTGAGGGCGGAGCCCCTCAGGGTCCAATTTTGTGGCTGGGGCCCTTCAGGTTCCGATTTTGTGGATAGGCCGCTCAGGGTCCGATTTTGTGGCCGGGGCCCTTCAGGTTCCGATTTTGTGGCCGGGGCCCCTCAGGGTCCGATTTGGTGGGCGGGGTCCCTCAGGGTCCTATTTGGTGGGTGGGGCCCCTCAGGGTCCGATTTGGTGGGCGGGGCCCTTCAGGGTCCTATTTGGTGGGCGGGTCCCCTCAGCGTCAGATTTGGTGGGCGGGAGCCCTCAGGGTCCGTTTTGGTGGTTGGGCCTTTCAGAATCCGATTTGGTGGGCGGGGCCCCTCAGGGTCCGATTTGGTGGCCGGGGCCCTTCAGGGTCCGATTTTGTGGCCGGTGCCCCTCAGGGTCCGATTTGGTGGGCGGGGCCCCTCAGGGTCCGATTTGGTGGGCGGGGTCCCTCAGGGTCCGATTTGGTGGGCGGGGTCCCTCAGGGTCCTATTTAGTGGGTGGGGCCCCTCAGGGTCCGATTTGGTGGTCGGGGCCCCTCAGGGTCTGATTTGGTGGGCGGGGCCCCTCAGAGTTCGATTTGGTGAGCGGGGCCCCTCAGGGTCCGAATTGGTGAGCGGGGTCCCTCAGGGTCCGACTTGGTGAGCGGGGTCCCTCAGGGTCCGATTTGGTGGGCGGGGGCGCACTTTGGCGCACACTCTCTCTCAGGGGCATGCTTCATGTGATGAAGCTAGATTTGCATTTCTGCTGTGGGTTTCGCTTTAAGAGCTAATATTATGTGGCAGAAGCTCTATCCTGGGGGCGTCATGTGACGTTCGTAGGCGTTGGCATAGTAACTTCTTGTGCCTGCGCATATGAATGAGCTTAACTGCCGTTTGAATCGCCTCAGGGCATGTTTTGTCTATGGCAAAATTTCCCCATTCAAATGCATTGAGACAATTTATTCCAATGACGGGAAAAACATCTTCTAACGCAAATTGTGCAAAAACTACAAAACCGATAGCCTCGAAAAATACTTAGCACACCTCTCATGGACGCTGGCTTCGAAACGACACCTCAGCGGAGTCTGTGCGTGTAGCGGTTCAGGCCGCATTAATTGCGGAAATCAACTTAATAATAAGAACTAGATGTGTATTTCCTGAAGGAAGTACAGATAGTGGTTTGAAATGGTGCCCGGGCTGCCCCTTTAAGAGAGACTTGCCTGCTGCCCCTGCAAGACTTTCAACTCAGGATCCGTTCTCACTGTGGGTGCCTCTCAATGGGCCACTTTGGCCTCAGGGTTTGATTTTGTGGGTGGGGCCCCTCAGGGTCTGATTTGGTGGCCAGGGCCCCCCAGGGTCCGATTTTGTGGGTGGGGCCCCCTGGGTCAGATTTGGTGGGCGGGGCCCCTCAGGGTCCGATTTGGTGGACGAGGCCACTCAGGGTCCGATTTGGTGGGCCGGGCCCCACAGGGTCCGAATTGATGGGCGGGATCCCTTAGGGTTTGATTTGGTGGGCGGGGCCCCTCAGGGTCCGATTTGGTGGGTGGGGTCCCTCAGGGTCCTATTTGGTGGGTGGGGCCCCTCAGGGTCCGATTTGGTGGGCGGGGCCCTTCAGGGTCCTATTTGGTGGGCGGGTCCCCTCAGCGTCAGATTTGGTGGGCGGGACCCCTCAGGGTCCGTTTTGGTGGTTGGGCCTTTCAGAATCCGATTTGGTGGGCGGGGCCCCTCAGGGTCCGATTTTGTGGCCGGGGCCCCTCAGGGTCCGATTTTGTGGCCGGTGCCCCTCAGGGTCCGATTTGGTGGGCGGGGCCCCTCAGGGTCCGATTTGGTGGGCGGGGTCCCTCAGGGTCCTATTTGGTGGGTGGGGCCCCTCAGGGTCCGATTTGGTGGTCGGGGCCCCTCAGGGTCTGATTTGGTGGGCGGGGCCCTTCAGGGTCCTATTTGGTGGGCGGGTCCCCTCAGCGTCGGATTTGGTGGGTGGGACCGCTCAGGGTCCGTTTTGGTGGTTGGGGCCTTTCAGAATCCGATTTGGTGGGCGGGGCCCCTCAGGGTCTGATTTGGTGAGCGGGGCCCCTCAGAGTTCGATTTGGTGAGCGGGGCCCCTCAGGGTCCGAATTGGTGAGCGGGGCCCCTCAGGGTCCGATTTGGTGAGCGGGGTCCCTCAGGGTCCGATTTGGTGGGCGGGGGCGCACTTTGGCGCACACTCTCTCTCAGGGGCATGCTTCATGTGATGAAGCTAGATTTGCATTTCTGCTGTGGGTTTCGCTTTAAGAGCTAATATTATGTGGCAGAAGCTCTATCCTGGGGGCGTCATGTGACGTTCGTAGGCGTTGGCATAGTAACTGCTTGTGCCTGCGCATATGAATGAGCTTAACTGCCGTTTGAATCGCCTCAGGGCATGTTTTATCTATGGCAAAATTTCCCCATTCAAATGCATTGAGACAATTTATTCCAATGACGGGAAAAACATCTTCTAACGCAAATTGTGCAAAAACTACAAATCCGATCGCCGCGAAAAATACTTAGCACACCTCTCATGGACGCTGGCTTCGAAACGACACCTCAGCGGAGTCTGTGCGTGTAGCGGTTCGGGCCGCATTAATTGCGGAAATCAACTTAATAAGAACTAGATGTGTATTTCCTGAAGGAAGTACAGATAGTGGTTTGAAATGGTGCCCGGGCTGCCCCTTTAAGAGAGACTTGCCTGCTGCCCCTGCAAGACTTTCAACTCAGGATCCGTTCTCACTGTGGGTGCCTCTCAATGGGCCACTTTGGCCTCAGGGTTTGATTTTGTGGGTGGGGCCCCTCAGGGTCTGATTTTGTGGCCGGGGCCCCTCAGGGTCCAATTCTGTGGCCGGGGCCCCTCAGGGTTCGATTTTGTGGGTGGGGCCCCACAGGGTGCAATTTGGTGGCCGGGGCCCCTCAGGGTCTGATTTGGTGGGTGGGGCCCTCCAGGGTCCGATTTTGAGGCCTTGGCCCCTCAAGGCCCGATTTAGTGGCCAGGGCTCCTCAGGGTCCGATTTGATGGGTGGGGACACAAGGGTCCGTTTTGTTGGGCGGGGCTACTCAGGGTCCGATGTGGTGGGTGGGGCCCCTCAGGGTCTGATTTGGTGGGCGGGGCCCTTCAGGGTCCTATTTGGTGGGCGGGTCCTCTCAGTGTCTGATTTGGTGGGCGGGACCCCTCAGGGTCCGTTTTGGTGGTTGGGGCCTTTCAGAATCCGATTTGGTGGGCGGGGCCGCTCAGGGTCCGATTTGGTGGCCGGGGCCCCTCTGGGTCCGATTTTGTGGCGGGTGCCCCTCAGGGTTCGATTTGGTGGTCGGGGCACCTCAGGGTCCAATTTGGGGCCCCTGGGTCTGATTTGGTGGGCGGGGCCCCCTGGGTCCGATTTGGTGGGCGAGGCCCCTCAGGGTCCGATTTGGTGGACGAGGCCACTCAGGGTCCGATTTGGTGGGCTGGGCCCCACAGGGTCCGAATTGATGGGCGGGATCCCTTAGGGTTTGATTTGGTGGGCGGGGCCCCTCAGGGTCCGATTTGGTGGGCGGGGTCCCTCAGGGTCCTATTTGGTGGGTGGGGCCCCTCAGGGTCCGATTTGGTGGGCGGGGCCCTTCAGGGTCCTATTTGGTGGGCGGGTCCCCTCAGCGTCAGATTTGGTGGGCGGGAGCCCTCAGGGTCCGTTTTGGTGGTTGGGCCTTTCAGAATCCGATTTGGTGGGCGGGGCCCCTCAGGGTCCGATTTGGTGGCCGGGGCCCCTCAGGGTCCGATTTTGTGGCCGGTGCCCCTCAGGGTCCGATTTGGTGGGCGGGGCCCCTCAGGGTCCGATTTGGTGGGCGGGGTCCCTCAGGGTCCGATTTGGTGGGCGGGGTCCCTCAGGGTCCTATTTAGTGGGTGGGGCCCCTCAGGGTCCGATTTGGTGGTCGGGGCCCCTCAGGGTCTGATTTGGTGGGCGGGGCCCCTCAGAGTTCGATTTGGTGAGCGGGGCCCCTCAGGGTCCGAATTGGTGAGCGGGGTCCCTCAGGGTCCGATTTGGTGAGCGGGGTCCCTCAGGGTCCGATTTGGTGGGCGGGGGCGCACTTTGGCGCACACTCTCTCTCAGGGGCATGCTTCATGTGATGAAGCTAGATTTGCATTTCTGCCGTGGGTTTCGCTTTAAGAGCTAATATTATGTGGCAGAAGCTCTATCCTGGGGGCGTCATGTGACGTTCATAGGCGTTGGCATAGTAACTGCTTGTGCCTGCGCATATGAATGAGCTTAACTGCCGTTTGAATCGCCTCAGGGCATGTTTTGTCTATGGCAAAATTTCCTCATTCAAATGCATTGAGACAATTTATTCCAATGACGGGAAAAACATCTTCTAACGCAAATTGTGCAAAAACTACAAATCCGATCGCCGCGAAAAATACTTACCACACCTCTCATGGACGCTGGCTTCGAAACGACACCTCAGCGGAGTCTGTGCGTGTAGCAGTTCGGGCCGCATTAATTGCGGAAATCAACTTAATAATAAGAACTAGATGTGTATTTCCTGAAGGAAGTACAGATAGTGGTTTGAAATGGTGCCCGGGCTGCCCCTTTAAGAGAGACTTGCCTGCTGCCCCTGCAAGACTTTCAACTCAGGATCCGTTCTCACTGTGGGTGCCTCTCAATGGGCCACTTTGGCCTCAGGGTTTGATTTTGTGGGTGGGGCCCCTCAGGGTCTGATTTGGTGGCCAGGGCCCCCCAGGGTCCGATTTTGTGGGTGGGGCCCCCTGGGTCTGATTTGGTGGGCGGGGCCCCCTGGGTCAGATTTGGTGGGCGGGGCCCCTCAGGGTCCGATTTGGTGGACGAGGCCACTCAGGGTCCGATTTGGTGGGCCGGGCCCCACAGGGTCCGAATTGATGGGCGGGATCCCTTAGGGTTTGATTTGGTGGGCGGGGCCCCTCAGGGTCCTATTTGGTGGGTGGGGCCCCTCAGGGTCCGATTTGGTGGGCGAGGCCCTTCAGGGTCCTATTTGGTGGGCGGGTCCCCTCAGCGTCAGATTTGGTGGGCGGGACCCCTCAGGGTCCGTTTTGGTGGTTGGGCCTTTCAGAATCCGATTTGGTGGGCGGGGCCCCTCAGGGTCCGATTTTGTGGCCGGGGCCCCTCAGGGTCCGATTTTGTGGCCGGGGCCCCTCAGTGTCTGATTTGGTGGGCGGGACCCCTCAGGGTCCGTTTTGGTGGTTGGGGCCTTTCAGAATCCGATTTGGTGGGCGGGGCCGCTCAGGGTCCGATTTGGTGGCCGGGGCCCCTCTGGGTCCGATTTTGTGGCGGGTGCCCCTCAGGGTTCGATTTGGTGGTCGGGGCACCTCAGGGTCCAATTTGGGGCCCCTGGGTCTGATTTGGTGGGCGGGGCCCCCTGGGTCCGATTTGGTGGGCGAGGCCCCTCAGGGTCCGATTTGGTGGACGAGGCCACTCAGGGTCCGATTTGGTGGGCTGGGCCCCACAGGGTCCGAATTGATGGGCGGGATCCCTTAGGGTTTGATTTGGTGGGCGGGGCCCCTCAGGGTCCGATTTGGTGGGCGGGGTCCCTCAGGGTCCTATTTGGTGGGTGGGGCCCCTCAGGGTCCGATTTGGTGGGCGGGGCCCTTCAGGGTCCTATTTGGTGGGCGGGTCCCCTCAGCGTCAGATTTGGTGGGCGGGAGCCCTCAGGGTCCGTTTTGGTGGTTGGGCCTTTCAGAATCCGATTTGGTGGGCGGGGCCCCTCAGGGTCCGATTTGGTGGCCGGGGCCCCTCAGGGTCCGATTTTGTGGCCGGTGCCCCTCAGGGTCCGATTTGGTGGGCGGGGCCCCTCAGGGTCCGATTTGGTGGGCGGGGTCCCTCAGGGTCCGATTTGGTGGGCGGGGTCCCTCAGGGTCCTATTTAGTGGGTGGGGCCCCTCAGGGTCCGATTTGGTGGTCGGGGCCCCTCAGGGTCTGATTTGGTGGGCGGGGCCCCTCAGAGTTCGATTTGGTGAGCGGGGCCCCTCAGGGTCCGAATTGGTGAGCGGGGTCCCTCAGGGTCCGATTTGGTGAGCGGGGTCCCTCAGGGTCCGATTTGGTGGGCGGGGGCGCACTTTGGCGCACACTCTCTCTCAGGGGCATGCTTCATGTGATGAAGCTAGATTTGCATTTCTGCCGTGGGTTTCGCTTTAAGAGCTAATATTATGTGGCAGAAGCTCTATCCTGGGGGCGTCATGTGACGTTCATAGGCGTTGGCATAGTAACTGCTTGTGCCTGCGCATATGAATGAGCTTAACTGCCGTTTGAATCGCCTCAGGGCATGTTTTGTCTATGGCAAAATTTCCTCATTCAAATGCATTGAGACAATTTATTCCAATGACGGGAAAAACATCTTCTAACGCAAATTGTGCAAAAACTACAAATCCGATCGCCGCGAAAAATACTTACCACACCTCTCATGGACGCTGGCTTCGAAACGACACCTCAGCGGAGTCTGTGCGTGTAGCAGTTCGGGCCGCATTAATTGCGGAAATCAACTTAATAATAAGAACTAGATGTGTATTTCCTGAAGGAAGTACAGATAGTGGTTTGAAATGGTGCCCGGGCTGCCCCTTTAAGAGAGACTTGCCTGCTGCCCCTGCAAGACTTTCAACTCAGGATCCGTTCTCACTGTGGGTGCCTCTCAATGGGCCACTTTGGCCTCAGGGTTTGATTTTGTGGGTGGGGCCCCTCAGGGTCTGATTTGGTGGCCAGGGCCCCCCAGGGTCCGATTTTGTGGGTGGGGCCCCCTGGGTCTGATTTGGTGGGCGGGGCCCCCTGGGTCAGATTTGGTGGGCGGGGCCCCTCAGGGTCCGATTTGGTGGACGAGGCCACTCAGGGTCCGATTTGGTGGGCCGGGCCCCACAGGGTCCGAATTGATGGGCGGGATCCCTTAGGGTTTGATTTGGTGGGCGGGGCCCCTCAGGGTCCTATTTGGTGGGTGGGGCCCCTCAGGGTCCGATTTGGTGGGCGAGGCCCTTCAGGGTCCTATTTGGTGGGCGGGTCCCCTCAGCGTCAGATTTGGTGGGCGGGACCCCTCAGGGTCCGTTTTGGTGGTTGGGCCTTTCAGAATCCGATTTGGTGGGCGGGGCCCCTCAGGGTCCGATTTTGTGGCCGGGGCCCCTCAGGGTCCGATTTTGTGGCCGGGGCCCCTCAGGGTCCGATTTGGTGGGCGGGGCCCCTCAGGGTCCGATTTGGTGGGCGGGGTCCCTCAGGGTCCTATTTGGTGGGTGGGGCCCTTCAGGGTCCGATTTGGTGGTCGGGGCCCCTCAGGGTCTGATTTGGTGGGCGGGGCCCTTCAGGGTCCTATTTGGTGGGCGGGTCCCCTCAGCGTCGGATTTGGTGGGTGGGACCGCTCAGGGTCCGTTTTGGTGGTTGGGGCCTTTCAGAATCTGATTTGGTGGGCGGGGCCCCTCAGGGTCTGATTTGGTGAGCGGGGCCCCTCAGAGTTCGATTTGGTGAGCGGGGCCCCTCAGGGTCCGAATTGGTGAGCGGGGCCCCTCAGGGTCCGATTTGGTGAGCGGGGTCCCTCAGGGTCCGATTTGGTGGGCGGGGGCGCACTTTGGCGCACACTCTCTCTCAGGGGCATGCTTCATGTGATGAAGCTAGATTTGCATTTCTGCCGTGGGTTTCGCTTTAAGAGCTAATATTATGTGGCAGAAGCTCTATCCTGGGGGCGTCATGTGACGTTCGTAGGCGTTGGCATAGTAACTGCTTGTGCCTGCGCATATGAATGAGCTTAACTGCCGTTTGAATCGCCTCAGGGCATGTTTTGTCTATGGCAAAATTTCCTCATTCAAATGCATTGAGACAATTTATTCCAATGACGGGAAAAACATCTTCTAACGCAAATTGTGCAAAAACTACAAATCCGATCGCCGCGAAAAATACTTAGCACACCTCTCATGGACGCTGGCTTCGAAACGACACCTCAGCGGAGTCTGTGCGTGTAGCAGTTCGGGCCGCATTAATTGCGGAAATCAACTTAATAATAAGAACTAGATGTGTATTTCCTGAAGGAAGTACAGATAGTGGTTTGAAATGGTGCCCGGGCTGCCCCTTTAAGAGAGACTTGCCTGCTGCCCCTGCAAGACTTTCAACTCAGGATCCGTTCTCACTGTGGGTGCCTCTCAATGGGCCACTTTGGCCTCAGGGTTTGATTTTGTGGGTGGGGCCCCTCAGGGTCTGATTTGGTGGCCAGGGCCCCCCAGGGTCCGATTTTGTGGGTGGGGCCCCCTGGGTCTGATTTGGTGGGCGGGGCCCCCTGGGTCAGATTTGGTGGGCGGGGCCCATCAGGGTCCAATTTGGTGGACGAGGCCACTCAGGGTCCGATTTGGTGGGCCGGGCCCCACAGGGTCCGAATTGATGGGCGGGATCCCTTAGGGTTTGATTTGGTGGGCGGGGCCCCTCAGGGTCCGATTTGGTGGGTGGGGTCCCTCAGGGTCCTATTTGGTGGGTGGGGCCCCTCAGGGTCCGATTTGGTGGGCGAGGCCCTTCAGGGTCCTATTTGGTGGGCGGGTCCCCTCAGCGTCAGATTTGGTGGGCGGGACCCCTCAGGGTCCGTTTTGGTGGTTGGGCCTTTCAGAATCCGATTTGGTGGGCGGGGCCCCTCAGGGGCCGATTTTGTGGCCGGGGCCCCTCAGGGTCCGATTTTGTGGCCGGGGCCCCTCAGGGTCCGATTTGGTGGGCGGGGCCCCTCAGGGTCCGATTTGGTGGGCGGGGTCCCTCAGGGTCCGATTTGGTGGGCGGGGTCCCTCAGGGTCCTATTTGGTGGGTGGGGCCCCTCAGGGTCCGATTTGGTGGTCGGGGCCCCTCAGGGTCTGATTTGGTGGGCGGGGCCCTTCAGGGTCCTATTTGGTGGGCGGGTCCCCTCAGCGTCGGATTTGGTGGGTGGGACCGCTCAGGGTCCGTTTTGGTGGTTGGGGCCTTTCAGAATCTGATTTGGTGGGCGGGGCCCCTCAGGGTCTGATTTGGTGAGCGGGGCCCCTCAGAGTTCGATTTGGTGAGCGGGGCCCCTCAGGGTCCGAATTGGTGAGCGGGGCCCCTCAGGGTCCGATTTGGTGAGCGGGGTCCCTCAGGGTCCGATTTGGTGGGCGGGGGCGCACTTTGGCGCACACTCTCTCTCAGGGGCATGCTTCATGTGATGAAGCTAGATTTGCATTTCTGCTGTGGGTTTCGCTTTAAGAGCTAATATTATGTGGCAGAAGCTCTATCCTGGGGGCGTCATGTGACGTTCGTAGGCGTTGGCATAGTAACTGCTTGTGCCTGCGCATATGAATGAGCTTAACTGCCGTTTGAATCGCCTCAGGGCATGTTTTATCTATGGCAAAATTTCCCCATTCAAATGCATTGAGACAATTTATTCCAATGACGGGAAAAACATCTTCTAACGCAAATTGTGCAAAAACTACAAATCCGATCGCCGTGAAAAATACTTAGCACACCTCTCATGGACGCTGGCTTCGAAACGACACCTCAGCGGAGTCTGTGCGTGTAGCGGTTCGGGCCGCATTAATTGCGGAAATCAACTTAATAATAAGAACTAGATGTGTATTTCCTGAAGGAAGTACAGATAGTGGTTTGAAATGGTGCCCGGGCTGCCCCTTTAAGAGAGACTTGCCTGCTGCCCCTGCAAGAGTTTCAACTCAGGATCCGTTCTCACTGTGGGTGCCTCTCAATGGGCCACTTTGGCCTCAGGGTTTGATTTTGTGGGTGGGGCCCCTCAGGGTCCGATTTTGTGGCCGGGGCCCCTCAGGGTCCAATTTTGTGGCCGGGGTCCCTCAGGGTTCGATTTTGTGGGTGGGGCCCCACAGGGTGCAATTTGGTGGACGGGGCCCCTCAGGGTCCGATTTGGTGGGTGGGGCCCTCCAGGGTCCGATTTTGTGGCCTTGGCCCCTCAGGGCCCGATTTAGTGGCCAGGGCTCCTCAGGGTCCGATTTGATGGGTGGGGCCACAAGGGTCCGTTTTGTTGGGCGGGGCTACTCAGGGTCCGATGTGGTGGGTGGGGCCCCTCAGGGTCTGATTTGGTGGGCGGGGCCCTTCAGGGTCCTATTTGGTGGGCGGGTCCCCTCAGCATCTGATTTGGTGGGCGGGACCCCTCAGGGTCCGTTTTGGTGGTTGGGGCCTTTCAGAATCCGATTTGGTGGGCGGGGCCGCTCAGGGTCCGATTTGGTGGCCGGGGCCCCTCAGGGTCCGATTTTGTGGCGGGTGCCCCTCACGGTTCGATTTGGTGGTCGGGGCACCTCAGGGTCCAATTTGGTGGGCAGGCCCCTCAGGGTCCGATTTTGTGGGTGGGGCCCCCTGGGTCTGATTTGGTGGGAGGGGCCACTCAGAATCTGATTTGGTGGGCGGGTCCCCTCAGGGTCCGATTTGGTGAGCGGGGCCCCTCAGAGTTCATATTGGTGAGCGGGGACCCTCAGGGTCCAAGTTGGTCAGCTGGGCCCCTCAGGGTCAAATTTGGTGGGCGAGTAACTCAGGGTCCGATTTTGTGGTTGTGGCCCCTCAGGGACCTATTTTGTGAGTGGAGCCCCTCAGGGTCCGATTTTGTGTCCGGGGCCCCTCAGGGTCCGATTTTGTGACCGGGGGCCCTCAGAGTCCGATTTTGTGGTTGGGGCCTTTCAGAATCCGATTTGGTGGGCGGGGCCCCTCACGGTCCGATTTGGTGAGCGGGGCCCCTCAGGGTCCGATTTGGTGAGCAGGGCCCCTCAGGGTCCGATTTGGTGGGCGGGATCTCTCAGAGTCCGATTTGATGGGCGGTGCCCCTCAGTGTCCAATGTGGTGGGTGGGGCCCCTCAGGGTGAGATTTTGTGGCCGATGCCCTTCAGGGTCCAATTTTCTGGTCGGGGCCCTTCAGCATCCGATTTGGTGGCCGGGGCCACTCAGGGTCCGATTTTGTGGATGGGGACCCTCAGGGTCTGATTGGGTGGCCAGGGCCCCCCAGGGTCCGATTTTGTGGGTGGGGCCCCCTGGGTCTGATTTGGTGGGCGGGGCCCCCTGGGTCCGATTTGGTGGGCGAGGCCCCTCAGGGTCCGATTTGGTGGGTGAGGCCACTCAGGGTCCGATTTTGTGGGCCGGGCCCCACAGGGTCCGAATTGATGGGCGGTATCCCTTAGGGTTTGATTTGGTGGGCGGGGCCCCTCAGGGTCCGATTTGGTGGGCGGGGTCCCTCAGGGTCCTATTTGGTGGGTGGGGCCCCTCAGGGTCCGATTTGGTGGGCGGGGCCCTTCAGGGTCCTATTTGGTGGGCGGGTCCCCTCAGCGTCAGATTTGGTGGGCGGGACCCCTCAGGGTCCGTTTTGGTGGTTGGGCCTTTCAGAATCCGATTTGGTGGGCGGGGCCCCTCAGGGTCCGATTTTGTGGCCGGGGCCCCTCAGGGTCCGATTTTGTGGCCGGTGCCCCTCAGGGTCCGATTTGGTGGGCGGGGCCCCTCAGGGTCCGATTTGGTGGGCGGGGTCCCTCAGGGTCCGATTTGGTGGGCGGGGTCCCTCAGGGTCCTATTTGGTGGGTGGGGCCCCTCAGGGTCCGATTTGGTGGTCGGGGCCCCTCAGGGTCTGATTTGGTGGGCGGGGCCCTTCAGGGTCCTATTTGGTGGGCGGGTCCCCTCAGCGTCGGATTTGGTGGGTGGGACCGCTCAGGGTCCGTTTTGGTGGTTGGGGCCTTTCAGAATCCGATTTGGTGGGCGGGGCCCCTCAGGGTCTGATTTGGTGAGCGGGGCCCCTCAGAGTTCGATTTGGTGAGCGGGGCCCCTCAGGGTCCGAATTGGTGAGCGGGGCCCCTCAGGGTCCGATTTGGTGAGCGGGGTCTCTCAGGGTCCGATTTGGTGGGCGGGGGCGCACTTTGGCGCACACTCTCTCTCAGGGGCATGCTTCATGTGATGAAGCTAGATTTGCATTTCTGCTGTGGGTTTCGCTTTAAGAGCTAATATTATGTGGCAGAAGCTCTATCCTGGGGGCGTCATGTGACGTTTGTAGTCGTTGGCATAGTAACTGCTTGTGCCTGCGCATATGAATGAGCTTAACTGCCGTTTGAATCGCCTCAGGGCATGTTTTGTCTATGGCAAAATTTCCCCATTCAAATGCATTGAAACAATTTATTCCAATGACGGGAAAAACATCTTCTAACGCAAATTGTGCAAAAACTACAAATCCGATCGCCGCGAAAAATACTTAGCACACCTCTCATGGACGCTGGCTTCGAAACGACACCTCAGCGGAGTCTGTGCGTGTAGCGGTTCGGGCCGCATTAATTGCGGAAATCAACTTAATAATAAGAACTAGATGTGTATTTCCTGAAGGAAGTACAGATAGTGGTTTGAAATGGTGCCCGGGCTGCCCCTTTAAGAGAGACTTGCCTGCTGCCCCTGCAAGACTTTCAACTCAGGATCCGTTCTCACTGTGGGTGCCTCTCAATGGGCCACTTTGGCCTCAGGGTTTGATTTTGTGGGTGGGGCCCCTCAGGGTCCGATTTTGTGGCCGGGGCCCCTCAGGGTCCAATTTTGTGGCCGGGGCCCCTCAGGGTTCGATTTTGTGGGTGGGGCCCCACAGGGTGCAATTTGGTGGCCGGGGCCCCTCAGGGTCCGATTTGGTGGGTGGGGCCCTCCAGGGTCCGATTTTGTGGCCTTGGCCCCTCAGGGCCCGATTTAGTGGCCAGGGCTCCTCAGGGTCCGATTTGATGGGTGGGGCCACAAGGGTCCGTTTTGTTGGGTGAGGCTACTCAGGGTCCGATGTGGTGGGTGGGGCCCCTCAGAGTCCGATTTGGCGGGCGGGTCCCCTCAGGGTCTAATTTTGTGGGCGGGGCCCCTCAGGGTCCCATTTGGTGGGTGGGGCCCCTCAGGGTCTAATTTGGTGGGCGGGGCCCCTCAGGGTCTGATTTGGTGGGCGGGGCCTTTCAGGGCCCGATTTTCTGGCCGGGGCCCCCTCAGGGTCCGATTTTGTGAGATGGGCCCCTCAGGGTCCGATTTTGTGGTTGGGACCCCTCAGGGTCCGATTTTGTGGTCGGGGCCCCTCAGGGTCCGATTTTGTGGCCGGGGCTCCTCAGGGTCCGATTTTGTGGCTGAGGCCCATCCGGGTCCGATTTTGTGGCCAATGCCTCTCAGGGTCCGATTTTGTTGGGTCCCCTCAGGGTCTGATTTTGTGGCAGGGCCCCCTCAGGGTCCGATTTTGTGGGTGGGGCCCCTTAGGGACTGATTTTGTAGGCAGAGCTCCTCTGGGTCCAGTTTGGTGGGCGGGACCACTCGGTCCGATTTGGTGGGCGGGGCCTCTCAGGGTCCGATTTGGTGGGCGGGGCCACTCTGGGTCCGATTTAGTGGGCGGGGTCCCACAGGGTCTGATTTGGTGGGTGGGGCCCCTCAGGGTCTGATTTCGTGGGTGGGGCCCCTCAGGATCCAATTCAGTGGCCTGGGCTCCTCAGGGCTTGAAATGGTGGACAGGATCCCTCAGGGTCAGATTTTGTGGCCGGGGAATCTCGGTCCGATTTTGTGGGTGAGGCCCCTTAGGGTCCGATTTTGTGGGTCCAATTTGGTGGGCGGGGCCCCTCATGGCCCGGTTTGGTGGGCAGGGCCTCTCTGGGTCCGATTTGGTGGGTGGGGCCACTCTGGGTAAGATTTGCAGGCTGGGGTCGCTCAGCCTCTGATTTGAAGGCCGAGGTCGATCAGCCTCCGATTTGGAGGCTGGGGTCGATCAGCCTCCGATTTGGAGGCCGAGGTCGATCAGCCTCCGATTTGGAGGCCAGGGTGGCTCAGCCTCCGATTTGGAGGCCGGGGTGGATCAGCCTCCGATTTGGAGGCCGGAGTGGCTCAGCCTCCGATTTGGAGCCTGGGGTGGCTCAGACTCCGATTTGGAGGCCGGGGTGGCTCAGCCTCTGATTTGGAGGCCGGGGTGGATCAGCCTCCGATTTGGAGGCCCGGGTCGATCAGCCTCCGATTTGGAGGCCGGGGTCAATCAGCCTCCGATTTGGAGGCCGGGGTCGCTCAGCCTCCGATTTGGAGGCCGGGGTGGATCAGCCTTCGATTTGTAGGCCGGGGTGGATCAGCCTCTGATTTGGAGGCCGGGGTGGCTCAGTCTCCGATTTGGAGGCCGGGGTGGCTCAGTCTCCGATTTGGAGGCCGGGGTGGCTCAGTCTCCGATTTGGAGGCCGGGGTGGCTCAGTCTCCGATTTGGTGGCCGGGGTCGCTCAGCCTCCGATTTGGAGGCCGGGTTCGATCAGCCTCCGATTTGGAGGCCGGGGTGGCTCAGCCTCCGATTTGGAGGCCGGGGTCGATCAGCCTCCGATTTGGAGGCCGGGGTGGCTCAGCCTCCGATTTGGAGCCTGGGGTCACTCAGCATTCGATTTGGCGTGTCGGCCCTTTAAGACTCATTTCGGTGCGCCGGCCCTTTAACAATCACTTTGGCGCGTCTGCCCTTTTAGAGCTAGTTTGGCTCACTGGGCTTCTTCTAAATCCACTTTGGCGGACATTCTCTCTCAGGGGCATGTGTCATGTGATGAAGCTAGATTTGCATTTGTGCTGTGGGTTTCGCTTTAAGAGCTGATATTATGTGGCAGAAGCTCTGTCCTGGGGCGTCATGTGACGTTCGTAGGCGTTGGCATAGTAACTGGGTGTGCCTGCGCATATCAATGAGCTTAACTGCCATTTCAATCGCCTCAGGGCACATTTTGCCATTTCCCATTGAAAAGCATTGGAGACAGTGCATTCCAATGACGGGAAAAAATTTTCAAACGCAAATTGCGCAAAAACTACTAATCCGATCGACACGAAAAATACTTAGCACACCTCTCATGGACGCTGGCTTCGAAACGACACCTCAACAGAGTGTGCGTGTAGCGGTTCGGGCTGTATTAATTGCGGAAATCAACTTAATAATAAGAAGAAGTTAGCAGCGTTCGGATTACAATATAGTGTTTTTTTCAAACCACTATAATAAGTTAGTAGCGTTCAGATTACAATATAGTGTTTTTTTCAAAGCACTATAATTATACCAGTAGCCCCCTATACCAATCCCTCCATGCTGCAAATACAGGGGCCTTTGTGGGACAGTCAGGAAAAACCGAGTAGGTTTCCATCACAGTTGGTGTCCAGGTGATTGGAGAAGGGGGCGTCATTCTCATTTGCAAGTGACCAAATTCTTTCAATGAAGTGGAAAGAGCACACTCCATGCGGAAACCACTGTGTCTGTCAGAGACAGAGGCGCCACCAGGGACAAACAGAAACCAATCTACATCACAGATTATAATAAATTTATTGGAGGCGTTGACCTGTCAGACCAGGTACTTCAACCATAGCAGAAGACAGGGCCTGGTAGAAAAAGGTTTTTAACCCCTTCACTACCAAGGGTGGTTTGCACGTTAACTCCCGGGCCAATTTTTACAATTCTGACCACTGTCCCTTTATGAGGGAAACGCTTCCATGGATCCCGGTGATTCTGACACTGTTTTCTCGTGACATATTGTACTTCATGTTAGTGGTAACATTTCATTCAAATAACTTGTGTTTATTTGTGAAAAAAACGGAAATTTGGCGAAAATTTTGCAATTTTCCAACTTTGAATTTTTATGCCCTTAAATCACAGAGATACGGCACACAAAAAACTTAATAAATAACATTTCCCACATGTTTACTTTACATCAGCACAATTTTGGAACCAAAATTTTTTTTTGTTAGGAAGTTATAAGGGTTAAAAATTGACCAGCGATTTCTCATTTTTGCAACATCATTTTATTTTTAGGGACCACATCACATTTGAAGCCACTTTGAGGGGTCTATATGATAGAAAATACTCAAAAGTGACACTATTCTAAAAACTGCACCCCTTAAGGTGCTCAAAACCACATTCAAGAAGTTTATTAACCCTTTAGGTGCGTCACAGGAATTTTTTGAATATTTAAAAAAAAAATGAACATTTAACTTTTTTTCACCAAAAAAATATTTCAGGTTCAATTTTTTTTATTTTACCAAGGGTAACAGGAGAAATTGGACTGCAAAAGTTAATGTGCAATTTGTCCTGAGTACGCTGATACCTGATATGTGGGGGGGGAACCACTGTTTCGGCGCATGGCAGACCTCAGTAGGGAAGGAGCGCCGTTTGACTTTTTCAATGCAAAATTGGCTGGAATTCAGATCGTACGCCATGTCGCGTTTGGAGAGCCCCTGATGTACCTAAACAGTGGAAACCCCCCCAAGTGACCCCATTTTGGAAACTAGACCCCCCAAGGAACTTATATAGATATGTGGTGAGAACTTTGAACCCACAAGGGCTTCACAGAAGTTTATAACATACAGCCGTACAATTAAAAAATCATATTTTTTCCACAAAAATGATCTTTTCACCCCCAATTTTTATTTTTCCAAGGGTAACAGGACACTAAAAGTTATTGTGCAATTTGTCCTGAGTACGCTGATACCCCATATGTGGGTGTAAATGACTATTTGGGCGCATAGCAGAGCTCGGAAGGGAAGCAGCGCCATTTGACGTTTTTGGCTAGAATTGAGATCGGACACCATGTCGCGATTGAAAAGCCCCTGATGTACCAAAACAGTGGAAACCCCCCACAAATGACACCATTTTGGAATCTAGACCCCCCAAGGAACTTATCTAGATGTGTGGTGAGAACTTTGAACCCCCAAGGGCTTCACAGAAGTTATAACATACAGCCGTACAGTTAAAAAATCATATTTTTTCCGCAAAAATGATCTTTTCACCCTCAATTCTTATTTTTCCAAGAGTAACAGGACCCTAAAAGATATTGTGCAATTTGTCCTGAGTACGCTGATACCCCACATGTGGGGGTAAACCACTATTTGGGCGCATGGCAGAGCTCGGAAGGAAAGCAGCACCATTTGACGTTTTTGGCTGTAATTGAGATCGGACACCATGTCGCGTTTGGAATGCCCCTGATGTACCAAAACAGAAGAAACCCCCCACAAATGACGCCATTTTGGAAACTAGACCCCCCAAGGAACTTATCTAGATGTGGGGTGACCACTTTGAACCCCCCAGTGCTTCACAGAAGTTTATAACGCCCGGGCATGAAAATAAAAAAATCGTATTTTTTCCACAAATATCATCTTTTAGTCCCCATTTTTTTTATTTTCCCAAGGGTAACTGTTGTGAGTTCATTTTCCCCTTCGTCACTGAGGTCTGGTGAACTCTCTATTCTGGTAAAGGAAGGTAATGAGCCTGATTATCAGGCACCTGAGCCTAATGATGATGACTGGCTGAGTGGAGTCACGGACTGGATATAAGGCTGCCGACGCCCTTCTGCCCTGCGGGTGTTTTCTCTGTGGACTTCTAGGAGACCAGTCTGATTCCTGCTCCTCTAAAGCTAAGTTTTCTGCTTTTCCTTTTAGCATTTGTGTTTTGTTTTTGTTTGCCTTGCTTTTCTGGATTCTGCCATTCCCTGCTGGGTGAGCTGAATCTCTTTTTGCCGGTTGCTCTGTCTTCAGAATATTCCTGAGTACTGACATAGTCTTTTTGAAGCCTAGCGTCTTCAGGGCCTTTTTCACTGTCAGTCTGTTGGCTCTTATTTTCATAGGGTTTTTCACGGATTGCAGACAGCAGCCTTCCTGTCCTTTCCTATCTAGTTAGCTTGGGCCCGTCTTTGCTCAGTCTATCTTTCTGTCTGTATTGTGTTCTTTCTTCTTGCTTCACCGTCATTATATGTGGGGGGCTGCCTTTTGCTTTGGGGTCTGCTCTGGGGCAGTTTAGATTTCCCTTTGTCTTTAGGCTATTTAGTCCTCTGGCTGTGATTGAGGGGTCTAGGGCATCGTAGGAACCCCCCACAGCTACTGCTAGTTGTGTTGATAGGTTCAGGGGTCTGCAATCCGATAGCTGCCAACCTCTAGGGTTTTCTGGACTTAGCTAGCATTTCTGTTTTTGCCTCCTATGGTGACTCAATCATAACAGAATCACCCGCCATACCGCAGATCCTAGGGTACTCAATAGCAGGAAAGAATTGTGTTTAAAAAAAAAAAAAAAAAAAGGTGTGTATATTCTTTCCTCTATATCTCTGAGGCCGTAGGGGGATTTTTTTTTCTCTCAATGGAGATAAAGCAATTGTCTGATCGTGTGGAGCAGCTCGCTGCGGAAGTGCGGGGAATTTCTGCCTACCTGGCTTGTTCGCATGCTGTTGAACCAAAGATCCCTACACCTGATGTATTTTTTGGGGATAGATCTAAATTTTTGAGTTTCAAAAATAATTGTAAATTATTTTTTGCCTTGAAGCCTAACTCGTCAGGGAGCTCCGTGCAGCAGGTTAAAATTGTCATCTCTTTGCTGCATGGCGATCCCCAGGATTGGGCATTTTCTTTGAAACCAGATGATCCTATTCTGACTAATGTGAACGCATTCTTTCAAGCCTTGGGGTTGTTGTATGACGAACCTAATGCTATTGATCAGGCTGAAAAGACCCTGTTGGCATTGAACCAGGGTCGAGATTCAGCAGAGTTGTACTGTCAAAAGTTCCGAAAGTGGGCGGTCCTTACTACCTGGAATGATAATGCCTTGGCTGCTCTCTTTCGGAAGGGTTTGTCAGAAGCCGTAAAAGATACTATGGTGGGATTTCCTGTTCCCTCTGGTCTGGACGATTCTATGTCATTAGCCATTCAGGTTGATCGGCGTTTACGTGAACGCAGGATTGTACGAGAGGTGTTGCCACCGGTTGAACAGACGTCTGAACCTATGCAATGTGATAGAGTTTTGTCTAAGGTGCAACGTCAGGAGTTCAAAAGGCATAATAAGCTGTGTTTTTTCTGTGGAGATGCCTCGCATATTATTTCTGTTTGTCCTAAACGAGAGAAACGCTTTGCACACACGTTTTCTGTTGGTGGTGTTCAACCTAAGTTTCTTCTGGCAATTACTCTGATCTGCTCCCTGTCCACATTTTCCGCCAAGGCTTTTGTGGATTCGGGAGCAGCGCTAAACCTAATGGACTTGGATTTTGCTAAACGTTGTGGATTTCCGATGACACCTCTGCAGACGCCTATCCCTTTGAGGGGGATTGATGCTACTCCTTTGGCGAAAAATAAACCTCAGTTTTGGACCCAGGTGGTCATGCGGGTCGCCCCAGACTATCAAGAAAATTGCAGATTTTTGGTGTTGCATGGTCTGCATGATGCCATTGTTCTGGGGTTTCCCTGGTTGCAAATTCATAATCCAGTTTTGGATTGGAAATCTGTGTCTGTGGTGAGTTGGGGTTGTCGGTGTGCCTTTAGTGAGGCTCCGGTTTTTTCCACCTCCTCAGTCGCATGATGTTCCTGACTATTTAGCGGACTTTTATGATGTATTTAGTGAGAATGAGTCTGCGTCCTTGCCTCTTCATAGGAGTTATGACTGTGCAATTGAACTGAGCTCGGGGTGTAAATTTCCCAAGGGTCGGCTCTTCAATTTATCTGTACCCGAGTACGAGGCTATGCGGTCCTATATTAAGGAGGCGTCGGAGAAGGGTCATATTAGACCATCCTCTTCACCCTTAGGTGCCGGGGTTTTTTTGTGGCCAAAAAGTATGGTTCTTTAAGGCCTTGTATTGATTATCGTGCCCTCAACAAAATTACTATTAAATATCAGTATCCGTTACCCCTGATTTCGGATCTATTCTCTAGAGTTAGAGGTGCTTGCTGGTTCACCAAGCTTGACCTCAGGGGGCGTATAATCTTATCCGCATTAAGCAGGGGGATGAATGGAAGACGGCGTTTAATAATCTGGAGGGGCATTTTGAGTACCTGGTGATGCCTTTTGGGCTCATTAATGCCCCTTCTGTCTTCCAGTGCTTCATGAACGATATTTTCCGAGACTTTGTCGATAAATTTTTGATTATCTATCTGGATGATATTTTGATCTTCTCCAAGGATTGGGATTCTCATGTGGAACATTTTCGGACTGTGTTCCGGATCTTGAGGGAGAATTCCCTGTATGTCAAAGGATCGAAATGCCTTTTTGGAGTACAGAGGATTTCATTTTTGGGATTTATTTTGTCTCCGTCAACTATTGAAATGGACCCGGCCAAGGTACAGGCCATTTATGATTGGGTTCAGTCCACTTCTTTGAAGGCCCTCCAGAAGTTTTTGGGTTTTGCTAATTTTTATCGGAAATTTGTAGCAAAATTTTCTAGTATTGCCAAGCCATTGACTGATCTGACTAAGAAGGGTGCTGATGTGTTGAATTGGTCTCCGGAGGCTGTTGCTTCCTTTCAGGAGCTGAAGCGAAGATTTACCTCCGCCCCGGTTTTGCGGCAACCTGATGTCTCACTCCCGTTCCAGGTAGAGGTGGATGCTTCTGAGATTGGTGCAGGAGCTGTTTTGTCCCAAAGGGATCCTGTAATATCTAAAATGAATCCCTGTGCTTTCTTTTCCCGAAAGTTCTCTCCATCTGAACGTAACTATGATGTGGGGAATCGGGAACTGTTGGCCATGAAATGGGCATTTGAGGAGTGGAGACATTGGTTGGAGGGAGCTAAACATCAAGTTGTGGTCCTCACTGACCACAAGAATTTGATTTACCTAGAGTCGGCTAAACGCTTGAACCCTAGACAGGCTAGGTGGGCCTTGTTTTTTACACGTTTTGATTTTGTGGTCTCTTTTCTTCCTGGAACTAAGAATGTCAAGGCAGACGCCCTCTCTAGGAGCTTCTTTGCTGATTCTCCTGTGGTGACCAAGCCGGCTACCATCTTAGGCGAAGGGGTAGTTCTTTCTGCCATCTCGCCCGATTTGAGACTTGCTCTGCAAGAGTTCCAGGAGGACAAACCTGAGCGTTGTCCCAGTGGAAAGTTGTATGTTCCTGACCAATGGAAGAAGAGAGTGATGTCTGAAGTTCATTGCTCTGCATTGGCTGGTCATCCAGGTATTTTTGGCACTAGAGATCTGGTGAGTCGCTCTTTTTGGTGGCCCACCTTGTCTCATGATGTCAGGAATTTTGTGCAGTCCTGTGGGACTTGCTCCCGGTCTAAATCTTGTTCTCGCTCTAGTGGATTGTTGATGCCTTTGCCGGTCCCCAGGAGGCCATGGACCCATATTTCAATGGATTTCATCTCTGATATGCCGGTCTCTCAAAGAATGACTGTTATTTGGGTGATTTGTGATAGGTTCTCTAAGATATATCAACAGACTGGTGAGATCACTCACCCGGTAAATATCACAAGGAGATATTCATGATATGACTAATTACACCTACAAAGATAAACGAATAACCCCAAATACAAAACCAAAATGTACGGAATAATAAAATATTTTATTGAATATTATTTTAAAAAAGTAAGGGATAAAACCAGCAAAATAGACAGATATAATACCATAAACATAAGGCGTTACATGGTAGACATGGGGCAAATGTAATTAAATAACATACAATCTTCATAGAACAAAGCATAAAGTGCAGTGAGCAGATACATCTGAATAAAAATACAAAATATGTGAATAAGATATATATACCAGTATAAAGTGCCCAATGCCTCTCCAACTCCAACGTACGTTTCGCCTGATGTGGCTTTCTCAAGGAGTGAAGTAACAATGAATATGGGGAAGTTTTTATATGTTACACGGTCCAATAGAAAACAATGGTTCCCACAATTTAATTAATTATCTAAAGCATTAATAATTTTGGTGATCAGGTCCTAAAAACAGAGTGATACATTCCAGTAAAATGGCACAATCAAGACAAACTGAAAAATATATATATATTGACAAGGCGCACATCACATCCCATATCATGCGTTCCACAGTGGAACGCACGCCACCGCCGATATCGCAGGACCCGGAAGACATGTCATATGCTGCACTAACAGGAAGTATGCAGCGCAGACCGGATCAATGTTCCCAAAACCGGAAGTGACGTTTCGCTATCAAAACATCCCGGGAAGAAGTGTGCATCACCTTAATCTCCCCGGGAGGCGGAAGCTGTAAATACCATAGCAACGCCCCAACTCAATATATATATATTATATATAACACACATGTATTGACAAGGCGCACATCACATCCATATGATGCGTTCCACAATGGAACGCACGCCACCGCCGGTATCGCGGGACCCGGAAGACACGTCATATGCCGCATAACAGGAAGTATGCAGCGATTACCGATGGCATATGGACTAAGAAAACCAAAAAAAACAATAAGTCATACATCAAATAAGCGGGACAACAAAACCAAGAAATAGAAAAGGAATAAAATAATGTGAAAAAAATATAAATATATATAAACCTATAACAAAAGTGCAAAGTGTAGTGATCACACGTGCGCTCGAGTGAACTAAAGTGAACACAATAATAATACAAAAAATTTTTTTTAATTTATTATTATAATAATAAATAAATAGATAATGAATACATAATAAATAAGTGCAAAGTACAGTATAATCAATATTTTTTCCTTATTATCTATTTTCCTTATGTATGTAGTGTCTCCCGTTGGTATTAATATGATACATTGGACTGAATTTGTTCTATTTGTGTACATATTAAGTTGGGGCGTTGCTATGGTATGTACAACTTCCGCCTCCCGGGGAGATTAAGGTGATGCACACTTCATCCCAGGATGTTTTGATAGCGAAACGTCACTTCCGGTTTCGGGAACATTGATCCGGTCTGCGCTGCATACTTCCTGTTATGCGGCATATGACGTGTCTTCCGGGTCCCGCGATACCGGCGGTGGCGTGCGTTCCATTGTGGAACGCATCATATGGATGTGATGTGCGCCTTGTCAATACATGTGTGTTATATATAATATATATATATTGAGTTGGGGCGTTGCTATGGTATTTACAGCTTCCGCCTCCCGGGGAGATTAAGGTGATGCACACTTCTTCCCGGGATGTTTTGATAGCGAAACGTCACTTCCGGTTTCGGGAACATTGATCCGGTCTGCGCTGCATACTTCCTGTTAGTGCAGCATATGACGTGTCTTCCGGGTCCTGCGATATCGGCGGTGGCGTGCGTTCCACTGTGGAACGCATCATATGGGATGTGATGTGCGCCTTGTCAATATATATATATTTTTCAGTTTGTCTTGATTGTGCCATTTTACTGGAATGTATCACTCTGTTTTTAGGACCTGATCACCAAAATTATTAATGCTTTAGATAATTAATTAAATTGTGGGAACCATTGTTTTCTATTGGACCGTGTAACATATAAAAACTTCCCCATATTCATTGTTACTTCACTCCTTGAGAAAGCCACATCAGGCGAAACGTACGTTGGAGTTGGAGAGGCATTGGGCACTTTATACTGGTATATATATCTTATTCACATATTTTGTATTTTTATTCAGATGTATCTGCTCACTGCACTTTATGCTTTGTTCTATGAAGATTGTATGTTATTTAATTACATTTGCCCCATGTCTACCATGTAACGCCTTATGTTTATGGTATTATATCTGTCTATTTTGCTGGTTTTATCCCTTACTTTTTTAAAATAATATTCAATAAAATATTTTATTATTCCGTACATTTTGGTTTTGTATTTGGGGTTATTCGTTTATCTTTGTAGGTGTAATTAGTCATATCATGAATATCCCCTTGTGATATTTACCGGGTGAGTGATCTCACCAGTCTGTTGATATAGATTTTCCCCAATTATTTGGGGTTATTGTATTCTAAGCTGTTTTCTGTTTCTTTTCAAGATGGATTTACGCACTCTTGAGGCCAATTGGCTGTTACAGGCAGAAAATGTTTTTAAAGGGGAACCAGCTCAAGACAATTCTAACCATAATAATATACGTGAGCTTAAAAACAAACTCAAGAATTGTTTCCACCGTAGGATAAAAATTTAATGGAATAAAGTGTTTTTAGAAAATTATTTAAGTAAACATTTGATCCCTAGAGGTCTTAGGGTGCAATTATTCCCTTCATATGGTAGAGATGATGTGAAATTCTCATCAGCATGGGAGAACATTTGCAACACCTGCTCTCGTTCATTTATTTCCTTGATCATTGATTATAATTCCCAGTCTCTCCCTATACTTGAAAAAGAAATAGAGGATCTGAACAAGGATCTTATTAAATTGACTACATCGGGGGAGATGGAAAAATTTAAAAAGGAATTAGAAGATCTGCATGTATCCTGGGAAAAACAAATTAAGGATAATAAAACAAAAAAATATACCAGGGACTTATCTGATATGGAGAACAATAGGATGTACAAATGGAAACTTCCCTCTAAACGATTTAGGATGAGAAGTTCATCTATAGCCTCATCTACATCTATGGAATCTTCTAGCTCTGGATTTGGGAGAACATATAATACTAGGATGCGTAAACGCAAAAATAATTCTGGACAGACATCTCCTAGGAGAAAGAAGGATGTTCCTGGCACCAGTGATCTACCATCCAATAAGGTAATTAATTTATCAGATGTTGAATTGACATCTCAGCAAAGGGAGGTCCTTGAGTTAGGACTTAGTTTTTCACCCACTGCTAACTTTGACTCCTTTGCAGCCTTGAAAGATTTGCATCTTTTTGCACGCAAACTTCTCCTTAAAAAGTTACATCATAAATCTGCCAATAAGGAGAAGGGGAATTTGGATACGGAAGCAGAATTGGAGGCTTTGGAAACTCTTAATGAGTTACTTTTAGAGCAAGGACCGGCAGTTGGAAGTAAGTTTCCTAGGGCATTGGTTCCAAAATCAAAGAAATTTCCACCTCTGACCTTAAGTGCCAATATTGATCTATTTGTGAAGTTGGTCAGTTCTGATTTTAGAAATATTTCTACTAAAACTTGTGATTACAATTTAACTGCGGCTCAAAATAGAGCTATTAAAGAACTTTCTGCTAGAACTGATGTAGTCATAAAACCATCTGACAAAGGTGGTAATACAGTGATTTGGCCTTGTACAATGTACGAAAAGGAGGTGTATAAACTATTGAAAGATACCAGATGCTATAGGAGGCTTACTTTTAACCCTTTAACTTCTTTTTGTTCACAGTTGAAGACTATATTGTTAGGAGCTGTTGAGTCCTTGATTATTAGTCAAAGACAGATGGACTATCTGGTTGTGGAGTGTCCGACTATTGCTACGTTTTATATACTTCCGAAGGTACATAAAAATGTATCTTGTCCACCAGGCCACCCGATTGTGGCAGGCAATAACAGCTTTAGTGAACCCATTTGTAATTTGATTGACTCTGTTCTCCATCCCTTGGTAGAAACTTTACCGTCTTACCTTAAGGATACAAATGATGTTTTACGTAAGATGGATGGTCTTCAGTTGGAGGAAAACATGATCCTTGTGACCTGTGATATTGAATCTCTCTACACGTCTATAAGACATGAAGATGGTCTTTCTGCGGTTAAACGGTTTTTGATGATGTCCAATGATGATGGTGAGTTCTGTGAGTTCATTGTGGATCTCCTCCAGTTTGCACTCACTCATAATTTTTTTATTTTTTCAGATCAGTTTTTCCTACAGCTCCAGGGCACCGCTATGGGGGCGGCCTTTGCGCCCTCATATGCTAATTTGTTCCTGGGGCTGTGGGAGAGAAATATCTTTACAACTGATTCTACACCATTGGCTGATAGAGTGCAATACTGGGGGAGATACATCGATGATATTTTATGTATTTGGCAGGGCTCTATGGATGAGCTTCACACTTTTATGAGCCATCTGAATGATAACGACTTGAATCTGCGTCTAACATATAAAGCGGGAAGATCAAATATTGAATTTTTGGATGTTTTGCTTCAGGTTGATGATACTGGATTTATACATACTGATGTTTTCCGCAAGCCAACCTCGACGAATAGCCTGTTACATTTTTCATCATCCCATCAACGAAGTCTTATTCGTGGTATACCCATAGGACAATTCTTACGGATGCGACGCATCTGTTCGAGAGAGGAATCATTTGAAAAACAGAGTAAAGACCTAAGTACTAGATTTCAAGAACGTGGATACCCCTCTTCATGTATAAAACGTGGGTATTGGCGTGCGAAAAGAACAGATCGTTTGGAGGCACTACATAAACGCAGATCTGACGCACTTATTTCTGATAAGGTACGCTAGATACAAGATTTCAATGGCAAATGGCGTGAAGTAAACATGATTTTGAATAAACACTGGGGGGTTCTACAAATAGACCCCATTTTGTCACAATATTTGCCATCTCGGCCAGCTATTACATATAGGAGATCCAAAAACATCCGTGACAAGTTAGTACATAGTCACTATAATAAGAAAAAGGAGAATGTGTTTGGATCACTGGGTCCAAAATGGGGATGTAAACCATGTGGTTCATGTGTTGCATGCCCTAACATAGAGAGATGTGGTGAGTTCTCAAATGCTGATGAGAGTAGAACATTCAAAATACTCTACCATATTACGTGCACCACCATGGCTGTTATTTATTGTGCTAGTTGCCCCTGCAATTTGAAGTATGTTGGTCTCACGTCAAGAGAATTCAGACGTAGAGTGAGGGAACATGTCTTGGATATAAGAGCGGCACGAGATGTTTCTGATGTTGATTCACTAAAGACACTGCCAAGACATTTTAAATTGTTCCATGAGTGTAATGATTCTCTGTTAAGAGTGAGGGGTATTGATCATATTGCATTGAACATTAGGGGGGGAGATATTAAAAAACGTCTCGCACAAATTGAAGCCAAATGGATATTCAGGTTGGATACGATTGCACCTAGGGGTCTTAATGAACAACTATCTTTTAATGCGTTTTTATAATTGTTTTAACTTCTTCATTTTTGTCTTTGTTTCTTCTTTAGCTCGTACCCGGTCCTTGAATTTTCTTGAAAAGGAATGCATCTTGATTATATTATACTGTACTTTGCACTTATTTATTATGTATTCATTATCTATTTATTTATTATTATAATAATAAATAAAAAAAATTTTTTTGTATTATTATTGTGTTCACTTTAGTTCACTCGAGCGCACGTGTGATCACTACACTTTGCACTTTTGTTATAGGTTTATATATATTTATATTTTTTTCACATTATTTTATTCCTTTTCTATTTCTTGATTTTGTTGTCCCGCTTATTTGATGTATGACTTATTGTTTTTTTGGTTTTCTTAGTCTATATGCCATCGGTAATTTACCGTTGTTGCGTATTGATATGAGACTTAATTTTAGATTCATGTGTATTAATATCTACTATTGATTTCGATGGACTACCCCGTTTATTGTGCCTATATTTTGTATAGGAGAGATGCTTTTTAGTTGTCATGTTATATGTCTTTACATTTGCCATTGAAAAGTTGCGATACGTCATATCCGGTTTTCCGTATATTGGCATTATAATAATCAATATTTTTTCCTTATTATCTATTTTCCTTATGTATGTAGTGTCTCCCGTTGGTATTAATATGATACATTGGACTGAATTTGTTCTATTTGTGTACATATTAAGTTGGGGCGTTGCTATGGTATGTACAACTTCCGCCTCCCGGGGAGATTAAGGTGATGCACACTTCATCCCAGGATGTTTTGATAGCGAAACGTCACTTCCGGTTTCGGGAACATTGATCCGGTCTGCGCTGCATACTTCCTGTTATGCGGCATATGACGTGTCTTCCGGGTCCCGCGATACCGGCGGTGGCGTGCGTTCCATTGTGGAACGCATCATATGGATGTGATGTGCGCCTTGTCAATACATGTGTGTTATATATAATATATATATATTGAGTTGGGGCGTTGCTATGGTATTTACAGCTTCCGCCTCCCGGGGAGATTAAGGTGATGCACACTTCTTCCCGGGATGTTTTGATAGAGAAACGTCACTTCCGGTTTCGGGAACATTGATCCGGTCTGCGCTGCATACTTCCTGTTAGTGCAGCATATGACGTGTCTTCCGGGTCCTGCGATATCGGCGGTGGCGTGCGTTCCACTGTGGAACGCATCATATGGGATGTGATGTGCGCCTTGTCAATATATATATATTTTTCAGTTTGTCTTGATTGTGCCATTTTACTGGAATGTATCACTCTGTTTTTAGGACCTGATCACCAAAATTATTAATGCTTTAGATAATTAATTAAATTGTGGGAACCATTGTTTTCTATTGGACCGTGTAACATATAAAAACTTCCCCATATTCATTGTTACTTCACTCCTTGAGAAAGCCACATCAGGCGAAACGTACGTTGGAGTTGGAGAGGCATTGGGCACTTTATACTGGTATATATATCTTATTCACATATTTTGTATTTTTATTCAGATGTATCTGCTCACTGCACTTTATGCTTTGTTCTATGAAGATTGTATGTTATTTAATTACATTTGCCCCATGTCTACCATGTAACGCCTTATGTTTATGGTATTATATCTGTCTATTTTGCTGGTTTTATCCCTTACTTTTTTAAAATAATATTCAATAAAATATTTTATTATTCCGTATATTTTGGTTTTGTATTTGGGGTTATTCGTTTATCTTTGTAGGTTCTCTAAGATGGTTCATCTTGTACCACTCCCTAAGTTGCCATCTTCCTCTGAGTTGTGCCCCTGTTTTTGCAACAGGTGGTTCGCTTGCACAGGATTCCTGAGAACATTGTATCTGACAGAGGAGTTCAGTTTGTGTCTAGATTTTGGAGGACTTTCTGTTCCAAGCTGGGAATTCAGTTGTCCTTCTCCTCTGCTTTTCACCCTCAGACCAATGGGCAGACAGAGAGAACAAACCAGACCTTGGAATCGTATTTGAGATGTTTTATTTCCGCTGATCAGGATGATTGGGTTTCATTTTTGCCCTTGGCCGAATTTGCTTTAAATAATAGTGCTAGCTCTGCCACTTTGATGTCACCTTTTTTTGTAACTTTGGGTTTCATCCTCGATTTTCTTCAGGGCAGGTGGAGCCTTCTGCCTGCCCAGGTGTTGACACTGTGGTGGAGAGAATGCACCAGATCTGGACCAAGTGGTGGATAAGTTATCTCTCTCCCAGGAAAAGGCCCAGCAGTTTTCCAATCTACATAGGACCATTGGTCCCCAGTTTAAGATTGGTGATATGGTGTGGTTATCATCAAAAAATATTGCTATGAAGGTGGCTTCTCCTAAGTTTAAGCCTAGATTTATTGGACCTTACAAGATTTTGGAGATTATTAATCCGGTTTCTTTTCGTTTGGCTCTTCCTGTCACATTTAAAATCCATAATGTGATCCATAAGTCCTTGTTGAAGAGGTTTGTTGAACCAGTTGTTCCTGGGGTGGCACCTCCGGACCCTGTATTGGTTGAAGGTAACATGGAATATGAGGTAGAGAAAATACTGGATTCCCGTCTGGCTAGACGGAGACTCCAGTATTTGGTTAAGTGGAAGGGTTATGGTCAGGAGGATAATTCCTGGGTCTTTGCCTCTGATATTCATGCCAAAAGATTGGTGCGTGCCTTTCATCGGGCTCACCCTGATCGCCCTGGTGGCGTGGTTGAGGGTTCGGTGACCCATCCTCAAGGGGGAGGTACTGTTGTGAGTTCATTTTCCCCTTCGTTACTGAGGTCTGGTGAACTCCCTATTCTGGTAAAGGAAGGTAATGAGCCTGATTATCAGGCACCTGAGCCTAATGATGATGACTGGCTGAGTGGAGTCACGGACTGGATATAAGGCTGCCGACGCCCTTCTGCCCTGCGGGTGTTTTCTCTGTGGACTTCTAGGAGACCAGTCTGATTCCTACTCCTCTAAAGCTAAGTTTTCTGCTTTGCCTTTTAGCATTTGTGTTTTGTTTTTGTTTGCCTTGCTTTTCTGGATTCTGCCATTCCCTGCTGGGTGAGCTGAATCTCTTTTTGCCGGTTGCTCTGTCTTCAGAATATTCCTGAGTACTGACATAGTCTTTTTGAAGCCTAGCGTCTTCAGGGCCTTTTTCACTGTCAGTCTGTTGGCTCTTAATTTCATAGGGTTTTTCACGGATTGCAGACAGCAGCCTTCCTGTCCTTTCCTATCTAGTTAGCTTGGGCCCCGTCTTTGCTCAGTCTATCTTTCTGTCTGTGTTGTGTTCTTTCTTCTTGCTTCACCGTCATTATATGTGGGGGGCTGCCTTTTGCTTTGGGGTCTGCTCTGGGGCAGTTTAGATTTCCCTTTCTGTCTTTAGGCTATTTAGTCCTCCGGCTGTGATCGAGGGGTCTAGGGCATCGTAGGAACCCCCACGGCTACTGCTAGTTGTGTTGATTCAGGGGTTCAGGGGTCTGCAATCCGATAGCTGCCAACCTCTAGGGTTTTCTGGACTTAGCAAGCATTTCTGTTTTTGCCTCCTACGGTGACTCAATCATAACAGGTAACAGGAGAAATTGGACCCCAAAAGTTGTTGTCAAATTTGTCCTGAGTACGCTGACACCCCATATGTGGGAGAAAACTACTGTATGGGGACACGTCGGTGCTCGGAAGGGAAGTAGTGACGTTTTGGAATGCAGACTTTGATGAATGGTCTGCGGGTGTCATGTTGCCTTTGGAGAGCCCCTAATCTACCTAAACAGTGGAAACCCCCCCACAAATGACCCCATTTTAGAAACTAGACCCCCCACGGAACTTATCTAGATGTGTGGTGAGAACTTTGAACCCCCAAGTGCTTCACAGATGTTTATAACGCCTGGGCGTGAAAATAAAAAAATCATTTTTTTCCACAAAAATGATATTTTGCCCCCAATTTTTTATTTTCCCAAGGGTAACAGGAGAAATTAGACCCCAAAAGTTGTTGTCCAATTTGTCCTGAGTACGCTGATACCTCATATGTGGGAGAAAACTACTGTATGGGCACACGTGGGGGCTCGGAAGGGAAGTAGTGACGTTTTGGAATGCAGACTTTGATGGAATGGTCTGCGGGTGTCATGTGCGTTTGGAGAGCCCCTGATGTACCTAAACTATTGAAACTCCCCGCAAGTGACCCCATTTTGGAAACTAGACCCCCCACGGAACTTATCTAGATGTGTGGTGAGCACTTTGAACCCCCAAATGCTTCACAGAAGTTTATAACGCCTGGGCGTGAAAATAAAAAAAACATTTTTTTTCTGCAAAAATGATATTTTTGCCCCCAATTTTTTATTTTCCTAAGGGTAACAGGAGAAATTGGACCCCAAAAGTTGTTTTGTAATTTGTCCTGAGTAGGCTGACACCCCATATGTGGGGGTAAAACACTGTTTGGGCGCATGGCAGAGCTTGGAAGGGAAGGAGCACCATTTGACTTTTTCAACCCAGAATTGGCTGGAATTGAGATCAGACGCCATGTTGCATTTGGAGAGCACCTGATGTGCCCAAACAGTGGAAACCCCCCAATTATAACTCCAACCCTAACCCCAACACACCCCTAACCCTAATCTGAGCCCTAACCCTATCCCTAATGGGAAAATGGAAATATTTATGGCGGTTTTTATGTTTGGCGGCTGTCACACGCTAAAAGACGCTTTTTGTAAAAATAGTTTTTGCATCACCACATATTGAGAGCTATAATTTTTCCGTATTTTGACCCACCGAGTCATGTGAGGTCTTATTTTTTGCGGGACGAGTTGACGTTTTCATTGGTACCATTTTCGGGCACGTGACATTTTTTGATCGCTTTTTATTCCGATTTTTGGGACGCAGAATGAACAAAAACCAGCGTTTCATGAATTTCTTTTGGGGGGGTGCGTTTACACCGTTCCGCGTGCCGTAAAATTGATAAAGCGTTTTTATTCTTCGGGTCAGTACGGTTACAGCAATACCTCATTTAGGTCGTTTTTTTATGTTTTGTCGGTTTTTTGCAATGAAAACAATTTTATATAAAAAATAATTATTTTTGTATCGCTTTATTCTGCGAGCTATAACTTTTTTATTTTTTTGCGGATGACGTTGTATCGTGGCTCGTTTTTTGTGGGACAAGATGACGTTTTCAGCAGTACCTTGGATATTTATATGCATCTTTTTGATCGCGCGTTATTGCACTTTTTGTTCGGTGGTATGATAATAAATCATTATTTTTTGCTTCGTTTTTTATTTTTATTTTTTAAGGGGTTCGCTAAAGGGGTTAACTAATGGGACAGTTTTATAGGGCGGGTCGCTACGGACGCGGCGATACCAAATATGTTTACTTTTATTGTTTTGTTTTTTTTTATTTTGAAAAATGGATTTATTGGGGAATATTTTTTTTTTTTTTACAAATTTATTTAGCGATTTTTTTAAAATTATTTTTAACACTTTTTTTTTATTTTTTCTTTACGTTATTACCTTGTCCCAGGTGGGACATCACTGTCCTGTGACAGATTGCTGATCTGTCACATCACAGATCACTGTGACAGATAAGCAATCTGTCACAGGCCGTTCTGCAGACTTCCTCATGCCTGCGCTTTGCAGGCAGCGAGGAAGTCAGCTCCCTACAGGTCCCCGAAGGCCCCCCGTCACCATCTTGTATCCGGGGGCCTGTAGGGAAAGAGACCCCCGCAGCAGCGCTGCACATTGCGCTGCTGTGGGGGGCTCAGGGAAGCACGGAGGGAGCCCCCTCCCTGCCGATGCTTCCCTTTAACCCCCAGTACACCGCAATCGCGTTTGATCGCGGTGTACAAGGGGTTAACGTGCCGGGTGTCAGCTGTGATAATCAGCTGACACCCGGCCGCGATCAGCGGCGCTCACCACGTGGGCGCCGCTGATCGCTGTGACGTAATATTCCGTCCATGGCAATTAGGTCCAGGATCACATGGACGGAATATTACGTCCATTGTAGGTAAGGGGTTAATATTAGACAGAGTAGGACTGTCCCGATGAGGGTCACATTGTCGATGGTGGGATGGATTTTATGCTATTTTTGATCAAAAACAGTATTACTAAGAATCCTGTGTTATTTAAATTCAATGTTGATTTGTACTTATTTAGTTACAAGTAGGGTTTATGTTTATTTTGCTTCTTGCATGCTTTATGGCGAAAATGAATATGCGTTTATGTGCTGCATGTATACCAAATTAAATCAAGTGCAATTTTTGTATTTTTTTCCTGGTATAAAAAGGTAGCAATCTACCTAATCCAAATTGCAACAAATAACAGCTTTGCCCTATAAAAAAAATCAAAAAGTCACAAGGAGTGCTCACTATCCTCCAGGTCCAATTGTTGATTGTCTCATATTTGACTTGATGGCACAGGAAGAAGCCTGTGAGTCAGAGGATGTCCAGAGACTTGCAGAGCGCCATTTTATTTGCCTCTTCCCTGCCACGCCAACCCAAAATTATCCCCCCAAAATATGTCAGGTTTCTAGGAAGCACGGTAGGAGAGATTCCGGTTATTAATGTCCCATGTGCCCATCACAGTCACACCTCTGTAACTTTCCGTTTTGAGACCTACCACACATATTACAATTAGGTTTTTTTTTCCCCAAATATGTATATTTTTTGCTTAGTGGGCCCCAGTAGAGTAGTTGATATGAAGAAAGTAATGAAGAGAATATTTTCATCAGTAAACCACATTTTACGCCATTTCACAATTATTTTCAGGACTTGATCGATCACAAACCAAACTACTATTCAGACAAATTCTTGTCCACATGCCCACCTCTGCATACTCCAGAATGTGGACCCGACATATGTTCTTGAAAAGTCAGGTCATCTGACAATTAATTCCAGGACTTGATTACTCACAAACATTTTTGACCATTCATCTTCGTTTGACTGTTTTTACGACTGTCTTGCCATACAAAACTTTTGTTACAGGATGGGCCATTTACATAGATACACCTAAATAAAATGGGAACAGTTGGTGATATCAACTTCCTGTTTGTGGCACATTAGTATATGGGAGGGGGGAAACTTTTCAAGATAGGTGGTGACCATGGTGGCCATTTTGAAGTCGGCCACTTTGGATCCAACTTTTTTTCCAATGGGAAGAGGGTCATGTGACACATCAAACTTATTGAGAATTTCACGAGAAAAACAATGGTGTGCTTGGTTTTAATGTATCTTTATTCTTTCATGAGTTATTTACAAGTTTATGACCACTTATAAAATGTGTTCAAAGTGCTGACTATTGTGTTGGATTGTCAATGCAACCCTCTTCTCCCACTCTTGACACACTGATAGCAACACCACAGAAGAAATACTAGTCTAAGGGGGTCAGATTCCTTGTAGGAAAGCTCAGACCTGACACCCATAATGTGGTGGTGCACCATCTTGCTGGAAAAACTCAGGAAACGTGCCATCTTCAGTGCATAAAAAGTGCAACACATCATCATGTAGCAATTTCAGATATCCAGTGTCATTAAGGTTTCCATTGATGAAGAATGGCCCCACTATCTTTGTACCCCATATACCACACCATACCATCAATTATGGGTGACAGGTCCGAGCATTCCTACATGAATAGTTTTCTGGAAAGTGGATTGGTCATCGTGGGCCAGTTGAATGGCCACCAAGGTCTCCCGATCTGACCCCCTTAGACTTATCTTTGGGGTTATCTGAAGGCAAATGTCTATGCTGTGAAGATACGAGATGTGCAGCATCTGAAACAATGGGTACTGGAAGCCTGTGCTAGCATTTCTTCTGCAGTGTTGCTATCAGTGTGTCAAGAGTGGGAGAAGAGGGTTGCATTGACAATCCAACACAATGGGCAGCACTTTGAACACATTTTATAAGTGGTCATAAACTTGTAAATAACTCATGAAAGGATAAAGATACATTAAAACCAAGCGCACCATTGTTTTTCTCGTGTAATTCTCAATAAGTTTGATGTGTCACATGACCCTCTTCCCTTTGGAAAAATTTGGATCCAAAATGGCCGACTTCAAAATGGCCACTATGGTCACCCACCCATCTTGAAAAGTTTCCCCCCTCCCATATACTAATGTGCCACAAACAGGAAGTTGATATCACCAACCATTGCCATTTTATTTAGGTGTATCCATATAAATGGCCCACCCTGTAAATTTTTTATATTGGTGATACAGGCATGATCATTGTATTAGAGGATCTCTAAGAATGAGGCTGTTCCATATTTAAACACTATAGGCTTTACTGCATGGTTCTTGCCAAACCTCCTGTACCATATAATACTTTCAGGATTCTGTGGGGATTGGTGGTTTTGTGCACATAGCGGTACCTACCTTGGCGGGTGGAAGCCTGTTATGGTGTACCACGTCTATTGGTACATTCATCTCTCATATAGGGATTGATGGACCGAATGGACTTGTATGATCAGTCTTAAAGTTTCTGTAATTCTACCCCTGCTGGCGTTCTTTCATCTCTGGAACAAACTCAGGTTTGCCACATAGTTGGCTGCATTTTCTTCCACATTTTGCCCTTCATTCCAGTACACTTTATTCTTCCTGCTACAATATACATAATTGTAAGACAACGGTTTTGTTAGGGAGGCCAAGTTTTATTGTCAGCAAATGTGTTTTAGGGATATGCCTCCCTCTGTGAGTAATAATTCCTAGAAGGATTTTCTTGTTTGGTAGCTCAAGGTCTCTGCAAGCTTTGATTGGGTCCTGGAATTACATAAATTTTACCCTAAAGACCAAATGGTTTTCCATATATTATTATAGGCATAGGTGTGGGTCCAGTAGTCACATTGGTACCAAATTGGATGTATTTTTGAACTCTGAAAAACTAGTGGAATAAAATATGAGGTTTGTTCCTCAGAACGTGCAAAAAAGATTAATAAAAGACAGTGAAAAGAATGCAAATTGTAAATTTTCAAACTTGTGTTGCATCAATGTAAGAAAAACATTAGAGGGTGTAATTTACAAAAAATAAATTTATGGGGGATTTATGTTGCTTCTGAACCACACAGGCTCTGCAAATATGACAATCTATTGCAAATTGTGCTGATATAAAGCAAACAAGTTGGAAATGTTATTTATTGACTATTTTGTGTGACATAACTCTCTGGATTAAGGGCATAAAAATTAAAAGTTTGAAAAGTGCAACATTTTCAAACATTTTGCAAAATTTCATTTTTTTCTCAAATAAACACAAGTCATATCGAACAAATTTTACCACTGTCATGAAGCATAAGGCTGGAGTCACACACAAGGTAGAAAAATACGGACCGTATTTTACGTCCGTAATACGCATAAATGGTCCCTAAATAGTGCTCCGTATGTCATCCGTTGTCAGGGTGTGGCCGCGTATTTTTCTCATGTAAGCATCTGTATGTAATCCGTATGGCATCCGTATACCGTTTTTTTCTGGCAGGCTTGCAAAACGGACATTTAACGGTTTTGAGGCCTGTACACAATTTAAATCATAAGCACCAACCCTATTTATTGCCTCAACATCAGGTGGCAGCCTCCAATCTGCCCATTTTGGTGCTCTGCTTGTGTGGGGGTCTTGCTGGTTGTTAGCAAACATGTCTGACACACTTCAGTTCACCCCAACTGACTGTGTTCTCTTCAACTGGGTTTTGTCCAGGTGCTTTGGCCAGTCATACCCAGTGATTGTGGATCCGAGGAGGATGAGACTCATGTGGGTCGATCCACTTTTGAGGCAACGACTCACAAGAGGTCATTTCATCCCCTCTATTCTTCTCTGTGGGATCATCCGGAAACATTTTACCAATACTGTTGCATGACCCTTGCAACATTTGATCTACTCTTGGAGACAGTGCGCCCTGGGATCCTGGGATAACCTTTCAGGACACAAGGATGCGCCAAGCTAGATCTGCAGAGGAGCGACTTCTACTCACATTACGGTATATACTACACAACCACATTCTCTATGTTCATGATGTGTTGCCCAAACTGTTTTTTATTTGGTCCGAAGTTTAATGCCCCCATCTTATTCCATATATATATAAACTTACAGACCAGAATGTTATGTGTAATATGTACTGAATATCACGTAGTGATTGAGCGACCAAATATATGCGTGCTAGTAGATATGAATCACTAACAAGTTTGGTATGTATGTACCTGGTGTTTTGTTAATTTGTGCATTCTAAAATGTTCCATTTCTGTTGTTCTTCAGCTTCCTGTCCACTGGCCTGTCTTCTGCCGCCCTCCACCATGATTTTCTCATTGGACGATCTACCATTTCTGGCATAGTCAGGTCGACATGTAGTCAAATATGGTCAACACTACATCAACTCGTCATGCCCCAGCCCAGGATGGAAGACTGGTTGAGGATATCAAGGGACTTTGAGGAAGAATGCCAGTTTCCTAATTGGATTGGGGCCCTTGATGGCAAACATATCCGGGTGTGTAAGCTGCCGAACTCTGGCTCACAATTCTTCAATTAGAAACAATAATTTTCTGTTGTATTGTTGGCTCTAGCCGACCCTCAATACAAGTTTATAATTGTTGACATTGTGGCCTATGGAAGGACGGGAGACTCTAGAGACTTCAAAACTTCCAGTATGGGTCGGCGGCTACGCAACAACCAGTTGGATCTACCACCACCACGCCAGCTACCAGGATCCACTCAAGAATCAGTCCCTTATGTCCTTGTGGCAGATGAGGCTTTTCAGTTAACGCGCAATGTCAAGAGGCCATATCCCCGGCGCAACCTGGACCACCGGCGCTGAATTTGTAACTTACGCCTATCACGTGCTCGGTGGAGTGTTCCTTTGGCCAAAATGGTGGGTCCTCCAGTCTGCCATTCAGCTGAGTGAACAAAATGTAAATGAAGTAATTAAAGCATGTGGCATTGCCCATAACTTCACCAGGATATATGATTGTTCCTCCTCTGCTGGTGTTGTGCGTGTGTCAGACAGTGTACGTAGGGTGAGACCACCTATCAACCCTCAACGTAGAACGCTCTCTGGGCTCAAAGTGCCTGATATTTTCACAAATTACTTTATGTCACCTGAGGGGGAAACTTCTTGGCCAGAGCATGCTGTGCCTATGTTGTAAATGTTTCTTTTTGGCCTTTGGAAAACTATATATATTACAACCCCTTATGTCTTTTCTCTGTTTAGAAATCAATGTGTAAGCATATGGCAGCATGTCGTGATGTAAGTGCATCACTGATAAAGACAACAATAATTGAAAGTGAAAACTTTTTATGTATCCTTTTTTTAAAGGCCTTGTGAAGCCTTATGTTATTTAGCAAAATGGCCAGAATTGGCCTTAGAACACAAATTTTTCGAATGTTAAAATACAGCATTTAACCACAAAAACACACACAAAGTTATAAATTGTAGTATGTAGGCGGTGGAGAAGGCGGCAGCCCAGCCTGTGTTGCCTGATGGCTAGTGTGGCCACCTTGGACCTCGGCCTGTGTGGGGGCATACTCTTGCCCATGATGGAGGTAGTGGGCCAGCTCATGGGCTTGAGGTGGATACTGGGCACTATATTGGAGACGACTCTCCTGTTGAGGCTGGTAGCGTCGTGAGTCTAAACCACCAAAATGGCCATGTCGTCCCCAACCAGATTGGGACCAGCCTCCAACATTGGCTGGGAACAAGTGGTCATATTGGTGTGCTGGGTTATATCCTGACATTTGGGAATGATGTTGCCAATGTTGGGTAGGGGGGAAGGGGGTGAGGTGTAGGCCCACGTGTAGGAGGATCCTCAGACCCTGATTGAGCAAGCACTTGGGGGTGTGGGTTAAGACGCCTGAGATTCCTTTGTGACAGCTGCCACCTTTCCAGAAACTCAAACAACTCATAAGGGGTATTGGGGGTGTGCTTTCGTCAGTTAGGATCTGAATGGATCCTCACACACGTAGCTGCACCTCACGGGGAAGGGAACGTAGATAATGGGCAAGGCTGCGTGAGTACTCCTCACCATCATCAGTGGCAACTCTGTTACGAGAATTTTGGGACCCTGTATCCACATTGGTCGGGGTATCAGTGGCAGGGATATGGCGCCTTCGTCTACGTCGCCTGGATGGCACAGAAGGCTGGGGAGAGCCATCTAGGCAAACAGTTGGGCTGCTGCTGTTGCCCTGTTCATCATGGATGTCGGGTGGTGATGCAGCTGATGGTCATTGTTGTGGCTCTGTTCCTGGTGGCGGCCCAGGTTCTAGGGCAGGATCAGGTCGAGCTGGAGAAGTGACTTGGGCCTGGCTCCTTGGAAGCTCTCAAGATGGTCCAGACAGCTCAACCCCTCCACCTACAAGATCGATGGCCTCTGATTTACACCCTGTCTCCCTTACAGTGATGTTAGAGTGAGTTCTGTGATTAAATATAAAATGTAGAAAAAGGAAATTTTTGATCGGACCCTATAAAGCATTTGTGTCATGTGGTGTTTTTGTTATTTTGTTATACTTACGGTCTGAGATCCATAATTGGAGCGAGGAACGAGAGGCGGTCAAAATAAACATATTTCCGCTTTGTGTGGGCCCCTGAACCACTTCTTACCCGCTGCTGGCGCTCACGGCGATACTGGTCACGGATGCTGCGCCAGCGTCTCATCACATCTTCGACTGCAATGTGACATAAAAGAATGAAAACTTACAATTTGCCTAAAACAAGTTTTTGAACTAGTATCAAAGTCATGTGGCCTACTAGGGTGTGAGTTCTACCCAGGGTGGCATATAGCATTGCTGCAACCAGGCCAGATGCACAGGGTCACAGTAGCTCATGTGGCAATTAGCAATTCTTTAAACTGTTTTTGCTAGGCATTATGAGGAGCTTGGGGACAGGGTAACATTCTCTCAGGGTCAAACAGTGTGTCCAAAAATAATTTACAAGACACAAGAGCCCAATATCAGAAGCACAGGATGTGGGGGCGCCTACTTATAACATTTTTTTGGTATGGCAGGTAATTTGACATACATAATTTATGTGCACGTACTTATGTGCTGCTGCTCCTCACGTGGCCGATCACCAAAATCAGGGAACATTTTGCGACATATGCGCCTCCATGCAGACTCCTTTCTTGCCCGGTCGGCATAATGTGCATCCCGTTGGTCCCATAATTCCGGGCGATCATGCACAAGAACAATTAGCAGCTCAACATTGAGATTCTGGTAGGGTGACATGATGCTGTACTCCGTGGAGGCGTACTTCCTGTATGTCTGGAGCGCTTTTTGAGATAATTTGCATGTCTAAGCTTCCTGATGATGGATTGGCCCATTTTCTGTAACCAGGAAAAGTCTTGCGTATTTCTCGCAAGTCACACGGGTAGTTCGTGTGTAATGCGATGTTTTTGCGCACCCATAGACTTGCATTGGCGTACTACGGTCGTAATACGCTGACAATCGCAGCATGCTGCAATTGGCACGGACCGTAGAAAATACGAGAGAAAAATACGGCTGATGGGAGCTACCCCATAGAGAATCACTGGTCCGTGTGCAATGCGTTGTTTTATCACCTCTCACTCGTCCGTATTCCTCTAGTGTGACGCCGGCCTAACAGGTCACAAAAAAATCTCAGAATCACTGGAATCCTTTGAAGCATTCCAGAGTTATTACCTCATAAAGTGACACTAGTCAAATTTAAAAATGTACCTTGGTCAATAAGGTCATAATTGGCTTGGTTAAAGCACAGGATGTCAGGGATGAATATTGCTAATTGTTTCTTGTATTATATAAATGATCTGCAAAGAATGAAGGATTCTATAGCTAACTTGGAATGAGCACTATCAGTTGAGTCTCACTTCTAAAGTACACCACTATTTTTTCCACTTTTGCTGCTATTTTTTGGTGAAAATAGTATCAATTCTAATGGAAGTGGTCGTCGGAGCTTTTTACACTGACCCATTGGAGGCGGCGTTTGGGGTCCTGTTATATATTGGTCTCTGACCTACTATTCCTTTTCTTGGGGCAGAGAGGGGCGTGGGATGGCACCATCAGCTTCACCTGCCTATGGCACCAAAATACCTTGTCCTGGCTCTATACACAGAAGATGGTATAATGCTAATGTGTACACACTCTTATGCCCCTCTGCTGTGTGACCCTGTTAGCAACAAGCGGCAGCTATACACAGAAGGATGACAACACATACTGACAAAGTGTGCACATGCTCACCCCCTGTATGTAAGCGTGCGCGTTTCCATGCAGCATGCCGCTGCTACACGCTAGAGAGGAAAATGAAAACTCTGTCCCTGCACACACTGACACTGAACGCAGGCGGTCAGCTGCTCCCATGTTAGTATATACAAGGCTGGGTAGTTGGATCAGGCAGGGTTACAAAACAAGCGCAGCCAATCGCCACGGGGGAAGAGGTGAAGCAGCATGCCGAACCGCCTCATTTACATATGTGGTAAAACAGTTTTTCGATTAGATAAATTTATTAAAATCTACAATACATGTATGATTTTTATTGGAGCTAAGTCGCTTATATGAAGGTCAAATTAATTTACTTTCAGTTTTGGGGGTAACAGGCTCCCTTTAAGAACTAAAGAGAGTACACAGGCTCTAATGTAGTGCTCGGATTCTCAGTGACTGACCTGCACAGTACCAGGAAATGATCCAGTGCCCGTGGTATGACTAAGCTACCGAGTCTATGTTACCACCAGGGATGCATGCATAACAAATATGGATTAATACAGTCATGGCCAAAAGTATTGACACCCCTGCAATTCTGTCAGATAATACTCAGTTTCTTCCTGAAAATGATTGCAAACACAAATTCTTTGGTATTATTATCTTCATTTAATTTGTCTTAAATGAAAAAACACAAAAAGAATTGTCCTAAAGCCAAATTGGATATAATTCCACACCAAACATAAAAAAGAGGGTGGACAAAAGTATTGGCACTGTGCGAAAAATCATGTGATACTTCTCTAATTTGTGTAATTAACAGCACCTGTAACTTACCTGTGGCACCTAACAGGTGCTGGCAATAACTAAATCACACTTGCTGCCAGTTGACATGGATTAAAGTTGACTCAACCTCTGTCCTGTGTCCTTGTGTGTACCACATTGAGCATGGAGAAAAGAAAGAAGACCAAAGAACTGTCTGAGGACTTGAGAAACCAAATTGTGAGGAAGCATTAGCAATCTCAAGGCTACAAGTCCATCTCCAAAGACCTGAATGTTCCTGTGTCTACCGTGCGCAGTGTCATAAAGAAGTTTAAAGCCCATGGCACTGTAGCTAACCTCCCTAGTTGTGGACGAAAAAGAAAAATTGACAAGAGATTTCAATGCAAGATTGTGCGGATGTTGGATAAAGAACCTCCACTAACATCCAAACAAGTTCAAGCTGCCCTGCAGTCTGAGGGTACAACAGTGTCAACCCGTACTATCCATCGGCGTCTGAATGAAAAGGGACTGTATGGTAGGAGACCCAGGAAGACTCCACTTCTTACCCCGAGACATAAAAAAGCCAGGCTGGAGTTTGCCAAAACTTACCTTAAAAAGCCTAAAACGTTTTGGAAGAATGTTCTTTGGTCAGATGAGACAAAAGTAGAGCTTTTAGGGCAAAAGCATCAACATAGAGTTTACAGGAGAAAAAAGAGGCATTCAAAGAAAAATACACGGTCCCTACAGTCAAACATGGCGGAGGTTCCCTGATGTTTTGGGGTTGCTTTGCTGCCTCTGGCACTGGACTGCTTGACCGTGTGCATGGCATTATGAAGTCAGAAGACTGCCAACAAATTTTGCAGCATAATTTAGGGCCCAGTGTGAGAAAGCTGGGTCTACCTTAGAGGTCATGGGTCTTCCAGCAGGACAATAACCCAAAACACACTTCAAAAAGCACTAGAAAATGGTTTGAGAGAAATCACTGGAGACTTCTAAGGTGGCCAGCAATGAGTCCAGACCTGAATCCCATAGAACACCTGTGGAGAGATCTAAAAATAGCAGTTTGGAGAAGGCACCCTTCAAATATCAGGGACCTGGAGTAGTTTGCCAAAGAAGAATGGTCTAAAATTCCAGCAGAGCATTGTAAGAAACTCATTGATGGTTACCGGAAGCGGTTGGTCGCAGTTATTTTGGCTAAAGGTTGCGCAACCAAGTATTAGGCTGAGGGTGCCAATACTTTTGTCCGGCCCATTTTTGGAGTTTTGTGTGAAATGATCAATGTTTTGCTTTTTGCTTCATTCTCTTGTGTTTTTTCATTTAAGACAAATTAAATGAAGATAATAATACCAAAGAATTTGTGTTTGCAATCATTTTCAGGAAGAAACTGAATATTATCTGACAGAATTGCAGGGGTGTCAATACTTTTGGCCATGACTGTATCTAGACAGAACGTTTAGCATTTTTTCGACTGAATACTGACAAACAAAAAAGGACATTATGTTTTCTTTGAAATGTGTTTAATGACATAAGCTAGGTGAAAAGTCTGAAATTATGGTGGACATGCTGTTGTAGGACTGATAAAATAAATATAAATCGGGAATCATTAACGTTGGAGGACATTTAGTTTCACAATAATAATATGCAGAATGCTTTTTACTGAGAATTACTTGTTTTCTGGAGTTTCCCCCAATTTGTATCTGCTTGCTATATAGACATAAGGTGAAGATTATTGAAGTCCTCAGAGTAACCACATATGTACGCTACAAATTTCATTTATCACACACAATCTAGATGCATGCTTTTCTGAAGGCGCAGGTGAGCATGGCCTCATTATTAATCAATGTTTGGAGTGATCAGCAATTATCGTGCTCCAATTCCGTAGTAGTAAGGTTCATCGGGACGATAGCCGTATGCAGTTGTAGGTCGCCCAGGAATAGCTGCAGACTGGCCAAAATTATCAACACCACTCCTAAAAGGAAAAAAAAATCAGGTTACAAAATGACTCAACCAGCTCACACAGAGGAAATATAGGTTATTTGCAGCAACTTAAAAATGAGATTGCTTCATATATATATATATATATATATATATATATATATATATATATAACAGGCACGCTACTTACAGTTGGGGGAATAAGTATTTGATCCCTTGCTGATTTTGTAAGTTTGCCCACTGACAAAGACATGAACAGTCTATAATTTTAAGGGTAGGTTAATTTTAACATTGAGAGATAGAATATCAAAAATAAAATCCAGAAAATCACATTGTATAAATTATATAAATTTGTTTGCATTCTGCAGTAAGAAATAAGTATTTGATCCCTCTGGCAAACAAGACTTAATACTTGGTGGCAAAGTCCTTGTTGGCAAGCACAGCAGTCAGGCGTTTTTTGTAGTTGATGATGAGGATTGCGCACATGTCAAGAGGAATTTTGGTCCACTCCTCTTTGCAGATCATCTTTAAATCACTAAGATTTTGAGGCTGTCGCTTGGCAACTTGGAGCTTCAACTCCCTCCATAAGTTTTCTTTGGGATTAATGTCTGGAGGCTGGCTAGGCCACTCAATGACCTTAATGTGCTTCTTTTGGAGCTACTCCTTGGTTTTGCCTTGACTGTATATTTTGGGTCATTGTCTTGCTGGAATTCCCAGCCACGAAACACTTTTAATGTCCCGGCGGAGGGAAGGAGGTTGTCAATCAGGATTTTATGATACATGGCCCCATCCATTCTCCCACTGATGCGGTGAAGAAGTCCTGTGCCCTTAGCAGAGAAACACCCCCAAAATATAATGTTTCCACCTCCATGCTTGACAGTAGGGACAGTGCTCTTTGGGTCATTTGCAGCATTTCTCTTCCTCCAAACAAGGCGAGTTCAGTTAATGTGAAAAACTTCATTTTTTGTCTCATTTGGCCACTGCACCTTCTCCCATTCACTCACAGAATCATCCAGGTGTTAATTGGCAAACTTGAGACGGGCCTGTACATGTGCCTTCTTGAGCAGAAGGCCCTTGCGGGCACTTCAGGATTTTAAACCTTTAAGTCGAAATGTGTTATCAATGGTTTTCTTGGTGACTGTGGTCCCAGCTGCCTTGAGATCATTAACAAGTTCCCCCCGTGTAATTTTAGGATGATCTCTCACCTTCCTCATGATCAAGGATACTCCACAAGGTGAGATTTTGCATGGTGCCCCAGATGGATGTCGATTGACAGTCATTTTGTACTTTTTCCATTTTCTTACTATTGCACCAACAGTTGTCTCTTTCTCACCCAGCTTCTTAAATAAGGTTTGCAGGTCTTTGATCTTGTCCGTGACATCCTTATAAAGCTATCTGGTCTTGCCTACGATGTAGAGGTTAGAATCTGACTGATTAATTGAGTCTGTGGACAGGAGTCTCTTATAAAGGTGTCTATGTAAGGCTGGTTTCACACTTGCGTAGGGCAGAGCTGCGGAGGGCTGCATAGTTCCTGTTAAGCCCCGCCCACTGCCGCACCTCTTCCATTCAGCTCCGCCTACGTCGGCATGCGTCCTGCGTACCTATCTTTAACATTGGGTACGCAGGCCATGTGAATGTATGCGGATACCTCCACATGCATCATTTTGACGCTGCACCGATCACAACATGTTGCATTTTGTTGTGGTCAGCGCGTCAAAACGACGCATGCGGAGGCATCCGCACACATTCACATGGCCTGCGTACTCAATGTTAAAGATAGATACGCAGGACGCATGACGACGTAGGCGGAGCTGAATGGAAGAGGTGCAGCAGTGGGCGGGGCTTAACAGAGGAACTATGCAACCCTCCGCAGCGATGCCCTATGCAAGTGTGAAACCAGCCTAAGACAGCTGTCTTTAATGCAGGTAATGAGTTGATTAGGAGCATCTAACTGGTCTGTAGGAGCCAGGACTCTTAGAATATGTGCACACGATGCATTTTTCCTGCGGATCCGCAGCGGACTTTACCGCGCAGAAACGCTGCAGATCCGCAAAGTGATTTACAGCAGCATGTAAATCAATGGAAAAAAAAAACGCTGTGCACACGCTGCGGTTTTTCCCGCACGGTTTTTGTGCGGTACAAAAAAAGCAGCATGTCACTTCTTTTGTGCGATTTTCCACCTGCTCCATTCTCCAAATCTGCAGGGGGAAAACCGCAGTGGAAAACCGCACAAAAACAGCACAAAAACAGGAAGAAATCCGCAGGAAAAATGCAGGTCATTTGACCTGCGGATTTCTTCAAATCTGCGCGGAAAAATCAGCAGGAGGAAAATCTACGTGTGCACTTAGCCTTCATGGTTGGTAGGGGATCAGAAACTTATTTCTCACTGCAAAATGCAAGTAAATTTATATAATTTATACAATATAATTTTCTGGATTTTATTTTTGAAAGTATCTCTCAATGTTAAAATTAACCTAGCCTTAAAATTGTAGACTGTTCATGGCTTTGTCAGTGGGCAAACTTACAAAATCAGCAAGGGATCAAATACTTATTTCCCCTACTGTATTTCTGCAAATTCCACAGCAACATCAACATCAAATCAGTGTCAGAACCCTGAGCATTAACATTTTATTTCTGACACAGAAATATACAGTATGGCCACTTTCATGTAGAGGACAGTATGGACTGCGAGGCTTGCATGAAAAGTCTCAGGCTGCATGCACACAGTTTGGTTTTTGTTGGTGCAGAAAAAGCTGCTACAAATACTGAGTGTTGGCAGGAAAATGCAGAGTAAAATACAGTTGTGCTCAAATGTTTACATACCCCGGCAGAATTTTTGCTTTCTTGGCCTTTTTTTCAGAGAATATGAATGATAACACCAAAACTTTTTCTCTACTCATGGTTAGTGGTTGTGTGAAACAATTTATTGTCAAACTACTGTGTTTTCTCTTTTTAAATCAAATCATAATGACAACTCAAAACATCCAAATGACCCTGATCAAAAGTTTACATACCCCTTTTCTTACACACGGTATTGCCCCCTTTAACATCAATGACAGCTTGTAGTCTTTTGTGGTAGTTGTGGATGAGTACTTCAGCTTCGAAGATGGTAAAGCTGCGAACTCTTCTTGCCAAAAAGCCTCCAGTTCCTGTAAATTCCAGGGCTGTCTAGCATGCACTGCGCGCTTGAGATCTGCCCAGAGTGGCTCAATGATATTGAGGTCAGGACACTGAGACGGCCACTCCAGAACCTTTACTTCGTTCTGCTGTAGCCAATGACAGGTCAACTTGGCCTTATGATTAGGATCATTGTCATGTTGGAACGTTTAAGTACGTTCTATGCGCAGCTTCATGGCTGATGATTGCAAATTTGCCTCCAGTATTTGCTGATAATGTGCTGCATTCATCTTTCCTTCAACTTTAACCAAGTTTCCTATGCCTTTGTAGCTCACACATCTCCAAAATATCAGTGATCCACCTCCGTGCTTTACAGTAGGAATGGTGTTCCTTTCATAGGCCTTGTTGACCTCATTGTGGCCAAAAAGTTCTATTTTGGTCTCATCACTCCAAATTACCTTGTTCTATAAGTTTTGAGGCTTGTCTCTGTGCTGTTTTGCGTATTGTAGGCAAGATACTTTGTGGCATTTGAGCAGTAATGGCGACTCGACCATGCAGCCCATTTTTCTTCAAGTGCCTCCTTATTGTGCATCTTGAAACAGCCACATCACTAGTTTACAGAGAGTCCAGTATTTCAGCTAATGGTATTTGTGGGTTTTTTCTTTGCATCCCAAACAATTTTCCTGGCAGTTGTGGATGAAATTTTTGTTGGTCTACCAGACCGTGGTTTTGTTTTTTAAAGAGCCTCTGATTTTCCATTTGTTATTAACAGTTTGAATGCTGCTGACTGGAATTATCAATTCCTTGGATATCTTTTTATATCCCTTTCCTGTTTTATATAGTTCAACTACCTTTTCCCGTAGATCCATTGACAATTCTTTTGCTTTTCCTGTGACTCACAATCCAGAAACATCAGTGGTGGGATGAAAGATGCAAGAGTCTGTCTGGATCCCAGAAATTCACTCAGCTTTTATGCACACACACTGATTATAAGCAAATAGGTCACAGGTGAAGATGATACCTATAGTAGCCATTCAAACCCATTTGTGTCAACTTCTGTGCATGTTTTCAGGCCTAAATCACCAGGGTATGTCAACTTTTGATCAGGGTAATTTGGATGTTTTGGGTTGTCACTATGATTTAAAAAGAGAAAACACATTAGTTTGACAATACATGGCTTCACCCAACCACTAACCATGAGTGTTGAAAAAGTTTTGGTGTTATCATTCATATTCTCTGAAAAAAAGCAAAAATTCTGCCAGGGTATGTAAACTTTTGAGCACAACTGTAAGTGTGATTTTGATGTGATCTTGACATGTTTATAATGGCTTTTTCTTCCCACATTCATTTGAATGAGTGAAAAACACAGTAAAAACACAGACACAATTCACATGCTGCTGATTTGAAAAAACTGCAAACAATAAGCTGTGTGTGCATGACGTTTCAGAAATCTCATTCACTTTGCTGCAACTGTAAAGTAAACCTATACAAAGACATATGTCCACTGCAATTCATTTTCTTTTATTGAACAAAGTAATACAATATTAATACATGCATAAATCTAAAAATTTGTAGGGAGCCCCAAACTACATATTGCAAGGGTAATTCCAGACAAGGGTCAAACAACCCACTATAATAGTAAGTCAAAGTTTGTGTTTGTATAGATGAACATGGAAAATTTGCAGAAATATAACCAGTAAGGTGTAATCAAGGTGCTTTTGGGTCAAGTGTATATGAATGCTATACGAATATGGACACCAGTGATTACCAAAAAATTATATAAATCAAAACAAAATACACCATCATGGTAAAATATGATGAGACACACCAAATAGGGAGAGTCCCCCCTCCAACGTACTTTTTGGACACAGTTTTTTCAAGGAGTGATCATTCCTGTATGTGGCTCTCTACATGTTTTACAGCGGGTGATTGCCGCCACAGTATTCGTTATTTCTACAGCAGGCCTGCACAACATGTGGCTGGTGGAAGGATGCTGTGCGGCACGGCAGAACTGTCCGGGTTGCGACGGCTCCTTCTTCCCATATTCAAATGAATTTGTGTCTCTCAGATACAAATATATTTGAATATTGCGACGCTGGGACTGGGGCAGAGAAAGCGCTTGTCAGCCCCTGCCCCCACATGCAGGGGACTGATGAGGTCAGCATGCTGGTGATGTCATCACACTGCTGCAGAAACCACACAGACAGAGATGTCAGAAAATGGAAAGCACTCCATGGAGGAGTCAAAAATATGTTATTTTAGATGAGGGGCAGGTGGAGGGAAGGGTTGTTACTATGAGGGAACATAATGTGGCAATTTGAGACATTATGAGGCAATTTGTGGGCCCTTTAACACATACCACAATTCATGATGCACAGATACGACAGAAAAATATAGGTATAGCACAATGCCAAAGATTTCACCTTACATTTATGAGTGATATCAATTATAAATTCTACAATAGGTCAGAAACCGGACAGTATAGTCCTCCATACAGTATTATGGGCACCACATAGAAGAATATTTAGAATTGAGAGTCATCAGTGGTTGATACCTTTTAATGGCTAACTGAAAAGATGGTAACAGATTGCAAGCTTTCGAGACTACTCGGGTCTATTCAGGTCTTTGCCTGATGAAGAGACCTGAGTAGTCTTGAAAGCTTGCAATTTGTAACTTTTTAATGGCTAACTGAAAAGATGGTAACAAATTGCAAGCTTTCAAGACTACTCAGGTCTCTTCATCAGGCAAAGACCTGAATAGACCCGAGTAGTCTCGAAAGCTTGCAATTTGTTACCATCTTTTCAGTTAGCCATTAAAAGGAATCAAGCACTGAGGACTCTCAATTCTAAATATTTTTCTATCTACTGGTTAACACGGAACAAAGATATATATCTTTCCGGGCACCACATAGTGCGCCATACAGAATAATTAGCCACATATATTGCTCCATACAGTATTATGGGCACCACATAGTGCTCCATACAGAATCATGAGCCACATATATTGCTCCATACAGTATTATGGGCATGACAGTGTTCCATACAGTATAATGAGCCCATATATTGCTCCATATGATATTATGGGTACCACATAGTGCTCTATACAGTATAATGAGACCATATATTGCTCCATACAGTACAATGAACAACATATATTGCTCCATACAGTATAATAAGCCCTTTAAACAACATCCCCAAACATGTACGGGGATATAGAGGCATTGACACACTATTAATTAAAATAATTTTATTCAAACATGTTAAAATAATGACACCTAAACAAGGAATCCTCATAGGTAAAAAAACAGAGGTATAGAAAAACCAGGAAAGCTATAATGTCATTAGATATATAGTTACACACATAGCAAAAAATAAATATATATGAACATATATTATGCAACTAACAAAACAATGAAAAGTGCACCGTGCAATTGTGCCACATAATAATAAGTAAAAAAAAAACAAAAAAAAAAACATTGTAAAGCTTTTTTGCAATCAGAATAAGCAATATAAAGTGCACCGTGCAACTGCGCTATATGAGGGCCAGTTTATGAAATTCAGTGTATAATACATAATTCCTTGTAATTTCCTGACCAAAATGTATCATACTGCATAAAACAAAAAATGACATGATAAAAATAAAGTGCTTTGTGCACTATAAGCCCATATAATGCTCCATACAGTATGAACTACATATATTGCTCCATACAGTATAATGAGCCACATATAATGCTCCATATAGTATGAGCCACATATATTGCTACATACAGTATTATGAGCACCACATATTGCTCCATACAGAATAATGGGCCCCAGATATTGCTCCATATAATATATAATAGGCCCCTGATATTGCTCCATACTGTATAATGGGCCCCATATAATTATCTATAAAGAATAATGAACCCCATATATTGCTCGATGCATAATGGGTCCCATATAATGTTCCATACAGTGTATGATGGGCTCCATACAGTAATCCAGTATATGATGGGCCCCATATATTGCTCCATATATAATGGGCCCCATATAATGCTCTATACAGTATAGGATGGGCCCCATAGAGTATAATGAGCCCCATATATTGTTCCATACAGTATATGATGGGCCCCATACAGAACGGGCCCCATATAATTCTCCATATATAATGGGTCCCATATAATGTTCCATACAGTGCATGATGGGCTCCATAGAATAATCCAGTATATGATGGGCCCCATATATTGCTCCATATAATGGGCCCCATATAATGCTCTATACAGAATAGGATGGGCCCCATAGAGTATAATGAGCCCCATATATTGATCCATACAGTATATGATGGGCCCCATATAATTCTCCACATATTATGGGCCCCATATAATGCTCCATGATGAGCCTCATATAATGGACCCCATATATGATGCTCCAGTGTATAATGTACCCATATAATGGGTTTCATATATTATTCTCTGGTGTATAATGGGCCCCATATATGATGTTTCAGTGTATGATTGGCCCTGAATGACAGTCAGAAGACACGGAAGATGCCACAGCGGTGGAATGGGGAGATGTAATTATTGCAGTATCGTGGGAACCCACTTGCAGGCGCTGGCACTGGGCCGCCATAGTGCGCTGGTGTCCCCGACTGCGAGTGGGCCCCCTGCCTGCTCAGGGCCCTGGCACTTGCCCAGGTGCAAATGCCAGCCCTGTCAATGATTAAAATAAAAATATGGTAAATTGATACATTGCAAACATGCAATAAATATGCAATTCAGTCTTTATACACAAGATGGCACTAGGATATTAACTAAAAAGAAGGAAGACTCCTAGTTAGAGATGAGCGAATTTGTTCGGATTCCATTCCGAATACAATTGTAATCGAATATTGTTTTTGCAATATTCATCGAACACACTGGAACATCATTAGAGTCGATAGCAGTAGAAGTTACCGAATATTTTCAGAACCAATCATAAGACATACAACTCTGGCAAAAATTAAGAGACCAGTGCAAAATTTTCAGTTTGTCTGATTTTTCTCTTTGTAGGTATATTTTTGAGTAAAATGTAAATTGCTCTTTTATTCTATAAACTACCGACAACATGTCTTCGAATTTCCAAGCCCTAAATTTTGTATTTATTTTCAGAAAATGAGAAATGGTCAATATAACAAAAAATTCAGTGTTTGCAGACCTCAAATAATGCTAAGAAAATAAGTTCATAATCATTTAGAAACAACAATACTAATGTTTTATATCAGGAAGAGTTCAGACATCAATATTTTGAAGAATAACTGATTTTTAATCACAGCTTTCATGCATCTTGGCATGCTTTCCACCAGTCTCTTACATTGCTTTTGGGTGACGTTATGCCACTCCTGGTACAAAAATTTAAGCAGTTCTTTGTTTGATGGCTTGTGACTATCCATCTTCCTCTTGATTACATTCCAGAGGTTTTAAATGGGGTTCAGGTCTGGAGATAGGGCTGGCCATGACAGGGATTTGATGTGGTGGTCCTTCATCCACACATTGATTGACCTAGCTGTGCGGCATGGCACATTGTCCTGCTGGAAAAACCAGTTCTCAGAGTTGGGGAACATTGCCTGAGCAGAAGGAATCAACTGTTTTTCCAGGATAACCTTGTAAGTGGCTTGATTCATACATCCTTTACAAAGATTAGCCTGCCCAATTCCAGCCTTGCTGAAGCATTCCCAGATCATCACCGATCATCCACCAAATTTCTCAGTGGGTGCAAGACACTGTAGCTTGTACGCCTCTCCAGATCTCCATCTAACCATTAAACAACCAGGTGTTGGGCAAAGCTGAAAATTAGACTCATCAGAGATTACCTTACTCCAGTCCTTTATGGTCCAGTCCTTATGGTCTTTGGTAACCTTTAGCCTGGCTCTCCTTTGCTTCTCATTGATGAAAGGCTTTTTCAAGCTTTACATGACTTGAGCCCTGACTCTAGGAGCCTGTTACGAACTGTTCTTGCTGTGCACTTCATCCCAGCTGCCATTTGCCATTCCTCTTGTAGGTCGCTTGATGTCATCCTGCGGTTGCTGAGTGACATTTGAATAAGATGACTGTTATCCCGGTCAGTTGAGAGTCGTTTTCGCCCTTTGCCTGTCTTGTAGCTTTGTTGTCCCCAATGTATCCCTCTGCTAGTAAAGCCAGAATTGAGCCCTTATTTTCCTCACTCAAGACTTTTTTTCCAACTCCTTTGGCATGGTTAAAAGTTATTTTTTCATTCCTATTACTTTTGGGATATTACTAGCACTTGTTTTGCCTTCCAGGTTGTCCTATTGCAGGAGGATTGTGAACACCACAGCAGGGTTTTTATACTTTCCTTCGTTAAATAAGATTTGGTTCAGGTGATCACCTAATCAGAAGCACATTCAGTAGAATGAGGTGTACTCTGGTAGGAATTCAACTGACACTGGAATGAAATGGCTGTCAGACATGTTGAAAAGCTGATTTTTATAAAACTGCGCAGTGTTCTCTTAATTTTTGCCAGAGTGGTATATTCGGCCCGAATAGTGTTCGAATATGGCACGAATATGTCAAAATCAGATTCAGGGCCAAAATCTGAACAAATTCGCTCATCTCTATTCCTAGTTACTGGATACTGTGATTGGATCTAAACCACACAGCCCCATAAATCTGCTATTTCATTATGTACAGGATAAAAGACAAGTCATAAAATTGAGCAACTAGCGTGAATCATCATTAATGTACATATTCAATGGTAAGTACAAAACTTTCAGATCAGGGCTCTATGAAGTAATAATTCTGGCCTTAGGCAGGGTTCATGTAAATGTTCTCTTTTCCGGTACTCTGTCCCGAAAAAAACTATACAACAAGTATTCAATTTCTCACAACAGACAACCATCTATAATAAGACAAGAGAGGAGGAACACAATTCCACTACAAAATAGTACACATTTTTATTTAGATAATACAAAAAGACACATACAGTTGTTGCCAAAAGTATTGACACCCCTGCAATTTTGTCAGATAATACTCAGTTTCTTCCTGAAAATTATTGCAAACACAAATTCTTTGTTATTATTATCTTCATTTAATTTGTCTTAAATGAAAAAAACACAATAAGAATTGTCCTAAAGCCAAATTGGATATAATTCCACACCAAACATAAAAAAGAGGGTGGACAAAAGTATTGGCACTGTTCGAAAAATCATGTGATGCTTCTCTAATTTGTGTAATTAACAGCACCTGTAACTTACCTGTGGCACCTAACAGCTGTTGGCAATAACTAAATCACACTTGCAGCCAGTTGACATGGATTAAAGTTGACTCAACCTCTGTCCTGTGTCCTTGTGTGTACCACATTGAGCATGGAGAAAAGAAAGAAGACCAAAGAACTGTCTGAGGACTTGAGAAACCAAATTGTGAGGAAGCATGAGCAATCTCAAGGCTACAACTCCATCTCCAAAGACTTGAATGTTCCTGTGTCTACCGTGCGCAGTGTCATCAAGAAGTTTAAAGCCCATGGCACTGTGGCTAACCTCCCTAGATGTGGATGGAAAAGAAAAATTGACAAGAGATTTCAACGCAAGATTGTGCGGATGTTGGATAAAGAACCTCGACTAGCATCCAAACAAGTTCAAGCTGCCCTGCAGTCCGAGGGTACAACAGTGTCAACCCGTACTATCCGTCGGCGTCTGAATGAAAAGGGACTTTATGGTAGGAGACCCAGGAAGACCCCACTTCTTACCCCGAGACATAAAAAAGCCAGGCTGGAGTTTGCCAAAACTTACCTGAAAAGCCTAAAACGTTTTGGAAGAATGTTCTCTGGTCAGATGAGACAAAAGTAGAGCTTTTTGGGCAAAGGCTTCAACATAGAGATTACAGGAGAAAAAAGAGGCATTCAAAGAAAAAAACACGGTCCCTACAGTCAAACATGGCGGAGGTTCCCTGATGTTTTGGGGTTGCTTTGCTGCCTCTGGCACTGGACTGCTTGACCGTGTGCATGGCATTATGAAGTCTGAAGACTACCAACAAATTTTGCAGCATAATGTAGGGCCCAGTGTCAGAAAGCTGGGTCTCCCTCAGAGGTCATGGGTCTTCCAGCAGGACAATGACGCAAAACACACTTCAAAAAGCACTAGAAAATGGTTTGAGAGAAAGCACTGGAGACTTCTAAGGTGGCCAGCAATGAGTCCAGACCTGAATCCCATAGAACACTTGTGGAGAGATCTAAAAATGGCAGTTTGGAGAAGGCACCCTTCTAATATCAGGGACCTGGAGCAGTTTGCCAAAGAAGAATTGTCTAAAATTCCAGCAGAGCATTGTAAGAAACTCATTGATGGTTACCGGAAGTGGTTGGTCGCAGTTATTTTGGCTAAAGGTTGTGCAACCAAGTATTAGGCTGAGGGTGCCAATACTTTTGTCTGGCCCATTTTTGGAGTTTTGTGTGAAATGATCAATGTTTTGCTTTTTGCTTCCTTCTCTTTTGTGTTTTTTCATTTAAGACAAATTATGTGACAAAATTGCAGGGGTGTCAATACTTTTGGCCACAACTGTACGAGAGCAAAAGTCATAAAGCCATCAAATACAAAGTGTAAGGTGATGAAGGCAATCAGAAATCACTACCCAGAAGTGATATAGACCAGGTGCTAACTGAGATCTGACAGTTTCCCTCATGTCATGCTACTTTTATTTATGACTAGCTAAAGAGCCTGGCGTTGCCCAAGCAAAGTAACTAACTGTGGTTAGTTATAACAAATTATAATGTTTATCCTCCATTCCATAGTCCAGTGCCCATATACCCATGATACATATCCTCCATCCCATAGTCCCGTGCACATATACCGACATACATATCCTGCATTCCTTAGTCCCAATGCCCATATACCCACACATCCTTCATCCCATAATCCCGAGCTGGGTGGCGCTGAGCGGCGCTGAGCAGGGAGTTCCTGGAGATGTACTGTTATGTAACCTGGCAGTGTGGCTCTGTGTGCGGCCGCTGATGATGCGATTTTCTATGCCGGTAACAATAAAGCCTGGCAGTAATAGAGGAGGGGGTGATTCATTTCTGTCATATTCTCTCGGCTCCTTTCTGGGGGGCTGGGAGCTTATGTTCCCAGGGATACTAGATTTCTCCTACCTGTCAGTGTCTGCTGAGGTGTTGTGGAGTGGGAAAATTGTTGCTCATAGCAAACAATCACAGCTCAGCTTTCATCTTTTAAACAGCTCTGGTGAAATTAAAGATGCGTAGCTTAGTGATTTGTTGCTATGGGCAACACAGGCAGTGTAACCTGTTGTGGTCAAGAAGATATGCCTATAAAATATATATATTAGGTATATATACATTAGATATTATATATATATATATATATATATATATAGATACACACACATATTAGATATAATTTATATATATATATATATATACATATATATATACAGTGCCTACAAGTAGTATTCAACCCCCTGCAGATTTAGCAGGTTTACACATTCGGAATTAACTTGGCATTATGACATTTGGACTGTAGATCAGCCTGGAAGTGTGAAATGCACTGCAGCAAAAAAGAATGTTATTTCTTTGTTTAATTTTTTTTAAATTGTGAAAAGTTTATTCAGAGGGTCATTTATTATTCAACCCCTCAAACCACCAGAATTCTGTTTGGTTCCCCTAAAGTATTAAGAAGTATTTCAGGCACAAAGAACAATGAGCTTCACATGTTTGGATTAATTATCTCTTTTTCCAGCCTTTTCTGACTATTTAAGACCCTCCCAAAACTTGTGAACAGCACTCATACATGGTCAACATGGGAAAGACAAAGGAGCATTCCAAGACCATCAGAGACAAGATTGTGGAGGGTTACAAGGCTGGCAAGGGGTACAAAACCCTTTCCAAGGAGTTGGACCTACCTGTCTCCACTGTTGGGAGCATCATCCGGAAGTGGAAGGCTTATGGAACTACTGTTAGCCTTCCACGGCCTGGACAGCCTTTGAAAGTTTCCTCCCGTGCCGAGGCCAGGCTTGTCCGAAGAGTCAAGGCTAACCCAAGGACAACAAGGAAGGAGCTCCGGGAAGATCTCATGGCAGTGGGGACATTGGTTTCAGTCAATACCATAAGTAACGTACTCCACCGCAATGGTCTCCGTTCCAGACGAGCCCGTAAGGTACCTTTACTTTCAAAGTGTCATGTCAAGGCTCGTCTACAGTTTGCTCATGATCACTTGGAGGACTCTGAGACTGACTGGTTCAAGGTTCTCTGGTCTGATGAGACCAAGATCGAGATCTTGGGGCCAACCACACACGTGACGTTTGGAGACTGGATGGCACTGCATACGTCCCCAAGAATACTGTTATGCCGCGCTCACCAGGAGGCGGGGCTTCGGCCCCGACGTCACTCCCTCCGGTACTGCGGTCCCTCAGGGGTCCCCGTCGGGTGCGCACGCGCAACTCTCGTCCCCAGGTCTCCTCCTCCATGTCACGTTTGCGCTTGCGCGTTCCTGTCAGTGCTGTATAGGGCTCGGTCCTCTCTATGGTATTGGAGGACCTGACCCGGAACCACTAGTGGTCATGTGCTTTCGGGCCAGGTCCTGACCCGGAACCAGTAGTAGTCATGTGCTATATCAGACGACCTCCCCCTAGGGGAGGTGCCTGATTATTGCTGTGCTTCCTGGCTGGGTCAGCTGTGTCCTAGCCTGGCTGTGCGCTGTTCTCAGGTCCTCTGCTCTGTCTGCTATTCTGTGGTGCTCCTAGCACTTGCTCTGAACCCTTGTTGCTTCATGCTCAGTTGTGCCTCCTGGCACATCCTCTCGTATCCTGTCCCTTGTTTCTTGCTCCGCCGTGCCTCCTGGCATTCACTCTATTCCTGTGTTCTGTTACTTGCTACACGCCTTATGTGCCCACGTGTACCCGTCTAGCACTACCCTGTACTCAGCGCACTCCCGTGTACTCTCCTGTGTTCCCTAGTATCCTGCACCCTCCAGTCACACAGTCTCGTATCTCCTGTGAGCCGGCCGCCTGGTGCCAGCAGTCGTGGTATCGTATCCCCTGGGGCTTGCTCCTGACACTCCCTGTATAGGGGGTGGTCCTCACTAGGCTAGCTCGCCCTGGGAGGGTTGGTGCCGCGACCCAGAGGGTCCACTCCAGGAGTCGCTAACACTCTATCACTCTAACAGTATAACAGTATAATCAGGCCATGGACCCCGCTGGTACTGCGGCTTCCGTCCAAAAGGAGCTGACGTTCCTCCGGGAAAACCAGATTAGGATTATGGCATTTCTCAAGTCCATGGAGTCCGGTTTATCTGCCTCTCAGTCCTCTGAGCCTGGGAATGCTGCCCAGTTGGCTAGTCTCCAGCAGGAACTTGCGCAGCAACGTGACTCCCAGGCTCAGATTCTCAACTATATAGCGTCGGTAGATAATCGGCTCGTTTCCATACAATCTGCCCAGGCCATGCTTCCACACTCGCTTCCGCGCCTATGTAAGCCACCCCGGTATAGTGGTGACCCTGTGTTGTGTTGCGGATTCCTGAACCAGTGTCGTTTGCATTTTGAGTTTTTGCCGCAGCATTACCCCACCGATCGTGCTAAAATAGCATTTATTGTTTCTCACTTAGAGGGTAAGGCGCTTGCGTGGGTGAATCCCCTTTGGGAGCGTGATGACCCGCTCGTCGCTCAGCTTTCCATCTTTTTGGACACTTTCCGTAAGGTGTTCGACGAGCCGGGTCGCCTTGCTTCCACCACCGAGTCCCTCTTTAATCTTCGTCAAGGTTCTCTATCGGTTGGACAATACGCGATATGTTTTCGCACTTTGTCCTCTGAGCTAGGTTGGAATAATGATGCCCTCGTAGGGGCCTTTTGGCGTGGTCTGTCCGGTCGGATCAAAGACGAACTGGCGGGCCGAGATACACCTACCAATTTGGAGGATCTTATCTCTCTCGCGACACGCATTGATTTGCGCTTCCAGGAGCGCACCCGCGAGTCAGCCAGAGAGAGAGGGTCCTCTCGCCTCTCTTCGTCCACTCGCAGTTTTTCTCATCCGTTACCCGAGTTATCTGCGGCAGATCCGGTACCTGAGCCTATGCAGGTGGATCGCCTCCAGATAGCTCAACGGCGTCATGTGAAAAGGCAGGCACAAGGGCTCTGTTTCTATTGTGGGGATGCCTCCCACTTTCTACGCTCATGTCCCAAGAGACCGGGGAAGTCTCTCCGCCTGGGACTGTTAAGTGAGGTCTCCTCAAGTGTATGTGATTCCTCTCTGCCCCTGACCATGCCTGTCTCCCTGAATTTTGGTTTCGAGACTTTTGCTGTGAAAGCTATTGTGGACTCTGGCGCAATGGGTAACTTTATTAGTCTCGAGGCAGTTAAGAAGTTTCGCATCCCTGTCAGATCCCTGGAGTCTCCTAGGTCAGTAGTTCCGGTCGACGATAAGCCCTTGCAGGACACCGTTAACCAGGTCACTGTGGAAGTTGAGTTGCAGATTGGCACATGTCATCGGGAGCGGATCTCCTTCTACGTATTGCCGACTTCGCCTCATACCCTTCTTCTTGGCCTTCCTTGGTTACGTATTCATGGGCCGACCCTGGACTGGCAATCTGGTGATATACTCCGTTGGGGACCGTCCTGTCAAAAGAGTTGCCTGTTGTTCATTCATCCGAAGAACTCTGCTTGCTCGTCTTCGACGGTTATAGGTCCGCCGTCCACCATCCCGTCTGTGACTTGTGACATTGTCGAGAAGGAGGCTGAGAGTCAGTCTCCACATCCGTCAAGCATCCCATCTGTGACTTGTGACATTGTCGAGAAGGAGGCTGAGAGTCAGTCTCCACATCCGTCAAGCATCCCGTCTGTGACTTGTGACATTGTCGAGAAGGAGGCTGAGAGTCAGTCTCCACATCCGTCAAGCATCCCGTCGGTGACTTGTGACATTGTCGAGAAGGAGGCTGAGAGTCAGTCTCCACATCCTTCAAGCAACCGGTCTGTGACTTGTGACATTATCAACAGGGGGGCTGAGAGTCAGTCCCCATCTCCGTCAAGTGACCGTCCCAAGGTAATTACCGTGGCTTCCGTCAAGTTGACGCCCCAGCGTCCAGGGGAGACCTTTGTGTCTAAAGGTAACCGTAAAGGTGTGTTATCCTGGGGACATTCTTCTCCGGCTGCCGGTCATGTTGGTGCCAAGAGGACACTCTCCCGTTTATCCCACGATTACTGGTGGCCGTCTATTGCTCAGGACGTCAAAGACTTCGTGGCTGCTTGCCCATCGTGTGCCAAGAAGAGACTTCCCAAGCAACCATCCTCCGACAGCTCGCCTCCTAAGAATGAATTGACTTCCAATGACTGCACCACCACTTTGGCCTCCAAGCATGTCTGTGTGCCTCTGCCGGTTCGACCTGTCTCGGGGATACCTGCCTCCGACTCTCTGTCCGTGGAGTTCTCCAGGGTATGGCAGGAGACCGAATTTTCTCGTATTGAGACTCTGGATCTCATTGGTCCTCATGCAGTTAGGAAGTGTCTGGATCCCGCTCCTAGTGTCAAGGTGCTATTTTCCAGTTCTAGAGAGAGGGGGCTTAAAGGAGGGGGTACTGTTATGCCGCGCTCACCAGGAGGCGGGGCTTCGGCCCCGACGTCACTCCCTCCGGTACTGCGGTCCCTCAGGGGTCCCCGTCGGGTGCGCACGCGCAACTCTCGTCCCCGGGTCTCCTCCTCCATGTCACGTTTGCGCTTGCGCATTCCTGTCAGTGCTGTATAGGGCTCGGTCCTCTCTATGGTATTGGAGGACCTGACCCGGAACCACTAGTGGTCATGTGCTTTCGGGCCAGGTCCTGACCCGGAACCAGTAGTAGTCATGTGCTATATCAGACGACCTCCCCCTAGGGGAGGTGCCTGATTATTGCTGTGCTTCCTGGCTGGGTCAGCTGTGTCCCAGCCTGGCTGTGCGCTGTTCTCAGGTCCTCTGCTCTGTCTGCTATTCTGTGGTGCTCCTAGCACTTGCTCTGAACCCTTGTTGCTTCATGCTCAGTTGTGCCTCCTGGCACATCCTCTCGTATCCTGTCCCTTGTTTCTTGCTCCGCCGTGCCTCCTGGCATTCACTCTATTCCTGTGTTCTGTTACTTGCTACACGCCTTATGTGCCCACGTGTACCCGTCTAGCACTACCCTGTACTCAGCGCACTCCCGTGTACTCTCCTGTGTTCCCTAGTATCCTGCACCCTCCAGTCACACAGTCTCGTATCTCCTGTGAGCCGGCCGCCTGGTGCCAGCAGTCGTGGTATCGTATCCCCTGGGGCTTGCTCCTGACACTCCCTGTATAGGGGGTGGTCCTCACTAGGCTAGCTCGCCCTGGGAGGGTTGGTGCCGCGACCCAGAGGGTCCACTCCAGGAGTCGCTAACACTCTATCACTCTAACAGTATAACAAATACCATCCCTACAGTCAAGCATGGTGGTGGCAGCATCATGCTGTGGGGCTGTTTCTCAGCCAAGGGGCCTGGCCATCTGGTCCGCATCCATGGGAAGATGGATAGCACGGCCTACCTGGAGATTTTGGCCAAGAACCTCCGCTCCTCCATCAAGGATCTTAAGATGAGTCGTCATTTCATCTTTCAACAAGACAACGACCCAAAGCACACAGCCAAGAAAACCAAGGCCTGGTTCAAGAGGCAAAAAATCAAGGTGTTGGAGTGGCCTAGTCAGTCTCCTGACCTTAACCCAATTGAAAACTTGTGGAAGGAGCTCAAGATTAAAATCCACATGAGACACCCAAAGAACCTAGATAACTTGGAGAAGATCTGCATGGAGGAGTGGGCCAAGATAACTCCAGAGACCTGTGCCGGCCTGATCAGGTCTTATAAAAGATGATTATTAGCTGTAATTGCAAACAAGGGTTATTCCACAAAATATTAAACCTAGGGGTTGAATAATAATTGACCCACACTTGTATGTTTAAAATTTATTAAAATTTAACTGAGCAACATAACTTTTTGGTTTGTAAGATTTATGCATCTGTTAATAAATCCTGCTCTTGTGTGAAGTTTGAAGGCTCTAACTTATTTGCATCTTATCAAACCTGCTAAATCTGCAGGGGGTTGAATACTACTTGTAGGCACTGTATATATATATATATATTAGATATAATTTTTCTAAATTGAATGTTTTTAAGTGCTTTCACATGGCCTAGATTCATGCACATGTGCTGCTGTGTTCTTTTTTTCTATATAGTGCAGTTATCGCAGCTTGCACGTGTTCACACTAGAAGGTGCTGATCAGTTTTTTTTTTTTGCTTATTTAAGTAATACTGGATGCTGGCTGCCTCCAGTCTGATCTTGCACCCCTCCCATTTGGCCTTGCAGGTGCCACAATCAGCTTTACCAGCCCATAAATTGTAGGCTGAGCCCAGTAGTGACATGTTTGTCCAAAATTGTAGGCTGGTGGCCCAGAAGTGGCTTGTAGTGTAGAGCAGGGACCCATCAGAGAAAGGTTACCATGCCGTGGTTGATGGGCATACATAAATTGGCCAATTTGTGCGCTAAGAACCTTCATTTTTTCATCTATTACTGTAAGTAAAAAAAAATTTTTGTAAAACATTTTTTGGAAAATTTTGCTAAATTGAATGTTTTTAATGTTTTTCTGTGTTTTCACATGGCCTAGTTTCATGCACATGTGCTGCTGTGTTCTTTTTTGTCTATATATTGGACTAGCTGAAGAGCCCGGGAATAGTAACTAACTACAGTTAGTTATAAAAAATTATAATTATATCTATATATCTATCTCTCTCTCTGTGTATATATATATACACTCACTGGCCACTTTATTAGGTACACCTGTCCAACTGTGTGTTAAGACTTAATTTCTAATCAGCCAATCACATGGCGGCAACTCAGTGCATTTAGGCATGTAGACATGGTCAAGACAATCTCTTGCAGTTCAAACCGAGCATCAGTATGGGGAAGAAAGGTGATTTGAGTGCCTTTGAACGTGGCATGATTGTTGGTGCCAGAAGGGCTGGTCTGAGTATTTCAGAAACTGCTGATCTACTGGGATTTTCACGCACAACCATCTCTAGGGTTTACAGAGAATGGTCCGAAAAAGAAAAAAAATCCAGTGAGCGGCAGTTCTGTGGCCGGAAATGGCTTGTTGATGCCAGAGGTCAGAGGAGAATGGGCATACTGGTTCGAGCTGATAGAAAGGCAACAGTGACTCAAATTGCCACCCGTTACAACCAAGGTAGGCAGAAGAGCATCTCTGAACGCACAGTGCGTCGAACTTTGAGGCAGATGGGCTACAGCAGCAGAAGACCACACTGGGTACCACTCCTCTCAGCTAAGAACAGGCATCTGATGGCTACTTTCAGCAGGATAATGCGCCATGTCATAAAGCTCGATTCATCTCAGATTGGTTTCTTGAACATGACAATGAGTTCACTGTACTCAAATGGCCTCCTCAGTCACCAGATCTCAATCCAATAGAGCATCTTTGGGATGTGGTGGAACGGGAGATTCGCATCAGGGATGTGCAGCCGACAAATCTGCGCCAACTGTGTGATGCCATCATGTCAATATGGTCCAAAATCTCTGAGGAATGCTTCCAGCACCTTGTTGAATCTCTGCCACGAAGAATTGAGGCAGTTCTGAAGGCAAAAGGGGGTCCAACCCGTTACTAGCATGGTGTACCTAATAAAGTGGCCAGTGAGTGTATATATATATATATATATATATATATATATATATATATATATATACACACACACTGTATATAGCTGAAGAGCCCGGCGTTGCCTGGGCATAGTGACCAACTGTGGTTAGTTATAACAAATTATAATGATTATATTGCACATAAATACCGTGCATCTAATCCTATCCTGAGTGATACTGACTGCTGAGCCGTGTATCTAATACTATTCTGTGTGATACTGTGTGCTGAGCTGCGTATCTAATCCTATCCTGTGTGATACTGACTGCTGAGCCGTGTATCTAATCCTACCCTGTGTGATACAGGGCTCCCCCTGCAGTCTGTGTCAGAGGGTGGTCTGTGTTGACACGGTAATAAATTGTGTTATTTCCAGCTGTACAGACGGACGATAACACCATAGAAATGATAAGAATAATAGGCCTCAGTTACCACAGCTGTCTACAAAGAAAACTGTTGCTGATAGCAACCAATCACAGCTCATTTTTCATCTTTTAAACAGCTCTGGGACAGCGTGGCAAGTTTTGAGTGGCGACTTTGTGCGACTTTTATGTGGCGAGGTTGGTGTATGGCACGTGGTAGTGTGTGGCGCATTTTGTGTGTGTTCATATCCACGTGTGTGGCGAGTATCCCATGTCAGGGCCCCACCTTAGCAACTGTACGGTATACTCTTTGGCGCCATTGCTCTCATTCTGTAGTCCCCCCTTGTTCACATCTGGCAGCTGTCAATTTGCCTCCAACACTTTTCCTTTCACTTTTTCCCCATTATGTAGATAGGGGCAAAATTGTTTGGTGAATTGGAACGCGCGGGGATAAAATTTTGCCTCACAACATAGCCTATAACGCTCTCGGGGTCCAGACATGTGACTGTACAAAATTTTGTGGCTGTAGCTATGACGGTGCAGATGCCAATCCCGGGCATACATACACACACACACACACACACATTGAGCTTTATATATTAGATATATATATATATATACTAGCTGAAGAGCCTGGCGCCGCCCGGGCATAGTAACTAACTGTGGTTAGTTATAACAAATTATAATTATCCTCCATCCCATAGTCCCGTGCCCATATACCCAACATACCTATCCTCCATCCCATAGTCGAGTGCCCATATACCCATCACACATCCTCCATCCCATAATCCCATGCCCATATACCCATCATACATATTCTCCATCCCATAGTCCCATGCCCATATACCAATCATACATATTCGCCATCCCATAGTCGAGTGCCCATATACAAATCACACATCCTTCATCTCATAGTCCCGTGCCCATATACCCATCATACATATCCTCCATCCCATAGTCCCGTGCCCATATACCCATCATGCATATCCTCCATCCCATAGGCCCGTGCCCATAGACCCATCATACATATCCTCCATCCCATAGTCCAGTGCCCATATACCCATCACACATCATCCATTCCATAGTCCCGTGCCCATATACCCGTCATACATATCCTCCATCCCATAGTCCAGTGCCCATATACCCATCACGCATCCTCCATCCCATAGTCAACCATTATGACATCATAATGAGCAGCGGGGCTTGCAACCTATGATGACATCAGCATCGCGATGGCAACCATTATGACATCATAATGAGGGGCGGGGCTTGATACACACACACTTTTTCCCTATAATGTAGATAGGGGCAAAATTGTTTGGTGAATTGGAACGTGCGGGGTTAAAATTTCGCCTCACAACATAGCCTAGGACGCTCTCGGGGTCCAGACGTGTGACTGTGCCAAATTTTGTGGCTGTAGCTGCGACGGTGCGGATGCCAATCCCGGACATACATACATACATACATACACACACTTGAGCTTTATATAATAAATATATATATAAAGCTGAGTGTATAGCCCCACCCACTTCGCATAGCCACATTCACTATAATGTCCCACAACATCCTGTCAGCCAGAGCTACCGGACTACTACCCCTAATATCCCACATCATCCCGTCAAAGCCACCTGACTACTACCCCAAATATCCCACATCATCCTGTCAGAGCCACCGGACTACTACCCCTAATATCCCACATTATCCTGTCAGCCAGAGCCACGGGACTACTACCCTAATATCCCACATCATCCCATCAAAGCCAACTGACTACTACCCCTAATATCCCACATCATCCCGTCAGAGCCACCGGACTACTACCCCTAATATCCTATATCATCCCCTCAGCCAGAGCCACCGGACTACTACCCCTAATATCCCACATTATCCCATCAGCCAGAGCCACGGGACTACTACCCCTAATATCCCACATCATCCCGTCAAAGCCACCTGACTACTACCCCTAATATCCCACATCATCCCGTCAGAGCCACCGGACTACTACCCCTAATATCCTATATCATCCCCTCAGCCAGAGCCACCTGACTACTACCTCTAATATCCCACATCATCCCGTCAGCCAGAGCCACCGGACTACTACCTCTAATATCCCACATCATCCCGTCAGCTAGAGCCACCGCATTACTACCTCTATTATCCCACATCATCCCGTCGGCCAGAGACACCAGACTACCACCTCTAATATCCCACATCATCCCGTCAGCCAGAGCCACCGGACTACTACCCCTAATATCCCACATCATCCCATCAGCCAGAGCCACCGGACTACTACCACTAATATCCTGCATCATCCCGTCAGCCAGAGCCACCGAACTACTACCCCTAATATCCCATATCATCCCGTCAGCTTGGGGTGAGAACCAGAGCGTTGAGTGGAACGGTCCTAACTTCCATACTGGGGATCCCTTTGAGAGAGGCCTGGCGTCACAACCAGAGCGCTGAGTGGATTTGCCCTGACTTCCATACCATTGATCCCTTTAATAGAAACCTGGGATGAGAATCAGAGCGCTAAGGGATTTACCCTAACTTCCATACCGGAGATCCCTTTAAGAGAGGCCTGGGGTCAGTACCAAAGCACAGAGTGGATTTGCCCTCACTTCCATACCTGGGATCCCTTTAAGAGGGACCTTGGGTCAGAACCAGAGCACTGAGTGAATCTGCCCTAACTTCCAAACTGGGTATCCCTTTAAGAAAGCCTGGGATCAGAATTAGAGCGCTGAGTGGATTTGCCCTGACTTGCATACCAATGATCCATTTAATAGAACCCTAGGGTCAGAATCAGAGTGCTGAGGGATTTGCCCTAACTTCTGTACATGAGATCCCTTTAAGAGAGCCTGTGGTCAGTACCAGAGCATTTGAAGGCAATTGCCCTGACTTCCATACCAGGGATCCCTTTAAGAGAGGCATGGGGTCAGAACCAAAGCGCTGGATGGATTTGTCCTGACATCTATACCGGAGATCCCTTTAAGAAAGGCCAGGGGTCAGTACCAAAACGCATAGTGGGTTTGCCCTAACTTTCATACCAATGATCCATTTGAGACCCTGGGGTCAGAACCACAGCGCTGAGTGGAACGGTCCTAACCTCCATACCGGGGATCCCTTTAAGAGAGGCCTGGGGTCAAAACCTGGATGGATTTGCCCTGACTTCCAAACCGGAGATCCCTTTAAGAGGGAAGATGTGCCTATGGGACTATGGGATGGAGGATGTGTGATGGGTATATGGGAAGCAGGGGGGATTCATTTCTGTCATGTGCTCTCTGCTCCTTTCTGGGGGGCAGACAATGGCTGTGAGCTTATGTTCCCAGGGATGCTATATTTCTCCCACCATGTCAGTGTTTGCTGAGGTGTTGTCAAGTGGGGAAAACTTGCTCATAGCAACCAATCAAAGCTCAGCTTCTTTTAACCAGCTCTGGTAAAATGAGAGATGCTTAGTGATTGGTTGCAAGGAAAATTGTTGCTCATAGCAACCAATCACAGCTCAGCTTCTTTTGAACAGCTCTGGTGAAATGAAAGATGCTTCATTATTGGTTGATGATACACACACACATTCAGTTTTATATATAGAGATTAGATATTTATTATACCGGGCTTTGCGTGTGGAGTGAGTGTGGCTATGTGGAGTGGGCGTGGCTTGATACACACACACAAACATACATACATACACTCATTTTTAAATATACATAGAAGATGGAGTCTGAAATGGAGGCCAAGTCACACACGCACATTCCCTTTTAATTAATTGCTCTATGGTGACATCAGAGCAGATGTTTCTGAAATCCTGTACTTGCTCTTTAAGGGTCTGCACTGAAAACGCCTCACCAAACTCACTGCGTATGACCAGGATCTATCCCGCGTGCCTGTCCAGGGTGCGCCACTCCTGCTCAGCTCAGGGGAGATGAACTGTATACACCAAGACTCACTGTATATGATCAGGATCTATCCTGCGAGCCTGTCCAGAGTGCACCACTCCTGCTCAACTTTGTATGGATAAACTGTATACAGCTATGGCAAAAATTAAGAGACCACCACATCAAAACCCTGTCATGGGCAGCCCATTCTCCAGACCTGAACCCCATTGAAAACCTCTGGAATCTAATCAAGAGGATGAAGGATAGTCAGAAGCCATCAAACAAAGAAGAACTGCTTACATTTTTGCACCAAAAGTAGTGTGAAAGACTGGTGGAAAGCATGCTAAGACGCATGAAAGCTGTTTTTAAAAAGCATGGTTATTCCATAAAATATTGATTTCAGAAGTCTTCCGGAGTTAAAACTTTAGTATTGTTGTTTCTAAATGATTGTGAACTTATTTTCCTTGCATTATTTGAGGTCTGAAAGCACTGTTTTTTTTTATTATTTTGACCATTTTTCTTTGTCAGAAAAAAAATACAAAATTTTATTGCTTGGAAATTCGGAGACATGTTGTAAGAAGTTTATAGACTAAAAGAACAATTTTCATTTTACTCAAAAATATACCTATAAAGAGAAAAATCAGACAAACTGAACATTTGAAAGTGGTCACTTAATTTTTGCAAGAACTGTACATGTAGACTCATTATGTATGTCTAGGATCTATCCCATGTGCCTGTCTAGAGTGTGTCACTCCTTCTCAGCTTGGTGAGGATGAACTGTATACACTGTGAGACCATGACCGGCATTATTGTAAATGACCGTTATGTGTTGCAGAAGCGGAGGTCCTCTGCGCTGTAAGCCTGGAATGTTGCTTTTGGACCTGTAGTTCCACGAGCCTTGTTTAGTTTATAAGGGTCTGGGCTTGCAGGTTGGCCGGAGAGCTGGGTGGGTCTGGTCAACCACCTACCTCTCATCAAGGGGTGTGTCTCATAGATTATAATGACTGTGGTTTGGTCACATGGTCTCTGTGTTGGAAAGTCCCACAAGAGGTTTCCTGGAGAGCACATCTAGGAGGACATGTGCCTGCAGAGTCCGTGATGGCTATCTAAAGGCCCTTTTACATTTAGCGATGCACCAGCGATCCGACCAGCGATCCCACCCGGTCAGGATCACTGGTGCATCACTAAATGATCGCTAGTGAGCTTTCATACAGAAAGACCTCACAGCGATTCAGCAGCGACGCAGCGCACGATACTTACCATTCACACACAGCGATCCTGCGTCCTCCCGCCCGCCTCCAGCGTCGCTCGTCGTCACAGCAGGAAGTCTCAGCAGGAAGCGCCCGACGAGAAATGGAGCCGGACATTCTCGCGCGATCAGCGATGGACAGCGGGGGAGCCGGTCGCTGGTAAGTATCACACATAGCGATATCGCTAGCAATATCGCTATAACGTCACAAAACCAGTGACGTTTTAGCGATATTGCTAGCGATATCGCTTAGTGTAAAACCCCCTTAAGATGGAGAAAGCTACCATACTTCTGAGGGTCTGGAACTGACAGGCTGGAGCTTGTCAAGCAAGTCCGAGTACAGGTCAAGTGATCCCATTAAGGCAGTTCCCCTGTAAGCCAGGGCTGACAAGAAGTCAGCATGTGGAGTGGAGCCCCTGGAAGGTAACCTCGAACAAGGGGGTTGTATGAAAGGGAGACAGGTGTATCTGCTATTGGAAAGACTGGTCGTCGCCACATGTTGCGCTGCTGTAATGAAATAGACCATACTTTATCTGCTTTATGCCGTGTCTAAATAAACCGGATGGACTGTTTAAGTGGAAAATTGTTCCTGTGTGCCTTAATCCTGCTTCCAAGTGAGTGTTCCCAACACATTCAGTGAGTGCTATCTCACATATGGTGCTAGACTGCGGGCAACGGTCCAGGAAGCATATGTGGGGATTGCAGCAGCGGTTTGAGGTGGATCAGCGGGTACATGAAGATTGAAGTGGTTTGTGGTGGATTGGCGGGTCCACAAAATTTTTTTTTGGAGACAGCTTGTGGTGGATCAGTGTGTCCACGAAGTTCTGTAGAGAGCCGGCGGCTGCAGCAGGAGCTGTGGCGGCACCAGCAGGAGCTGGTTGGGTGTCACAAAAGGACATTGGTGGACCAGGTGGTACAAACTCTTAAACGACCAGTGCAAGCCCAGGGAGATATCAGTGAACTGTGCCTGGGGAGTCTACAGGGTGTACACCAGAGAGGGGCAGTGTCCCTAAAAGGGAGGAGTCCCAAAAGGGATGATGACCCAAAAAGGGGTGGTTGCCCAAAAGGGGGTGGAGTCCCAAAAGGGGTGTTGCCCCCAAACAGGGTGGAGTCACAAAAGGGGGCAGTGACCCAACAGGGATGGTTTCCCTAAAGGGGGTGGAGTCCAAAAAGGGGGCGGAGTGTCCAAAGGCAACAGGGGCAGGTCTATTTTATAGTGTGGATTGCTTGGCCAATGAGGCGTCTCGACTGGCTGGTGAGCGTGTGATGGGACTGAGACCCGAGAAGTGGAGTGTCCTTACTAAGGGCCCCTCCTGAACGCTCTATGTTGCCTGGGACAAAGACGAAAGTAAGTGGCATATGTGAGGACATTAAAGGACTTTTGATAGCCTCCCTTTACATTGTTGCGGCTGAGGTTTCCACGTACCACAAGGTGGGTGTTGTATTGGACTATGGTAATAGGTCGGGACTTGGAAGCTCTGTGGGACTGGTGGATAAAGGAAGAAGTGTTTGTAGAATTAATGTGTATGAGAGGGAATAATGAGGAGAATGCGCCCCCTAGAGTTGTCAGTCCTAAATTAGGTATGACCAAGGAAAATGGTGGACAGGCTCAACTTAGCGACATGGCGGTGGAAGCAATACAAGACACTATGACTGTTAGAAGCGAGGTAGCTCAAAAAGAAGGGGTCTGACACAAGGTTGGGTGACAGTGACCCCAATATGGGCTGTTTCTCTCTGAGAGTGGAGAGACAGTGCGGTGATGGGGATCTGAGTAAGGAGGGCAAGTCCTCCCGTCGCCAGAGACGTAAAGAGGTTGAACAAATTGCCCCCTTTGAATATGTGAATAAAGAAAAGGCAACGTCTTGTGCTTTTGTTCAAGATGTGGATTTTCTTCCAGGCTGTACAAGGAAGGCGGATGAATTCATGTTGCCCATAAGAACCGCTAGGTTGGAGTCTGATCATCGGTCGGTAGGGAGCACTTTAAGAGAAGGAATCCTGGAGAGCGCTGGTGGAGCGAGAATCCACGAAGGTCACGGAGAACAGACGTGTAATAGACCCACACCTGCTGAGACAGAAAAGGGATGGCTAAATATGGTGAAGGCTCCAGAGAATCTGATGCTGAGGAGCTGGAGTACTCTGAAGTTCCAGAGATTCGGGAGGTAGCTAAGGGTGCCATGGCAGGGCCTCAAGATGGGGTCAAAGTTGTCACTGTAGAGCCCAAGAGGAGGCCAAAGGCACAGAGGTGGTGGAAGCTGCTGAAGAGGTGACCTTGGTACCAGATGACTCATCAGGGGATGCAAGCTCAACTGATTCTGAGGGTGGTAAAGCAGAAAGAACTTGAAAGGGTCAGGAAGAAGGGGGTCCAGTCAAACCCAGTGAAAATCTAATTAAGGTGATGAAGTTGGTCTAGGAGACCATTGTGGATCAATGGAAGCAAGAAGAACTCCAGAGACAAGCAGCTGAAAGCAGAATAGGTGACCTGGAGAAAAAGGTGTCTAAGCTCGGAGGTCGTCTGGCAAAGTGCCAGCTATTAAGGCAGCCTTGGAGGAGATGGAGTGGCAGGTGTCTATCCTGGCCAAACATGTGGAAGCAGGTAACTTTCAGAGAAAGACCGGAGAGCTGAACAAGATGGTTGTCTTAAGACAGCAGGAGAGAATGAGACTTCTCTGTTTAAATGCTTGACAGACATACCTGAAGACCTGAGGCGTGTGCCAGGGAGTCTGTACATGAAGAATTTAAGAAGGATGTGGGGGCATGTAAGGTGCACTGGACCCCGGAAACTAAAGTGGGATACTGTCCACAACTGATGTCACAGCAAAGAGGGCAGCTATCCTGAGTGACATGCACTGGAGATGTGTGCGTACGAAGTGGATGATCCGATTGAGGAATGAAGATGCTGCTAGGTGGTCGGAGCATATGAGGAAAGCTCAGAGTCTTCAGGAAGATTTAATACAAGTGCATATTCCTATGGTGGAAAAAGTCATTGGAAAAAATGGTTGAGCCATGCAAGAGATGGTGGATAAGTCTGGAGTGGTGAGATTAAGAATTCCAGGTGACCATGAAGAACAGATACCCAGAGAAAAGGGTATGGCTCCATTCTTCGTTCTGGGTACGATGGAGAGTCTTGGAGATATGGGGACTCTGCTGGAGTATCATGTGGTGTATCTAAGGGAGATAGAGCAGTTAAGGCTTGAAAGACTGCGCCTTACAGGACAGCTTTGACAAATTGGTAGAAGATGGCAGCCGCCTTCAACCCAAAGTACAAGGAAAAGAATGGGCCCTCCAAATAATGGAATTCCTGACAGCCAAAGACATCTAGCAAGAAAAGGTCGTGATAGTTCAGCAAATAATAATAATAATAATCATCTTTATTTATATAGCGCCAACATATTCCGCAGCGCTTTACAGTTTAACAGTTTCAAAACACAAGTCATAAGTAACAACGTTAACAATACAATAATTAAAGCAAAATAAGACAACCCTGCTCGTGAGAGCTTACAATCTACAATGATTTGGGAGAGATACAAAGTACAGGTGTGTATTTACAATGGTGTATTTACAATGATGGTCCAGCCATCTTGAGGGAGTGAGGGATGGATGGAGATAGTGAATGAGCTACACATGCACACTTACACATAGAATGACTTTGATTAGTGAACGTGATAGGCCGCTCTGAACAAATGTGTTTTGAGGGAGCGCCTGAAACTATGCAAATTGTGGGTAGTCCTAATTTCTTGGGGTAGAGCATTCCAGAGGATTGGCGAGGCGCGGGAGAAGTCTTGGAGTCGGGAGTGGGAGGTACGTATTAGTCCAAGAAAAGGAAGAAAGGTCCAGCTCCAGAAATGTAAAATCCAGGATTTTTATTGTATCATGTTTAAAATACATTCATGGCTGCTTGTGGATAATGCATTGTGGTATAACCCTCAAGCATGCTTGAGGGTTATACCCCAATGCATTATCCACAATAGACCTGTAGTAGGTTTGCATGTGTATCTTATATATTTTTCTCTAATGCCACTAATAGTAAGGTATATAAGATCAAAGAGTTTTTAAATTGTAACTCAAACTATGTGGTTTATATAGCTGAATGTACTAAATGCGGTTTAAAGTATGCAGGATCCACCATCTGTAAATTAAAGGAGAGAACATGTGAACACCCATATGATGTTGGGTAAACTACTACTAGGAATGTTTTTATCTGTCAAAGCATTTTACTTCTGTTTATAACAGGGATTTATCTGGTTTGAAGATTCATGCAGCGGAGAGGACTAGAAGAGATTTATGAGGTGGAGACAGAGAAAAACCTTTAAGGAACCGAGAGGCACATTGGATATATATGCTTGATACACGTGTTCCTTTGAGAATAAATTAAAAAAAAAGGAATTTATGCTGTACTATTGAATTTTTATATATATTTCTATTATGTTATGTATTAATGTGTTCTTGTGTCTTTTCTTTTTTTTTTCCTCTTATTTTTCTGATTTTATTATTTTTGTATAAATTGTTCACTTCTGATTAGATCACCTGTGACAGAGTTTTATATGTGGTTCAGCTGATATTCCACAGCTACTCTGAGTCTAAGAGCATTTGTGCTCGAAACACGTACAGAGACCTGGAGAATATACCCATGCGGTGAACTTTGTTGCCGTTACTTGATCACAAGCAGCCATGAATGTATTTTAAACATGATACAATAAAAATCCTGGATTTTAAATTTCTGGAGCTGGACCTTTCTTCCTTTTCTTGGAGTCATTATACGTCCTGGCAGAGACGTGTCCGCGCTCAGAGCTTTTCAATAGTTCTTACGAACTTACAAGAGGTGAGCTGAAATTTATCTTTTTCAGTAGGTACGTATTAGTGCAGAGGTTAGTCGAAAGTCATTTGCAGAGCGCAAAGGTCAGTTAGGCCGATAGACAGAAATGAGGGAGGAGATGTAGGGGGGTGCTGCACTGTGGAGAGCTTGGTGGGTGAGAACACGTACTTTGAATTGGATGCTATAATGAATGGGCAGCCAATGTAAGGATGTGTCCGAGTACCGATTAGCCCAATAGATGACCCTGGCTGCTGCATTAAGTATGGACTGGAGAGGGAATAGTCGAGTAATGGGGAGGCCAATTAATAGAGCGTTGCAGCAATCCAAGCGGGAGTGGATCAATGCTACAGTGAGGGTTTTTGTTGTTTCCATGGTGAGAAAAGGGCAAATTTTAGAGATGTTCTTTAGGTGTAAGTAGCAAGAGTGGGCAAGAGATTGTATATGGGTTGTGACAAGGATGCCAAGAATCTGAAAATGGCAGTAGCCCATGTAGCGTACTAGATAGGTCAGACTCAGACCAGACAGTAGGCTCGACTGTGAGTCTCACAGCAGCACAAACCATTGGAGGCGGTCATGGATTGAGAGGTCGGGTAAAGGGGCGTGTTTGAGAGATGTGACTAAAAAGGGTCTGGTGACACGGACAGACTATGACTCAAGGGCTGAAGCCCAAGGCCAGACAGTAGTTATGGGTGCAAGGGAATTGTGCCTACATACTGACTGCTGGGCAGAGGCGTATCTAGGCTTTCTGGCACCCGGGGCAAGAATTCGGTTCGGCGCCCCCCCGCCCAAGTACATATGCGACTTGCACATTTAGCCATGTACCTGCGAGCTGCTCTTCCTAATGCTCTCAATGTTCAGTAAAAAACTGAGAGAAGCAGGAAGAGAAGCTCGTTGTCACAGGACCATACCTATGAAAATCGCATATGAGTGAAGTGTCCATGTGATGACTGCTGGAACCTGCAGAGCTGAGTCCTGACATTGCAGCTTCTGAATTCTCACAACGAATGCACTGCACACTTTTAGGATTCTCCCTTGCCGATGTACAGTCATGTCAGCACAAGTATGTGATTTATATACTTCTGGCCACATTCCGACTAGACGTGCCCGGCCTCGCTCTGTTCATTTTCATTGAGTGAGGCCACACACGTCTAGTCAGCATGTGACCGCATGTATGTAAATTACCGGCACGAGAGAAACCTAACAGCGTTCAGTGAGCACTGTGAGAATTCAGAAGTCTGCAGTCACATAGAATGACTGCAGACTCAGCACAGACCTGGACAACCCCTTTAATGTTCCTAACAAATAAAAACATGAGAATTAGTCAGTATCACAAATAACATTTACATCCAGGTACCTTATAGATGACGTCGTCTCTGCAGTCAGTCACCTTTTCTTCTAGACCCCATGATGAGTTTTCTCATCCACATCTCGTCTCTGCAGACTTCCATCTTCTCCGGTCTTCTGCAGCAAATCTCCACACGACGCCCTTAAAGATAGAAGTGTCATTATAATGCCCCTAAATAAAAATATCTGCAATATACTGTCGCCTCACACTATTCCCCTCTAGCATCCCACCTGTTCACCATACTGTCTCCTCATATATTTACCCCCTCACACATATCCCTGACTCCCCATACTGTGTACACTTACATTAACCCATTCGCTCCCCATACTGTCTGCACCAATCCCCCATACTGTTTCCTCATACATACTCTTTATTTTGTGTCCTCAAATCTCCCCACACATTAAATCCCCCCATCCCCAATCCCCCACACACATTAAGTACCCCCCATCCCCACTCCAAATCCCCCCCACACATTAAATAATCCCCCATCCCCACTCCAAATCCCCCCACACATTAACCCAATCCCCACTCATTAACCCCCATCAGCACTCCAAATACCCCCACCCCCACTCCAAATACCCCCACACATTAACCCCAACCCCACTCATTAATGCCCCCACACATTAACCCCCATCCCCATTCATTAACCCCCGCACACATTAACCCAATCCCCACTCATTAACCCCATCACCACTCCAAATCCCCCCACACATTAAATAACCATCTCCACTCCAAATACCCCCACACATTAACCCCCATCCCCATTCATTAACGCCCCCACACATTAACCCCCATCCCCATTCATTAACCCCCGCACACATTAACCCAATCCCCACTCATTAACCCCATCACCACTCCAAATCCCCCCACACATTAAATAACCATCTCCACTCCAAATACCCCCACACATTAACCCCCATCCCCATTCATTAACGCCCCCACACATTAACCCCCATCCCCATTCATTAACCCCCGCACACATTAACCCAATCCCCACTCATTAACCCCCATCACATTAAATAACCCCCATCTCCACTCCAAATCCGCCCACACATTAACCTCATGGCATCCCCACTCATTAACCCCCACACACATAAACCCCCATCCCCACTCTAAATACCCCCACACATTAACCGCCATCCCCTCTGCAAATCCCCCCCATCTCCACTCATTAACTCCCCCTCATCTCCCATCTTCGGTGGTTCTTCAGCTCCACAGGAGCACACTTGCCACCAGCGTTTGCTTTGGGCGCCGGGGAGTGACGTCAGCAGCGTGATCACATGACCTGATCACGATGCTGACGTCGCTCTGGCCCGGCGGTCAGAGCTTTATTTGTACTGGCGTCTGTATAGACGCCAGTACAATTGTTCCCGGACCCTGGGAGCCAGCACGCGCTCCTTCTCTGCGCCGGCTGTCAACTTGACAGCTGACACAGAGAACCGCCGACTCCCAGGCCGGGGGGGCGGCAGAACGCAGCCGCCAAGGAGGACACTGCGGACCGCTGCATTAGGCGGCCCGACTGCGCCCCCCTGCTGGCTGCGCCTGGGGCAACTGCCCCAGCTGCCCCCCCCTAGATACGCCCCTGCTGCTGGGGGCGGAGAAGGACTAACAAAGTGCATTGCTCACAGACAGGAATTTATTGACAGTGAAGGTCCTCTCAACTGGCAGGGCAAGACAACATGGGTGCCCTGTCTCGAGGCCCCTGGTTTATGACAAGTGTTCAACCCCACAAGATTGAACAGAGGGGAATATATGAGACAGTGACCAGCGTTATTGTGAATGGCTGGTAAGTGTTGCAGAAGCGGAGGTCATCTGCGCTGAAAGCCTAGAATGTTGCTCTGGGACCTGTAGTTCCACAAGCCTTGTTTAGTTTATAAGGGGATGGGCTTGCAGGATGGCCGGAGAGATGGGTGGGTCTGGCCAACCACCTACCTCTTATCAAGGAGTATCTCATGGGTTATAATGAGACTGTGGTTTGGTCACATGGTCTCTGTGTTGGAAGGTCCTGCAAGAGGACAGGTTTGCTGGAGAGCACATGTAGGAGGACAGGTGCCTGCAAAGTCCGAGTATGGGTCAGTGATCCCAGTACGGCAGTTCCTCTGTAAGCCAGGACTGACAAGAAGTCAGTGTGTGGAGTGGAGCTCCTGGGAGGTAACCTCGGACAAAATGGGTTGTATGAAAGGCAGACAGTTGTATCTGCTATTGAAACAGACTGGTGGTCGCCATATGTTTCATTGCTGTAATGAAATAGACCATATTTTATCCGGTTTAAGCTGTTTCTAAATAAACCGGATGGACTGCTTAAGTGGAGTGTTCCCCAACACATTCAGTGAGTGCTATCTCACAACACCTAGACTCACTGCGTATGACCAGGATCTATCCCACGTGCCAGTCCAGAGTGCACTAGTCCTGCTCAGCTTTGTGGAGATGAACTGTATACACCTAGACTCACTGCGTATGACCAGGATCTATCACATCTGCCTGTCCAGAGTGCGCCACTCCTGTTCAGCTTGGCGGGGATGAACTGGATAAACCTAGACTCACTGTGTATGATCAGGATTCTTCCCGCGTGCCAGTCCAGAGTGCACAACTCCTGCTCAGCTTGGTGAGGATGAACTGTATAACTCTAGACTCACTGCATATGACCATGATCTATCCCGTGTGCCAGTCCAGAGTGCACCACTCCTGCTAAGCTTGGCGGAGTGAACTGCATACACCTAGACTCATTGCATATGACCAGGATCTTTCCCACATGCCTGTCCAAAGCGCGCCACTCTTGTTCAACTTGGTCAGGATGAACTGTATACACCTAGACTCACTGCATATTCCAGGATCTATCCCCACTTACCTGTCCAGAGTGTGACACTCCTGCTCAGCTTGGTGAGGATGAACTGTATACACCTAGACTCACTGCGCATGACTAAGATCTATCCTGTGTGCCTGTCCAGAGGTGCACCACTCCTGCTCTGCTTAGTGAGGATGAACTGCATACACCTAGACTCACTGCACATGATGCTCTATCTTGCGTGCCTGTCCAGAGTGCATCACTCCAGCTCAGCTTCATGAGGATTAGCTGTATATACGTATCTAGACTCACTGCGTATGACCAGGAAGTATCCCTCGTGCCTCTCCAGAGTGCATCATTCCTGTTCAGCTTGGTTAGGATGAACTGTATACACATAGACTCACTGCATATGACCAGGCTCTATCCCATATGCCTGTCCAGAGTGTACCCCTCCTGCTCAGCTTGGTGTGGATAAACTGTATACACCAGGCCCCACTGCATGTGACCAAGATCTATTCTGCGTGCCTGTCCAGAGTGAGCTACTTCTGCTCAGCTTGGTGAGGATGAACTGTATACACTTAGACTCACTGCGCATGATGGGGTTTTGAGCCCGGACAGTGTTATTGACTTGGAGTGACAGTTTTCACACAAGTAGGCACATTTTTTTAGTTTATAACTATGCACCAACAACTATTTGTACAGAAAACATTAATATGATCATTGCTTGCAGAAGTCTGGGGTCAGGTTAAAATGCAATCTGCTAGTGTCAGGTTTCTTTTAATCCTCCTGTAGCACACATACTATAGTAGAATGTGGAAACAATAGAATATGAGAGGAATAGGGATATAACTTTTAAATTTGGGGATTTTAAGGGCTTTTTCTATGATATTGATAACATCTCCTTAGTATAGGTTATAAATTCGGATTACTGTAGGTTCAACACCCAGCCCTGCCACCAATCAGCTGTTACTAGTGTCAGCAATAGCCAAATGTAAATACGGTAGTTAAATCCCAAATTCAGCTATGAATTGGCTTTGCCAGGTATCATTCAACAATGGAGAAATCAACGTACACAACGCAATACAACTAAAATGACACAAGAAATTTGTCTGTATCTGAGCAAATTAAATATTTACAAAACCCCCAGGCTGGATTCATCTACGGATATTGTGGAAGTTGAGATGAGTAATTGACAGAACGCTGTATGTCATCTTCTTCAATTCTTGTAAGTTGGAGGATGGCTGACATGGTACTGATATTTAACAAAGGTAAGAAGGTGTATCCAAGCAAGTACTATCTGATAAGCCTGACATCAGTAGTGTGCAAGATGTTTTTATTCTCCATATTAAAGGGGTTGTCCACTACTTTAAATTAACCCCCTAATGTATCCCCCCGGGGCCCCTAATGAATTTTGTAAATACCTTATGTTGCGTACACTGCCTGTGAGCGGCGCTATCCGTTTTTATTTTTATTCTATTTTTACGGGGATATGGTACCCAGGGCCTGGAGGAGAGTCTCTATATAAGGCACCCATGTTATCATCAAGCCACGCCTCCTGACGAAGCTGCTTTTGGCAAAACGCGCGTCGAGGCTGCTGAGTGGGAATCCTGTAGGGGCACCTACCTTCACCTGCTAACACCATGACTTCAGGTCTAAAGGGGTTTTTTCCATTATAATGTAGGTTACCACTTATTAAATGAGAATAGGCCAATTGCATTACATAAACTTTTTGTGGTAGCCATATTACCATTTAACCTGACTATATATCCGGCTATGCTGTATATTTTGGTATTATAAAATCCTTTTAGGATAGTATTGGTGTCTGGGTTTTTTTTATTCATTGATCTGGTTGTTTCACTATATAGAATTGTGTATTAGCAAACCAGTCATATTGCACTATCTTTCTATTGAACCCCTAGGTCTATGTTCCTATTTTGTAGTCCCAGTTGTTTCTGTTATGTTGTCTCATACTAAATATCAGCTCTCACAGTTATTGTAATGATCTACTATTAAATATATTGTAAGTAGTTTTCCAATAAATTTTGCATTATTGATTAACATCTTTTTATGGTGACCTTATTTCTATGTAGTTAATTTACTTTTTAGATTAAGTGCTCACATTTTGGTTGCTTGATTAACACTCTTGTAGTGTCCACGAAACTATAGCTTCATATTTAGAGGATCAGCTTTGTTGGTGTATTACAACCTGTATTTTGGCTGCAAAATAGGTGATCAGGAAAAGAGTTGGGCTCCACATACATGCTGTAATCAATGTTCATCACACCTCACACAGTGGTTGAATGGGAAAATCAATGCCTTTTGCAGTGCCAATGGTATGGAGAGAGCCAACTGACCATACTACCAATTGCTACTTCTGCATGGTGCCTCCAATTGGGAAAGGAATTTCTAAGAAAAAGAAATGGACTATACATCCAGCACTTGTTGAACCACAGAAAATTCTGTTACCTCCATTGCATATCAAGTTGGGTCTCATGAAGAACTTTGTAAAGGCAATGGACAAAAATGCAGAAGAATTCAAGTATCTCATTTGTAAATTTCCAAGGTTGAGTGAAGCAAAGATAAAGGAAGGAGTCTTCATTGGTCCTCAGGTTCGTGTGCTTCTGCAAGATGAGGAGTTTCATGCTTTACTGCGTGGCAAGGAAAAGGCTGCATGGGTAGCATTCAAGTTAGTGGTAACAAATTTCCTTGGAAACACTAAGTCAGACAACTATAAAGAGCTGGTGGAAAATCTTCAGGTGTATCATAGTCTTGGCTGCAACATGTCATTAACCCCTTTCTGCCATATGACGTACTATCCCGTCCATGTGCCCTGGGACTTAATTCCCAGGGACGGGACAGTACGTAATAGCGATCAGCAGCGCACACGTGGTAAGCGCCGCTGATCGTGGCTGGGTGTCAGCTGATTATCAAAGCTGACACCGGCACTATGTGTCAGAGGCGGTCACGGACCGCCCCCGACATGTTAACCCCTGGCACACTGCGATCAAACACGATCGCAGTGTACCGGGGGTTTAGGGAAGCATCGGGAGGGAGGGGGCTCACTCCGTGCTTCCCTGAGACCCCCACAGCAGCGTAATGTGCAGCGCTGCTGTGGGGGTCTCCTTTCCTGCAGGTCCTCGATTCCAAAATGGCGGCGGGGGCCTGCAGGGAGCTGGCTTCCTCAGTGCCTGCAAAGTGCAGGCACGAGGAAGCCTTCTGCACTGCCTGTGACAGATCGCTGATCTGTCACAGCGATCTGTGATGTATCAGATCAGCGATCTGTCTCATGACAGTTATGTCCCCCCTGGGACATTGTAACAAAGTAAAAAAAAAAAAAGTGTACAAATAATTTATTAAAAAAATCGCTAAATAAAAAAAAAAAAAAAAATTCCCTAATAAATTCATTTTTTGGAAATAAAAAAAACCCAAAACAATAAAAGTACACATATTTGGTATCGCTGCGTCCATAACGACCCGCCCTATAAAACGTCCCATTAGTTAACCCCCTTAGCGAACTCCTTAAAAAATCAAAATAAAAAAATAAAGCTTTATCATCATACCGCCAAACAAAAAGTGCATTAACGCGCGATCAAAAAGACGCATATAAATAACCATGGTACCGCTGAAAACGTCATCTTGTCCCGCAAAAAACGAGCCACCATACAGCATCATCAGCGAAAAAATAAAAAAGTTATAGCTCGCAGAATAAAGCGATGCAAAAATAATTATTTTATATAAAATTGTTTTCATTGCATAAAAGCGCCAAAACATAAAAAAAGACATAAATGAGGTATCGCTGTAACCGTACTGACCCGAAGAATAAAACCGCCTTATCAATTTTACCGCAGGCGGAACGGTGTAAACACACCCCCCAAAAGAAATTCTTGAAATGCTGGTTTTTGTTCATTCTGCATCCCAAAAATCGGAATAAAAAGCGATCAAAAAATGTCATGTGCCCAAAAATGGTACCAATAAAAACGTCAACTCGTCCCGCAAAAAATAAGGCCTCAAATGACTCTGTGGGTCAAAATATGGAAAAATTATAGCTCTCAAAATGTGGTGATGCAAAAACTATTTTTACAATAAAAGCGTCTTTTAGCGTATGACAGCTGCCAAAAATAAAAACCCGCCATAAATAGTAATCAAACCCCCCGTTATCACCCCCTTAGTTATGGAAAAATAATAAAATTAAAAAAATGTATTTATTTCCATTTTCCAATTAGGGTTAGGGCTAGTGTTAGGGCCAGGGTTATGGGTGTGTTGGGGTTAGGGTTGGAGTTAGAATTGGGGGGTTTTCACTGTTTGGGCACATCAGGTGCTCTCCAAACGCAACATGGCATCTGATCTCAATTCCAGCCAATTCTGCGTTGAAAAAGTCAAAGGGTGCTCCTTCCCTTGCAAGCTCTGCCATGTGCCCAAACAGTGTTTTACCCCACATATGGGGTATCAGCCTACTCAGGACAAATTGCAAAACAACTTTTGGGATTCAATTTCTCCTGTTACCCTTAGGAAAATAAAAAATTGGGGGCGAAAATATCATTTTTGTGGAAAAAAATGATTTTTTTATTTTCACGCCCGGGCGTTATAAACTTCTGTGAAGCTTTGGGGGGTTCAAAGTGCTCACCACACATCTAGATAAGTTCCTTAGGGGGTCTAGTTTCCAAAATGGGGTTACTTGTGGGGGGTTTCCACTGTTTAGGTACATCAGGGGCTCTCCAAAGGCAACATGACACCCGCAGACCATTCCATCAAAGTCTGCATTCCAAAACGTCACTACTTCCCTTCCGAGCCCTGACGTGTGCCCATACAGTAGTTTTATCGCACATATGGGGTATCCGCGTACTCAGGACTAATTGGACAACAACTTTTGGAGTCCAATTTCTCCTGTTACCATTGGGAAAATAAAAAAATTGGGACTAAAAGATCATGTTTGTGGAAAAAATACGATTTTTTTATTTTCACGCCCGGGCGCTATAAACTTCTGTGAAGCCCTTGGGGGTTCAAAGTGCTCACCACACATCTAGTTAAGTTCCTTGGGGGGTCTAGTTTCCAAAATGGTGTCATTTGTGGGGGATTTCCACTGTTTTGGTACATCAGGGGCTTTCCAAACGCGACATGGTGTCCGATTTCAATTCCAGCCAAAAAAGTCAAATGGCGCTGCTTCCCTTCCGAGATCTGCCATGCGCCCAAATAGTCGTTTACACCCACAAATGGGGTATCAGCGAACTCAGGACAAATTGCACAATAACTTTTAGGGTCCTGTTACCCTTGGGAAAATAAAAATTGGGGGTGAAAAGATAGTTTTTGTGGAAATAATATTATTTTTTAATTGTACAACTGTACGTTATAAATTTTTGTGAAGCCCTTGTGGGTTCAAAGTTCTCACCACATATCTAGATAAGTTCCTTGGGGGGTCTAGTTTCCAAAATGGGGTTACTTGTGGGGGGTTTCCACTGTTTAGGTACATCAGGGGCTCGCCAAACGTGACATGGCGTCCGATCTGAATTCCAGCCAATTTTGCATTGAAAAAGTCAAACGGCGCTCCTTCCCTTCTGAGCTCTGCCATGCGCCGAAACAATGGTTTCCCCCCACATATCAGTTATCAGCGTACTCAGGACAAATTGCACAATAACTTTTGAAGCCAATTTCTCCTGTTGCCCTTGGTAAAATAAAAAAAATTGGACCTGAATAATTTTTTTGTGAAAATAAGTTAAATGTTCATTTTTTTTAAACATTCAAAAAATTCCTGTGAAGCACCTGAAGGGTTAATAAACTTCTTGAATGTGGTTTTGAGCACCTTGAGGGGTGCAGTTTTTAGAATGGTGTCACATTTGGGTATTTTCTATCATGTAGACCCCTCAAAGTGACTTCAAACGTGACGTGGTCCATAAAAATAAAATGGTGTTGCAAAAATGAGAAATCACTGGTCAACTTTTAACACTAACTTCCTAACAAAAAAAAATTTTGGTTCCAAGATTGTGCTGATGTAAAGTAAACATATACAGAAACAATTAACCCCTGTCTGACCAGAACAGGCCAAAGACAAACCCCATCCTGGATCATGACAAAATCGGCCATAAAGAGATGTCAGCAAATGTAAAACTACTGATAAAGTGCCAGAGTGCAAAAATAAGACAATTTACAAGAATTACAAAATTTAGGGCAAATCACAGCCAATATTAAATCTAATATATAAAGCTCAAAGTGTGCATGTGTGTATGTACGTATGTGTGTGTGTGTGTGTGTGTGTGTGTGTGTATGTCCGGGATAAGCATTCGCACCGTCGCAGCTACAGCCACAAAATTTGGCACAGTCACACGTCTGGACCCCGAGAGCGTCCTAAGCCATGTTGTGAGGCGAAATTTTAACCCCGCGCGTTCCAATTCACCAAACAATTTTGCCCCCCATCTACATAATGGGGAAAAAGTGTGTGCGTGTCAAGCCCCGACCCTCATTATGATGTCATAATGCCCCTATTTGCATACTGGGGAAACAGTGTGTGCGTATCAAGCCCCGCCCCTCATTATGATGTCATAATGGTTGACTATGGGATGGAGGATGTGTGATGGGTATATGGGCACTGGACTATGGGATGGAGGATATGTATGACGGGTATATGGGCACGGGACTATGGGATGGAGGATGTGTGATGGGCATATGGGCACTGGACTATGGGATGGAGGATATGTATGACGGGTATATGGGCACGGGACTATGGGATGGAGGATATGTATGATGGGTATATGGGCATGGGACTATGGGATGGCGAATATGGATGATGGGTATATGGGCATGGGACTATGGGATGGAGAATATGGATGATGGGTATATGGGCATGGGACTATGGGATGGAGAATATGTATGATGGGTATATGGGCATGGGACTATGGGATGGAGAATATGTATGATGGGTATATGGGCATGGGACTATGGGATGGAGGATATGTATGATGGGTATATGGGCACGGGCCTATGGGATGGAGGATGTGTGATGGGTATATGGGCACGGGTCTATGGGATGGAGGAAGTGTGATGGGTATATGGGCACGGGCCTATGGGATGGAGGATATGTATGATGGGTATATGGGCACGGGCCTATGGGATGGTGGATATGTATGATGGGTATATGGGCATGGGACTATGGGATGGAGGATAATTATAATTTGTTATAACTAACCACAGTTAGTTACTATGCCCGCGCAGCGTCGGGCTCTTCAGCTAGTTAAACAATCAAGTGCCAATGCGAAGTATCCAAAAGTCAAATCCAAAAGTCTCAAAAATTGAGATCAGTGTGTTAAATTTAAACTGTATATATCATAGTGGGTCTTTAGGTAAATAGAAGTTAAATATACCAAACTATACAATGCCAGTGCAGAAAAGGCACACAGGTAGATAGAAGTTAAATATACCAAACTGTACAATGCCAGCGCAGAAAAAGCACACAGAGAGCATGCAGTGCCAATAGTATGGCTTAAAATCTACCGAACTATACAATGGCAGTGCAAAAAAAGCACACAGAGAGCATACAATTATACATATAATTTCATTTTCTTCTTTTTCTTTATCCTTCCTTTCTAGGATAGAGAACTTCCTAAACCGAACAGAGAACTTATTTTTATATAGAAAAAGAAAAAGAAAGAAGAAAAAGAAGAAAAAGAAGTACTTTTACTTCACTATATATTTAATATGAATATTGTATTTATGTACACTTCACCTTATCTTGTATTGTATATAACAACCGTATTATGTATATATGGTTGTCTACTCCACAGTCACTTATATCCACCTTATATCCATTTATATTCACCCCATACTTTATGTTTATTCTATAGTCACTTATATCCACGTTTTATCTAAGATAGCTCAGAGTATGTGGGTGTTGGCAGTAGTATTATTTCATTATTATTTTATTATTTTTTATTATTGTCACCCCATATATTATTTATTCTTTATTTTTTATTATTTATTTATTCATTATTTATAATTTTTTATTTTCTATTTTTTGGTATTATTTTTTATTTATTATTTTCTATTATTTTCATTTATTTTGCTTTATTTAATTGTATTTCTTTTTTATTCTTTTCTATTAATTAATCTTTTAAGTATCATGATTTAATTATTCATTACTATCTAGTACTGTATGTATTCATTTATATTGCATTTTATAGTTTCTTCATTATATTATATTTTCTTTTTCTTTTTCCCTATCTTGTATTTATCACAGTCTCATCTAATAATTTTCACACTGATCGCTATATCTATTTAGTGTAGGTTATTCTTCTATTGCGTATATAATATAATATTTTATGATCATTTATTAGGACCTTCTCTTCTATTTTTCTATTTACCAACAAGGACCTTTCAGTCACCTGACCTATTTCCACCAATGATAGAGCGCCGCGTAGAACCCGCACTGACGTCAGCGTCCTGGGGATCTTAGCCTGCCGCATCCATGTCCCCTGTGTCTGCGATATTCATTCGCAGCCGCGTGGATCACGTGGGGCGGAGGGGTGAGATACCCTGGTGACGTCTGATGTCGGGGCGCGTCAGATCGTTCCGTACTCTCTCCCATTGGCCCTGTACGATATAAATACCTACCCTCTTTTGGATAACGCCACCCCCTGACGAAGGCAGACGCCGAAACGCGCGTCGGGGTCGGGCGCATCCTGGGAGTCTTGCACCACGGACATTAGGTAATTATTGGGTGCTTTTGCAATATGCATTCTTATATTCTTTATACATAGCACAATGTACTGAGGCTTGTAGCATGCGGCCACTTGGCCTGTAGCACACCAGTGTGTATTGATGATTAATCCATCAGTCTATTAACCCCTTTTCTTTATATTGGCATTGGCCTGCAGTACATGTGTATATAGAGATTTCATATACTACTTTTTTTGCATTGGCATCGTATGCTCTCTGTGTGCTTTTTTTGCACTGGCATTGTATAGTTTGGTAGATTTTAAGCCATACTATTGGCACTGCATGCTCTCTGTGTGCTTTTTCTGCACTGGCATTGTACAGTTTGGTATATTTAACTTCTATCTACCTGTGTGCCGTTTCTGCACTGGCAATGTATAGTTTGGTATATTTAACTTCTATCTACCTAAAGACCAACTACGATATATACAATTTAAATTTAACACAGTGATCTCAATTTTTGAGACTTTTGGAGACTTCGCATTGGCACTTTATTGTTTAATTTAATATTGGCTGTGATTTGCCCTAAATTTTGCAATTGTTGTAAATTGTCTTATTTTTGCACTCTGGCACTTTATCAGTATTTTTACGTTTGCTGACATCTCTTTCTGGCTGATTTATTGCTGTATATATATTTTTTGGATATTTATCCATGATTATATAAAATCATATTTTTTCCATGTGCAATATGTAGGTGCTATATTGATTCCCAGTATTGCCCTTTCCTTTTTGGTATTTGTGTTTCCACCATTTTGTATGTGATTTAATTATGTGAATAAAATATTTATTGTATTGCAAATATTGGACACCATTGTGATTCGATTTCTTTCGTATTTGATTTGTTCTTCTTTTTTCCGATTTGTCTTTCAAATTCGTCCATTTGTGCACAAAATTGGATTATTGTGTTCCATATTTTACAATATGTATTTAGAAAGGATATGCACATCTGTCTTGAATTTTCTAAGGTTGCAAACCAAGACTGACAAACCCAACCCTTTGCTGCAGGGTTTTTACAAGGAATCTGTGGCCATAGAAAGCGGACCACCCCACTACCATCCTGTAGTCGGCTTCAAGAATGAAAGCCCATGGCGAGTTTTCTTAAATTTGACTTGGACAAATCACATGCCCAAGACCAAACTTACTTTTATTTTGCAGTGCAATCACAGCTATGCCTGTGAATGCAATGCACTCCCGCGCCCTCAATACGCTTCTGTGCGCATCCTGAGGGACACATACCGACCCTCACAGATAACACCAGTCACTGCCTCACAATATGTATATGAGCAATTGGACAAGTGTTTTAAAAGTAGAAAACCCCTTTAATAGCAAAGCTAGTAAGTGTGCAGTAACAACCTTTCCAGAAAATCCTTAAGTGACAGAGTGTAACCAAAGAAAAGATTTCATGTAGTGATCAAATAAGAAAGACTTCAACAGCCGTGTCCCAAATTGCTACATAAACTGCTCTTGCTATTTTAAAGGGAAGGGCTTGGTCTGAAGTAACAAGAACGGGGCAACAAATGAAAACAAAACCTTTTCTAGTCTCAGTTTTTAGAACCTTCAACACGTGAACAAAACCTCTGCACTTTTGCAATGATTTTTTTCAAGCCTCAAATCTCTTCCAGGCCTCGGTAATGCTGGCCAGACCATGCATGTGGACTTCTAAAAGCACAAATATTTATTTTTCCCTTTGGCTTGCCAGCCCTGTCAAAGACAATTTAATCTGAGATACTGTGGCAATTAGATGTTCTTGGATTACCCCGGCGGAAGTGGTGATCTTGGGAGAGGCAGCGACCAGGCTCTGGGTTTATACTCTGGCAACAATCTGAATATGACTCTCAATCCTGGATTTTATACTACTGCCAGAAAGGAGAATGCACAAAAAAGGGTTTCATTATTTGGGGGACAGAATTATTATTGGCTTTATATTAGAGGTTACAAATGGTGACACATAGTTAATTATTTTTTGCTTCACACCTCATTTTTAGCCACTACATAATGTATGGAACTGTGCCGTGTGAAGAATAAAGGTAGTTCTGCGTGCCTTTGTCTACCACGCACAGCTCCCTATTTTACCTGCTATGGTTGTGCCTGGTGATCACATGAATGGGACTGATCTGCAGCAAGCCGGTCCCTTCAGTCAAATGATACCCCATACACATTCATGCTCACTTTGGCTAGGAGTCGGGAGAGTTTGGATGATGGGAACATGCCTGTACCCAAACTTGTGCAGGAGAGCCATCACTCATTCTTGCACTTTGCTGACATTATGTCCACCACACTTTGATTGACAAACCCAAGTAAAATAAGAGATGCTCCATAGTGCGAATCGGCATGAAGCTGTGGGCAAACTCACTCACCCGAATAGCCTCTGAGCATAAAGGCACAACACTACATAGTGCTCATAATGTGGATCACCCAATGGATGTGGCCGCTACTCCACTTGCTGAACCCAAAAGTCCCAGGCTCAATAGGAAGTTACATAGAACTAAGAACATGCAGTGTTTCATCAGCACTGCCTAGGTCTACATAACTATAATCCGAGGAAATTAAAAATTACAACTTTTATAAACAATGCATTTCAGAGTTGATCCTACTCCTTCATCCAGTACACTCATCCTTGCATTTGGTCAATCAAGGTAGGGTGGGTGTGATCCCAGCAAACTAGCATATGCAAGGAAAAGAAGAGGGCAGCTTGTTCTCCTTCTCCAGAGGAGTAATGATACTCCGAAACTAGTACGGATATAGGATCGAAGAGTTTAAACTCCAGTTTTGCAGTAATTACATAATCACTTCTTTATAATAAATACATGATTACAATTGCTATCAGGAGGATGATACAACACTCCTAGCACATTATGGGGGTAAATTCTACAGTCAGGTTCCCTTTAAGAACCAAGCTAATGGCTGTGGTCAGTATATTCAGGTCTGTCGGTCAAACTTTTTTATCATTGCAAACTATTTCTAAATCAGTGTTCTGGCTAATGTTAATGTATGGTTTTGGTAGAAAGTCATCTCTTTTAATTTAGAAATACTGTAGCCTTCCCGTGAGAACACAGACTATTATATGATAGAAGAATGACTTAAGAGAGGTCACAACACAAATTCCCATGTCAGATTTAGAGCAGTAGGGAAATATGGCACCAATTTCACAATTTGATGTTACCAAGCTGCATGGATTTACTTTCACATCATTGATCCCATGTTTTACTTTTGTTTCCTAAAAATAGGAAAATTAGTAACATAAGTCCTAATAACAATTCTATTTAAGTTATCTACTAAAAAAATAATTGTTTTAAGGTTGCAAGTCTAGAAAGGGTTGAAACTGAATATCCTTGTCACACCATTTTAATTCATTTTTATTTTAACTAAATTGATTCAAAATTCTAATAATTAATTTCAGATTATATCTTTATAGTAATTAAGAGACCCAAATCCCTTAATTCCTCATCCATATACTTGACACTATATGGACCCGTGTCAACACTCAACAAAATTAGTTTGTTAAAGATCCTATTCCAAATAGGTGTTAATATAGAGTAGGCTCCCCCCCCCCCCCGTACCTCTAACAACCGCCACTCCTTTGGAGATCAAACATACTGTTAGCACCACATTGGATCCATGCTCTGACAGGCAGGGTCTCCGACGTGTCGCTTCACTCACCCATGCTGCAGATAGTACTTCCTATCCCCAAGTCCTTCATGTTTTCAGACAGATCTCTAGCCATGTCATTAGGGCATTCATGCGTGCGCTCCTGCCTTCTTAAAGGGTCAGTGCGTGCACTTGCTATTTCCTCCACAGCCAATGGCTGTGGGACATTATGTATATATTGCTTCCTCCCCATTGGGGAGGTGCCTGAGCAACCTACCTGTTTACAGTCTATGTTGTGTAAGGTCGCATACCAGTGCAAGTCCTGTTCGCTGTACCGTGATGCAAATCCTGCCTGCTGCACTCTGACGCAAACTCTGTCTGCTGCACTCGGATACAAACTTGGTCAGCTGCACTCTGATGCAAGCTCTGCTTGCTGCTTCATCCAGTCTGTCCTTCTGGGTCCAGCTGCTGTGCGACCGTTGGTCTGTCTGGGAGTGGCACCTGGCTGTCACGTGCCCGGTCCTGAGTGACATGGCCAGCAGACCGGTAACTAATACAACAGGACGCGGCACGTGTAATTGTCCTATGTGACGCGGCCCGCAGACTGGTAACTAATACAATAAGACAAGGTAATAGGGAAAACCTGGGTAACAATAACAATGGTGGCCCTGCGATAGGGAACGGGGACGTGGAGACCTCCTGCACTCCCCTGAGTCAGTGTCTCTACACTCCTTACGTTCCCTAGGCTGGTTCCGCACCGGGCGCCGATCAGGAACTTAAAAACGCTGACTCGCCCTGCACCTAAACCCTCACTAGGGAATTGGTCGGTGCGGAGACTAATCCCACCACTGCACTAAACACACATAAGGAAAAGTGACAAAACAGGGGAACACCACTTAGCTTTGCTCTGTTGCTTACGCTCCTAGCAACAGAGCCCACCACCTGCGTGCATCTTTTCCTCCACCGTGTCCAACATCTGGGTGCACTGTCCAGCAACAGAGTCCAGCACCTGAGTGCAGCTGTCCAGCCACGGAGTCCAGCATCAGAGTGCAGCTTCCAGCAAAAGAGTCCAGCAACTGACTGCAGCTCTACACCATAGCTGCCACTCCACCAAGCTTTGCAAAAATTCTTCACTGACACCATAGCTGCCACTCCACCATGCTTTCCACGAACTCCTCGCTGACACCATAGCTGCCACTCCAGCTAGTTGTCCTGGACTCTTCTCAGCACCATAGTGCAGCCTTAGAGCAAACAGAGTCCATCACCTCCCTGCAGCTGTCCAGAAACAGAGTCCAGCAAATGAGTCCAGCTTTTCTGCCAAAGAGTCCAACATTTTGAGTCCAGCTTTCAGCAACCGAGTCCAGCATCCTGAGTGCAGCTCTACACCATAGCTGCCACTCCATCAAGCAATGTCAGCCCTCCTTGCAGACACCATAGCTGACACTCCACCAATCCATGCCAGCCCTCCTTGCAGACACCATAGCTGCTACTCCAGCACTCTGACTGGGCTGCCCGGGACTCTCCTTCAGCTCCATTCTTCACCCAGGCTTGCTTGCAAATGAGGAACTATCACCAAAAGTGATTAACACACCTGATACTCTTTTATAGAGCAAACACACCTGCTATATAATCATATGCACAAACTAAGGTAACCAGAGTGCAATGACCCTAATGGCCACCGGGGGAAAACTAAAGCGGAAATCACCACAGTGCAATGACCCTAATGGCCACCGGGGGGGGCAAAACCACCTTTGGCACACAGCCAAAGGAAAAAAAAAAGGTTACTTTGTGCATTTAATCTGTCAAATCCAACCTGGATCATGACACTGGCGTTCATCGGGAGCCAAATCTACAAATCTAACCATCAGAGGCTCTAGTGAACAGTCAGGTGAACGCTTAGTCACGCCCCTCCAGGCTCTCCGCGGCCTGTTGCATAGAGGTTCGACTAACCACGTCCGTGACACATACCTCACTTTTCTGGGATGACATAAGAATCTGGAGTTAGTGTCATGATCCCAGTGCGGGTTTTTGAGCTGCACACCGGGGGTTAATGTCTGGAGCTCTGTGCAGGTTTTGACCTGCACACTTGGGGTTAATGATTGTGGCCTCTTTCTGGTTCTGGGAGAGCTTCATAAACCTCTGGGTAGCTTCAATCCCTGCCAGTTATACTTTTGCCATTGGCCTAGTGTGCTGACCCCCGTGTGCCTGTTTGTTGCTATAGCTTGTTTATATGGTTCTGACCCGATTCTGTTTCCCGTTGTGAGTTTGCCTGTTGATTTTGTACTGCGTTATTATCTGTGTATGACTCATTGCATGTGACCTGACTACTCTCTGCTCGCCCCTCTTGTACCTTGCAACTATCTGTGTATGACTCATTGCATGTGACCTGACTACTCTCTGCTCGCCCCTTTGGTACCCTACAGCTATCTCTGTGTGTGACTCATTGGCTACGTCCTGACTATTCTCACTGTCTATTCCCCTTGGTAACTTTGTCTCGCAGTTACTCTGCTAGGAATTATCTTGCAGCTCCTAGCTCTGTGGAGTTTAGGCCACGCCCCCAGCAGTCACGTGCTTCAGGTCCTGCAGCTCTGAAGTACGCATCTATTCGGTTGCTGCCCGCTCCACAGGTAGCTTTGAGCACTGTTCGCTTTACTCAGGACACGTGCACTGGCTCAGTGAGCAAGTTCAGTGCGGTGTCTCTGACAGTTGGTCTGTGATCTATTTGGTGAATTTGCATGGGCCACTGCCTTGAGGCTCAGCAATTCTAGAGAAGTGTTTCTCATCTAACTCCAGTCTTCAAGTGTTCACACATAGGTCATATTTTCAGGTTTTCCAGTAATTGCCAGAGATCTTCTCTCTATAGAATATCCTCAAAGTGTGGCCATATGAGAAATCCCCACTCCCCCCACACACGACAGGTCATCTTGGCTTCGCATTCATGCATCAGCGACATAGGATAAAGCATATTTCACTCTCCTCAGGTGGCAGCTTACACACGTGGTCAAAATTGTTGGTACCCCTCGTTTAATGACAGAAATACCCACAATGGTGACAGAAATAACTTGAATCTGACAAAAGTAATAATAAATCAAAAATCTATTAAAATGAACAAATGAAAGTCAGACATTGCTTTTCAACCATGCTTCCACAGAATTTAAAAAAATAAAACTCTTGAAATAGACCTGGACAGAAATGATGGTACCCCTGAAAATAATGTGACAAAAGGGACATGTTAAATCAAGTTGTGTCCACTAATTAGCAACACAGGTCTCTACAATCTTGGAATCAGTGAGTGGGTCTTTACAGAAGGCTACACACACTCACTGTGCTGTTTGGTGACATGGTGTGTATTACACTCAACATGGACCAGAGGAAGAGAAGCAAAGAATTGTCTCAGGAGATTAGAAAGAAAATTATAGACAAACATGTTAAAGGTAAAATTTAAAAGGCCATCTCTAAGCAGCTTGATGTTTCTGTGACTACAGTTGCACATATTATTCAGAAATTTAAGCTCTATGGGACTGGAGCCAACCTCCCTGGACGTGGCCACAGGAGGAAAATTGATGACAAATCAAAGAGATGGATAATAGAAATGGTAACAAAAAAGCCCAGGAAAACTTCTAAACAGATTAAAAAGTGAACTTCAAGCTCAAGGAACATCAGTGTCAGATTGCACCATCCGTCGTTGTATGAGCCAAAGTGGAAAATGAAGCATATCAAGAAAAGAACACTGTCCCTACTGTGAAACATAGAAGAGGCTCTGTTTTGTTCTTGGGCTGCTTGGCTGCATCTGGCACAGGGTGTCTGGAATCTGTGCAAGGTACAACGAAATCTCAAGACTATCAAGTGATTATAGAGAGAAATGTGCTGCCCAGTTAGGGAAATATAATGAAATAAAGAAAATATATTTATTTTCATTTTCCCATTAGGGTTGGCATTAGAATTAGGGTTGGAATTTGGGTTAGGGGTGGGATTAGGGTTAGGATTAGGGTTGGGATTAGGGTTAGGGGTGTGTTGGGGTTAGGGTTGGAGCTAGAATTGACTATGTAGGCACTTCAGTGGGTCTCCAAACGTGACATGGCGCCACCATTGATTTCAGCCAATTTTGGGTTCAAAAAGTCAAACAGTGGTTTACCCCCCAAAAAAATGGGGCATCAGCGTAGTCAGGACAAATTGCACACCAACTTTAGGGGTCTAATTTCTCCTGTTAACCTTGGGAAAAAAAAATTGGTGGATAAAAAAAATCACTTTTGTGGAAAAAAAAAAGATTTTTTATTTTCACAGCTCTCCGTTATAAACTACAGCTCATGAAGGGGCCTTCTGAGCCTTGAAAGCTTGCAAATATAATTTCTCTGGTTAGCCAAGAAAGGTATCACTCCTTGAATACTGTGAGAATCATGTGGGAATAGTGGATGAGGGCAGGTATATCTCGCCCAGATACCTTTCCTATGTGGCCTAGTCTGGTCAGTATCTCACCTAGTTACTAATGAATAATGGGAGGGCGGATATAAAAAGGATGCCAGGTGGTTGTGTGAGTGTCTCAGCCTGGGAACACAGAGAGCCTGTCTGTGTGAGAGACACACGTGAGTGAAAGCAGTGCCCACTGCAACTGTGGTTTGGCTGGATGGGAGAAGCCCGCCAGTTGGTAGTTAGGTTGTACTTTGTTTAGTTAGTGCCGGACAGGCAAGGATTTTATGTTTTTTCCTTTATGCATTGCTTTCACATTTAATAAACCTGACCCAGTGTCAGTTATACCCGGACCCTGGCGGTGAGCCTGAGTTTCATGCTGAACGCACGTGACCTTTGACCCCAGCAAAGGCGATCCCGGAGTGTTTTATCACATTGTGGTGGAGAACGCGGGCACCACGTGGGAAGCATGAGCATGGAGGATGTGGTGAAAGCGCTGGTACAGTCCACCGCCGTCCAGCAAGAAGCTAATCGGGTGATGAGTTGGTGGACATGACAGCTACCAATTATTCGCTTCTCCAGCAGGTGGCGCAGCGCCTGGCAAGCTTACCTGAGGTTAACCTGGAAGCCGAGTCGAGAGTGATTCATGTGAGTCGGTACTGGCAAAAGATGACGACCGAAGATGACGTCGAGGCATACCTGACCACATTTGAACGGACGGCGGTGCGAGAAAAATGGCCGAAGGCACGATGGGCCGGCCTGATTGCCCCGTTTCATTCCGGTGAAGCCCAAAAGGCTTATTATGACTTAGAACCTGAAGCCGCGCAGGACTTTGACAAACTGAAAGCCGAGATCTTGGCCCGGCTAGGAGTGACGACCGCTGTCCGTGCACAGAGAGTGCATCAATGAACTTATCAGCCGGATAAACCACCGCGGTCACAGATGTTCGACCTGATCCACGTGACGAAGAAGTGGCTACAACCCGAGGTGTTGACAGCGCCAGAGATAATCCAGAGAGTCGTCATGGACAAATACCTGAGAGCTCTCCTGCCAGCCCTGAGGAAGTGGGTAAGCCATGGAAATCCTACGACGGCAGATCAACTGGTGAATCTGGTTGAACGTTACTCCGTGGCGGAAGGACTCCGAGACGACGCTACCCCACCTCGTTCTTCATCATCTCCACATGGAACCGGTAAGACTGTTCCAGGGAGTAGGGGAGAAGGAAAAATCCCTAAGAAAGTGGGGGAGGAAAACGGGACTGCCCGCACTGCGAGGCCGAGAGTAACGAACTATGATCTAAGCAAGGGGCCCGTTAGGTGTTTCCGCTGCCAAGAGATGGGCCACATTGCTGCGAACTGTCCGGTCACTGCTGAACCCATGCAGTGCGATGTCACAGACTCTAAAAACCGCATGTCTATGGTTGCACGGGTAGTGAGTGTGAATGCTGGTCAAAAGGATGTGGAAAAACACTTGTGTGATTTAACTGTTGATGGAATAAATGTGGTGGCATTGTTAGACTCGGGAAGTGTGGTGACTCTGGTGAAGGCCAGTCTGGGGACAGCCCTGACTGGACCATCAGACAAATTTTCTGTAACGTGTGTGCATGGAGACACCTGCTCGTACCTCACCACGGTCATATGCATTACTACTTCCTATGGGTCTGTGTAACATAAAGTGGGACTCGTCCCTGCGTTATTGCATGATGTTATCTTGGGCCGGGATTTTCCCCACTTCTGGCAATTGTGGGAGAATCAGTTGATACCCCAGGGTAATAGTGTACATGATTCTTCTCCCAGGGCACGTGTGGGTCCCGAACCCCTGGAAGAGGTCTCCCCGGAAGACTCGGGGGAAGAGTCTGCTGGACATGACCTGCAGTTCCCGTTTTCAGTCATGGCGGGTGATACGGAGGAGACCGGGGAAGAGGAGAAGGCCGACAGCCGTCCACCTCCCCGTTTGCCGGATTTGGAAGTTCAGAAAGATGACTTCCAAAGCGAGCAAATAAAGGATCCTACCCTTTCTCAGGCTAGGACAAATGTAAAAGTGATAAATGGGGTACCCGTAGAACCTGGCTCTAGGCTGGCATATCCTTACATGGTCCTGGAGAATGATTTACTATATCAGATAGAGAAAAAGGGGGAAGACACGGTTCAACTATTAGTTGTGCCCAAACTCTACCGGAGGCAGGTGCTGGACCTGGCCCACAGACATGTGATGGGAGGTCACCTGGGAGTTCAGAAAACCACCGAAAGGATATTACACTGCTTTGTTTGGCCAGGCATGCATCACGATATTCGTGTATATTGTGAGTCTTGTCCTGACTGCCAAGCCTCTGCGCCTAAGCCCCGGTTCTGTAGCCCTTTGGTACCCCTACCTATTATTGAGGTCTCGTTTGAGAGGATTGGGATGGATTTAGTTGGGCTCCTTCCACGGTCTGCACGTGGACACCAACATATCCTGGTCCTCTTGGATTATGCCACTCGTTACCCGGAGGCCATCCCGTTGCGTAACACGGCCACCCAGACGATTGCCAAGGAACTGGTGCATGTGTTTAGTCGGGTCGGTATACCAAAACAGATACTCACCGACCAGGGGACTCCCTTTATGTCCAGGGTAATGAAGGAGCTCTGCCGGTTGTTACAAATCGAACCGTTATGCACATCCGTGTATCACCCTTAAACAGACGGGTTGGTCGAACGGTTCAATAAAACTCTGAAGCAGATGCTGAGAAAGGCGATAGACAAGGATGGGAAGACCTGGGACTATTTACTTCCGTATTTGCTTTTCGCCATCAGGAAAGTGCCCCAGTCTTCCACGGGATTCTCGCCTTTTGAGTTATTGTACGCCCGACGTCCTCGCGGACTGTTAGACGTCGCCAAAGAAACCTGGGTCAGGTCACTCCGTTTAAAACGGTGATAGATCACGTATCGCAAATGCAGGACCGTATTGCGGCTATTATGCCTATCATCAAAGAACACATGATGTAGGCTCAAGGAGCCCAAAAAAGAATCTATGATAGGGGTGCCAAGATCCGTACGTTTGCACCCGGAGATAGGGTGTTGATCCTGGTTCCTACGGTGGACAGTAAGTTCCTAGCAAAGTGGCAGGGCCCCTTTGAGATTAAGGAAAGAATTATGTTGTGAGTTCATTTTCCCCTTCACCATTGAGGTCTGATGAACTCCCTCTTCTGGTGAAGGAAGGTAGTGAGGCTGATTACAAAGCACCTGAGCAGAATGATGATGACTGGGTGACTGGGATTGCTGACTGGATATAAGGCAGCCGACGCCCTTCTGCTTTGCGGGTGATTACTCTGAGGGATTCTTGGAGACCAGTCTGATTCCTGCTCCTCAAAAGCTAAGTTTTCTGCTCTACTTTTTGCATTTGTGTTTTGGTTTTGTTTTGCCTTGTTTTTCTGGATTTCTGCCTTTCCCTGCTGGGTGAGCTGAATTCCTTTTTGCTCTGTCTTCAGATAATACCTGAGTACTGATATAGTCTTTTTGAAGCCTAGCATCTTCAGGGCATTTTTCCCTATCAGTCTGTTGGCTCTTGTTTTTGAGAGGGTTTTGGCGGATTGCAGACAGCAGCTTTTCTATTCTGTCCTATTTGGTTAGCTTGGGCCCCATCATTTGCTCAGCCTATCTTTCTATCTGTGTGAGTGTTTTTTCATCTTGCTTCACCGTCATATGTTGGGGGCTGCCTATTGCTTTGGGGTCTGCTCTGGGGCAGTTTAGATTTCCCTTTCTGTCTTTAGGCTATGTAGTTCTCTGGCTGTGATCGAGGGGTCTAGGGCACCGTAGGAACCCCCCACGGCTACTACTAGTTGTTGTTGTTAGGTTCAGGGGTCTGCAATCCGATAGCTGCCAACTTCTCTGGTTTTCTGGACTTAGCTAGTATTTCAGTTTTTGCCTCCTACGGTGACTGATTCATAACAGAATTGGTGAAGTAAACTACAAAGTATACCAGGCAGGTAAACGGAAACCTGAACAGGTTTATCATGTAAATCTGATAAAACCCTGGAAAGATCGGTCTGCCTTGTCAGCGGAGCTGGCCCGTCCCGTCTGCTCGCATCCCGTACCGGAGGTACGGGTTGCAGAGACTCTCTCGGAGCGGCAAAAGACTGAGGTCAGGCAGTTTCTACTTCACAACCAAAAGTTTTTCTCAGAAAAACACGGGCAGACTACGCTAATGAAACATGACATCGTAACGGAACCTGGTGTCACAGTTCACGTGAAACCCTACAGAATTCCGGAAGCGCGCCGTGAAGCGGTTTCCCGATAAGTGAAGGCAATGTTAGAGTTAGGTGTCATTGAGGAATCGCACAGTGCTTGGTCCAGCCTGATTGTCTTAATTCTTAAACTGGACCGCACCATCTGGTTCTGCAATGACTTCAGGAAACTGAATACGGTCTCAAAATTTGATGCCTACCCTATGTCCCGGGTCGACGAGTTAATAAATCGGTTAGGAAAAGCCCGATATATTACGACCCTAGATCTAACAAAGGGGTATTGGCAGATCCCTCTGGCGGAGGCTGCCAGAGAAAAGATGGCATTTTTTACGCCGGAAGGTTTATTTCAGTATGTGTATATGCCGTTTGGACTGCAAGGGGCAACGGCGACCTTCCAGAGACTGATGGATCGAGTCCTGAGGCCACATAGGCAGTACGCTTCGGCTTATTTGGATGACATTGTCATTTACAGCTTGGACTGGGAGACTCATCTCCAGAAAGTACAAGCTGTGATTGACGACCTGTGGGAGGCAGGTCTAACCGCAAACCCCAAGAAATGTCATATCGGGCTAGAAGAAGCCCGATATTTGGGATATGTAATTGGGAGTGGTATTGTTAAATCCCAGCTCGATAAGATTCAGGCGGTTCAGGACTGGCCGCAACCTGTCAACAAGAAGCAGGTGCAAGCCTTCCTGGGGATCGCCGGCTATTATCGCCGGTTCATACCCAATTTTGCAGCCATCGCTACCCCCCTGACAGATCTTACAAAAGGGAAAGACTCCGTCATGATTAAATGGAGTTTAGCGGCTGAAGAAGCCTTCCATAGCCTAAAAGGGGCACTTTGCACTCAACCCGTACTGGTGACTACAGACTTCTGCAGCGAGTTTGTGGTACAAACGGATGCCTCTGATACCGGTATCGGGGCCGTACTGTCACAAGTGAGGGATGGAGTGGAACACCTAGTCCTCTATCTCAGCAGGAAGCTGAATAAACATGAGCAAAAGTATGCAGTCGTAGAAAAAGAGTGCCTAGCCATTAAGTGGGCTCTAGAGGCCCTCAATATTACCTGGTGGGCCGAAAGTTAAGGCTGATCACTGACCATGCCCCTCTCAAGTGGATGCACTTGCACAAGGAACGGAATAGCCGGTGACCCGGTGGTTCCTTGCCCTGCAGGCCTACACTTTTACGGTGGAGCACCGCCCAGGGGTACAGATGGGGAATGCAGATGCCCTGTCCCGAGTGCACTGTTTGGCGGGTGTCATTGCTCGACCGGAGTGGTCTGAGCAGAGGGGGGGGATATGTGAGAATCATGTAGGAATAGTGGATGAGGGCAGGTATATCTCGCCCAGATACCTTTCCTATGTGGCATAGTCTGGTCAGTATCTCACCTGGTTACTAATGAATAATGGGAGGGCGGATATAAAAAGGATGCCAGGTGGTTGTGTGAGTGTCTCAGCCTGGGAACACAGAGAGCCTGTCTGTGTGAGAGACACACACGTGAGTGAAAGCAGTTCCCACTGCAACTGTGGTTTGGCTGGACGGGAGAAGCCCGCCAGTTGGTAGTTAGGTTGTACTTTGCTTAGTTAGTGCCGGACAGGCAAGGATTTGTTTTATGTTTTTTTCTTTATGCATTGCTTTCACCTTTAATAAACCTGACCCAGTGTCAGTTATACCCTGATCCCGGCGGTGAGCCTGAGTTTCATGCTGAACGCACGTGACTTTTGACCCCAGCAAAGGCGATCCCGGAGTGTTTTATCACAATACTTTTCTCAATTTTTTGGGGGGACATAAGTATTTCTATCTATTTTTCTGGCTAAGGGCCCTGTCACACATAGCGACTCACCAGCGATCCCGACAACGATGTGAACTTGTCAGGATCGCTGGTGTGCCAAACAGCCAGCTTCACCAGCGATCAGGACAGCGACACACGGGTAACAAGTGATGCACGTCGCTTAGTTACCCACTGTATACCTTAGTTACCAGTGCGCTGGTGCAGGGAGCTGGTAACCAAGGTACACATCGGGTTTCTAAGCACCTACGACTGCATACTTTTGCTCATGTTTATTCAGCTTCCTGCTGAGATAGAGGACCAGGTGTTCCACTCCATCCGGCGCTTAGAAACCCGATGCTAACCTTGGTTACCAGCTCCAGCTCGCTGGTCTCCCGCCTGCCACACGCAGCGATGCGTGCTGGCCAGCGATCAAAAAAATGTCCTGGCCATTACAGGATGATCAGCGATACCCGGCAGGGGGGGCGGTCGCTGATAAGTGTCACACACAGCGATCTCGCTGGTGAGATCGCTGTTGCGTCACAAAACTTGTGACTCAGCAGCGATCTCGCTAGCGAGATCGTTGTGTGTGACAGGGGCTTAACACGGTACCACAATATTATTTTGTATTGTACATCGTTGTAAAAATGAGAAATCGCTGGTCAACTTTTAACCCTTATAACTTCCTAAAAAAAAATGTTGTTTCCAAAATTGTGCTGATGTAAAGCAGACATGTGGGAAATGTTATTTAAGAAATTTGTGTGACATATCTCTCTCATTTAAGGTCGTAAAAATTTAAAGTTTGAAAATTGCAAAATTTTCGCCATTTTTATTTTTTCATAAATAAACACAAGTCATATAGAAGAAATTTTACCACTAACGAAGTAAAATATGTCACGAAAAAACAGTCTCAGAATCAGTGGGATCCGTTACAGTATTCCAGAGTTATAAGCTCATAAACTGACAGATGTCAGAATTGTAAAAATTGGCCTGGTCAATAAATGGAACCCTTCAACCCCCCCAGGGCATTTTTAAGTAAAGAGCCACCTTCAGCAGCACTAAGGCTGCATTCTGTGAAGGTGGCTTTTCCGTTTCTGACCCCTAGTAACGCTGAAATATCGACTTTTTCAGATAGCCCCTCATACCTGTAATGTGTATCATAGGATAGTCGTGTCCCCCTGTAGCAGCCGCCTACCATCTGTCCATCATGCCTCATTGCCTCTATCTGGGTAACGCCCACCATCCGCCCATCATGATGCCCTGGGCGTCGCTGCCTCCTCCTGATTTGAATGCCGGCGCCTGCGCTGTGACAAGAGTTCTCGGGCATGCGCAGTGTGTGCTGCCCGAGAACCAACATCAGGCTATTGCGCCTGTGTATTGCGGATTCCCCAGCCCCGCAGTGTGAATACATCATAACACACTGCGGGGTGGGATCTTGGGCCTCAGAAACACGCAGGCGCAATAGCCTGATGTTGGTTCTCGGGCAGCGCGCACTGCGCATGCCCGAGAACTCTTGTCACAGCGCAGGCGCCGGCATCCAAAACAGGAGGAGGCAGCGACGCACGGGGCATCATGAAGGACGGATGGTAGGCGGCTGCTACAGGGGGACACGACAATCCTAAGGGACACATTACAGGTATGAGGAGCTATGTATAAAAGTCGATATTTCAGCGTTACTAGGGGTCAGAAACGGAAGACCCACCTTCACAGAATGCAGCCTTAGTGCTGCTGAAGGTGGCTTTTTAACTTAAAAACGCCCTGGGGGGGTGACAGGTTCCCTTTAAGCTGCAAAATGTCTGTCACTAAGGGGTTAATAAAGTGGGTCTCATAAAAAAATGGAGGGGAGGTGGCAGAGGAATAAAATAAATTACAAAGACAACATGATCAAAACTGGACACTGCTTTACATTATAGCCTTTAAGGTCTTGACTGGCTTAACATTTCACAGTAGTGAAAAAGAGGAAATTTTGTTCTCATTAACTACAGTGAAAAAGAACTATGTAATTCAAGAAGTGACAGAACCATGAGATCAAAGCCTGTTCAATCTGGAAAGCCAAATAAACCCCTCTAGCTACATCTTGGAAGGAAAATTCACTCCAACCAGTGGCGTAGCTACCGGGGGACAGAGGGGGTGGTGGCCCCGGGCCCCGCACTCTGAGGGGTCCCACCCACTGTAACTGTATGGCAGAGCAGGGAGAATCAATCATCTCCCTGCTCTGCAGCTATGTTGTTCTCTTCTCTGCCACAGGACCTGTGATGAAGTCACAGGAGGGGAGGAGTCGAGGTCACATGATCAGGGGCCTCAGTGTATGGACTCTGCTGTGCTGGTTGTCATAGTGTTGGATGAGGGGAAGTGTATGTGTGGGGTCAGGAGGGGTTTACAGGGTGCATGTAGCAGAGCCGTGTGTGTACGACGTGTACGGAGCGGAGCCGCGTGTGTACGAGGTGTACAGAGTGGAGCCGCGTGTGTATGAGGTGTATGGAGCCGCGTGTGTACGAGGTGTACAGATTGGAGCCGCGTGTGTACGAGGTGTACGGAGCGGAGCCACATGTGTACGAGGTGTACGGAGCGGTGCCGCATGTGTATGAGGTTTACGGAGCGGAGCCGCGTGTGTACGAGGTATGCGGAGCCGCGTGTGTACGAGGTGTACGGTGCAGAGCCGCATATATACGAGGTGTACGGAGCAGAGCCGCGTGTGTACGAGGCTTAGAAAGCGGAACTGTGTGTGTATGAGGTGTGCAGAGCTATGCGTGTACAAGGTGTATGGTGGGGAGCACTCATACCTCCCAAACGTCTCGATTTTGAGAGACAGTCTGACCCGGTCGGGAGCTTACTTTTCCAGCGGACACAGGAGTACACGGCAGAGCCCTGAGGAGCACTTTAAAATTCGCATGTGACGTTACACCGGAAGTGACGTGGTGGAAGCTGACAGGAAATTAGGTAATTTCGGGAGGAGATTGTGCCGGAACCATGGAGGCACTTCAGGGAATACTTCAAATCCATCACTGTCTCCTCCGACAGCGTGGACAGCGGGATCGCCTTGGACTCGGGGATGTCGGCCATGCGAGCGGATCATGATATGTCCTGCACCGGGAGGCTCAGGTTGGCACTTCAATGGGAGCCGGGCTGCTATAGTATCTTTATAGAATCTTTCTCTCTCTTTATTTATTTCTCTTTCTCTGTTCTCTCTTTCTTTCACTTGCTCTCTAATCTTTCTATTTTTCTCGCTCTCTGTTCTTTCTTTTCTCTCTTTCTTTCTCTCTGTTCTTTCCTCCTCTCTCTAATCTTTTTTTCTTTCTCTCTCTCTGTTCTTTCTTTCTCCCTCTCTTCTTTCTTTGTTTCTTTCTCTCTGTTCTTTCTTTCCCCTCTTCCTTTCTCTCTATTCTCTTTCTTTCTCTCTAATCTTTCTTTCTCTCTCTCTGTTCTTCCTTTGTCTCTCTCTCTGGTCTGTCTTTCTTTCTCTCTGTTCTTTCTTTCTCTATAATGTAGCCCCCTTTATATGGTATAATACAGCCCCCCCAAAGAATATAATGTAGCCCCCTCAGAATATAATGCAGCCCCCTCATTATTATTATACATTTATATAGCGCCATTTATTCCATGGCGCTTTACATGTGAAAAGGGGAAATATAGACAAGTACAATAAACATGTGTAAGACCAGGGACACACAAGTACAGAAGGAGAGAGGACCCTGCCTGCGAGGGGTCACAGTCTACAGGGATGGGTGAGGATACACTAGGAGAGGGTAGTGTTGTGAATTCACTTTCTGGCCTACCTCTGGTTACTAGTGAAGGTAGTGGAGCTGGTTGTATTGACAGAGGGGTCGCGAGTTCTCTTTCCGGGCTCCCTCTGGTGGTTACTGGAGGTAATGGAGCTGATCTAATTAACAGAGGCCTGCCACCTGATAATGAGGAGGATGACTAGAGATCTGTAGTTTCTGACTGGATTTAAGACAGCCGCCACCCTCTATTCCTGCTGGTGATTTTTTCCTGCCTCCTGAGGTCTTGGTTTCCAGCTCGTTCCCTGCATGCTCAGCTAAGTGTTCTTTGCTATTGTTCACATGTGATCTGGTTTTGTCTATTTCCTATTTCAGTTTTGTGTGTTCAACCTGCTCTGGCTGGGGCTGTGCTGAATTTGCATCCTTATGTTACTGCTTGTGCCAGTTTGTTTCTGTCCCTTATTAGATTGGCCTCTTTTTGCCCTGCTTTCAGAATATACCAGAGTGCTGATATAGTGGGCGAAGTCTAGTGACTTCAGTGTTTTTTCTATCAGACGTGTTGGACATTTTTTGCAGGGTTTTTTGCGTGATTGCAGACAGTGTCTTTCCTTTCCTGTCCTGTACAGTTAGTGTGGGTCCCATCGTTTGCGCAGTCTATTTTCCTACCTGCGTTTGTGTTTTCATCTTGTGAAAATGAGGATGAATGAACTCATGGAGATCAACATCCAACACTGCGGAGACACCATCACGTGTTTCTCAACGCAGTGATTCTAGAGCACTGCCCCCATCCCTTATGGGAAATATGCAAAACATGCAAAACAGAAGCCGCGGAGACACCATCACATGTTTCTCAACGCAAGCAATGACCAGCCAGGTCTTTCCCCATATTTTGCATATTTCCCATAAGGGATGGGGGCAGTGCTCTAGAATCACTGCGTTGAGAAACACGTGATGGTGTCTCCGCAGTGTTGGATGTTGATCTCCATGAGTTCATTCATCCTGATTTTCAAAGTCTTTTACTAGGCATTGCTCCTACCAGCCAGTTTCCTACTCCACACTGATGAGGGGCAATACCCCGAAACAGCTGTCTGTGGATGGATACCATGTTTTGGCATAGGTGGTTTCCTTCATTGGAGACTGCCCTTCCCGTGGTTGTTCCTTCCCGGGGAAAGACCTGGCTGGTCATTGCTTGCGTTGAGAAACATGTGATGGTGTCTCCGTGGCTTCTGTTTTGCATGTGTTTTCATCTTGTCTCACTGACAATATATGTTTGGGGGCTATCTATTCCTTTGGGGTCTGCTCTGGGGCAGTTTAGATTTCCCCTTTTTTGCTTAAGGCTTATTTAGTTCTCCGGCTGTGTCGAGGCGTCTAGGATCATCGTAGGTACACTCCACGGCTACTGTTAGTTGTGTGGATAGGATCAGGGGTCTGCAATCCGCTTAGTTACCAACCTCTCTGGTTTTCTGTGGCTTAGCTTGGTCTTGCTTTCCTCCTCGGTGACCCAATCATAACAGGGTAGAGCTGGTTGTGCGGTGGTTCAGTAAACTGAGGATCATTGCAGCCTGTAGGCTTGTCAGAACAGGTGGGTCTTCAGGTTCTTCTTGAAAGTTTCCGTTGTTGGTGAGAGTCTGATGTGTTGTGGCAGAGAGTTCCAGAGTATGGGGGAAGCATGGGAGAAGTCTTGTATGCGGTTGTGGGAAGAAGAGATAAGGGGGGCGTAGAGAAGGAGATCTTGAGAGGATCGAAGGTTGTGTGCGGGTAGGTACCGGGAGACCATGTCACAGATGTATGGAGGAGAAAGGTTGTGGATGGCTTTGTATGTCATGGTTAGGGTTTTGAACTGGAGCCTCAGGGCAATAGGAAGCCAGTGAAGGGCCTGGCATAGGGGGGAGGCTGGGGAATAGCGGGTAGACAGGTGGATTAGTCGGGCAGCAGAGTGTAGGATGGACTGGAGTGGTGCCAGAGTGCTAGAGGGGAGGCCAGAGAGTAGGAGGCTGCAGTAGTTGAGGCGGGAGATAAGGGCGTGCACTAGTGTTTTAGTGGTTTCATGGTTGAGGAATGAGCGGATCCAGGAAATCGGGTATCAAGCTGCCCCCCTGGGGTATCATGCTGCGCTCTCTTATATGGGGTATCATGCTGCCCCCACTCATGCAAAGTATCATACTACCCCCCTCAGACGAGTTATCATGCTGCCCCCCCTCATACAGGGTACATCATGCTGCCCCCCCATATGGGTATCATAATCATTCAACCAGGACTCACTATATAAATTAAAAAAAAAAACTATACTCACCTCTCCTCGCTCCCACGCTGATTTCGGCGGCGGCTCTGCTCTGATGTCAGGAGCTGCACTGCAGTCAGACTGGCACACAGCAGGGACGCGATGAAGTGACGTCATCGCACACCCGCTGTGTGTCAGAGAAAGAGGGTAATGATGGGAGAGGGAGCGTCATGTGATGCTCTCTCTTCCAATATTGCGGCGCGCACTGGGGGGCCACGCTAACGCCGCAATAATGGAATATATATAGATTATTTTGGCAACAGCGCGGTCATCTGCTGAGGTTCTCTGGTTAGGGGCCCACTTAGAAGTTTGACCCCCCCCCCGAACCAAAACCCTAGCTACACCTCTGACTCCAACAAATTAAAGTAGAAAGGGAAAGAATAAGTAAGGGCTGTCATAGAAACTTTACTACTTGAATCTGAATTCATCAGGTTTTTCTGTTATTAAACAAATACTTCTTCAATTATTTCAAATGTATTTTAAAATATTCAATGTAAATGGATACAAAACATGTAGAAAAACAATTGGCATGTATTTAACCCCTTCGCCCCGAAGCCTGTTTTCACCTTCCTGCCCAGGCCAATTTTTACAATTATGACCACTGTCCCTTTTTATGAGGTAATAACTCTGGAACGCATTCACGGATCCCGGTGATTCTGACATTGTTTTCTCGTGACATATTGTACTTCATGACAGTGGTAAAATGTCTTTGATATGACTTGCGTTTATTTGTTAAAAAGGTGGAAATTTAGCAATTTTCAAACTTTTAATTTTTATGGCCTTAAATCAGAGAGTAATATCGCACAACATAGTTAATAAATAACATTTCCCACGTCTACTTTACATCAGCACAATTTTGGAAACATCATTTTTTTTTTATTAGGAAGTTAAAAGGGTTAATAGTTGACCAGCGATTTCTCATTTTTACAACAAAATTTGCAAAACCATTTTTTTTAGGGACCACATCACATTTGAAGTCACTTTGGGGGCCTATATGACAGAAAATACCCAAAATGACACCATTCTAAAAACTCCACCACTCAAGGTACTCAAAACCACATTCAAGAAGTTTATTAACCCCTCAGGTGCTTCACAGGAATTTTTGGAATGTGAAAGAAAAAAATAAACATTTACTTTTAACAAAAATTTTCCTTTAGACCTAAATTTTTTTTTTTTTTTTTTTTTTTTTTTTTACTTTCGCAAGTGTAACAGGAGAAAATGGACCATACATTTTGTTGTGCAATTTCTCCTGAGCATGCTGATACCCCATATATGGGGAAAATATACTGTTTGGGCGCATGGCAGGGCTTGGAAGGGAAGGAGCGCCATTTGACTTTTTGAATGTAAAATATGCTGTAATAATTAGCGGTTGCCTAGTCACGTTTGGAGAGCTCCTGATGTGCCTAAACAGTGGAAACCCCCCACAAGTGACACCATTTTGGAAACTAGACCCCTTATGGAACTTATCTAGATGTGTACTGAGCAACTTGGACCCAGAGGTGCTTCACAGAAGTTTATAATGTAGGGCCATTGAAATAAAAAAAAAAATCACATTTTTCCAAAATAAATCTTCTTTAGCTTTATATATTGCATTTTCATAAGGGTAAAAGAAGAAATTGCTCCATACAATTTGTTGTACAATTTCTACTGAGTACACAAACACCCCATATGTGGGGGAAGACTACTGTTTGGGTGCACGGCGGGGCTTGGAAGGGAAGGAACCCTTTGGGACCTTATCCAGATCTGTATTGAGCACCTTGAACCCCCAGATGCTTCACAGAAGTTAATAACGTTTAGCAGTGAAATTGAACCCCTTAACCCCCAAGCATGGGTTGCACGTTAATGACCGGGCCAATTTTTACAATTCTGACCACTGTCCATTTATGAAGTAATAACTGGATCGCTTCCATGGATCCCGGTGATTCTGACATTGTTTTCTCGTGACATATTGTACTTCATATTAGTGGTAAAATTTCATTGATAAAACTTGCGTTTATTTGTGAAAAAAAACGGATTTTTGGAGAAAATTTTGAAAATTTTGCAATTTTCCAACTTTGAATTTTTATGCCCTTAAATCACAGAGATATGGCACACAAAAAAACATAATAAATAACATTTCCCACATGTTTATGTTACATCAGCACAATTTGGGAATCAAAATTTTTTTTTTTGTTAGGAAGTTATAAGGGTTAAAAGTTGACCAACGATTTCTCATTTTTACAACACCATTTTATTTTTACGGACCACATCACATTTGAAGTCACTTTGAAGGGTCTATATGATAGAAAATACCCAAAAGTGACACCATTATAAAAACTGTACCCCTCAAGGTGCTCAAAACCAGATTCAAGAAGTTTATTAACCCTTCAGGTGCTTCACAGGAATTTTTTTAATGTTTAAAAAAAAAAAATGAACATTTAACTTTTTTTCACACAAAAAATTACTTCTGGTCCAATTTTTTTATTTTACCAAGGGTAACAGGAGAAATTGGACTGCAAAAGTTATTGTGCAATTTGTCCTGAGTACGCTGATACCTGATATGTGGGGGGAACCATTGTTTCGGCGCATGACAGAGCTCAGAAGGGAAGGAGTGCCGTTTGACCTTTTCACTGCAAAATTGGCTGTAATTCAGATCGGACGCAATGTCACGTTTGGAGAGCTCCTGATGTGCCAAAACAGTGGAAACTGTTGTGAATTCTCTTGATCTGACTTCTGAGTTGGGGCTCCCTCTGGTGGTTGCTGCGGGTAGTGGAGCTGGTCATGTTGATGGAAGTCTATCACATGAAGACAATGATTAGAAGTCAGGGTTAACTGACTGGGAGGATTTAAGTGAGCAAGCTTCCTTCAGTTGCTGCTGGTGATTTGGTTTCTCTTCCTGTGCATTGTGAAGTCTGCTTTTTCCCCTCCTTGGTCTTGCATCATTCAGATAAGTTATTTGTTTGCTGGAATCTTTTGCATTTGATATAGTTTTTGCCTTTCTCTGCTTTCTGCTTTGCAGAGTGGGTTCAGCATTATTCCCTGCTGGGATTCGTGCTGGACCCCGATCATATGTCACAGCTTATGTCATTCTGTTTAGTATTGCTAATTCCTTGTTATATTAGTATCTTTTGCTTTGCTTCCAGTTCACACCAGAATGCTGATCTAGTGGGGAGAGGTCGTGTGGCCTCAGTGTTTTTGTATTTCAGACATGTCGGATTTTTTAGGGTTTTGCGTGATTGCAGACAGTATCTTTTCTGTCCTGTCCTATCTAGACAGTTTGGGCCCCATCATTTGCTCACTCTATTTTCTGCCTGCGTTTGTGCCTCATCTTGTCTCACGGACAATATATGTTTGGGGGCTATCTATTCCTTTGGGGTTCTACTCCGGGGCAGTTTAGCTTTCCCCTTTCTTGCTTTAGGCTTAGTTAAATCTTTGGCTGTGCTGAAGCGTCTAGGGCATCGTAGGCACGTCCCGCGGCTAATGCTAGTTGAGTTAAGTTTAGGGGTCTGCAATCCGCTCAGTTACCAACCTTTCTAGTTTCCTGGTTGCTTAGCTAATTCCCCGGTAATCCTCCTCGGTGACCGAATCATAACAGGAAACCCCCCCACAAATGACACTATTTTGGAAACTAGACCCCAAGGAACTTATCTAGATGTGTGGTGAGAACTTTGAATCCCCAAGGGCTTCACAGAAGTTTATAACGTACAGTCGTACAATTAAAAAAAATCATATTTTTTCCACAAAAATGATCTTTTCACCCCCAATTTTTATTTTCCCAAGGGTAACAGGACCCAAAAGGTTATTGTGCAATTTGTCCTGAGTACGCTGATGCCCCACATGTGGGGGTAAACCACTATTTGAGCGCATGGCAGAGCTCAGAAGGGAAGCAGCGCCATTTGACTTTTTTGGCTGCAATTAGATCGGACGCCATGTCGTGTTTGGAAAGCTCCTGATGTGCAAAAACAGTTGAAACCCCCCACAAATGACACCATTTTGGAAACTAGACCCCCCAAGGAACGTATCTAGATGTCTGGTGAGCACTTTGAACCCCCAAGTGCTACACAGAAGTTTATAACGCCCGGGCGTGAAAATAAAAAAATCATTTTTTCCACAAACATGATCTTTAGTCCCCAATTTTTTTTATTTTCCCAAGGGTAAAAGGAGAGTTTGGACCCCAAAAGTTGTTGTCCAATTTGTCCCGAGTATGCTGATATCCCATATCTGGGACAAAACTACTGTATGGGCACACGTCGGGGCTCGGAAGGGAAGTAGTGACATTTTGGAATGCAGACTTTGATGGAATGGTCTGCGGGTGTCATGTTGCGTTTGGAGAGTCTCTGAAGTGCCTAAACTGTTGAAACCCCCCACAAGTGACCCCATTTTGGCAACTATACACCCCAAGGAACTTATCTAGATGTCTGGTGAGCACTTTGAACCCACAAGTGCTTCACAGAAGTTTATAACGTAGAGCCATAAATAATTTTTTTTCCACAAAAATGATATTTTTGCCCCAAAATTTTTATTTTCCCAAAGGTAACAGGAGAAATTAGACCCCGAAAGTTGTTGTGCAATTTGTCCTGAGTAGGCCGATACCTCATATGTAGGGATAAACCACTGTTTGGGCGCATGGTAGAGCTCGGAAGGGAAGAAGCACTGTTTGACTTTTTCAACGCAGAATTGGCTGGAATTGAGATCAGACGCCATGTTGCATTTGGAGAGCACCTGATGACCCTAAACAGTGGAAACCCCACAATTCTAACTCCAACCCTAACCTCAACACACCCCTAACCCTAATCTCAGCCCTAACCCTGGCCCTAACCCTAGCTCTAGCCCTAATGGGAAAATGGAAATAAATAAAAAAAAATTTAATTTTATTATTTTTCCCTAACTAAGGTGGTGATAATGGGGGGTTTGATTTACTATTTATAGCGGGTTTTTATGTTTGGCAGCTGTCATACGCTAAAATACGTTTTTATTGTAAAAATAGTTTTTGCATCACCACATTTTGAGAGCTATAAATTTCCCATATTTTGACCCACCGAATCATGTGAGGTCTTATTTTTGGCGGGATGAGTGGACGCTTTTATTGTTACCATTTTCGGGCACGTGACCTTTTTTTTATCGCTTTTTATTCCGATTTTTGGGACACAGAATGAACAAAAACCAGCATTTCATGAATTCCTTTTGGGGGGTGCGTTTACACCATTCTGGGTGTGGTAAAATTGATAAAGCGGTTTTATTCTTCGGGTCAGTACGATTACAGCGACACCTCATTTATGTCTTTTTTAATGTTTTGGCGTTTTATGCAATAAAAACAATTTTAAATGAAAATAATTATTTTTGCATTACTTTATTCTGCGAGCTATAACATTTTTATTTTTTCGCCGATGACGCTGTGTAGTGGTTCGTTTTTTGTGGGACAAGATGACGCTTTCAGCGGTACCATGGTTATTTATATACGTCTTTTTGATCACGCGTTATTGCACTTATAAAGATGATAAAGCATTGTTTTTTATTTTTATTTTTTAAGGGGTTCACTAAAGGGGTTAACTAGTGGGACAGTTTTATAGGACGGGTCGTTACGGACGCGGTGATACTAAATATGTGTACTTTTATTGTTTTTTTTTTATTTCCAAAAAATAAATTTATTAGGGATTTTGTTTTTTAATTTAGTGATTTTTTATACATTTTTTTTTACACTTTTTTTTTTATTACTTTGTCCCGGGGGGGACATTACTGTGAAGTGTCAGATCGCTGATCTGACACTTCCCATAGCGCTGTGTCAGATCAGCGATCTGACAGGCGCTGCAGAGGCTTCCTCACTGCCTGCTTTCAGCAGGCAGTAAGGAAGCCGCCTCCTTGCAGGCCCCCGCGGCCATCTTGGATCTGGGGTCTGCAGAGAAGGAGACCCTCCGAGCAGCGCAGCACATTGCGCTGCTCGGGGAGGCTCAGGGAAGCACAGAGGGTGCCCCCTCCCTGCCGATGCTTCCCTAATCCCCCGGGACACTGCGATCATGCTTGATCGCAGTGTGCCAGGGGTTAACGTGCCGGGGGCGGTCCATGACCGCCCCTGACACATAGTGCCGGGTGCCAGCTGTGATAATCAGTACTATTTTCAGGCACATGGCATTTTTTGATCACTTTCTATTCCGATTTTTGGGAGAGAGAATGAACAAAAATCAGCAATTCAGGAATTTTGTTTTTTTTTATACCGTTCCGCGTGTGGTAAAATTGGTAAGACAGCTTTATTCTTCAGGTCAGTATGATTACAGCGATACCACAGTTATATTTTTTTATGTTTTGGCGCTTTTACACCATAAAAACTATTTTATATAAAAAATAATTATTTTTACATCTCATCATTCTGAGAGCTATAACTTTTTCATTTTTCTGCTGATGGAGCTGTATGGCGGCTTCTTTTTTGTGGGACAAGATGATATTTTCAGCGGTACCATTTTTATTTACATTCATCTTTTTGATTGCGTTTTATTGCACTTTTTGTTCGGCGGTATGGTGATAAAGCATTGTTTTTTCCATGTCTTTTATTTATTTTTTTACGGTGTTCACTGAAGGGTTAACTAGTGGGACAGTTTTATAGAGCGGGTCGTTACGGACGCAGCGATACCAAATATGTGTACTTTTATTGTTTTCTTTAAATTTACATAAATAAATGTATTTATTGGAAAATATTTTTTTCTTTATTTAGGGATTTTTTACAAATATTTTTACACATTATAACATTTTTTTTTTTTTTTACTTTTTACATTATCCCAGGATGGGACATTACTATTTTACATCAGATCGCTGATCTGAGACTCTGCACTGCAGAGTATCAGATCAGGATTTGACAGGCAGGGAAGGAGGCATGCCAGCGCATGCTCTCAGCAGGTGCTCACAAGCCACCTTCCCTGCAGGACCCCGTGGCCAACTTAGTATCAATAGAAAGAGGACTGCAATATGTCATGTGTACTCATGACTCCGAGAGGGCCGATCCTGCACAGCTGTGTAAACTGCACAAAGTGCATTCGGCTCCGTAATGTTCAGGGCAAGTTAGATCGCATTGCGTTGTCCTGATGGAAGTGTGCAGGGAGCCCCCTTCCTGCGCGATCCCCCTCTTTGTTGTTGTCACTACTGACAGGGGCATCAGAGGCATTAAATGCTCACGATCGTGGGCGTTGCTGTGGTGTGTCAGCTGTCACATACAGCTGACACCCGCACCCGATCGCAGCGACACTCAGCGCGAGGCTGCGCGATCATGCCTCCGTGCTAGTACTGCTGTTTGTGGGAACGCAATTCCTGCAGAGCAGTGCTAGTACGGTGCATGTCGGAAAAGGGGTTAATGTGGTATTACACTTTCAAATAGTTGTTGGCCGTGTGCTTATTTGGCCAACAGTTATTCCTCCTATATAAGAAAAAGGGAATAAGTAGCTGACAAACACCTCTCCCGCAGAAACAAGGACTAGGCAGGTCCCAGTCAATAGATCTTGCCAAAATAAATATTATTTATGAACATGATAGCTATGAAGGGGTTGTCAAGGTTTAAAAAATGGCTAAAAACAAAGAATATTTTTGGAAAAAAAGATTAACTTAATTTCATCAGTGTTTCAGTCCTGCCGTTCCGATGGTCGCAGTTGGTCTTTCACTTGTCCTGCACTGAAGTGATTTCCTTCTCAGAAAACGACTGTAGTTGCTACATTAACTGCTCAGCAGTAGTGTTAAAGTGGTGATCTCAAGTTCTTAAATTGTTTTAATTAGTTACACAGCATGAAAATAAGCAAGTTTGCAAATGAGTTGCTTTTTCTACCTAAAGTCATTGAAAGGCAATGAAAGCTTTCCTCTTTTATAGTGCAGAGCTATTTGCCAGTTAGTCTGGTCTCTAGAGCCAGGCAGAGTGTGTGCAGTAGCTACATTCCTGAAGAGAGGTCAACTCTTAACATCCCAGTCAGTTCTCTGCAGTCCATTGATTTTTATATTGCAGTTATCTGCTCACTCCCTGTCTCTTCCTCTCTTGCACCAGAACACAGCTTTTATTAAAGCAGGTTTAATCACTGTTCTTGCAGTGAGACCGGTGTCAGACTTGTGCCTAATGCCTGTTGTCTTTTTGTGTAACCACGGAGACAGCAGTACAGATGTAGAACAATCCATTAGTAGATGAATGTGTTAGAACAGAACTTGTGCCGAGCTTTAAATCCTAGCAATACTACAGTTACAAATGGGCTGATACAAAAGTTTGGGCACCGTTAGAGATTTATGCGCTTAGATAACTTTGACCAAGGTTTCAGACCTCAATTAGCCGGTTAGGGTTATGGCTTGTTCATTATCATCGTTAGGAAAGATCAGGTGATGCAAATTTCTCAGCTTTTTAAAAACCCAGCCTCCTTTAAACTTGTGCCAAAAAACAGCAGCTATGGGTTCTTGTAAGCAGCTGCCTAGCACTCTGAGAATGAAAATGGTGGAGGCCCACAAAGCAGGAGAAGGGTACAAGAAGATAGCAAAGCATTATCAATTTGCCCTTTCCTCAGTCTGAAACGTAATTAAGACATGGCAGTTAGAGGAACGGTGTCATAAAAAAATGTCAACAATTGAAAAAATGTAAAGTTTTAATGTTTTAATTAAAAAATATTATTTGTTGTTAATGAAGTTAAATCTGAAAAATAATTTTCAAAGATTTGGTATTTCCACTTTTAAACACCAGAGGGAGCAGCTGCTGAAATTTGCCATGAAAACCTAGTGAAGTGCTAGCTCACATTATGACTGCAGTAAAAGAGGGCGGGGTCTGCTCACGTGTGACGTCTCCTCTCCTCCCTTTCTGGGTGTCTGTAAAAGGATAAGAAAGGGTGAAGTTTACAATCACAGTGAAGAGCCATTATTTTGGTGACTGCCAGTGGTACTGTCAAGTAAAGTGTCACCGGGACGGACGGCAGCATCAATTCTGTTAGTTGGGGCTGCTCGCTGTATCTTAAGCTGGGATTAGATAAGGTGGAGTGTATCACGCGCGCTTTTAGATAAGCTTAGAGTAATACATGCTGGGATTAGATACAGGGCTAAGTGCATTACAATAAATGGAGGCCTATGGGGAGTGCATTATACTATATTGAGGCCTATGGGGAGTGCATTATACTATATGGAGGCCTATGGGGAGAGCATTACACTGTATGCAGGCCTATGAGAAGTGCATTATACTGTATCGAGGCCTATGGAGTGTATTCTACTGTATGGGGGCCTATGGGGAGTGCATTACGCTATATTGAGGCCTATGGGGAGTGCATTATGCTATATTGAGGCCCATGGGGAGTGCATTATACTATATGGAGGCCTATTGGGAGTGCATTAAACTGTATGGAGGCCTATGAGAAGTGCATTATACTGTGAGCAGGCCTATGAGAAGTACATTATACTCTATTGAGGACTATGGGGAGTGCTTTACACTGTTAGGGCTGGCAGAACGCACCAGATTATAAAATAGTAGAGAGTGCGTTCGCAGCCCGGGGTCCACCGTGCAGAGGTGGTACACTGCTGCTAGGTAATGGCGGAAGGGAAGAGTGGCGTGAAAACAGTCACACGTGGGTTACGTCACCCAGTGTGAACAGGAGCGAATTCTGTTATTTCACAGAACCGCACAGCCGCTTGAAAGTAAATGCCGGAGCCTGTTTAGCTCACAGAGCGCACAGAAAACAGTCACAGAATTCCACCCCAAGGCACGGGGTTAGAGTCCTTCTAGGCCACTGAGCGCGCGGCGTCGCTTCCATGAACGCCCCTATAGACACTGGCTAAGGAGTGCGGAGCAATTGCTCTGAGGCGTGCCGAGTCACTGATAGTGACTAATATCTGACTCAACTCTGTCCTACCTACGCCTAAGCCTGGGCGCTAGCAGGCTAGGCTGCACAACACATGCGTACCAATGGTAGGGGTTTCATAATGAGTCAGTCACCGGAGACATTCATGCGTGTATCCATCACGCACTCCTTATAGTCAGAAAATACTGGCTATCCTAGCGCATGGCTGAGCGGCCATGCAAATCTTTTATAGCCGCGAGCATCCGGGACCTTCCTGGCTTCTCGGATGGGCCAATCCGAACACAAGCAGGACCTGAACACGTGACCTTCGATCTCCAATGGGAGATCACACCACGGGCATGCTCAGTGGCCCGACATGAGGACTTAGTCCCCGGAGAATCTCGCTGCTGAGCAGCATGCATTGCCATAGCTGTGCCAGAGGTGGCAGCAGCAAGCAAACTCACAGAGCTGGTCTGGGCAGAGCGCCGGGACAGACGAGTTTGCTGAGCAAGCTCCTCTACGGCTGGAGAGGAATGGGAGACCGCCGGAAGTAAGGCTCAGGATTCTCGCTGTGCAGCGACAGAAATCCGACGCCTAGCATTACCCCCCCTCCTAGGACCCCCTCCTCTCTGAGCCTCACTCCGCTCAAACTCCGGAATGAGAAGAGGAGCGGGGATGTTCTCCACTGGCTCCCAGGTCCGAGCCTCTGAACCATGACCCTTCCAATCTACCAAGTAAAACTTTTTGCCCCGCATCACCTTGAATCCCACGATGGCATTGCCCTCAAACTCGTCAGACGACAGGTATGATGTACTGGCAGATGGCTCAGAAAACCGGGACATGTGAACCGGCTTAAGGAGAGACACATGAAACGTGTCGGCGATAGCCAAATGTGGTGGAAGGGCCAGACGGTAGACCACAGGGTTAACCTGCTCGAGGACCTTGAAAGGGCCAATATAGCGCGGTGCGAACTTAGCGGATTCCACCCGCAGCCTGATGTTTCGAGCAGAGAGCCACACTAAGTCGCCAAGAGCGAAGGTCAGAGCAGGGCGCCGGCGAGAATCAGCGGAGGACCTCGTTCTCTACTTGGAGGCCCGGATACCATCCTGCGTGTGATCCCAAATGTCACGTGCCTCCACCGCCCAGTCTGCCACCTTAGAGTCGGTGGACGACATGGGCATGGGCACGGGGATGCGCGGATGCTGACCGTAATTTAAGAGGAATGGAGTCTGACCAGTGGAGTCGGCCACAGCGTTGTTTAAGGTGAACTCTGCCCATGGCAGCAAGGATGCCCAATCATCCTGCCTGACCGAGACAAAATGTCGCAGATATGTCACCAGGGTCTGGTTGGCTCTCTCAACCAACCCATTCGTCTCGGGATGATAGGCCGAGGAGAGATTTAGCTCAATGCTGAGCAGAGAAAAGAGCTCTCTCCAGAACCGAGACGCAAGCTGAGGACCCCGGTCGCTGACAATTTTATCCGGCATGCCGTGCAGGCGGAAAACATGTTTAATAAACAACGCTGCCAGACCCCGTGCCGATGGTAGCTGAGAGAGTGGTACCAGATGCACCATCTTGGAGAAATGATCGGTGACCACCCAAATGACAGTGCTGCCGCTGGACTTGGGCAGCCCCACCACAAAGTCCATACCGACCATCTCCCAGGGCCTGTCCGCAACCGGCAGAGGATAGAGTAACCCAGCGGGCCGCTGCCGAGAGGACCGATTCTGGGCGCAAAAGACGCACGCCTGAATATAGTCCCTGACGTCACAGGCCATATGCGGCCACTAGTACATCCTCGCCAGGAGTTCAGAGGTCCGTTTGATCCCAAAATGGCCACCCACCCTGGACGAATGGACCCAAGCGAGGACTTCCGGTCGCAGATGGACAGGAACTAAAGTCTTGCCCGGAGGTACAGACTTGAGAGCAACCGGAGCCACGGTCCTCAGGCTCTCTGATGGAACTATCAACCGAGGCTCCTCCTCCGATGACACCACGGAGCGGGAAAGAGCATCGGCCCAGATGTTCTTCTCCCCGGAGAGAAAATGCAGCGTGAAATGGAATCGGGAGAAGAACAAGGACCATCTGGCCTGGTGAGAATTTAAATAGACCAAATTTTTGTGTTCGGTGAACACCTGGAATGGGTGGCGAGCCCCCTCCAAGAGGTGTCTCCACTCTGAGAAGGCCAGCTTCATTGCTAGCAACTCTCTGTCCCCGATGGAATAATTCCTCTCCGCCGGTGTAAAGGTCTTAGAGAAGAAGCATGGGTGCTTACAACCTTGTTGCGAGTCCTTCTGAAAAAGGACCGCTCCAGCACCGACGAAGGAGGCATCCACCTCCAGGATGAAGGGCTTATCTACATCAGGGCAATGTAGAATGGGAGTGTTAGCGAAGTGGGACTTAATGGAGGCAAAGGCCTTGGAGACAGTCTCCGACCATAGTTTGGGATTTGCACCCTTCTTGGTGAGGGCATCCAAGGGCGCGACCAAAGTTGAGAAATGGGGAATGAACTGGCGATAGTAATTTATTAACCCCATAAAGTGCTGCACCGCTTTGAGAGAATGGGGTTTCTGCCAATCCATCACTGCCTGTAGCTTGGCAGGATCCATGGCCAAACCCTGGGCTGAGATGATGTAGCCCAGGAAAGCCAAGGACTCTTGTTCAAACACACATTTCTCCAATTTGGCATAAAGAGAGTTGGCCCGCAGGAAATCGAAAACTTTGCGAACATCTCTCCGGTGGGAGTCAATATCTGGAGAGTAAATGAGAATATCATCCAGATAGACTACTACTGAGGTGGTAAGCATATCCCGGAAGATGTCATTCACAAAGTCTTGGAAGACGGCTGGCGCGTTACATAGCCCGAAGGGCATCACTAGGTATTCATAGTGCCCGTCTCTGGTGTTAAAAGCAGTCTTCCATTCGTTCCCCTGACGGATGCGAATCAGGTTATAGGCTCCTCGCAGATCGAGCTTAGTAAACACTCTCGCTCCCTGTAGCCTATCAAACAGTTCCAATATCAGGGGCAAAGGATACTTGTTCTTAACGGTTATAGCGTTAAGACGCCTGTAATCGATGCATGGACGTAATTCTCCATTCTTCTTTTGGACAAAGAAGAATCCCGCACCCGCCGGAGACACCGACTTCCTAATGAATCCTCTTGCCAGATTCTCCCTGATATACTGAGACATGGCCTCTGTCTCTGGGAGAGATAGTGGATATACTCGACCCCGGGGAGGCTCAGCACCGTACAAGAGGTCAATAGGACAGTCGTATGGGTGGTGCAGTGGAAGGGTCTCTGCCGCCTTCTTGGAGAATACGTCTGCATACTGTCGATATGGCCTGGGAAGCGAGGAGAGATCTGCAGAAACCTCAGAAGTGGCGACCTGTACGCAGTCCCTCAGACACCTACCCTCGCAGGCCTTGCTCCAACTGAGAATTTTTCCCGAAGACCACTCTATATGGGGAGAGTGAGATCGCAACCAGGGAACCCCTAGGAGGACCTGGTCGATCACTTTGGGCATAACAAGGAGAGACAGCATCTCCTGACGAGAAGGAGACAAAAAATCTGGTGGGTGATTTGGGACGGGAGTGTCGCCCCATTCACCACTCTGATGGTGACCGGTTGAGGTAGCAAGACCAGGGGGACTGCGTGTTGTTGAGCGAAGGCAGATGACATGAAATTGCCATCCGCCCCTGAGTCCACACAAACCTCAACCATCAGAGTGGAGGAATTAAATTCAAATGCCCCTTTAAACAGGAGCTTGGAGGAGAAAGTCGCGGTGTCTAGTAGACCCCCTCCGATAACCACTAGACAGGAGCGTTTCCCAAGCGCTGTGGGCACTGGTTAGCAAGATGCCCAGTCTGCCGACAGCGGAAGCAGACTGGAGGTACCTGCGCAGACCGGGTCCTGGACCCCGTGCGGGACACCTCCATGGCCTCTGGAGGCTCGGGAGGCTGACCGGAAGGTTCCAGAGGTCTTGCGAAATTTGGAGCCAACTTATAACGTTGGCGGGACCTGGAATGCTCCAGCCCTCACTCCGTGAAGCGAATGTCTATTCGGGTAGCGACCGTAATGAGCTCCTCTAAAGTGGTGGGCACCTCCCTGGTGGCCAGGGCGTATTTGATGTGATCAGCCAGGCCTCTCCAGAATATGGGTATGAGAACTGTTATGATTGAGTCACCGTAGGAGGCAAAAACAGAAATGCTAGCTAATTCCAGAAAACCAGAGAAGTTGGCAGCTATCGGATTGCAGACCCCTGAACCTATCAACACAACTAGCAGTAGCCGTGGGGGGTTCCTAAGATGCCCTAGACCCCTCGATCACAGCCGGAGAATTAAATAGGCCTAAAGAAAGAAAGGGGAAATCTAAACTGCCCCAGAGCAGACCCCAAAGCAATAGGCAGCCCCCAACATATAATGACGGTGAAGCAAGATGAAAACACTAACACAGACAGAAAGATAGACTGAGCAAAGACGGGGCCCAAGCTAACTAGATAGAAAAGGACAGGAAGGCTGCTGTGTGCAATCCGTGAAAAACCCTATGAAAATAAGAGCCAACAAACTGACAGTGAAAAAGGCCCTGAAGACGCTAGGCTTCAAAAAAGCTATGTCAGTACTCAGGAATATTCTGAAGATAGAGCTACAGGCAAAAGGAGATTCAGCTCACCCCAGCAGGGAATGGCAGAATACAGAAAAGCAAGGAAAACAACAACCAAACACAAATGCTAACAGGCAAAGCAGAAAACTTAGCTTTAGAGGAGCAGGAATCAGACTGGTGTCCTAGAGGTCCACAGGGCAGAAGGGCGTCGGCAGCCTTATATCCAGTCCGTGACTCCACTCAGCCAGTCATCCTCATTAGGCTCAGGTGCCTGATAATCAGGCTCATTACCTTCCTTTATCAGAATAGGGAGTTCACCAGACCTCAGTGACGAAGGGGAAAATGAACTCACAACAGTACCTCCCCCTTGAGGAGGGGTCACCGAACCCTCAACCACGCCACCAGGGCGATCAGGGTGAGCCCGATGAAAGGCACGCACCAATCTCTTGGCATGAATATCAGAGGCAGAGACCCAGGAATTATCCTCCTGACCATAACCCTTCCACTTAACCAAATACTGGAGTCTCCGTCTAGCCAGACGGGAATCCAGTATTTTCTCTACCTCATATTCCATGTTACCTTCAACCAATACAGGGTCTGGAGGTGCCACCCCAGGAACAACTGGTTCAACAAACCTCTTCAACAAGGACTTATGGAACACATTATGGATTTTAAATGTGACAGGAAGAGCCAAACGAAAAGAGACCGCATTAATAATCTCCAAAATCTTGTAAGGTCCAATAAATCTAGGCTTAAACTTAGGAGAAGTCACCTTCATAGCAAAATTTTTTGATGATAACCACACCATATCACCAATCTTAAACTGGGGACCAATGGTCCTATGTCGATTGGATAACCGCTGGGCCTTTTCCTGGGAGAGAGATAACTTATCCACCACTTGGTCCCATATCTGGTGCATTCTCTCCACCACAGTGTCAACACCTGGCCAGGCAGAAGGCTCCACCTGCCCTGAAGAAAATCGAGGATGAAACCCAAAGTTACAAAAAAAAGGTGACATCAAAGTGGCAGAACTAGCTCTATTATTTAAAGCAAATTCGGCCAAGGGCAAAAATGAAACCCAATCATCCTGATCAGCGGAAATAAAACATCTCAAATACGACTCCAAGGTCTGGTTTGTTCTCTCTGTCTGCCCATTGGTCTGAGGGTGAAAAGCAGAGGAGAAGGACAACTGAATTCCCAGCTTGGAACAGAAAGTCCTCCAAAATCTAGACACAAACTGAACTCCTCTGTCAGATACAATGTTCTCAGGAATCCCGTGCAAACGAACCACCTGTTGTAAAAACAGGGGCACCAACTCAGAGGAAGACGGCAACTTAGGGAGTGGTACAAGATGAACCATCTTAGAGAACCTATCACAAATCACCCATATAACAGTCATCCTTTGAGAGACAGGCATATCAGAGATGAAATCCATTGAAATATGGGTCCATGGCCTCTTGGGGACAGGCAAAGGCATCAACAACTCACTAGAGCGAGAGCACGATTTAGACCGGGAGCACGTCCCACAGGACTGCACAAAATTCCTGACATCACGAGACAAGGAGGGCCACCAAAAAAACCGACTCACCAGATCTCTAGTACCAAAAATACCTGGATGACCAGCCAAAGCAGAGCAATGAACTTCAGACATCACTTTCTTCTTCCACTGGTCAGGAACATACAACTTTCCACTGGGACAACGCTCAGGTTTGTCCTCCTGGAACTCTTGCAGAGCAAGTCTCAAATCGGGCGAAATGGCAGAAAGAACTACCCCTTCGCCTAAGATGGTAGCAGGCTTGGTCACCACAGGAGAATCAGCAAAGAAACTCCTAGAGAGGGCGTCTGCCTTGACATTCTTAGTTCCAGGAAGAAAAGAGACCACAAAATCAAAACGTGTAAAAAACAAGGCCCACCTAGCCTGTCTAGGGTTCAAGCGTTTAGCCGACTCTAGGTAAATCAAATTCTTGTGGTCAGTGAGGACCACAACTTGATGTTTAGCTCCCTCCAACCAATGTCTCCACTCCTCAAATGCCCATTTCATGGCCAACAGTTCCCAATTCCCCACATCATAGTTACGTTCAGATGGAGAGAACTTTCGGGAAAAGAAAGCACAGGGATTCATTTTAGATGTTACAGGATCCTTTTGGGACAACACAGCTCCTGCACCAATCTCAGAAGCATCCACCTCTACCTGGAACGGGAGTGAGACATCAGGTTGCCGCAAAACCGGGGCGGAGGTAAATCTTCGCTTCAGCTCCTGAAAGGAAGCAACAGCCTCCGGAGACCAATTCAACACATCAGCACCCTTCTTAGTCAGATCAGTCAATGGCTTGGCAATACTAGAAAATTTTGCTATAAATTTCCGATAAAAATTAGCAAAACCAAAAAACTTCTGGAGGGCCTTCAAAGAAGTGGGCTGAACCCAATCATAAATGGCCTGTACCTTGGCCGGGTCCATTTCAATAGTTGACGGAGACAAAATAAATCCCAAAAATGAAATCCTCTGTACTCCAAAAAGGCATTTCGATCCTTTGACATACAGGGAATTCTCCCTCAAGATCCGGAACACAGTCCGAATATGTTCCACATGAGAATCCCAATCCTTGGAGAAGATCAAAATATCATCCAGATAGATAATCAAAAATTTATCGACAAAGTCTCGGAAAATATCGTTCATGAAGCACTGGAAGACAGAAGGGGCATTAGTGAGCCCAAAAGGCATCACCAGGTACTCAAAATGTCCCTCCAGAGTATTAAACGCCGTCTTCCATTCATCCCCCTGCTTAATGCGGATAAGATTATACGCCCCCTGAGGTCAAGCTTGGTAAACCAGCAAGCACCTCTAACTCTAGAGAATAGATCCGAAATCAGGGGTAACGGATACTGATATTTAATAGTAATTTTATTGAGGGCACGATAATCATTACAAGGCCTTAAAGAACCATCCTTTTTGGCCACAAAAAAAAAAAACGGCACCTAAGGGTGAAGAGGATGGTCTAATATGACCCTTCTCCAACGCCTCCTTAATATAGGACCGCATAGCCTCGTGCTCGGGTACAGATAAATTGAAGAGCTGACCCTTGGGAAATTTACACCCTGGGCTTAGTTCAATTGCACAGTCATAACTCCTATGAGGAGGCAAGGACGCAGACTCATTCTCACTAAATACATCATAAAAGTCCGCCAAATAGTCAGGAACATCATGCGACTGAGGAGAGGTGGAAAAAACCGGAGCCTCACTAAAGGCACACCGACAACCCCAACTCACCACAGACACAGATTTCCAATCCAAAACTGGATTATGAATTTGCAACCAGGGAAACCCCAGAACAACGGCATCATGCAGACCATGCAACACCAAAAATCTGCAATTTTCTTGATGGTCTGGGGCGACCCGCATGACCACCTGGGTCCAAAACTGAGGTTTATTTTTAGCCAAAGGAGTAGCATCAATCCCTCTCAAAGGGATAGGCGTCTGCAGAGGTGTCATCGGAAATCCACAACGTTTAGCAAAATCCAAGTCCATTAGGTTTAGCGCTGCTCCCGAATCCACAAAAGCCTTGGCGGAAAATGTGGACAGGGAGCAGATCAGAGTAATTGCCAAAAGAAACTTAGGTTGAACACCACCAACAGAAAACGTGTGTGCAAAGCGTTTCTCTCGTTTAGGACAAACAGAAATAATATGCGAGGCATCGCCACAGAAAAAACACAGCTTATTACGCCTTCTGAACTCCTGACGTTGCACCTTAGACAAAACTCTATCACATTGCATAGGTTCAGACGTCTGTTCAACCGGTGGCAACACCTCTCGTGCAATCCTGCGTTCACGTAAACGCCGATAAACCTGAATGGCTAATGACATAGAATCGTCCAGACCAGAGGGAACAGGAAATCCCACCATAGTATCTTTTACGGCTTCAGACAAACCCTTCCGAAAGAGAGCAGCCAAGGCATTATCATTCCAGGTAGTAAGGACCGCCCACTTTCGGAACTTTTGACAGTACAACTCTGCAGAATCTCGACCCTGGTTCAATGCCAACAGGGTCTTTTCAGCCTGATCAGTAGCATTAGGTTCGTCATACAACAACCCCAAAGCTTGAAAAAATGTGTTCACATTAGTCAGAATAGGATCATCTGGTTTCAAAGAAAACGCCCAATCCTGGGGATCGCCACGCAGCAAAGAGATGACAATTTTAACCTGCTGCGCGGAGCTCCCTGACGAGCTAGGCTTCAAGGCAAAAAATAATTTACAATTATTTTTGAAACTCAAAAATTTAGATCGATCCCCAAAAAATACATCAGGTGTAGGGATCTTTGGTTCAACAGCATGCGAACGAACAAGGTAGGCGGAAATTCCCCGCACTTCCGCAGCGAGCTGCTCCACACGATCAGACAATTGCTTTATCTCCATTGAGAGAAAAAAAAAATTCCCCCTACGGCCTCAGAGATATAGAGGAAAGAATATACCCACACATTTTTTTTTTTTTTTAAACACAATTCTTTCCTGCTATTGAGTACCCTAGGATCTGCGGTTTGGCGGGTGATTCTGTTATGATTGAGTCACCGTAGGAGGCAAAAACAGAAATGCTAGCTAAGTCCAGAAAACCAGAGAAGTTGGCAGCTATCGGATTGCAGACCCCTGAACCTATCAACACAACTAGCAGTAGCCGTGGGGGGTTCCTAAGATGCCCTAGACCCCTCGATCACAGCCGGAGAATTAAATAGGCCTAAAGAAAGAAAGGGGAAATCTAAACTGCCCCAGAGCAGACCCCAAAGCAATAGGCAGCCCCCAACATATAATGACGGTGAAGCAAGATGAAAACACTAACACAGACAGAAAGATAGACTGAGCAAAGATGGGGCCCAAGCTAACTAGATAGAAAAGGACAGGAAGGCTGCTGTCTGCAATCCGTGAAAAACCCTATGAAAATAAGAGCCAACAAACTGACAGTGAAAAAGGCCCTGAAGACGCTAGGCTTCAAAAAAGCTATGTCAGTACTCAGGAATATTCTGAAGACAGAGCTACAGGCAAAAGGAGATTCAGCTCACCCCAGCAGGGAATGGCAGAATACAGAAAAGCAAGGAAAACAACAACCAAACACAAATGCTAACAGGCAAAGCAGAAAACTTAGCTTTAGAGGAGCAGGAATCAGACTGGTGTCCTAGAGGTCCACAGGGCAGAAGGGCGTCGGCAGCCTTATATCCAGTCCGTGACTCCACTCAGCCAGTCATCCTCATTAGGCTCAGGTGCCTGATAATCAGGCTCATTACCTTCCTTTACCAGAATAGGGAGTTCACCAGACCTCAGTGACCAAGGGGAAAATGAACTCACAACAGAGAACCTTATCTGGCCACTCCAACGCCGAGACCAGAGTTCTGAAGAGGATGGCATACTGGCTGACCAAAGACGCACCCTGGGTCAGAGCCAGCAACTGAAGTGCGGTGTCGTGCTTGACCCGAGGACCCAGGAACACCTGCTTCAGAGTGACCAGGAAATGGGTGGCACTCTGTACCAGGGGTTCCCCGTGCTCCCACAGCGAGGTGGCCCACTCCAGGGCCCTGCCAGACGGAAGGGAGATGATAAACCCCACCTTGGCCCGCTCGGAGGGGAATCGTGTGGCCAGCAACTCCAGTTGAATTGAGCACTGACTCACGAAACCCCTGCATGAAGCACTATCGCCCGAGAACTTCTTGGGCAGCGGGGGGTGGGACAAGGTCGGGGCAGGACTAGCCGTGGAGACACGGGCGACAGCCTCTGTAGCTGCTTGGACGGCGACCGAAGTAACATCCGCAGCTGAGGTGGAACGCTCTAGCGCTGCCAACCTACCCTCCAGCTGCTCGATGTATCTATGCAGTAGCTATTTGTCCGCCATTACTAGCCAGACCCTGGCGCTAGGATGTTAGGGCTGGCGGAACGCACCAGATTATAATATAATAGCAGAGAGTGCGTTCGCAGCCCGGGGTCCACCGTGCAGAGGTGGTACACTGCTGCTAGGTAATGGTGGAAGGGAAGAGCGGCGTGAAAACAGTCACACGTGGGTTACGTCACCCAGTGTGAACAGGAGCGGATTCTGTTACTTCACAGAACCGCACAGCCGCTTGAAAGTGAATGCCGGAGCCTGTTTAGCTCACAGAGCCCGGCCACAGAGCGCACAGCAAACAGCCACAGAACTCCACCCCAAGGCATGGGGTTAGAGTCCTTCTAGGCCACTGAGCGCGCGGTGTGCTGCCACGAATGCCGCTATAGACGCTGGCTAAGGAGTGCGGAGCAATTGCTCTGAAGCGTGCCGAGTCACTGATAGTGGCTAATATCTGACTCAACTCTGTCCTACCTACGCCTAAGCCTGGGTGCTAGCAGGCTAGGCTGCACAACACATGCGTACCAAGGGTAGGGGTTTCATAATGAGTCAAGTCACCAGAGACATTCATACGTGCAGCCATCACTCACTCCTTATAGTCAGAAAATACTGGCTATCCTAGCACATGGCTGAGCGGCCATGCGAACCTTTCATAGCTGCGAGCGTCCGGGACCTTCCTGGCTTCTCGGATGGGCCAATCCGAACACGAGCAGGACCTGAACACGTGACCTTCAATCTCCAATGGGAGATCACACCACGGGCATGCTCAGTGGCCCGACATGAGGACTTAGTCCCTGGAGAATCTCGCTGCTGAGCAGCATGCATTGCCATAGCTGTGCCAGAGGTGGCAGCAGCAAGCAAACCCACGGAGCTGGTCTGGGCAGAGCGCCGGGACAGACGAGTTTGCTGAGCAAGCTCCTCTGCGGCAGGAGAGGAATGGGAGACTGGCGGAAGTAAGGCTCGGGATTCTTGCTGTGCAGCGAGAGAAATCCGATGCCTAAGGCTAGTTTCACACTAGCGTTTTTGAGCGCAGCGACGGCCTGCGCACGGCCGCCGCTAAGCCCCACCCCCTGCCGCGCCTCCGCCGGTAGCTCCGCCTACCGGCACATGACGCTGCATGCGCCCTGCGTCCCCTATCTTTATCACTGGGGGAGCAGGCCGTGCGCAGTATGCGTTTGGCGGCGCATGCGTCCTTTTGACGGTGCGACGACCTGCGCCAAACGCAACCTGCTGCACCGTCAAAAAGGCGCATGCGCCGCCAAACGCATACTGCGCACGGCCTGCTCCCCCAGTGATAAAGATAGGGGACGCAGGGCGCATGCAGCGTCATGCGCCGGTAGGCGGAGCTACCGGCGGAGGCGCAGCAGGGGCGGGGCTTAGCGGTGGCCGTGCGCAGGCTGTCGCTGTGCTCAAAAACGCTAGTGTGAAACTAGCCTAACATATACTATATGGAGGCCTATGGGGAGTGCATTATACTGTATGGAAGCCGATGCGGAGTGCATTACACTGTATGAAGGCTAATGGGTAGTGCGCTATACTGTATGGAGGCCTATGGGGAGTGCATTATACTGTACTAGCTGAAGGCATAGTAACTAACTGTGGTTAGTTATAGCAAATTATAATTATCCTCCATCCCATAGTCCCGTGCCCATATACCCATCATACATATCCTCCATCTCATAGTCGAGTGCCCATATACCCATCACACATCCTCCATCCCATAGTCCCATGCCCATATACCCATCATACATATCCTCCATCCCATAGTCCCGTGCCCATATACCCATCATACATATCCGCCATCCCATAGTTCCATGCCCATATACCCGTCATACATATCCTCCATCCCATAGTCCAGTGCCCATATAACCATTACACATCCTCCATCCCATAGTCCCGTCCCCATATACCCGTCATACATATCCTCCATCCCATAGTCCAGTGCCCATATACCCATCACACATCCTCCATCCCATAGTCAACCATTATGACATCATAATGAGCGGTGGGGCTTGCAACCTATGATGACATCAGCGTCGCCATGGCAACCATTATGACATCATAATGAGGGGCGGGGCTTGATACACACACTTTTTCCCCATTATGTAGATAGGGGCAAAATTGTTTGGTGAATTGGAACGCGCGGGGTTAAAATTTCACCTCACAACAAAGCCTAGGACGCTCTCGGGGTTCAGAGGTGTGACTGTGCCAAATTTTGTGGCTGTAGCTGTAACGGTGCGGATGCCAATCTCGGACATACACACACACATACATACATATATACATACACACACTTGAGCTTTATATATTAGACTAGCTGAAGAGCCCGGCGCTGCCCGGGCATAGTAACTAACTGTGGTTAGCTACAACAAATTATAATTACCCTCCATCCCATAGTCCCGTGCCCATATACCCATCATACATATCCACGATCCCATAGGCCCATGCCCATATACCCATCATACATATCCTCCATCCCATAGTCGAGTGCCCATATACCCATCACACATCCTCCATCCCATAGTCCCATGCCCATATACCCATCATACATATTCTCCATCCCATAGTCCCATGCCCATATACCCATCATACATATCCACCATCCCATAGTCGAGTGCCCATATACCCATCACACATCCTTCATCTCATAGTCCCATGCCCATATACCCATCATACATATCGTCCATCCCATAGTCCCGTGCCCATATACCCGTCATACATATCCTCCATCCCATAGTCGAGTGCCCATATACCCATCACACATCCTTCATCTCATAGTCCAATGCCCATATACCCATCATACATATCCTCCATCCCATAGTCCCGTGCCCATATACCCATCATACATATCCTCCATCCCATAGTCCCATGTCCATATACCTGTCATACATATCCTCCATCCCATAGTTCCGTGCCCATATACCCATCATACATATCCTCCATCCCACAGTCCAGTGCCCATATACCCATCACACATCCTCCATCTCATAGTCAACCTGTCAGGATCCCCGCACTGCACTTGCTCACTGAGCCAGTGCGGGTGTCCTGAGTAGAGCGACAGTGCTCAAAGATACCTGTGGAGCAGGGCAGCAGCGGTGATGATGCATGCTTCAGAGTATCAGGACCTGAAGCACATGACTGCTGGGAGCGTGGCCTCAGCACCACAGAGCAAGGAGCTGCAGGGAAACTCCTAGAAAGGTAACTACAGGACAATGTTACCAAGGGGCATAGACAGAGACAGAAGCCAGATGAAGCCAGGGTCAAAGCACAAGATAGCAATACAGTACCAAAGGATTAGACAGAATGGATAGTCAGGACGTAGCAATAGGTCAGAAAACCAGAACGGGCAATAGACGGTACATTAGGGACAAACTGTAACGGAGTAACGATAGCCAAGCCAGGAGGTCAGAACCGGAGAAGACAATAGTACCAAAGCGAGAGACGGAGTACAGAGTGAGGGAACAGGCCGGGTCATACACGGGAAGCAAACAAGCAACGCAGAATACACGCACACCAGGGGTCAGACACACCAGAACAAGAGTATAGCTGACAGAGAACCATGGTAAAGAGTGAGTATAAATACCCCTCCCAGATCCAGAAAGAGGCCACGAACACTTAACCCTGTGAGTGCAGGGCAAGAACCCTGTTCAAACCATGACAGTACCCCCCTCTTAACGGGGGGCCACTGGACCCCCAGGCTTGTCTGGGTATCTGGCGTGGAAAGCCCGCACCAGACGATTGGCATGCACCGAACTGGCCGGAACCCATGACCGATCCTCCAGAGAGTACCCCTTCCAGTGTATCAGATACTGGAGTCTCCGGCGCACCCATCGGGAGTCAACAATGCGCCCTACTTCATACTCCAGCTGCCCCTCTACCAGCACTGGCGGAGCATTTGATGAGGGATCCTCTCTCACCGTCCCCACAGGCTTTAACAGGGACCTGTGGAAGACATCAAAAATTTTAAAGGAGGTGGGCAGCTGCAGTCGGTAGGCTACTGAGTTAACAACCTCCACAACTTTGTATGGGCCAATAAACTTGGGGCCCAGCTTTATAGATGGTATCTTAAGCTTGATATTGCGGGTGGATAGCCACACCTTCTCCCCTAATGCAAATGCTGGACCTGGCCCCCTCCTCCTGTCAGCAAACCGCTTATAGTTTTCCTGGGCCTTGGAAATATTCCTCCGAACCTCCCTCCAAAGAATTCTAAGACGTTGTGTCACATCCTCAGCACCAGGACAACCTGAATCCATGTGGGAAAAATCTCCAAAAAGTAGGTTAAACCCATAGTTGACCTGAAAGGGAGACTTCCCAGTAGATTGACTCACACAACCGTTGAATGCAAACTCTGCCATGGGCAATACCTCACACCAGTCCTCCTGCCTGGAAGAGGCCAAGCATCTCAGAATCTGCTCCAACGATTGGTTCGTGCGCTCAGTCTGTCCATTAGACTCTGGGTGGTAGGCAGAGGACAACGAAATCCCCAGCTTTTTGCAAAAAGCCCTCCAGAACCTGGCTACAAACTGTACCCCTCTGTCTGACACCACATTCATAGGCACTCCATGCAACATAATTATATGCTGCATAAATAAGCGGGCCAGGGTTGCAGCAGATGGTAATGCGGGGAGAGGTACAAAGTGAGCTTGTTTTGAAAACCTATCCACCACCACCCATATCCCCGAGTTGCCCCTGGAAGGAGGAAGATTTGTGATAAAATCCATGGACAAATGTGTCCATGGTCTATCCGGAAATGGCAAAGGCACCAATTCCCCGGCTGGCCGGACCTGAGAACTTTTAGAACGAGCGCACACCCCACATGCAGTCACAAACTTTTTAATATCTGTTACCATAGAGGGCCACCAGAAATCCCTCGCAATTGCCCCCCGGGTAGCTGCAATCCCAGGATGAGCACTCAACACAGAATCGTGAAATTCCTGCATAAGTCCGAGACGGAAACGTTCCGGTACAAACAATTTACCCGGGGGTTTACCACCAGGAGCCCGAGCCTGGGCCTCCAAAATCCCTCTCTGTAACTCAGATGAGATTTCGGCCACCACTACTCCTGGCTGAAGAATGGAGGAGGGAGGTTCTGGAGGGGACACCGAATCAAAGCTTCGGGATAAGGCATCAGCCTTGATGTTTTTAGATCCCAGGCGGAATGTGATGGTAAACTGAAATCGAGAAAAAAAAAGCACCCACCAAGCCTGTCTGGGGGTCAATCTCTGGGCAGACTCGATATAGGCCAAATTTTTGTGATCAGTGATGACTGTAATGGGATGAACTGCCCCCTCCAAGAAATGCCTCCATTCTTCAAAAGCCAACTTTACCGCCAACAGCTCTCTATTGCCGACATCGTAATTTCTCTCGGCAGAGGAAAATTTTTTACAGAAGAAGGCGCAAGGCCTCAGATTAGTAAGGGTAGGAGGGCCCTGAGACAAAACTGCCCCCACCCCTACTTCCGAGGCGTTAACCTCCACGACAAAAGGTCTTGACGGGTCGGGTTGTACATTGTATTGACAGGGGCTGAAGAAAAGCACTTTTTTAAGTTCATGAAAGAATTTTTTGCAGCTACAGACCAATTTTTTTACATCAGCTCCCTTGAGAGTGAGGTCTGTTAGAGGCTTTACCACCTGCGAGAAGCCCTTAATAAATTTCCTATAAAAGTTGGCAAAGCCCAATAATCGCTGCAACCCTTTCAAGTCATGAGGCTGCACCCACTCCGTAACAACCTGGACCTTCTTAGGATCCATGCGGAACCCCTCCCCTGACACAATCAACCCCAGAAAGGACCCAACTTAGAAGTTTTGCTTCCACCTGAACTAAAACCCTAGATAATCTTCTGGTGACACCACTCCGTCCACTTCTATGGGAGCAGTGGTGTAATGTGAGACCACACTCCATCCACTATATTACTACTCCCATAGAAGTGGACGGAGTGGGGTCACACATTACACCACTGCTTCCTTAGAAATGTTGCCCTGCTCAGTCCGCTTCTACGGGAGCAGTGGTGTACTGCACGACCCTGATCCGTCTATTTCTTTGGGCGCAGTAGTGTAATTTGGGAACCTGATCCGTACATTTCTATGGCAGCAGTGTAATCTTTGACCCCGCCCTGTCCACTATGTAACTACTCCCATAGAAGTAAACACAGTGGGGACACACATTAAACCACTGCACCAATAAAAGTGGACGAAGTGGGGGACATTACACCACTGCTCCCATAGAAGTGGATGGAACAGGGGTATCGTATTACACAACTGCTCCCATAGAAATGGATGGAGCGGGGTCACACATTCCACCACTGTTCCCATAGAAATGGATGGAGTGGGGGTCACATATTACACCACTGCTCCCATAGAAGTAGAAGGAGTGGTGTCACACAATACACCACTGCTCCTTTAGAAATGTGCAACTTTGCTCTCTCCACATCCATGAGAGCAAATGTGTAATAGCATAGATAAATAGAATAAACATTCTGTAGATATATAAAGTCACAGGCCTCCTGGTACTACAGGGAGTTTACCCTTATAAACAAATGAAAAAAACGATGTGGGTTCCCCCACAATATTTTTGGTAAACAAAAGCTAAAGCAGACTGTCACAACTTAGCTGTTGGGTGACCCGGGACCAGGGGCTCAATCTCCGTCCCTAACACTAGGGGGTGCTCTAGCTTGCCCTATTTCCCAGGATACTTCTGAAGGTGAAGATGCTGGGGCAGCCACCCTTGCCTTATCTCCTGAATATGCCCTCCGTCTGTTTCCTTCCCTCACCCAGGGAGAAGGAGAACTGCAGTTCACCACAGTACACCAACCAGATGAACAAGGCAACAAAAACAAGGGGTAACTGAGAATACCAGGCATACAAATATTCACTCATATAACAGAGGAATGCACTGGGGAGTGGAGGATCGGGAAAAAAACAAAATAAGAGGAAGGTAGGGAATTATCACACTTACGAAACCCATGCAACAGTCACAGATAACGCCTCCAAACTCATCCTCATATAAGCAACAAAAACAACTCTCCTCCAAGCCATGCAGCATAACCTAGCTCTGAAGATGTGTTTGAATCAGGACCCAGATTATATAGGGAATTGGACTGGTCAACCGAGCTCAGCTGAGAGCTTAGACTCCCAGAGCTCCCACCATGGCCGATTAACTTCTGTTCTGCCAGAAGAAATAAACACAATTTAAAAAGAAGGTGAAGTGCCTCTTTTCAGCACAGGAGTAGGAGCAATCAGACGCTGTAGTCTTCTGGCTCCTCTCTGTTGCGGTAATCCCATGGACACAGACAGATTTGTAATATCAGGCTCTAAAGGTCCCAGGTTATTGGGACCATTCCAGTCTAAAAATATCAGTCCGCAGTCACCCCAGAACTGGTGCATCACATTAGTTGCGCCAATTCCGGAGCTTTGCCTGGCTCTTCCCTATTGTCCTGGTGCGGTGGCAATCGGGCTAATGGTATTTGGAGTTGATATCAGATAATTGTCCAAAAACACACCTGACATCAAGCCCTGTGGTTAGTATTGGAGAGGTGTCTATCAGACGTCCCCATTACTAACCTACTAATGAAAAACACAGACAGAAAAATAAATTTTAATTGAATAAAGACCCCGACACTTTCTCTGGTTCACTAATTTATAAAAAAACATGCAGGTCCAACGTAGTTCATGGTGTGCCCACGACGATCCCTGAATCCGACATCCAAAGGCTATGGCGCCTTGTTCAAAGAACAATGCTACATAGGCTGTAGCAGCAGCTACTCTGGGTTCCACTGCGCTCTGCTACACAAGACCCGGTGACTGTGAAGAGCAGTGACATCAGTAACCAGGGCTGTGGAGTCGGAGTCGTGGAGTCGGAGTTAGTTTTGGTTGGAGTCGGAGTCGGTAGAAATGTACCGACTCCGACTCCAGCTTTAAAAAAAAATGTATTAATATTTCATAATTGAACTTTCATATGAATTTTAGAAATGTTACTCAAATATATATGTTCTATCAAACTATGAACAACAGTGATAAGCTGTTCTGCTGGAGATAGAGACATTTCTTACTTCTTGTGTGTCACTGTTCTCCACTGCCCTTATCTAATCTTATACTTGGTTAACCTCATGCTGCCCCAACCCCCCTACTTACAATGTATGAAACTGAAAGTGAAAATGTGTTGCAAATTCTTAGTAGTAAAGCTCCTCCTCTAGACTAGATCATACTAGGTGTGCGTCTTCCAAGCATCTCACAGCTGCCTGCTACTCAGAAGAGGAAGACTGTAAGAAGTATTATCCTTTCAACAAACTTTGCATCAGTTAACTGTGAGTACATGAGGAATAATAACAGTATTAGTGACCACTATATCAGGTGTACGACCTGGCAATAATTTTGTACAATTGTTTTTAGGAAAAACAATTGTCATTTTGATTGTGAATGCAGAATTAAAAACCTGAGAATGTCAAAGAAGCATCACATTAAATCAGCTGTATTTGAACATTTCACCATCACTCAAGATAGAAAACATTATGTCTGTCAGTGTATGACAAATGATCCAGACGAAAACAAATGCTGTGAAGCCAAGATGAGTGCATATTCAGGCAAAGATAAAAATGCTCCTACCAGAGCTTCTAATCTAAAGAGACATTTACAGCGCTTTCATCCAGAAGTACTGAAAGCAGTGGATGAGAAAGACTGCATCCAAACCAATGAACCAGTGCCCAGCTCTTCCAGCCAAACAAAGGAGCAGAGAACTTTGCAGCCATCAGTTGCAAGATATTTTGTCAGTGACAAAGTTACTGTGATAATGACAGTAGATACATTTAAAAAACAGATCATAGAGCTTGTTGTAAAGGATAGTGTGCCTATTTCATTATTTTCACGACCAGCTTTTATGTGTCTGAATGGGGAAATGGCCCGCAAGCTTGGTGTTTCTCTGGAGAGAGAGAGTATTAGAAAATTAGTAATCGAAGAAGCTTTTAAACAAAAGGAAGAACTTAAAAAAACTCTCAAGGGACGCTTTCTGTTTCTTAAAATGGATGCCTGGAAACGTCACAGAGTGAACTATTTTGCCATCAATGTCCGATTTGTTTGTGACAAAAATGAAATAGTTACCAAGACATTGGCAGTAAAAGACACCAAAGCTCATCACACCAGTGAGTTTCTCCAGGTCTTGGTGGAAAAGGTTCTGTAAGACTATGAACTTAAAAAAGAGCAAGTTCTTTCTGTCGTAACTGACAATGCTTCAAATATGATAAGTATTATTAAGCTAAAGAATGAGAGTAATGATGGTGACCAGCAGCTAGAAGAACATTCTGGGTCCACAGACACAGAAATGTTTGAAATAGAGGAACACAGTATTGTAACTGAGGAGCAAACTGAAGTTGCTTCAGATGAACAGCAACATGATAGTTTAGATGATCTTGTTGAAACTGTGTCAATATGTTCTTTCATTCATCACATGGGCTGTGTTGTGCATACGCTACAGCTGGCTATAAGAGACAGTCTGCAAGAAGGACATGCTGCTGCACTGATTGGCAAGGTGAGAAAATTGGCTACTGTTGCCAGAACCCCTAAAGTTGACTCAATTTTGAAGAGACGTGCTGGAAAAGGGGCAATTATTGATCAAGCCACACGATGGGGCAGTACTTACTTAATGATTCAGCGCTTGGTTGAACTGAAAACCTTTCTTATAGACATGGCTAACCCTCAACTGACGCTAAATGAAAGTCAGTGGAATCAAGTGACTGAGCTGGAAAAATTGCGAGAGCACCCATTTACAGTGACTAAAAAATTACAAGCAGAGGACTTAACTCCAGGTATTTTCTTAAAGGAGTAGAAGAACCTGATGTTTCGCCTGTCCCAAAGAGGAGGGTTAATTGCAAGTGGCATTGCTACATCAATGAAACGGAGAGAGGAGCTACTATTACAAAATAACATTCTTTTGGCAGCTGTTTATGTAGACCCAATGCATCGGATTCTTCTAGATGATCAACAGCTAAGTAAAGGAAAAGAAGCTCTGTTTGAAATAGCAGTAAGGATGAAAGGGTTGCAGAACAGTCAGGAGGAACAAGAAGAATTTGGTCGTCCTGCCACATCTTCACCGTCATCATCAACTGATGAAGAATTTAATTTCGAAAAATATTTGGATCACAAGGACCGTGCAAAGCGTTCCCGCATAGAAGAAGAGTCATCACCATCAAGGAACACAGCCAGTACATTTCAGCAGAATTTTTCATGTGCACTAAAAGAAATTGAGAAATTTGACCGTTCATCAAAAATAACAGTGCAACAAGCGATTCCTCTGTATCCTGACATTGTCAGAGATGTTGCCCGAGTGGTTACTGCTTTGCCACCAACACAAGTTAGTGTAGAGAGGTTGTTCTCTGCTCTCAAAATAATTAGATCAGATTTGAGGGCATCCATGAAGGAGGATCCGACAGAGGCAATACTTTTTCTGAGGACAAATTTATAGATTTCTTATTAACTGCATAAAAGTGTTTATTGCATATTTACTTACAGTTTAGAAAAGTTTATAAAAGTTATTTGCTATATTCTAACTGTATTCTAATAAATGTAGTTTTTGCTCTAAGTGGTCTGATTACTTATATGATGGTGAGAAACTGAATAAGCACGATGTTTAATATTTTACAACAGTAAATTTGTTGTTATGAATTGGCCATTTATGAAGGAGTCGGAGCCGGAGTCTGATAAAATCCAGGAGTCGAAGTTGCAACTGTGGCTTACCGACTCCACAGCCCTGTCAGTAACTACACCGCCGCTCATCACATCCTCCGAGCCCTGTGTATAATGGCTCGATATAGTGCACCACAGTAAAATGGCATCATATAGTGCGCCACAGTATAATCCTCCACAGTATATAATGCCCTGCAGTATAAGGGGTCATATAGTGCGCCACAGTATAATGGCCCCATATAGTGCCCCACAGTATAATGGCCCAATATAGTGCACCATAGTATAATTGCCCCATATAGTACTCAACAGTATAATGGCCCTATATAGTGTCATACAGTATAATGGCACCACATAGGGCCCCACAGTATAACGGCGCCATATAGTGCACCACAGTATAATGACATACATAGTGCCCACAGTGTAATGGCTCCTATATAGTGCCCTAAGAATAATGACCCCATATAGTGATCCACAGTATATTTGCCCTATATAGTGCCATACAGTATAATGGCCCCACATAGTGCCCTACACTATAATGGCCCCCATCTTGGTATATAGCCCAATCCTATTAAATATCTCCCATACTGCAATATGACCCCATCCTGGTATATGGCACTCCATCCTGGTATATGTCTCCATCTTGGTAAATGGCCCCATCCTGGTATGTGGCCCCCATATATTCAATGCTAAGAAAAAAAACAACAAACGCTTCAACTTACCTTTTCCGCAGTCCTATGCAGCGCTGTCTCTTCTATGTGCTCTGAACAGGTCAGTGGTGAGCGGTGATCACAGCTGACAGGCTGTGATTATCGCTTCCCGCAGCTGCAGATAGATACCTCACCTCAGACCTTCACTCCCCGGCAGCTCCCGTCATGGCACGCACTGACTGAACAGTGCATGAGAAAATAGGAGGAAAGTGGCTGCGATCTCCTCCCACATCCGTGACATGTACAGCCCATGGGGGCGTGCCCAGGTCACAGCTAAGAGGCAGGAGGAGTGGCCTCAATACAAGAGATGACTCTTATGCCCAGGAGCTGCCGCAAATGAGATGTATAACTCTCCTTCTCAGACATTTACACAGCCCCAAATGAAAGTGGCAGCCCCCAGTGGTTAAAGTAAAAAATTATAAATAAAAACTAATAAAGTGAGCCATTTAATTTTGTATTCAAAATAATTGATTATATAATTAATAATTATTAACAACAAATTAAAACTTGTGACACGCTCCCTTTGACAGGAACAGTGGAAGTCAAGATAAAGTCTAAATTTCAGTGAGCTGCACATAGGATTGTTAGAGAGGCCAATTAGAACCACAGCTTGACTACAAAAGAGGTTGGCAGACACTGGAGTTGCTTAACTTAGGGTACCGTTACACCTAGCGATGCACCAGCGATCCCGACCAGCGATATGACCCGGTCAGGATCGCTGGTGCATCGCTAGGTGGTCGCCAGTGGGCTGCCACACAGGCAGATCTCACCAGCGACATCGCTGGGGACGGGGATCGCTACTTACCTGTCAGACGCGGCGATCCTGCGTCCTCCCGCCTGGCTCCACGCGTCGCTCGTCAGTGCCACAGGAAGCGCCGCAGGAAGTGGCCGACGAGGAATGGTCCAGGAGCTTCTCGCGCGATCAGCGATAACCAGCGGGGGAGCCAGTCGGAGGTAAGTATCACATGTAGCGATATCGCTAGCAATATCGCTGCAACGTCACAAAATCGGTGACTTTACGGCGATATTGCTAGCGATATCGCAATGTGTAACGGGGGCTTTACTCCAAGGCCTCTCAAATTCTGACAAACTGCCCTTATCTTACCTTTCCCCCTGAACTTCCACTTCCCCCCACTCTCCAGTACCAAGTGTCATGGCTCTCACTGAGCAATATACTTGTCCACGTGCACTGTTAATCCTACAGTATATGCAAATCCAGTGATGGCAGGGTACTCTCCAGAACAAAACACTGATAGCTGAATGTATTACGGCAGATCTTGTCCTGAGCTTTATAGTTTCTACTACTAGTACTACAGCTTACTAGGACAATCAAGAAGGAGAGCCTGCCCTGCCAGAAATCAAGAAGTGAGGAGACTGCAGAGTTGTGAGCACCTCAACAGACAAGTTGAGAATAACCCTTTAACTGCATTCTAAGGAGATATTCCATAAATATTTGATTTTGTCAGTTTGACTATTGGGACCTGATGACAATGAATTTAAGGGCTTTGCTTCATACACAGTTTATTTCAGATATATATTAACCCTACAGTCTAAACAATAAAGGCAATGTGCAATATCTATATTTATAGAATACATTTTAAATAAACATTCTTTACAGTCCATAGCACTCCACAATAAATGAAAAAACATACTGTATATTTTATTATTGAATGCTGAACCAATCTTACAAATCATATATGCATATGTACTGTAGATGTATTGGCTTACGAGAGGCAACATGTTTAAATAGTATAAAGAAAACACAGAAGGACAAATGTGCAGGTGAAGTGTTTAAACAGTAGCATTCACCAACGTTCCATAACTGCAAAAGGCTTCATTCCAGAATTCAGTGAGAAAACCTTACAAAATATAAAAAAATGAAGAAAAATATATATATTACCCTGCACTAAATGAATGTTGTCCAATAAGATCTCCATTCTGAAGATGATAGTCATTGAAGAAGTCTGGACTCACAGGACCTTCAGATGGCACCAATCCTTCTAGGTAAATGGCACAAATTAGAATTAGATCTAGAAATGCATCTATATTTTATATTTCATTATTGCTTACTGTACTTGGTGCAGAGAATACACATACCCACTTTAAGAAATATTCTCTTAAAATAAAATATATAATTAAAAACTAACTACATTTTCAATATTAACTTACTAATTCTATTTAACATTAAAAGTTTTGGCTTCAGTTCTGTAAAAAACTTGCATCTAAGTGACCTCCAAACTATTGCTGCTGATCGACCTCCAAACCACTGCTGCTGTGTCAGCTCTTAAAACTCATACAACTGTGCTGGTGGAATTCCTGCTGATGGTATAGTACAGGGAACACACATTGTAGCGGTGCTTATCCAGGAAACAGTGCAATTCTTCTAAGTGCAGAGAGGAAGAAGTCTGCACCGAATACCTTAGAAGGGAGCAAGCGCAGTCCTAGGTACTTCTCCCTCAACTGACTAGAGTTTGTGGTCCTAGTGACTAGTAATGGAGTACGGCTGTGATACCAATACAGAAAAGCCAGACAAACTGACTACGTAGCAAGCAGTGGCTTGGAGATCACTTAGAGGCCATTTTTTCCAGAACTGAAGCCAAATCTCTTAGGCCGGTTTCACATTAGCGTTTCAGTCCGCAGCGTGGTGCTGCAGACGTCTTTCATTAAGCTCCACCTACTTCCGCATGCGTCCTGCGTACCTATCTTTAACATTGTGTATGCAGGGACATACGTTGTATGCGGATGCGTCCGCGTGCGTCGTTTTGAAGTGCCTTCCGAACGCAACATGTTGCATTTTCTTGCGTTCGGTGGACACGTCAAAACGACGCACGCGGACACATATGCATACAACACATGTCCCTGCGTACACAATGTTAAAGATAGGTAGGCAGGATGCATGCAGAAATAGGCAGAACTTAAAGGGAATCTGTCACCTTTTTTTTGCCTATCAGCTGCCAGGACCGCCATCAGGGGCTTATCTACAGTTTTGGCGGATTGCAGACAGCAGCTTTTCTATTTTGTCCTATTTAGTTAGCTTGGGCCCCATCATTTGCTCAGCCTATCATTCTATCTGTGTGAGTGTTTTTTCATCTTGCTTCACCGTCATTATATGTTGGGGGCTGCCTATTGCTTTGGGGTCTGCTCTGGGGCAGTTTAGATTTCCCTTTCTGTCTTTCGGCTATGTAGTTCTCCAGCTGTGATCGAGGGGTCTAGGGCACCGTAGGAACCCCCCACGGCTACTGCTAGTTGTTGTTGTTGTTAGGTTCAGGGGTCTGCAATCCAATAGCTGCCAACTTCTCTGGTTTTCTGGACTTAGCTAGTATTTCTGTTTTTGCCTCCTACGGTGACTCATTCATAATAGAATCACCCGCCATACCGCAGATCCTATTGGGTACTCAATAGCAGGAAAGAATTGTAAAAAAAAAAAAAGTGTGTATATTTTTTCCTCTATATCCCTGAGGCCGTAGGGGGAATTTTTTTTTCTCTCAATGGAGATAAAGCAATTGTCTGATCGTGAGGAGCAGCTCGCTGCGGAAGTGCGGGGAATTTCCGCCTACCTTGCTCATTCACATGCTGCTGAACCAAAGATCCCTACTCCTGATGTGCTTTTTGGGGATCGGTCTAAATTTTTGAATTTCAAAAATAATTGTAAATTATTTTTTGCCTTGAAGCCTAACTCGTCAGGGAGCTCCGCGCAGCAGGTTAAAATGGTCATCTCTTTGCTGGGTGGCGATCTCCAGGATTGGGCATTTTCTTTTAAACCAGATGATCCTATTCTGACTAATGTGAACGCATTTTTTCAAGCCTTGGGGTTGTTGTATGACGAACCTAATGCTATTGATCAGGCTGAAAAGACGCTGTTGGCATTGAGCCAGGGTCGAGATTCTGCAGAATTGTACTGACAAAAATTCCAAAAGTGGGCGGTCCTTACTACCTGGAATGATAATGCCTTGGCAGCTCTCTTTCGGAAGGGTTTGTCAGAAGCCATAAAAGATACTATGGTGGGATTTCCTGTTCCCTCTGGTCTGGACGATTCTATGTCATTAGCCATTCAGGTTGATCGGTGTTTACGTGAACGCAGGACTGCACGGGAGGTGTTGCCACCTGTTGAACAAGTGTCTGAACCTATGCAATGTGATAGAGTTTTGTCCAGGGAGCAACGTCAGGAGTTCAGAAGGTGTAATAAGCTGTGTTTCTTTTGTGGAGATGCCTCGCATATTATTTCTGTCTGTCCTAAACGAGAGAAACGTTTTGCACACACGTTTTCTGTGGGTGGTGTTCAACCTAAGTTTCTTCTGGCAATTACTCTGATCTGCTCCCTGTCCACATTTTCCGCCAAGGCTTTTGTGGATTCGGGAGCAGCCCTGAATCTAATGGACTTGGATTTTGCTAAACATTGTGGATTTCCGATGACACCTCTGCGGACGCCTATCCCTTTGAGGGGGATTGATGTTACTCCTTTGGCGAAAAATAAACCTCAGTTTTGGACCCAGGTGGTAATGCGGGTCGCCCCAGACCATCAAGAAAATTGCAGATTTTTCGTGTTACATAATTTGCATGGTACTATTGTTCTGGGGTTTCCCTGGTTGCAAATTCATAATCCAGTTTTGGATTGGAAATCTGTGTCTGTAGTGAGTTGGGGTTGTCGGTGTGCCCATAGTGAGGCTCCATTTTTTTTCCATCTCTCCTCAGTCGCATGATGTTCCTGACTATTTGGCGGACTTTTATGATGTATTTAGTGAGAATGAGTCTGCATCTTTGCCTCCTCATAGGAGTTATGACTGTGCAATTGAAATGAGCCCGGGGTGTAAATTTCCTAAGGGTCAGCTCTTCAATTTATCTGTACCCGAGCACGAGGCTATGCGATCCTATATTAAGGAGGCGTTGGAGAAGGGTCATATTAGACCATCCTCTTCACCCTTAGGAGCCGTTTTTTTTTTCGTGGCCAAAAATGATGGTTCATTAAGGCCTTGTATTGATTATCGTGCCCTCAATAAAATTACTATTAAATATCAGTATCCGTTACCCCTGATTTCGGATCTATTCTCCAGAGTTAAAGGTGCATGCTGGTTTACCAAGCTTGACCTCAGGGGGCGTATAATCTTATCCGCATTAAGCATGGGGATGAATGGAAGACGGCGTTTAATACTCCGGAGGGACATTTTGAGTACCTGGTGATGCCTTTTGGGCTCACTAATGCCCCTTCTGTCTTCCAGTGCTTCATGAACGACATTTTCCGAGACTTTGTGAATAAATTTTTGATTATCTATCTGGATGATATTTTGATCTTCTCCAAGGATTGGGATTCTCATGTGGAACATGTTCGGACTGTGTTCCGGATCTTGAGGGAGAATTCCCTGTATGTCAAAGGATCGAAATGCCTTTTTGGGGTACAGAGGATTTCATTTTTGGGATTTATTTTGTCTCCGTCAACTATTGAAATGGATCCGGCCAAGGTACAGGCCATTTATGATTGGGTTCAGCCCACTTCTTTGAAGGCCCTGCAGAAGTTTTTGGGTTTTGCTAATTTTTATCGGAAATGTATAGCAAAATTTTCTAGTATTGCCAAACCATTGACTGATCTGACTAAAAAGGGTGCTAATGTGTTGAATTGGTCTCCGGAGGCTGTTTCTTCCTTTCAGGAGCTGAAGCGAAGATTCACTTCTGCCCCGGTTTTGCGGCAACCTGATGTCTCACTCCTGTTCCAGGTAGAGGTGGACGCTTCTGAGATTGGTGTAGGAGCTGTTTTGTCCCAAAAGGATCCTGTAACATCTAAAATGAATCCCTGTGCTTTCTTTTCCCGAAAGTTCTCTCCATCTGAACATAACTATGATGTGGGGAATCGGGAACTGCTAGCCATGAAATGGGCATTTGAGGAGTGGAGACATTGGTTGGAGGGAGCTAAACACCAAGTCGTGGTCCTCACTGACCACAAGAATTTGATTTACCTGGAGTCGGCCAAACGCCTGAACCCTAGACAGGCTAGGTGGGCCTTGTTTTTTTACACGTTTTGATTTTGTGGTCTCTTTTCTTCCTGGCACTAAGAATGTCAAGGCAGACGCCCTCTCTAGGAGCTTCTTTGCTGATTCTCCTGTGGTGACCAAGCCTGCTACCATCTTAGGCGAAGGGGTAGTTCTTTCTGCCATCTCGCCCGATTTGAGACGTGCTCTGGAAAAGTTCCAGGAGGACAAACCTGAGCATTGTCTCAGTGGAAAGCTGTATGTTCCTAACCAGTGGAAGAAGAGAGTGATGTCTGAAGTTCATTGCTCTGCATTGGCTGGTCATCCAGGTATTTTTGGTACTAGAAATCTGGTGAGTCGGTCTTTTTGGTGGCCCGCCTTGTCTCGTGATGTCAGGAATTTTGTGCAGTCCTGTGGGACTTGCTCCCGGTCTAAACCTTGTTCTCACTCTAGTGGGTTGTTGATGCCTTTGCCGGTCCCCAGGAGGCCATGGACCCATATTTCAATGGATTTCATCTCTGATATGCCTGTCTCTCAGAGAATGACTGTTATTTGGGTGATTTGTGATAGGTTCTCTAAGATGGTTCATCTTGTACCACTCCCTAAGTTGCCATCTTCCTCTGAGTTGGTGCCCCTGTTTTTGCAACAGGTGGTTCGCTTGCACGGGATTCCTGAGAACATTGTATCTGACAGAGGAGTTCAATTTGTGTCTAGATTTTGGAGGACTTTCTGCTCCAAGCTGGGAATTCAGTTGTCCTTCTCCTCTGCTTTTCACCCTCAGACCAATGGGCAGACGGAGAGAACAAACCAGACCTTGGAGTCGTATTTGAGATGTTTTATTTCCGCTGATCAGGATGATTGGGTTTCATTTTTGCCCTTGGCCGAATTTGCTTTAAATAATAGAGCTAGTTCTGCCACTTTGATGTCACCTTTTTTTTGTAACTTTGGGTTTCATCCTCGATTTTCTTCAGGGCAGGTGGAGCCTTCTGCCTGCCCAGGTGTTGACACTGTGGTGGAGAGAATGTACCAGATCTGGGACCAAGTGGTGGATAAGTTATCTCTCTCCCAGGAAAAGGCCCAGCGGTTTCCCAACCGACATAGGACCATTCGTCCCCAGTTTAAGGTTGGTGATATGGTTTGGTTATCATCAAAAAAATATCGCTATGAAGGTGGCTTCTCCTAAGTTTAAGCCTAGATTTAATGGACCTTACAAGATTTTGGAGATTATTAATCCGGTCTCTTTTCGTTTGGCTCTTCCTGTCACATTTAAAATTCATAATGTGTTTCATAAGTCCTTGTTGAAGAGGTTTGTTGAACCAGTTGTTCCTGGGGTGGCACCTCCGGACCCTGTATTAGTTGAAGGTAACATGGAATATGAGGTAGAGAAGATACTGGATTCTCGTATGGCTAGACGGAGACTCCAGTATTTGGTTAAGTGGAAGGGTTATGGTCAGGAGGATAATTCCTGGGTCTCTGCCTCTGATATTCATGCCAAAAGATTGGTGCGTGCCTTTCATCGGGCTCACCCTGATCGCCCTGGTGGCGTGGATGAGGGTTCGGTGACCCCTCCTCAAGGGGGAGGTACTGTTGTGAGTTCATTTTCCCCTTCACCATTGAGGTCTGATGAACTCCCTCTTCTGGTGAAGGAAGGTAGTGAGGCTGATTACAAAGCACCTGAGCAGAATGATGATGACTGGGTGACTGGGATTGCTGACTGGATATAAGGCAGCCGACGCCCTTCTGCCTTGCGGGTGATTACTCTGAGGGATTCTTGGAGACCAGTCTGATTCCTGCTCCTCAAAAGTTTTCTGCTCTACTTTTTGCATTTGTGTTTTGGTTTTGTTTTGCCTTGTTTTTCTGGATTTCTGCCTTTCCCTGCTGGGTGAGCTGATTTCCTTTTTGCTCTGTCTTCAGATAATACCTGAGTACTGATATAGTCTTTTTGAAGCCTAGCGTCTTCAGGGCTTTTTTCCCTATCAGTCTGTTGGCTCTTGTTTTTGAGAGGGTTTTGGCAGATTGCAGACAGCAGCTTTTCTATTCTGTCCTATTTAGTTAGCTTGGGCCCCATCATTTGCTCAGCCTATCTTTCTATCTGTGTGAGTGTTTTTCATCTTGCTTCACCGTCATTATATGTTGGGGGCTGACAATTGCTTTGGGGTCTGCTCTGGGGCAGTTTAGATTTCCCTTTCTGTCTTTAGGCTATGTAGTTCTCCGGCTGTGATTGAGGGGTCTAGGGCACCGTAGGAACCCCCCACGGCTACTGCTAGTTGTTGTTGTTAGGTTCAGGGGTCTGCAATCCGATAGCTGCCAACTTCTCTGGTTTTCTGGACTTAGCTATTATTTCTGTTTTTGCCTCCTACGGTGACTCATTCATAACAAGTGTGCCTGTGCCAGAGCCGTGACGGGAAGCAAAGAAGAGAACGTCACCGTTAGAAGATGGGAGGTGCCGGACCAGACCGTGACACCCATCGGACCAAAACCGGACCCGGACCGCCCCTGGGTGAGTACAATATAACTTGTTTTTCTTATCTTTCAGGTTACATCGGGGGCTTATCTACAGCATTACAGAATGCTGTAGATAAGCCCCTGATGGCGGTGCCGGCAGCTGATAGTCGAAAAAATAAAAGACAGATTCCCTTTAAGGAAAGAAGTCCTCATTACCATGCTGCAGACTGAAACGCTAATGTGAATCTAGCCTTAATAAACTAATTTTGCAAAATAAATAACTTTTAATGCTGAATAGTATTATATGAAAAAAAAAATTAAAGCTCAAGTTATGAAATATTATTGTTATATTCAACAAACGTCGCTTTCTCTCTGTTTTAATGTTAACAAACTACAATGTGTCAATGTTTAATTTTTGGCTGATAAATTCGGTTTGCTTTGTGAAAAAACTAAATTCATTGAAAATTTGCAAAACCATAGTGATTTTAAAATTGACAATTCTCTGCATGCGGAAGAGATAACGATTCCATAAAATATGTTAACATTTTCAATTACCTACTAGGTCTACTTCTTGCTAGCTTATTGTATAAAGAGCCTTTCATGTTTTTGGACTTTAGGAGACTTTTACGTTTAGCAGCAATTTTTCATATTTTCAAGAAAGTGTTCAGAACCAAGCTGGTCCCTAAAAGTAAGCTGTTGATGTGGTTTGAGAGGGTAAAAAGTCAAATTTCAGCCCTTAAAGTATTGTAAAGAACATTTGGTAAGATTGTAGAAGGCTCACAGGAATTATAGCAGAGAGAAGGCGAAACTTAACCAAGTTATTTTTTGCAGATATTCATGGTAATACAGTACATTCTGATTTGTAACACTGCAGGTATTAAGAGAGAAACAACTCAACATTTTCTACCGTGATTTTGCAGTTTTTAGAAAATATTCCTAAGGCAGCAAATACCCCATATGTGTTCGGAAACTGCTGTTTTGGTATGAGGCAAAGCTCACAAGGTAAAGAAAGATTTGACTTCAGATTTTGCTGGACTGGTATCCAAAAGATGTGTTGTATTTGCAGAATCCTTGAAGCATCAGTACCCGTTAAAAGTGACCCTATTTTGAAAATTACACCTCTCTAGGAATATAGGGGATTAGTAAGAATTTTTACCCCACAGGTGCTTCATATAAATAATATGTTTTTCAGAAATAATGCACAACTAATGTAAAGTGTAAATTGCTATTTCCACCCTGTGGTAGAGCATCTCACTCGGCTGGACACAGAGGTATAAGCGAAACACTGTATCTTTAAGAACGTGCTTGGTTTATTGAAGGCAGCATAAACCAAGCTGGGAAAAATAATCATGGCTCTCTGGGCCAAAACAGCAAAACAAAACAAAAAGAAAACACAGTGCTTTCCCTAGCGGGGTTCAGCCGCTTCACGGGTACACTGTAAACGGTACAGGTCCTTAACATATCAGATACACTGCACACTGAAACCTTTTGGAAGTCAGCAATGTAAGCCCCAGACCATGTAACTGATCACATGATTGTGACCTCACCAAGGTCTCTGTAGGTGGAGATAAAGTAGACATTCTCCCACCCGCTCTATGAATGTTCACATAAAAACCAGCTAATAATATAACTTAGCTTAGGCTGGTTTCACACTTGCGTTTTTTTGCGCTTTTTTTGGCGCAAAAAAACCATGCGTTTTTTCCCCTATAGTTTACATGGGTGCGCACACATGCGTTTGTACGCGTTTGCATGCGCATGCGTTTTTTTTGTAATGTGCGCTCGGGCGCACAAAATGCATCTTGCTGCATTTTTTGTGTGTCCGACTTGTCCCAAAAAACCGCATGCACACGCAATGCGGTTTTTTTTTTCACCCAACCACCCATTATAGTCTATGGGTGCGCTGACGTGTGCATGGTAAAGCGCACAACAGCGCAAAAAAAGCATGAGTTTTAAAAAAAAAAAAACCGCGCACAAAAACGCATGATTCGTTTTTTATGTGTGTTTGCACTGCGCACGGTGCGCAGCGCAAAAAAATGCAAGTGTGAAAGTAGCCTTAACCCTCACAACACTTACTGTGCTGGAGAAAAACTCTGGGTTTTAGATCACTGACGCCATTAGGCGTAGTGAAACATAACTCCCCTCCAGTGCCAGAAACCACCAAGTTACCTGGGCATTCATCCCCTTGTTTTCCCTCATCCATCTCAGGTGCGCATGATCTGATATTAGTCTGAACTTGCTGCCTAAGGCTGGAGTCACACTAGCGAATAAATCGGATGAATGCAACGCAATAAAAAAAAAATCGCATTGCATTCGTCCCAATGTTATTCTATGGGGAGCTCCCATCATCCGATTTTTTTTCGGAAAGTTTCCTCGGACCGAGACAATCGCAGCATGCTGCGATTGTCACCGATTTTCGAATCGGACTCGCCAATGCAAGTCTATGGGTGCGAGAAAAAAAATCGGATTACAAACGGACCAGATGTGTGACTTGCGATAAAATCGCACCCGGTGTCCTTTACAAAAAGCCGGCAATTCATTTAGCAAAAAGCTCAAGTGTGTGTATGTATGTGTGTATGACCGGGATAGGCATCCGCACCGTCGCAGTTATAGCCACAAAATTTGGCACAGTCACACGTCTGGACCCCGAGAGCGTCCTAAGCTATGTTGTGAGGCGAAATTTTAACCCCGCGCTTTCCAATTCACCAAACAATTTTGCCCCTATCTACATACTAGGGAAAAAGTGTGTGCGCGTCAAGCCCCGGCCCTTATCATGATGTCATAATGCCCCTATTTGCATACTGGGGAAAGTGTGTGCATATCAAGCCACGCCCCTCATTATGATGTCACAATGGTTGCCATGGCGATGCTGATGTCATCAAGCCCCGCCGCTCATTATGATGTCATAATGGTTGACTATGGGATGGAGGATGTGTGATGGGTATATGGGCACTGGACTATGGGATGGCAGATATGTATGATGGGTATATGGGCACGGGACTATGGGATGGAGGATATGTATGATGGGTATATGGGCATGGGACTATGAGATGAAGGATGTGTGATGGGTATATGGGCACTCGACTATTGGATGGCGAATATGTATGATGGGTATATGGGCATGGAACTATGGGATGGAGGATATGTATGATGGGTATATGGGCATGGGACTATGAGATGAAGGATGTGTGATGGCTATATGGGCACTCGACTATGGGATGGCGGATATGTATGATGGGTATATGGGCACGGGACTATGGGATGGAGTATATGTATGATGGGTATATGGGCATGGGACTATGAGATAAAGGATGTGTGATGGGTATATGGGCACTCGACTATGGGATGGCAAATATGTATGATGGGTATATGGGCATGGAACTATGGGATGGAGGATATGTATGATGGGTATATGGGCATGGGCTTATGGGATGGAGTATGTGTGATGGGTATATGGGCACTGGACTATGGGATGGAGGATATGTATGATGGGTATATGGGCACGGGACTATGGGATGGAGGATGGGTGATGGGTATATGGGCACTGGACTATGGGATGGAGGATATGTATGATGGGTATATGGGCACAGGACTATGGGATGGAGGATATGTATGATGGGTATATGGGCATGGGACTATGGGATGGAGAATATGTATGATGGGTATATGGGCATGGGACTATGGGATGGAGGATATGTATGATGGGTATATGGGCACGGGACTATGGGATGGAGGATAATTATAATTTGCTATAACTAACCACAGTTAGTTACTATGCCCGGGCAGCGCCGGGCTCGTCAGCTAGTATATAGATATATATCTAATAAATAAAGCTCAAAGTGTGTATGTATGTAAACTGTGTTCCAAATTATTATGCAAAAAGAGTTTAGGAGTGATAAGGTTAGAATTTTTTTGTTTGTCATTTAAACTCATTGATGGTGATGTGTGTCAGGGCTCTTTATATCACTGAAAGCAATTGCAGACTACTTAAGAAGACTGTTCCACATTATTAAGCAGCCTACATATTTTGCCAAAATGGGAAAGAAAAAGGATGTGTCGGCTGCTGAGAAGCAACAAATTGTGGAGTATTTAGGTCAAGGCATGACTACAATCAACATTGCCAAGACACTTCATCGTGATCATCGCACAATCAAGAAGCATGTAGCTGATTCCCAGCACACACGTGTGCGTGCTGATAACGAAAAATTGAGGACTCTTTCCAACAGGCAATTGCGTCAAGTTAAAAGAGCAGCTGCAAAAATACCTTGTCATAGCAGTAGACAAGTTTTTGAAGCTGCTGGTGCCTCCAACGTCCCCCGAACAACAAGATGCAGGGTCCTTCAGAGGTTTGCAGCTGTGCGTAAGCCATCCTGTCGACCACCTCTATCCACTGCATACAAGCAGAAACGGCTCCAGTGGGCCAAACGATACATGAAGACTGACTTCCAAACTGTTTTGTTCACCGATGAGTGCCGTGCAACGCTTGATGGTCCAGATGGATGGAGTGGAGGATGGCTGGTTGATGGACAGCCTATGAAAACACGGCTAAGGCGCCAACAAGGAGGAGGTGGAGTAATGTTTTGGGCTGGAATCATGGGGAGAGAGATTGTTGGCCCCTTTAGGATCCCTGAAGGGGTAAAGATGAATTCCGTAATCTATGTGGAGTTTCTAAAACAGCACTTCCTGCCATGGTTCAAGAGGAAGAACCGTGCTTTCCGCAGCAAGATCATTTTCATGCATGATATTGCACCGTCTCATGCTGCAAATAACACATCTGCATCTCTGGCTGCTATGGGCATAAAAGAGGACAAACTTATGGTGGGGCCACCATCTTCCCCTGACCTCAACCCCATTGAGAACCTTTGGAGCATCATCAAAAGGAGTGTCTATGATGGCGGGAGGCAGTTCACATCTAAGAAATAGCTCTGCGAGGGTATTCTGTCCACATGCAAAACAACTGAAGCACAAACCATCCAAAAACTGACAAATTCAATGGACGAGAGAGTTCAGAAGCTTCTTTCGAACAAGGGGTCCTATGTGCAAATGTAGCATCACCTAGAATAAAGTTTTGACTTGAAAACTGTTTGATTTCATTTTGTAATAAGCTGATAATGCTTATAATTTCACAATTGACCATTTTTTTGTTCAAAATAAAAATAAAAAGGTTGAAAACTCTGCTGTGCATAATAATTTGGAACATGCATTTTGAGTGTTTCTTATTTTTAAAAATACACTGTTTTCATAGGCAGTTTGTTCAAACACATTGCAATTATACTAGAATATTAGATGACTGGAAAATAATGACGACTGCAATTCATATAGGTAATTTAGAGAAAATATGAGGAAATATTTTTTGCATAATAATTTGGAACACAGTATATGTATGTATCTGTGTACGTCCGGCATAGGCATCCGCACCGCCGCAGCTACAGCCAAGCTATGCTGTGAGGCGAAATTTTAACCCCGCGCGTTCCAATTCACCAAACAATTTTGCCCCTATCTACATACTGGGGAAAAAGTGTGAGCGCGTCAAGCCCCGCCCCCTCATTATAATGTCATAATGCCCCTATTTGCATAATGGGGAAACAGTGTGCGTATCAAGCCCCGCCCCTCATTATGTCACAATGGTTGTCATGGCGACGCTGATGTCATCATAGGTTGCAAGCCCCGCCGCCGCTCATTATGATGTCATAATGGTTGCCAATGGGATGGAGGATGTGTGATGGGTATATGGGCACAGGACTATGGGATGGAGGATATGTATGATGGGTATATGGGCACGGGACTATGGGATGGCGGATATGTATGATGGATATATGGGCATGGGACTATGGGATGGAGGATATGTATGATGGGTATATGGGCACGGGCCTATGGGATGGAGGATATGTATGATGGGTATATGGGCACGGGCCTATGGGATGGAGGATGTGTGATGGGTATATGGGCACTGGACTATGGGATGGCGGATATGTATATGGGCACGGGACTATGGGATGGAGGATGTGTGATGGGTATATGGGCACTGGACTATGGGATGGAGGATATGTATGATGGGTATATGGGCACGGGACTATGGGATGCCGAATATGTATGATGGGTATATGGGCATGGGACTATGGGATGGAGGATATGTATGATGGGTATATGGGCATGGGTCTATGGGATGGAGGATATGTATGATTGGTATATTGGCACGGGACTATGGGATGGAGGATATGTATGATGGGTATATGGGCACGGGCCTATGGGATGGAGGATATGTGATGGGTATATGGGCACGGGACTATGGGATGGCGGATATGTATATGGACATGGGACTATGGGATGGAGGATGTGTGATGGGTATATGGGCACTGGACTATGGGATTGAGGATATGTATGACGGGTATATGGGCATGGGACTATGGGATGGCGGATATGTATGATGGGTATATGGGCATGGGACTATGAGATGAAGGATGTGTGATGGGTATATGGGCACTCGAGTATGGGATGGAGAATATGTATGATGGGTATATGGGCATGGGACTATGGGATGGAGGATATGTATGATGGGTATATGGGCATGGGACTATGAGATGAAGGATGTGTGATGGGTATATGGGCACTCGAGTATGGGATGGAGAATATGTATGATGGGTATATGGGCATGGGACTATGGGATGGAGGATATGTATGATGGGTATATGGGCATGGGACTATGGGATGGAGGATATGTATGATGGGTATATGGGCACTGGACTATGGGATTGAGGATATGTATGACGGGTATATGGGCATGGGACTATGGGATTGAGGATATGTATGATGGGTATATGGGCATGGGACTATGAGATGAAGGATGTGTGATGGGTATATGGGCACTCGAGTATGGGATGGAGAATATGTATGATGGGTATATGGGCATGGGACTATGGGATGGAGGATATGTATGATGGGTATATGGGCACGGGCCTATGGGATGGTGGATATGTATGATGGGTATATGGGCACGGGACTATGGGATGGAGAATAATTATAATTTGTTATAACTAACCACAGTTAGTTACTATGCCCAGGCAGCGCCGGGCTCTTCAGCTAGTATATATATATGTGTCTCTATGACTTGTATGTGTATATCTAATATATAAAGCTGAAAGTGTGTATGTAAAGTATGTATGTGTGACGATTAGGAGCAGGTTACGTCTGAGAGTGGACCCTCTGGATCGCGGATCTGGAGCCCCTGGGGCGAGCATACCAGGTGAAGACCGACCCCTATACAGGGATTGTTTGGGGCAGGACCATAGGGGACAGAAGCGCGACAGCTGGAACCAAGAGGGACGGCTAGAAGGACAGCAAGGCTATGGGAGACATGTGGAGACTGGCGGAGAGGCTCATACACAACCGACAGACAGGGAAGACACTGGGGAACGCACGGACAGAGCAGGGCAAAGGCAGGCAAGGAGGATGGCACAGGAACAAGGACAGAGGCGGAACAAACGGGTGACAAGGAATACACGTGAAGTGAGAACTACAGTGAAACTGTAGCGGCCAGAAAGGTGCAGGGGTACCACACGATCGCCAGGCGCCCTCCTCATAGGGAGGACGCCTGAAATATCCTAGAGCCAGGAAGTACGTCCTCCAGCCCCGCCCCTCAGCGATGCCCCCCACCAGAGGAAGAGAGAGGGAGGACGCGCGCCCTCGACCTAAGGCCGGCATGTGTGCCCGCAGCAGGGTGGAAGGCAGAGCGGGCGTGCACGTGGACAGGGGCGTGCAGGTGAGGAGACGCTGCGACGGGCGCCTCCGCTGAAGGGGCATCGGCGGGCACGCTTGACAAATACGGGTCACCGTTGAAACATTGCCATCTGAGGATCAGTAAAGTATGCACTTTTTTCACATTTAATTTGAGTGCTGCCTATTTTTTTTTCTATATATATATATATATATATATATATATATATATATATATAATATATAAAGCTCAAAGTGTGTATGTATGTATGTGTGTATGTTTGCATGTCCGGGATAGGCATCCGCACCGTTGCAGCTACAGCCACAAAATTTGGCACAGTCACACGTCTGAACCCCGAGAGCGTCCTAAGCTATGTTGTGAGGCGAAATTTTAACCCTGCACGTTCCAATTTACCAAACAATTTTGCCCCTATCTACATACTGGGGGAAAAAGTGTGTGCGTGTCAAGCCCCGCCCCTCATTGTGATGTCACAATGCCCCTATTTGCATACTGGGGAAGCAGTGTGTGCGTATCAAGCCCCGCCCCTCATTATGATGTCACAATGGTTGCCATGGCGACGCTGATGTCATCAAAGGTTGCAAGCCCTGCCGCCGCTCATTATGATGTCATAATGGTTGACCATGGAATGGAGGATGTGTGATGAGTATATGGGCACCGGACTATGGGATGGAGGATATGTATGACAGGTATATGGGCACGGGACTATGGGATGGAGGATATGTATATGAGCACGGGACTATGGGATGGAGGATATGTATGATGGGTATATGGGCCCGGGACTATGGGATGGAGGATGTGTGATGGGTATATGGGCACTGGACTATGGGATGGAGGATATGTATGACGGGTATATGGGCACGGGACTATGGGATGGAGGATGTGTGATGGGTATAAGGGCACTGGACTATGGGATGGAGGATATGTATGATGGGTATATGGGCACGGGACTATGAGATGGCGGATATGTATGATGGGTATATGGGCACGGGACTATGGGATGGAGGATATGTATGATGGGTATATGGGCATGGGACTATGAGATGAAGGATGTGTGATGGGTATATGGGCACTCGACTATGGGATGGCGAATATGCATGATGGGTATATGGGCATGGGACTATGGGATGGAGAATATGTATGATGGGTATATGGGCATGGGACTATGGGATGGAGGATGTGTGATGGGTATATGGGCACTCGACTATGGGATGGAGGATATGTATGATGGGTATATGGGCACGGGCCTATGGCATCGTGGATATGTATTATGGGTATATGGGTACGGGACTATGGGATGGAGGATAATTATAATTTTCTATAACTAACCACAGTTAGTTACTATGCCCAGGCAGCGCCGGGCTCTTCAGCTAATATATATATATATATATATATATATATATATATATGTATGTGTGTCTATATATCTATTCTTTCCTTTGTGTTTGAAAACCTGTCATTTTGCTCCATTATATGTCCATTTTGCAAGCCTGCGAGAAAATCTCGGCAGACGGATGCTTAGATGCGATTAAAAGCGCATCATCACAGGAAATTCGGATGACAGACGGATCCCCGGTCAAGAAACCTTTGTGCGATTTCGGTCCGTCAAAATCGGACCGATTTTTTTATCGTTGTGTGTGACTCCAGCCTAACACGTAAAATCTCAGGGTGTCGATTGCCCACTTGATGGCCAAGCACTCTCTCCATGATGGCATAGTTCTTCTCACAGGAGGAGAGTTTCCTACTTAATTATAGGACTTGGTGTTCGTCCCCATCTATTTCCTGGGACAGCACAGAACTCGTTAGTGAAGTCTGGTGTGAACAAGACTGGCTATCTGCACAGGATGAGCTTCAGCTTCTGGAATGACATCTCAGCTTCACAGGACCATTTGATCATCATCGACTTTGTGCCCTTGAGAAGATCAGTCAAGAGGGCAGCTACCATGGCAAAGTTTGGGATAAATCGTTGATAATATCCCACAATTCCCAGAAACACCCTAACCTGCTTTTCGGAGACCGGCTGTGGCCACTTTTGGATTGCCTCCACTTTGTCTATTTATGGCTTTATCTCACCCCTTCCAACGATGTAGCCCAAGTACTTTGCTTCTTCTTTCCCAAGGGCACACTTCTTTAGGTTTATGGTAAACCCTGCCTTCCTCAGTGCATCGAGTACCACCTGGACCTTCTGCAAGTGACTTTCCCAATCTGGGCTGAAGATCACGATGTCGTCCAAGTAAGTGGCAGTGTACTTCTTGAGCGGGACTAGTATCTGGTCCATAGCTCTCTGGAAGAAAGCTGGGGCTGCTTCTAGTTCGTATGGCATTCGGGTATATTGAAAGCACCCGTCAGGTGTACAGAAGGCCGTCTTCTCCTTGGTACTTGGAGACAGGAGAATTTGCCAGTACCCTTTAGTTAGATCAAGGGTAGGGATGTATCTGGCTGACCCTAGCTTCTCAATAAGCTCATCAACCCGGGGCATTGGATACGTTTCGAACTTGAACACCTCATTGAGCTTTCTGTAATCGCTACAGAAGAGCCACTCTCCATCCGGCTTCGGCACAGGCACAATATGGCTGGACCAGCCACTCTTTGACTCCTCGATGACGCCCAAGATAAACAAACATTCTCTTCATCTCCTTGGAGATTACTTTGCAGTGAGTTTCAGAAATCTGATACGGCCTTTGGTTCACCCTCACATGCAGCTAAGTCAGGATTTCTTGCTCCACAACGTGCGCACATCCCGGTAATTCCGAAAACCTTCCGCTGAAGCAGCTCATGGCATTGTTTCTGGGCTGGCGACAGAGTCTCTGCCACTGTGACACATTGAAAATTGGCTTCAGGATGGGCATCCTGGCACGTTGCTCCTACCCAATCCGTGTCACGCTACGATTTCAGCAGGTAAATGTGGTACACCTGGTAAGATTTTCTTCTCTACGGTTGGTGGACCTTGTAGTTGACATCACTCAACTTCTCGACCACCTCGTATGGCCCTTGCCACTTGGCCAGGAATTTACTTTCCATGGTGAGGATCAGCACCAACACCCGGTCTCCAATGCTAAACTGTCTCAGTCTTGCCGACCGATTGTAGACTCTTGCCTGGGCTTCTTGTCCTTGGAGGAGATACTCCCTCACAATTAGCATCACACTCGTGATACTGTCCTGCATCTGGGCCACATGTTTGATAACTCTTTGGTGGGGTGTTACCTCCGCTTCCCAGGTCTCCTCGGCAATGTCCAGAAGACCTCGAGGGTGCCGTCCGTATATCAGTTCGAACGGCGACAACTCCGCAAAGGCCTGGGGGACTTCCCTGATGGAAAACAGTAGATATGGCAGGATGCAATCACAGTCTCGGCCATCCTCCACAACCTTCTTCAGCATAGATTTCAAGGTTTTATTGAACCTCTCCACCAGACCGTCTGTTTGCAGATGGTTCACCGATGTCCTAAGTTGGGTAATTTGGAGGGCCTTACACAACTCCCTCATTACTTTAGACATGAATGGTGTCCCTTGATCTGTCAAGATCTCTTTCGGCAGGCCCATCCATGAAAAGTTATAAACTTGCTCCCGTGCTATACTCCAGGCGGAGGAGTTTCTCAGTGGTACTGCCTGTGAGTACTACGTAGCATAGTCCATTACTACCAGGAAGTATTGATGACCCCTGGTGGACTTAAGTAAAGGCCCAACCATGTCCATGGCAATCCGGTCAAATGGAGCTTTGATTATGGGTAACAGAATTAGGGAACTGTGGAAGTGGGATACAGGGTTAGTTAGCTGACAGGTAGAGCAGGATCGGCAGAAATTAACAATGCCCCTATGACACCCAGGCCAGTAGAACCTCTGCAAGACTCGCTCTTGGGTTTTATCTATGCCTAGATGCCCCCCAAGACATGAGCATGGGCCAGATCTAGCACCCTATGTCTATAGGGTCCTGGGACTAACAGCTGTTCTGACACTTTCCCATGCTGTTTAGTGACCCGATATAGCAACTCCTCATTGACTGCAAAGTACAGGAACATGGTGTTGGCCCCCAGCTCTTGGGCAACCCCATTTATCACAGTCACATTTTCAAGTACATTTTTTAAAGTTAAATCCTGCATATGGGCAGTCCCAAAATTATCACCAGAAACCTCCAGTTCAGGAATTTCGGCCTCACTGATCACTATCTCGTCCTCGCACCAGCCAGCACACACAAAGGGGAACTCCTGCATCTCTGACTTCGATGGGATAGAACAAGCCTGCAACCCCTCTCCGGTCCGATAGTCCACACTGCAGGCGGCATATGCATACTAATACTTTCTCCGTGTTTCTCCAACTAACCCTATCAAAAGCCTTTTCAGCATCAGTGGATAAAAGGGTAAATGGGATACCCCTGGCCTTAGCAAACATTATAAATTGGATGATCTTTGCCGTGTTGTCCCTACCGTCCCTGCCTCTCACAAACCCGCTCGCCACCTGCTCAGCCGGTTCACTCCCACCTGACGGGGGATGGTGACGCGGTTCTGGAAAGAAGCCTCCCTCTCAGGAGAAGTCTACAGTGGCGGTCATGTAACAAGGCTTGTTAAAGGGTCGACATTGACTTTTAGGATTGCTACTTCCAATAGGTGGCACTAGAGTTCTTGTCCTCTTCCTCTCTGAAGAGACAATTTGCATATTTAGGAGAGAAAAAGAACACTTTGGTGCTCTAACAGTTAATGCTTCCGTTCCCGCCAAAAGCCTCCTGCTGCAGTCTGCTAATGTGGAGATGGTCTCCTGTGACAAGAAGGAAAGGGGGGAGGAGGAGCAAGTATGTGTCCTGACTCCTGATGTCTCCTTCACCCTTCTCTCCCAAAGCCCCGTAGACCTATCTACCCGGTCCTGTTCTGTCTCAGCATCTGGTTTGCAGAGTCTAGTACACTAACCGCCACTGTAGACTTCTCCTGAGAGGGAGGCTTCTTTCCAGAACCGTGTCACCGTCCCCCTTCAGGTGGGAGTGAACCGGCTGAGGAGGCGGCGAGCGGCGTCTCCAAGTAGCGGCTATGCTTCCTCCGGGCTCAGGAGACTCCAGCGGAACAGTGCGGGGAGGGTGCACGCAGCAACCGGGGTCCCGACTGATGACATGCGGGCCTGAGTCTCATCTCCCCGCTCACCCGGCTACTGCCGCACCGGAATCCCAGCTCCGGTAAGGGTGAGGGTCGCTCCTAGTGTCCAGGGGTCTCAGGGGAGTTGGATAAGTGCAAATTAAATGCAGGCTGAGTAAAAACTGTGGATAGTTTTGGCCTGGAAGCGGGAGGTGTGAAGGTACACATCTTCACTGATGGAAATCCAGGCCACGCCCCCCTGAAACACAATGCATATTCTCTTCAACGTAAGGCAACATGAACTCTTCAAGTATTATAATATATGTAAACTGGTCCATGGTCCCTGGTATGCAGTACATAGGTCCGACACCATAGTAAGAGAAGCATGCCCACATCATGATGCTTGCTTCACCATCTTCCTAGTGTACTGTGGCTTGAATGCAGAGTTTAGGGGTTGTCTGACGAACTGTCTGTGACCCTTGGACCCAAAAAGAACAATTTTACTTTCATCAGTCCACAAAATGTCTCTCCATTTCTCTTTAGGCCAGTTGATATGTTCTTTGGCAAATTGTATCCGCTTAAGAACAGTGGGACTTTGCGGGGACTTCTTGCTAATAGATTAGCTTCACACAGGCATCTTCTAACTCAGGGTTCCCCAACTCCAGTCCTCAAGGCCCACCAACAGATCATGTTTTCAGGATTTCCTTAGTATTGCCCAGGTGATAATTGCATCACCTGTGAAATACAAAGGAAATCCTGAAAACATGATCTGTTGGTGGACCTTGAGGACGAGTTGGGGAACGCTGTTCTAACTGTCAGAGTACTCACAGGTAACTTGAAACTGTCTTTGAACATCCCGGAGCTGATCCTTGGCCATTCTTTCATTCATTTGAATGGTAGTCTCCCGTTTTCTTTCACGTCTGACTGGTTTGGCTTTCCATTTTAAAGTATTGGAGATCACTTTACCTGAACAGTATAGCATTGTCTGCACTTATTAAGTTCTACCCTTTCCATTCAACGTTTTAATCAATATATGCTGTTCTACTGACCAATGTCTTGAACGACTCATATTTCTCAGGCTTTCAAGAAGAAATGCATGTACAACATATAATGTCTTCACCCTTAAATAAGGGCTACCTGATTCACACCTGTTTCTTCACAGAATGATTGACCTCACTAATTGAACTCCAGACCGCTATTATTTTGAACACACCCCCTTTCAATTAATTATTCTAATACACAGACGCAAAAACCTGCAGATCATGAATACTGGGTCTGTTGGTTTTCTTAGAATCTTCTGCACCAACTGGTAAATTGTTTGAGATGTGGTAATATAATTTATACCAAAAACAGTGATTAATTTGGATAGTCTTATTGGGCTGCTATTATTTTGAACACTACTGTACATGAACAGTCTAAAATTACAGTGGATATGTCACCAAATTTATAATGTAAACTGAATTCAATCAGAAACAGATCTTCATGCATATGAGACTGGTATATTTATTTTAAATATCCATTTCAGAATCGCTGTACAATCCTGTTATAAGGATGAGCATTTTAGCCCAGTTACAGAATTGAATACCTCATGAGTCCAAGTGTATTGAATCTACATACAGCCACTGGGCCTGACTAACAGCTGCAGCTTGTACTGAGCAGTGTGAGATCTCTGCAGCAGGAGAGACAAAGAGGAACTGTCAATCAGGATAGCAGGTCAGAGGTGGAGTTAACCCCTTAATCCCATATGACGTACTATCCCGTCCATGTGCCCTGGGACTTAATTCCCAGGGACGGGATAGTACGTCATAGCGATCAGCGGCGCCCACGTGGTGAGCGCCGCTGATCGCGGCCGGGTGTCAGCTGATTATCACAGCTGACACCCGGCACAGTGTGTCAGGGGCGGTCACGGACCGCCCCCGACACGTTAACCCCTTGCACACCGTGATCAAACACAATCGCGGTGTACCGAGGGTTAAAGGGAAGCATCGGCAGGGAGGGGGCTCCCTCCGTGCTTCCCTGAGCCCCCCACGGCAGCGCAATATGCAGCGCTGCTGCGGGGGGGGCTCCTTCCCTGCAGGGAGCCGGCTTCCTCAGTGCCTGCAAAGCGCAGGCACGAGGAAGCCTGCTGCACTGCCTGTGACAGATCGCTGATCTGTCACAGTGATCTGTGATGTGACAGATCAGCGATCTGTCACAGGACAGTGATGTCCCACCTGGGACAATGTAATAAAGTTAAAAAAAAAGTGTTAAAAAAAAAAAAAAAATCGCCAAATAAATTAGAAAAAAAAAAAAAATATTCCCCCAATAAATTCATTTTTTGGAAATAAAAAAAAACCAATAAAAGTACACATATTTGGTATCGCCGCGTCCGTAACGACCTGCCCTATAAAACTGTCCCATTAGTTAACCCCTTTAGCGAACCCCTTAAAAAATAAAAAACGAAGCGAAAAATAATGATTTATTATCATACCGGCGAACAAAAAGTGCAATAACGCGCGATCAAAAAGACTCATATAAATATCCATGGTACCGCTGAAAACGTAATCTTGTCCCGCAAAAAACGAGCCGCAATACAGCATCATCAGCGAAAAAATAAAAAAGTTATAGCTCGCAGAATAAAGCAATGCAAAAATAATTATTTTTTATATAAAATAGTTTTCATTGCATAAAACCGACAAAACATAAAAAAGACCTAAATGAGGTATCGCTGTAACCGTAGTGACCCGAAGAATAAAAGGGCTTCATCAATTTTATCGCACGCGGAACGGTGTAAACGCACCCCCCCAAAAGAAATTCTTGAAACGCTGGTTTTTGTTCATTCTGCGTCCCAAAAATCGGAATAAAAAGCGATCAAAAAAGTCACGTGCCCGAAAATGGTACCAATATAAACGGCAACTCGTCCCGCAAAAAATAAGACCTCACATGACTCGGTGGGTCAAAATACGGAAAAATTATAGCTCTCAATATGTGGTGATGCAAAAACTATTTTTACAATAAAAAGCGTCTTTTAGCGTGTGACAGCTGCCAAACATAAAAACCCGCCATAAATAGTTAATCAAACCTCCCGTTATCACCCCTTTAGTTAGGGAAAAATAATAAAATTAAAAGAAAATGTATTTATTTCCATTTTCCCATTAGGGTTAGGGCTAGGGTTAGGGCCAGGGTAGGGTTAGGGGTGTGTTGGGGTTAGGGTTGGAGTTAGAATTGGGGGTTTCCACTGTTTGGGCACATCAGGGGCTCTCCAAAAGCAACATGACACTCGCAAACCATTCCATCAAAGTCTGCATTCCAAAACGTCACTACTTCCTTTCCGAGACCCGACGTGAGCCCATACAGTAGTTTTCTCCCACATATGGGGTATCAGCGTACTCAGGACAAATTGGACAACAACTTTTGGGGTCCAATTTCTCCTGGTACCCTTGGGAAAATAAAAAAATTGGTGACTAAAAGATCATGTTTGTGGAAAAAATATGATTTTTTTATTTTCACGCCCGGGCGTTATAAACGTCTGTGAAGCACTGGAGGGGTCAAAGTGCTCACCACACATCTAGATAAGTTCCTTGGGGGGTCTCGTTTCCAAAATGGTGTCATTTGTGGGGGGTTTCCACTGTTTTGGTACATCAGGGGTTTTCCAATCGCGACATGGTGTCCGATCTCAATTCCAGCCAAAAACGTCAAATGGTGCTGCTTCTCTTCCGAGCTCTGCCATGCGCCCAAATAGTGGTTTACCCCACATGTGGTGTATCAGCGTACTCAGGACAAATTGCACAATAACTTTTAGGGTCCTGTTACCCTTGGGAAAATAAAAATTGGGGGTGAAAAGATCATTTTTGTGGAAAAAATATGATTTTTTAATTGTACCGCTATACGTTATAAACTTCTGTGAAGCCCTTGTGGGTTCAAAGTTCTCACCACATATCTAGATAAGTTCCTTGGGGGGGGGTCTAGTTTCCAAAATGGGGTCACTTGGGGGTTTCCACTGTTTAGGTACAACAGGGGCTCTCCAAACGTGACATGGCGTCCGATCTGAATTCCAGCCAATTTTGCATTGAAAATGTCAAACGGCGCTCCTTTCCTTCTGAGCTCAGCCATGCGCTGAAACAGTGGTTCCCCCCCACATATGTGAAAAAAGTTAAATGTTCATTTTTTTAAAATATTCAAAAAATTCCTGTGACGCACCTAAAGGGTTAATAAACTTCTTGAATGTGGTTTTGAGCACCTTAAGGGGTGCAGGTTTTAGAATGGTGTCACTTTTTGGTATTTTCTATCATATAGACCCCTCAAACTGGCTTCAAATGTGATGTGGTCCGTAAAAATAAAATGGTGTTGCAAAAATGAGAAATCGCTGGTCAATTTTTAACCCTTATAACTTCCTAACAAAAAAAAATTTTGGTTCCAAAATTGTGCTGATGTAAAGTAAACATGTGGGAAATGTTACTTATCAAGTTTTTTGTGTGCCGTATCTCTGTGATTTAAGGGCATAAAAATTCAAAGTTGGAAAATTGTGAATTTTTCGCCAAATTTTTTTCTCAAATAAGCGCAAGTTATTTAAATGAAAGGTTATCACTAACATGAAATACAATATGTCACGAGAAAACAATGTCAGAATAACCGGGATCCATGGAAGCGTTTCAAAGTTATTACCTCATAAAGGGACAGTGGTAAGAATTGTAAAAATTGGCCCGGTCATGAACGTGCAAACCACCCTTGGGGCTTAAGGGGTTAAACTTTCAGAAAACATTATACAGACTTACAAAGGAAATAGAGCATCTCATCAGGTCTAAGATCTATTTATTAATACATGCACTTTGTATTGTGATATTTGGCAACAGTTCCACTTTAGATCCTGATTTACCATTGAGATAGCATCTCACCTGCACTGTAGTACAAGTCCGGTCTTTCCAGTATATCTCCTTCATGGAGAAATGGTTCAATTGGTTCATCTCCATAAAGATATTGCTCATTTTCATCCATTTGACGGCTTTCCACCATCTCAAGCCACTGAGAGTTATGCCAACGGAATTTCTCACTCTGTATCTTTTTTGCCCATTCTTCATCATACTCCTACATGGGAAAATGATAACTGTGAAAGTTTATATCTAGGATGACCCAACTAGATCTGTATGAAGAACAATCTTGCATTCACATTCATCTGACTTTGGTCACAAAGACACATGCTTCAGTCATACAGACAAAATATGTTGCTAACTTACCGCTATGATATCAAGGGTGTTGTCACATACTTTGCGTATTTCTGCATTTTTATCATGCATTAGGTCTATCAGATAGGCGGGGGCCTCTGAAATGTATGCATTAAGGAAACTTAAGAAAAATTGTTATTCTACTAATATTTAGTTATTTGAAAATACCTGTCCTCGTCAGGAATTAATGATGAGCTGTCAGCGCCCCTGACATGCCGGCATCAAGAAGTATAAAATAACAGTTGGGGGCATCTTTTTTAAAACTCAGCCATGTGGCATTGCTTCTAGAAAGGAATTGCCAGGCTTTTCTTCTTTGCCAATTCCTGATGAGTGGTGGCATGGAAACAAAACCATCTAGTTTCTTGGATTTTAATGAAAAGAAGTATTTAGCTGTGATGGAGCCTGTGAGCAGGGTGGTAAATGATCCCCCTTCCCCTTGTCTTAGCTGTGAATATGGGAGAAAGATGACATCTGAGTTACAATGAACTGCAATGAAACAAAAAGCGTTGCTTCTTTTTCTGTAACAAGTTCTTCCAAATGTATCACTCGTACATTAACCTCTTCTGTGCTGCAATTAGACACTGGGTAGTGACACTGTTAAGAGGGAAGCAGTTTAGTGCATAGGTAACAAAACAGAGTGATTAACCCTTCCACTGCTAGGAATCGGAGCGCAGGATAGAATCTATGTATAATGGAGACACCAGAACAGAATAAGAGCACAAAAAAGAAAATCATAGCATTAACCCTGAAAGGACAGTAATTCTTTGTTGTTTTTCTGCACACATAGAAAAAAAATAGCAAAGTTAAACTTTTGTGAGCCAACCATGTTGAAAAATAACAATGACATTAACCGGTAGGTGTTCACCCATTTCATGAAATAAAATATACAATATGATCCAAACCAATTACAGTTTCAAAAAGGACAAAGATGTGACTGATTAAACAGGGATTATCCTTAGGTTGGACACGACTGCATTCTAAAATGTACCTATTTCCAAACTACTGGTCTGGACTATTTAGGGGCAGCACGTTGGCTCAGTGGTTAGTACTGTCTTGCAGGTCTGGGGTACTGGGTTCAAATCCCACCAAGGACAAGATCTGCAAGGAGCTTGTATGTTCTCCCCGTGTTTCTGTAGGTTTCCTCCAGGTTCTCCGGTTTCTTTTCACGCTCCAAAGACATACTGACAGGGAATTTAGGTTGTGAGCCCCAATGGGGACAGTGATGACAATGTTTGTAAAGCACTGTGGAATATGATGGCGCTATGTAAGAAACACATAATGATAGATGATGACTTGACTGTGATTTTTGTACTGTGTAGTGAAAGAAGCCCATAAAGAAGTTGCCAATCACTAATTGTAACCGTCCAGCAGGGTATAGATTGTGATAGGCAGCAGTGTGAAAAAAACATTGTGTGGAATAGGGTGAGGGTGAATTAAAAAAAAATATTGTGAGGTTATGCTGCTTTGAAAAGAATGGAGAAAATGAAAAGCAACTTTACAAATAGTCTTGACTGAACTTTCCTACCATTTGAGACTACGGCAGCTATGCAGGCAGCGCAACCGGATGTTAACAGACAATCCATAAACCCTGGGCAGTCGTTATATCTAGCCTTTGCTTGTTCTTAACATACCGGTAACTAGTTTTATGTGAAAGGAGGAAGGGGACAGATGGAAGACAGTATGACCACATAACGAGACCACTTGTTTTGTAGTAAGAAACTCCAAGGTGGTATTTTCGGAAATACTTCCTGTACCACGTGCCACGCCAGAGAGGCAACGGGAGATTAGGGAGGTTAATAAGTGGCTCAGGAATTGGTGTAGGAAGGAGGTGTTTGGGTTCCTGCAGAACTGGGCCGACTTCTCAGTTGGCTACAGGTTCTACGCTAGGGACGGGCTGCACCTCAATGGGGAGGGTGCAGCTGTGCTGGGGGAGAAAATGGCTAGAAGGTTGGAGGAGTGTTTAAACTAGGGACTGGGGGAGGGTATTCCTTTTATAGGAGGGGAAGACAGTGCAGATAGAGACCTGGGCACAAATAATGACATTGGGGGTGGGGGTGACATGGGGGGTGGGGTTAGAAAAGTTAATAATTTAAGAAAGAATAGAGGTACAGAGAGATACATAAAGTGCATGTATACTAATGCCAGAAGCCTCGCCAACAAGATGGAGGAATTGGAGATAATGTTGTTGGAACATAATTATGACATGGTGGGGATATCTGAGACATGGCTGGACGAGAGCCATGACTGGGCGGTTAATTTACAGGGCTATAGTCTGTTCAGAAATGACCGAACAAATAAGCGAGGGGGAAGCATGTGTTTATATGTAAAATCATCCTTAAAACCCATCCTTCGTGATAATATATATGAATCTAATGAAAATGTAGAGTCCCTGTGGGTAGAGATAAGGGGAGGGGGAAAAATAATAAATAACTGATACAGGAAAGATGTATATCTTTGTACCGTGTTAGCCAGTAGATAGAAAAATATTCAGGATTGAGAGTCCTCAGTGGTTGATACCTTTTAATGGCTAACTGAAAAGATGGTAATACATTGCAAGCTTTCGAGACTACTCAGGTCTCTTCATCAGGCTAGACTAATACAAAATCTGAAGTCACATATTTATGCACAATACAGCCTAGAAAAAATGCAATAGATAAGACAAGTGACGTGAAGCAGAACTATCAATATGGGAGAGGGAGAAACATAAATATAAACATTGGACCAGTTCATAGATAAGGAGTCTGGATGTTTTATGGTCCTCTGATTGGGGTCTAGTTCTGTGTTGCCCCGCAAGGTTTTAAAAGGAAATTCCTTAATTGATGTAAAAAGACATAAATCCATGCGACACATTCATTCCAGCACTGAGAGTGTCAAAGTTCGTCATAAATTTGTACTCCCAAACTCGTCTCTCTCTCTGAGATGTGAAGTTACCTTTCAATACCAGTAATTTCATATCCATGCTGCTGTGATCAGGGATACAGAAATGTTTTGCCACAGGTAGATCCATTCTTTTTTCTCTTATAGTGTGACGATGAGCATTCATCCTTGTTCTAAGCTTTTGCCCTGTCTCCCCCACATACAGACCCCCAGTTGGACATTTAGTACAAATAATTAAGTACACCACATTAGATGTAATGCAGGTGAAAGTACCTGGGATCTTGTAGTCCTGATGTGAGTTGGGGATCTTTATCTTGTCCGTGGTCATTATAAATGGACAGGTTTTACATTTTTTCTGGTTGCAAGGAAAGGTTCCTGCAGCTGTTGGAGAGGACAGGGAACTTCTGACAATGATGCTTCTTAAATTTGGGGGCTGCCTAAAACACAGTAGTGGGGGGTCTGGAAAAATGGATTTTAATCGGGCATCTTTTTGTAGTAAAGGTTGTAATTTCCGTGCAGCTCCCCTTAGCACCTCCAGATTTGGGTTGTAGATGACTACTAGAGGCACTCGGTTATTTTCTTCTTTAGCTTTGTAATGTAGCAGGTGATTCCTTGACAATCTGGTGGCTCTTGTAATTTGGTTTTCAATTGTTCTTGGATGGTAACCCTGATTCAAAAAGGTCTTTTTGAGGCGACCAAGGTGTTTGTCTCTATCCATGGGGTTGGAACATATACGATTGTATCTGATGGCTTGGCTATAGATAATAGAGTTCTTTATGTGTTTTGGATGGAAACTGTCCCATTTAAGGTATGTTGGACTGTCGATTGGCTTCTGATACAGGGATGTCTCTATTTCATTGTTTTTTAGCCTAATGATGGTGTCCAAAAAATTAATCTCGGTACTGGAGTAGTTGAGTGTTAAATTGATGGTGGGATGAAATTGATTAAACTGTTCGTGGAACGTCTTTAGCTGTTGCTCAGACTGATATTTTAATCATCTGGACGGTAAGCAGATCGTGCACTGGCCGTGCACTAGTAGGGTTTTGGCGTGCGCTGCGTACTTTTGAAGGTGCGACCGTGCGCGCCGAACGCAGCATGTTGCATTTCGGCGCGCACGGTGCACCTTCAAAAGTGCGCAGCGCACGCCAAAATCCTACTAGCGCACGGCCAGCGCACCTTATGCTAAAGATAGGGTGCGCAGATCGCAAGCGTCCATGTGCGATAGTAGGCGGCGATGACCGGATGGGGTGGGCAGGGAGCCGGCAGGGGGCGGGGCTTAGCGGCGCCGTGCGCTGCGTGGAATAAACGCTAGTGTGAAACTAGCCTAAATAGTAAGAACTAAAAAATGATAGTGTTGGCCCTCTTAAAAATAGTATGGGTGAAATGGTGGATGAGGATGAGGAAAAAGCCCATATGCTAAATGACTTTTTTTCAACAGTATTTACACAAGAAAATCCCATCACGGATAACATGATCAGGGATAAAAATTCTCCATTAAATGTCACCTGCTTAACCCAGCAGGAAGTACGGCGGCGTCTAAAAATCACTAAAATTGACAAATCCCCGAGCCCGGATGGGATACACCCCCGAGTACTGCAGGAATTAAACACAATGTAGATAAACTATAGGAAAAGAAAGCGCAATAGGGTCTTATCCGGATAAAATGTTAAAGGAAATAGTAGAAATACACTCACCCTTTCCAGGAGAGTTTAAGACATGTAAGATCCGTGGTCAGCCAGTTGCACGTCCAAAGGTCAACTCTGTGACCGCCAAGACTTCAGTTTCTTATGGAGCAAATTCATGGACTTTTAGTGCGCTGCTAGACAAAATGACGAATCTACATTATGATGAAGGATTTAACTATTTATTTCCCAACGCGTTTCGAAGTGTACAACACTTCTTCCTCAGGGGATGACGTATATGAACAGTTAGCTCTGTCTCAGTTTAAATACATTCATGATTTGAAAATTGGCGCCAATGATCACATGTCGTACAGCCAGAAAGGTCAAAGTTCAAACACTCCAGTAAACATGAATTGTCATCATAGTTAACCTTTGATTATTTAAAAATGATTCTTTAATTATTCCACAGAAAAAAAAATCAAAAAATATGAATAAAAAATATGTATAAAAATAAGAAAGAAAATTATATATGTCTCTGAGAAGTGAACTCACGTGGAAAAAAGAGGGGAAATACCAATGGTCAGCACTTAAGCCACCATACCAAAGCTGAATAAGTGTCCCGGAGGGAATGTAGAAAGAATATATATATATGGAAAATAAAAGAAAAACATGTATGCATTATAGTATATTATAATAAAAAGTGTATATATATTTCTGTATTATAATAAAGGACAATCTATATAAAAATTGAGTGGATTTCAATTAATTATCACCATGGTTTAACCCCTTCCTGACATGAGACGTACTATCCCGTCCATGGGACCCGGGCCCCTATGCCCATGTACGGGATAGTACTTCTACCGCGATCAGCGGCGCCCACGTGGTGAGCGCCGCTGATCGCGGCCGGGTGTCAGCTGATTATCACAGCTGACACCCGGCACAATGTGTCAGGGGCGGTCACGGACCGCCCCCCGACACGTTAACCCCTTGCACACCGCGATCAAACATGATCGCGGTGTACCGGGGGTTAAAGGGAAGCATCGGCAGGGAGGGGGCTCCCTCCGTGCTTCCCTGAGCCCCCCACGGCAGCGCAATGTGCAGCGCTGCTGCTGGGGGCTCCTTTCCTGCAGGCCCCCGAATCCAAGATGGCGACGGGGGCCTTCAGGGGCCTGCAGGAAGCTGGCTTCCTCAGTGCCTGCAAAGCGCAGGCATGAGGAAGCCTTCTGCAGTGCCTGTGACAGATTGCTGATCTGTCACAGTAATCTGTGATGTGACAGATCAGCGATCTGTCACAGGACAGTGATGTCCCACCTGGGAAAATTTAATAAAGTAAAAAAAAAAAAAAAAAAGTGTTAAAATAAATTAAAAAAAATCGCCAAATAAATTAGAAAAAAAAAAAAATATTCCCCCAAATAAATCCATTTTTTAGAAATAAAAAAAACAAAACAATAAAAGTACACATATTAGGTATCGCCGCGTCCGTAACGACCCGCCCTATAAAACTGTCCCATTAGTTAACCCCTTTAGAGAACCCCTTAAAAAATAAAAATAAAAAACGAAGCAAAAAATAATGATTTATTATCATACCGCCAAACAAAAAGTGTAATAACGCGCAATCAAAAAGACGCATATAAATATCCATGGTACCGCTGAAAATGTCATCTTGTCCCGCAAAAAATGAGCCACCACACAGCATCATCCACAAAAAAATAAAAAAGTTATAGCTCGCAGAATAAAGCGATGCAAAAATAATTATTTTTTATATAAAATAGTTTTCATTGCATAAAACCGACAAAACATAAAAAAGCGACCAAAATAAGGTATCTCTGTAAGCGTACTAACCCGAAGAATAAAACCGCTTTATCAATTTTATCGCACGCGGAACGGTGTAAACGCACCCCCCCAAAAGAAATTCATGAAACGCTGGTTTTTGTTCATTCTGCGTCCCAAAAATCGGAATAAAAAGCGATCAAAAAATGTCACGTGCCCAGAAAATGGTACCAATAAAAACGTCAACTCGTCCCGCAAAAAATAAGACCTCACATGACTCGGTGGGTCAAAATACGGAAAAATTAGAGCTCTCAATATGTGGTGATGCAAAAACTATTTTTACAATAAAAAGCGTTGTGAGAATCATGTGGGAATAGTGGATGAGGGCAGGTATATCTCGCCCAGATTCCTTTCCTATGTGGCCTAGTCTGGTCAGTATCGCACCTGCTTGCTAATGAATAATGGGAGGTGGATATAAAAGGATGTCAGGTGGTTGTGTGAGTGTCTCAGCCTGGGAACACAGAGTCTGTTTGTGTGAGAGACACACGTGAGTGGAAGCAGTGCCCACTGCAACTGTGGTTTGGCTGGACGGGAGAAGCCCGCCAGTTGGTAGTTAGGTTGTCCATTGTTTAGTTAGTGCCGAACAGGCAAGGATTTGTTTTATATTTTATTTCCTTTTGCATTGCTTTCACCGTTAATAAACCTGACCCAGGGTCAGTTACACCCGTATCCCAGCTCTGCGCCTGAGTTTCATGCTGAACGCACGCAACCTTTGACCCCAGCAAAGCCGATCCCGGAGTGTTTTATCACATTGTGGTGGAGAACGCGGGCAACACGTTGCAAGCATGAGCATGGAGGATGTGGTGAAAGCGCTGGTACAGTCCACCGCCATCCAGCAAGAAGCTAATCGGGTGATGATGGCCCAGCTGAAGGAGTTGGTGGACATGACAGCTACCGATCGTTCGCTTCTCCAGCAGGTGGCGCAGCGCCTGGCAAGCTTACCTGAGGTTAACCTGGAAGCAGAGTCGAGAGTGATTCACGTGAGTCGGTACTGGCAGAAGATGACGACCGAAGATGACGTCGAGGCATACCTGACCACGTTTGAACGGACGGCGGTGCGAGAAAAATGGCCGAAGGCACGATGGGCCGGCCTGATTGCCCCGTTTCTTTCCGGTGAGGCCCAAAAGGCGTATTATGACTTGGAACCTGAAGCTGCGCAGGACTTTGACAAATTGAAAGCCGAGATCTTGGCCCGGCTGGCAGTGACGACCGCTGTCCGGGCACAGAGAGGGCATCAATGGACTTATCAGCCGGATAAACCACCGCGGTCACAGATGTTCGACCTGATCCACGTGACGAAGAAGTGGCTACAACCCGAGGTGTTGACAGCGCCAGAGATAATCCAGAGAGTCGTCATGGACAAGTACCTGAGAGCTCTACCGCCAGCCCTGAGGAAGTGGGTAAGCCATGGAAATCCTATGACGGCAGATCAACTGGTGGATCTGGTTGAACGTTACTGCGTGGCGGAAGGACTCCGAGACGACGCTACCCCACCTCGTTCTTCATCATCTCCACGTGGAACCGGTAAGACTGTTCCAGGGAGTAGGGGAGATGGAAAAATCCCTAAGACAGTGGGGGAGGAAAACGGGACTGCCCGCACTGCGAGGCCGAGAGTAACGAACTATGGTCTAAGCAAGGGGCCCGTTAGGTGATTCCGCTACCAAGAGATGGGGCATATTGCTGCGAACTGTCCGGTCACGACTGAACCCATGCAGTGCGACGTCACAGACTCTAAAAACCGCATGTCTATGGTTGCACGGGTAGTGAGTGTGAATGCCGGTCAAAAGGATGTGGAAAAACACTTGTGTGATTTAATTGTTGATGGCAAAAATGTGGTGGCATTGTTAGACTCGGGAAGTGTGGTGACTCTGGTGAAGGCCAGTCTGTTGTCAGCCCCGACTGGACCATCAGACAAATTTTCTGTAACGTGTGTGCATGGAGACACCTGTTCGTACCTCACCACGGTCATATGCATTACTACTTCCTATGGGTCTGTGCAACATAAAGTGGGACTCGTCCCGGCGTTATTGCATGATGTTATCCTGGGACGGGATTTTCCCCATTTCTGGCAAATGTGGGAGAATCAGTTGATGCCCTCGGGTAATAGTGTACATGATTCTTCTCCCAGGGCGCGTGGGGGTCTCGAACACCTGGAAGATGTCTCCCCGGAAGACTCGGGGGAAGAGTCTGGGGGAAATGATCTGCAGTTCCCGTTTTCAGTCATGGCGGGTGATAGGGAGGAGACCGGGGAAGAGGAGGAGGCCGACAGCCGTCCACCTCCCCGTTTGCCGGATTTAGAAGTTCAGAAAGATGACTTCCAAAGCGAGCAAATAAAGGATCCTACCCTTTCTCAGGCTAGGACAAATGTAAAAGTGATAAATGGGGTACCCGTAGAACCTGGCTGTAGGCTGGCATATCCTTACATGGTTCTGGAGAATGATTTACTCTATCAGATAGAGAAAAAGAGGGAAGATACGGTGCAACTATTAGTAGTGCCAAAACCCTACCGGTGGCAGGTGCTGGACCTGGCCCATGGACATGTGATGGGGGGTCACCTGGGAGTTCAGAAAACCACCGAAAGGATATTACACTGTTTTGTTTGGCCAGGCATGCATCACGATATTCGTGTATATTGTGAGTCTTGTCCTGACTGCCAAGCCTCTGCACCTAAGCCCCGGTTCTGTAGCCCTTTGGTACCCCTACCTATTATTGAAGTCCCGTTTGAGAGGATTGGGATGGATTTAGTTGGGCCCCTTCCACGGTCTGCACGTGGACACCAACATATCCTGGTCATCTTGGATTATGCCACTCGTTACCCGGAGGCCATCCCTTTGCGTAACACGGCCACCAAGACGATTGCCAAGGAACTGGTGCATGTGTTTAGTCGGGTCGGTATACCAAAACAGATACTCACCGACCAGGGGACCCCCTTTCTGTCCAGGGTAATGAAGGAGCTCTGCCGATTGTTACAAATTGAACCGTTACACACATCCGTGTATCACCCTCAAACAGACGGGTTGGTCGAACGGTTCAATAAAACTCTGAAGCAGATGCTGAGAAAGGCGATAGACAAGGATGGGAAGAACTGGAACTATTTACTTCTGTATTTGCTTTTCGCCATCAGGGAAGTGCCCCAGTCTTCCACGGGATTCTCGCCTTTCGAGTTATTGTACGCCCGACGTCCTCGCGGACTGTTAGACGTTGCAAAAGAAACCTGGGAGGGTCAGGTCACACCGTTTAAAACAGTGATAGATCACGTCACACAAATGCAGGACCGTATTGCGGCTGTTATGCCTATCGTCAAAGAACACATGATACAGGCTCAAGGAGCCCAAAAAAGAATCTATGATAGGGGCGCCAAGATCCGTACGTTTGCACCCGGAGATAGGGTGTTGATCCTGGTCCCCACGGTGGACAGTAAGTTCCTGGCAAAGTGGCAGGGCCCCTTTGAGATTAAGGAAAGAGTTGGTGAAGTAAACTACAAAGTATACCAGGCAGGTAAACGGAAACCTGAACAGATTTATCATGTAAATCTGATAAAACCCTGGAAAGATCGGTCTGCCTTGTCAGCGGAGCTGGCCCGTCCCGTCTGCTCGCATACCGTACCGGAGGTACGGGTTGCAGTGACTCTCTCAGAGCGGCAAAAGACTGAGGTCAGGCAGTTTCTACTTCACAACCAAAAGTTTTTCTCAGAAAAACCCGGGCAGACTACGCTAATGAAACATGACATTGTAACGGAACCTGGGGTCACAGTTCACGTAAAGCCTACCGAATCCCGGAAGCGCGCCGTGAAGCCGTTTCCCGAGAAGTGAAGGCAATGTTAGAGTTAGGTGTCATTGAGGAATCGCACAGTGCTTGGTCCAGCCCGATTGTGCTAATTCCTAAACCGGACGGCACCATCCGGTTCTGCAATGACTTCAGGAAACTGAATGCGGTCTCAAAATTTGATGCCTACCCTATGCCCCGGGTCGACGAGTTAATAGATCGGTTAGGAAAAGCCCGGTATATTACGACCCTAGACCTAACAAAGGGGTATTGGCAGATCCCTCTGGCGGAGGCTGCCAGAGAAAAGACGGCATTTGCTACCCCAGAAGGTCTATTTCAGTATGTGTATATGCCGTTTGGACTGCATGGAGCACCGGCGACCTTCCAAAGACTGATGGATCGAGTCCTGAGGCAACATAGGCAGTACGCTTCGGCCTATTTGGACGACATTGTCATTTACAGCTTGGACTGGGAGACTCATCTCCAGAAAGTACAAGCTGTGATTGACGACCTGTGGGAGGCAGGTCTAACCGCGAACCCCAAGAAATGTCACATCGGGCTAGAGGAAGCCCGGTATTTGGGGTATGTAATTGGGAGGGGTGTTGTTAAACCCCAGGTTGATAAGATTCAGGCGGTTCAGGACTGGCCACAACCTGTCAACAAGAAGCAGGTGCAAGCCTTCCTGGGGATCGCCGGCTATTATCGCCTGTTCATACCCAATTTTGCAGCCATCGCTACCCCCCTGACGGATCTTACAAAAGGGAAAGACTCCGTCATGATTAAATGGAATTTAGCGGCTGAAGAAGCCTTCCATAGCCTAAAACGGGCACTTTGCTCTCAGCCCGTACTGGTGACTCCGGACTTCCGCAGCGAGTTTGTGGTACAAACGGATGCCTCTGATACCGGTATCGGGGCCGTACTCTCACAAGTGAGGGACGGAGTAGAACACCCAGTCCTCTATCTCAGCAGGAAGCTGAATAAACACGAGCAAAGGTATGCAGTCGTGGAAAAAGAGTGCCTCGCCATTAAGTGGGCTCTAGAGGCCCTCAAATATTACCTGGTGGGCCGAAAGTTCAGGCTGATCACGGACCATGCCCCTCTCAAATGGATGCACTTGAACAAGGAACGGAATAGCCGGGTGACCGGGTGGTTCCTTGCCCTGCAGGCCTACACTTTTACGGTGGAGCACCGCCCAGGGGTACAGATGGGAAATGCAGATGCCCTGTCCCGAGTGCACTGTTTGATGGGTGTCATTGCTCGACCGGAGTGGTCTGAGCAGAGGGGGGGATATGTGAGAATCATGTGGGAATAGTGGATGAGGGCAGGTATATCTCGCCCAGATTCCTTTCCTATGTGGCCTAGTCTGGTCAGTATCGCACCTGCTTGCTAATGAATAATGGGAGGTGGATATAAAAGGATGTCAGGTGGTTGTGTGAGTGTCTCAGCCTGGGAACACAGAGAGCCTGTCTGTGTGAGAGACACACGTGAGTGGAAGCAGTGCCCACTGCAACTGTGGTTTGGCTGGACGGGAGAAGCCCGCCAGTTGGTAGTTAGGTTGTCCATTGTTTAGTTAGTGCCGGACAGGCAAGGATTTGTTTTATATTTTATTTCCTTTTGCATTGCTTTCACCGTTAATAAACCTGACCCAGGGTCAGTTACACCCGTATCCCAGCTCTGCGCCTGAGTTTCATGCTGAACGCACGTGACCTTTGACCCCAGCAAAGCCGATCCCGGAGTGTTTTATCACAGCGTCTTTTAGCGTGTGACAGCCGCCAAACATAAAAACCGCCATAAATAGTAAATCAAACCCCCCGTTATCACCCCCTTAGTTAGGGAAAAATAATAAAATAAAACAAATGTATTTATTTCCATTTTTCCATTAGGGTTAGGGTTAGGGTTAGGGCTAGGGTTAGAGTAGGGCTAGGGTTAGGGCTAGGGTTAGAGTAGGGTTAGGGCTAGGGTTAGGGCTAGGGTTAGAGCCGAGATTAGGGTTAGGGCTGAGATTAGGGTTAGGGGTGTGTTGAGGTTCGGGTTGGAGTTAGAATTGGGGGTTTCCACTGTTTGGGCACATCAGGGGCTCTCTAAATGCAACATGGCGTCTGATCTCAATTCCAGCCAATTCTGAGTTGAAAAAGTCAAATGGTGCTCCTTCCCTTCCAAGCTCTGCCATGCGCCCAAACAGTGTTTTACCCCCACATGTAGGGTATCAGCCTACTCAGGTCAAATTGCAAAACAATTTTTGGGGTCCAATTTCTCCTGTTACCCTTAGGAAAATAAAAAATTGGGGGCAAAAATATCATTTTTGTGGAAAAAAATGATTTTTTTATTTTCACGCCCGAGCGTTATAAACTTCTGTGAAGCACTTGGGGGTTCAAAGTGCTCACCACACATCTAGATAAGTTCTGTGGGGGGCCTAGTGTCGAAAATGGGGTCACTTGTGGGGAGTTTCAATAGTTTAGGCACATCAGGGGCTCTCCAAACGCACATGACACCCGCAGACCATTCCATCAAAGTCTGCATTCCAAAATGTCACTGCTTCCCTTCCGAGCCCCGACGTGTGTCCATACAGTAGTTTTCTCCCACATATGGGGTGTCAGCGTACTCATGACAAATTGGACAACAACTTTTGGGGTCCAATTTCTTCCGTTACCCTTGGGAAAATGAAAAAATTGGGGACAAATTGATCATGTTTGTGGAAAAAATATGATTTTTTTATTTTCATGCCCGGGCATTATAAACTTCTGTGAAGCCCTTGGGGGTTCAAAGTGCTCACCACACATGTAGATAAGTTCCTTAGGGGTCTCATTTCCAAAATGGGGTCATTTGTGGGGGTTTCCACTGTTTAGGTACATTATGGGCTCTTCAAAGGCAACATGACACCCGCAGAACATTCCCTCAAAGTCTGCGTTCCAAAACGTCACTACTTCCCTTCCGAGCCCCGACGTGTGTCCATACAGTAGTTTTCTCCCACATATGGGGCGTCAGCGTACTCAGGACAAATTGGACAACAACTTTTGGGGTTCAATTTCTCCTGTTACCCTTGGGAAAATAAAAAAATTGGCGACTAATTGATCATGTTTGTGGAAAAAATACGATTTTTTTATTTTCACGCCCAGGCGTTATAAACTTCTGTGAAGCCCTGGGGGGTTCAAAGTGCTCACCACACATCTAGATAAGTTCCTTGGGGGGTCTAGTTTACAAAATGGTGTCATTTGTGGGGGGTTTCCACTGTTTAGGTACATCAGGGGTTTTCCAATCGCGACATGGTGTCCGATCTCAATTCCAGCCAAAAACGTCAAATGGCGCTGCTTCCCTTCCGAGCTCTGCCATGCGCCCAAATAGTGGTTTACCCCCACATGTGGGGTATCAACGTACTCAGGACAAATTGCACAATAACTTTTAGGGTCCTGTTACCCTTGGGAAAATAAAAATTGGGGTGAAAAGATCATTTTTGTGGAAAAAATATGATTTTTTAATTGTACCGCTGTACGTTATAAACTTCTGTAAAGCCCTTGTGGGTTCAAAGTTCTCACCACATATCTAGATAAGTTCCTTGGGGGGTCTAGTTTCCAAAATGGGGTCACTTGTAGGGGGTTTCCACTGTTTAGGTACATCAGGGACTCTCCAAACGTGACATGGCGTCCGATCTGAATTCCAGCCAATTTTGCATTGAAAAAGTCAAACGGCGCTCCTTCCATTCTGAGCTCTGCCATGCGCCGAAACAGTCGTTCCCCCCCACATATCAGGTATCAGCATACTCAGGACAAATTGCACAATAACTTTTGCAGTCCAATTTCTCCTGTTACCCTTGGTAAAATAAAAAAAATTGAACCTGAAGTATTTTTTTCGTGAAAAAAAGTTAGATGTTCATTTTTTTTTAAATATTCAAAAAAATTCCTGTGACGCACCTAAAGGGTTAATAAACTTCTTGACTGTGGTTTTGAGCACCTTAAGGGGTGCAGTTTTTAGAATGGTGTCACTTTTGGGTATTTTCTATCATATAGACCCCTCAAAGTGACCTCAAATGTGATGTGGTCCTAAAAATAAAATGGTGTTGTAAAAATGAGAAATCGCTGGTCAACTTTTAACCCTTATAACTTCCTAACAAAAAAAAATTTTGGTTCCAAAATTGTGCTGATGTAAAGTAAACATGTGGGAAATGTTAGTTATCAAGTTTTTTGTGTGCTGTATCTCTGTGATTTAAGGGCATAAAAATTCAAAGTTGGAAAATTGCGAAATTTTCTAAATTTTCGCCAAATTTCCGTTTTTCTCACAAATAAACGCAAGTTATTTGAATTAAATTTTACCACTAACATGAAGTATAATATGTCACGAGAAAACAATGTCATAATCACCGGGATCCATGGAAGCGTTCAAGAGTTATGACCTCATAAAGGTACAGTGGTCAGAATTGTAAAAATTGGCCCGGTCATGAACGTGCAAACCACCCTTGGTGGTGAAGGCGTTAATCACCACTAATTTACTTGCTCTATTGCTAAAACAGTATATGACAGCCAACCAGAGAAACGGACCCACAAAGGACTCAGAAAAGATTCCTGGATCGCCTCCCGTGTATCACCGCACAGGACGGAAGGAGGAAAATGAAAAAGAGGAAACCTCAAATATATTTTAAGAATACTCACACTTTAAGGCACAAGTTATAATAAAATGAATACTCATATCATGGTGATATATACACAAATAACAAATAAAATAAATATAGATCCATGTGTAATAAAAAAGTCGCACATAATAAATTACATTAAAAATCACAAATAATTAAAAATGAATGTATAAATAGTATGGATACTTATTACAAATTTGTTCCGAATAGAAAATAATGATATTACCTAATTTTAAAGGAAGACTTCTGTAATTTCGTTCAGTTCATTGGGTTTCAAAGTATTTAGCCTGTATATCCAAAAAACCTCTTTTCTATTCAATTGTTCTACTCTATTGGGAATATCCCCAGGAATATGCTCTATTGGGCTAATTTTCAATCCATTAAAGTTTTTATTATGTTTAATAGAAAAATGTCTAGAAAGACCATGTTGTAAAAAACACCTTTTGATATTATACCTATGTGAATTAACCCTTCAAAAAACGCAACGTGGGCACACAGCCTTACGGCATAATGTGTTACCAATGGTTTTCTTGGTGTCTGTGGTCCCAACTGCCTTGAGAGCATTAACAAATTCCCCCTGTGTAGTTTTAGGCTGATCTTTCACCGTCCTCATGATTAAAGGGAACCTGTCACCCCCCCCCCAGGGCGTTTTTAGGTTGAAGAGCCACCTTCAGCAGCACTAAGGCTGCATTCTGTGAAGGCGGCTCTTCTGTTTCTGACCCCTAGTAACGCTGAAATATCGACTGGGGGGGTGACAGATTCCCTTTAAGGATACCCCACGAGGTAAGATTTTGCATGGTGCCCCAGATCGATGTCGATTGTCATTTTGTATTTCTTCCATTTTCTTACTATTGCACCAACAGTTGTCTCCTTCGCACCCAGCAATGAGAAGGTCACGTGACACATCAAACTTATTGAGAATATCACAAGAAAAACAATAGTGTTCTTTGTTTTTACGTAACTTTATTCTTTCATGAGTTATTTACAAGTTTATGACTACTGTGCTAAAACACTCCGGGATCGCCTTTGCTGGGGTCAAAGGTTACGTGCGTTTAGCATGAAACTCAGGCGCACAAGCCGGGGTCCGGGTATCACTGACACTGGGTCAGGTTTATTAAAGGTGAAAGCAATGCATAAAGGAAATAAAACACAAAACAAATCCTTGCCTATCCGGCACTAACTAAACAAGGTCCGACCTAACTACCAACTGGGGGGCTTCTCCCATCCAGCCAAACCACAGTTACAGTGGGCACTGCTTTCACTCACGTGTGTCTCTCACACAGACTCTGTGTGTCCCCAGGCTGAGACACTCACATAACCACCTGGCATTCTTTTATAACCGCCTCCCATTATTCATTAGTAACCAGGTGCGATACTGACCAGACTAGGCCACATAGGAAAGGTATCTGGGCGAGATATACATGCCCTCATCCACTATTCCCACATGATTCTCACATATCCCCCCCCTCTGCTTAGACCACTCCGGTCGAGCAATGACACCTGCCAAACAGTGCACTCGGGACAGGGCATCTGCATTCCCCATCTGTACCCCTGGGCGGTGCTCCACTGTAAAAGTGTAGGCCTGCAGGGCAAGGAACCACTGGGTCACCCGGCTATTCCGTTCCTTGTGCAAGTGCATCCACTTGAGAGGGGCATGGTCAGTGATCAGCCTGAACTTTCGGCCCACCAGGTAATATTTGAGGGCCTCTAGAGCCCACTTAATGGCTAGGCACTCTTTTTCTACAACTGCATACTTTTGCTCATGTTTATTCAGCTTCCTGCTGAGATAGAGGACTGGGTGTTCCACTCTGTCCTTCACTTGTGACAGTACGGCCCCGATACAGGTATCAGAGGCATATGTTTGTACCACAAACTTGCTGCAGAAGTCCGGAGTCACCAGTACGGGTTGAAAGCAAAGTGCCTGTTTTAGGCTATGGAAGGCTTCTTCAGCCGCTAAATTCCATTTAATCATGACGGAGTCTTTCCCTTTGGTAAGATCCGTCAGGGGGGTAGTGATGGCTGCAAGATTGGGTATGAACCGGCGATAATAGCCGGCGATCCCCAAAAAGGCTTGCACCTGCTTCTTGTTGATAGGTTGCGGCCAGTCCTGAACCGCTTGAATCTTATTGACCTGGGGTTTAACAATACCCCTCCCAATTACATACCCCAAATACCGGGCTTCTTCTAGCCCGATGTGACATTTCTTGGGGTTCGCGGTTAGACCTGCCTCCCACAGGTTGTCAATCACAGCTTGTACTTTCTGGAGATGAGTCTCCCAGTCCAAGCTTTAAATGAAAATGTCATCCAAATTGGCCGAAGTGTACTGCCTATGTGGCCTTAGGACTCGATCCATCAGTCTCTGGAAGGTCGCCGGTGCTCCGTGCAGTTCAAACAGCATATACACATACTGAAATAAACCTTCCGGCGTAGCAAATGCCGTCTTTTCTCTGGCCACCTCCGCCAGAGGGATCTGCCAATACCCCTTTGTTAGGTCTAGGGTCGTAATATACCGGGTTTCTCCTAACCGATCTATTAACTCGTCGACCCGGGGCATAGGGTAGGCATCAAATTTTGAGACTACATTCAGTTTTCTGAAGTCATTGCAGAACCGGATGGTGCCGTCTGGTTTAGGAATTAGCACAATCGGGCTGGACCAAGCACTGTGCGATTCCTCAATGACTCCTAACTCTAACATTGCCTTCACTTCTCGGGAAACGGCTTCACGGCGCGCTTCGGGATTCGGTAGGGTTTTACGTGAACTGTGACACCAGGTTCCGTTACGTCATGTTTCATTAGCGTAGTCTGCCCAGGTTTTTCTGAGAAAAACTTTTGGTTGTGAAGTAGAAACTGCCTGACCTCAGTCTTTTGCCGCTCCGAGAGAGTCTCTGCAACCCATACCTCCGGTGCGGTATGCGAGCAGATGGGACGGGCCAGCTCTGCTGACAAGGCAGACCGATCTTTCCAGGGTTTTATCAGATTTACATGATAAATCTGTTCAGGTTTCCGTTTACCTGCCTGGTATACTTTGTAGTTTACTTCACCAACTCTTTCCTTAATCTCAAAGGGGCCCTGCCACTTTGCCAGGAACTTACTGTCCACCATGGGGACCAGGATCAGCACCCTATCTCCGGGTGCAAACGTACGGATCTTGGCGCCCCTATCATAGATTCTTTTTTGGGCTCCTTGAGCCTGCATCATGTGTTCTTTGACGATAGGCATGACAGCCGCAATACAGTCCTGCATTTGTGTTATGTGATCTATCACCGTTTTAAACGGAGTGACCTGACCCTCCCAGGTTTCTTTTGCGACGTCTAACAGTCCGCGAGGACGTCGGGCGTACAATAACACGAAAGGCGAGAATCCCGTGGAATACTGGGGTACTTCCCTGATGGCAAAAAGCAAATACGGAAGTAAATAGTCCCAGTTCTTCCCATCCTTGTCTATCACCTTCCTCAGCATCTGCTTCAGAGTTTTACTGAACCGTTCGACCAACCCGTCTGTTTGAGGGTGATACACGGATGTGCGTAACGGTTCGATTTGTAACAACCGGCAGAGCTCGTTCATTACCCTGGACATAAAGGGGGTCCCCTGGTCGGTGAGTATCTGTTTTGGTATACCGACCCGACTAAACACATGCACCAGTTCCTTGGCAATCGTCTTGGTGGCCGTGTTACGCAAAGGGATGGCCTCCGGGTAACGAGTGGCACAATCCAAGATGACCAGGATATGTTGGTGTCCACGTGCAGACCGTGGAAGGGGTCCAACTAAATCCATCCCAATCCTCTCAAACGGGACTTCAATAATAGGTAGGGGTACCAAAGGGCTACAGAACCGGGGCTTAGGTGCAGAGGCTTGGCAGTCAGGACAAGACTCACAATATACACGAACATCGTGATGCATGCCTGGCCAAACAAAACAGTGTAATATCCTTTTGGTGGTTTTCTGGACTCCCAGGTGACCTCCCATCACATGTCCGTGGGCCAGGTCCAGCACTTGCCGCCGGTAGGGTTTTGGCACGACTAATAGTTGCACCGTGTCTTCCCCCTTTTTCTCTATCTGATATAGTAAATCATTCTCCAGGACCATGTAAGGATATGCCAGCCTAGAGCCAGGTTCTACGGGTACCCCATTTATCACTTTTACATTTCTCCTAGCCTGAGAAAGGGTAGGATCCTTTATTTGCTCGCTTTGGAAGTCATCTTTCTGAACTTCCAAATCTGGCAAACGAGGAGGTGGACGGCTGTCGGCCTCCTCCTCTTCCCTGGTTTCCTCCCTATCACCCGCCATGACTGAAAACGGGAACTGCAGGTCATGTCCAGCAGACTCTTCCCCTGAGTTTTCCGGGGGGGACCTCCTCCAGGGGTTCAGGACACACACGTGCCCTGGGAGAAGAACCATGTACACTATTACCCTGGGGCATCAACTGATTCTCCCACAATTGCCAGAAGTGGGGAAAGTCCCGGCCCAAGATAACATCATGCAATAACACAGGGACGAGTCCTACTTTATGTTGCACAGACCCATAGGAAGTAGTAATGCATATGACCGTGGTGTGGTACGAACAGGTGTCTCCATGCACACATGTTACAGAAAATTTGTCTGATGGTCCAGTCGGGGCTGACACCAGACTGGCCTTCACCAGAGTCACCACACTTCCCGAGTCTAACAATGCCACCACATTTTTGCCATCAACAGTTAAATCACACAAGTGTTTTTCCACATCCCTTTGACCGGCATTCACACTCACTACCCGGGCAACCATAGACATGTGTTATGAATGAGTCACCGTAGGATGCAAAAACAGAAATGCTAGCTAAGTCCAGAAAACCAGAGAAGTTGGCAGCTATCGGATTGCAGACCCCTGAACCTATCAACACAACTAGCAGTAGCCGTGGGGGGTTCCTACGATGCCCTAGACCCCTCGATCACAGTCGGAGGACTATATATCCTAAAGACAGAAAGGGAAATCTAAACTTCCCCAGAGCAGACCCCAAAGCAAAAGGCAGCCCCCAACATATAATGACAGTGAAGCAAGAAGAAAGAACACTAACACAGACAGAAAGATAGACTGAGCAAAGACGGGGCCCAAGCTAACTAGATAGGAAAGGACAGGAAGGCTGCTGTCTGCAATCCGTGAAAAACCCTATGAAAATAAGAGCCAACAGACTGACAGTGAAAAAGGCCCTGAAGACGCTAGGCTTCAAAAAGACTATGTGAGTACTCAGGAATATTCTGAAGACAGAGCAACCGACAAAAGGAGATTCAGCTCACCCCAGCAGGGAATGGCAGAATCCAGAAAAGCAAGGCAAACAAAAACAAAACACAAATGCTAAAAGGCAAAGCAGAAAACTTAGTTTTAGAGGAGCAGGAATCAGACTGGTATCCTAGAAGTCCACAGAGAAATCACCCGCAGGGCAGAAGGGCGTCGGCAGCCTTATATCCAGTCAGTGACTCCACTCAGCCAGTCATCATCATTAGGCTCAGGTGCCTGATAATCAGGCTCATTACCTTCTTTACCAGAATAGGGAGTTCACCAGATCTCAGTGACGAAGGGGAAAATGAACTCACAACAGACATGTGGTTTTTAGAGTCTGTGACGTCGCACTGCATGGGTTCAGCAGTGACTGGACAGTTCGCAGCAATGTGGCCCATCTCTTGGCAGCAGAAACACCTAACGGTCCCCCTGCTTAGACTATAGTTCGTTACTCTCGGCCTCGCAGTGCGGGCAGTCCCGTTTTCCTCCCCCACTTGTCTTAGGGATTTTTCCTTCTCCCCTACTCCCTGGAACAGTCTTACTGGTTCCACGTGGAGATGATGAAGAACGAGGTGGGGTAGCGTCATCTCGGAGTCCTTCTGCCATGGAGTAACGTTCAACCAGATCCACCAGCTGATCTGCCGTCATAGGATTTCCATGGCTTACCCACTTCCTCAGGGCTGGCGGTAGAGCTCTCAGGTACTTGTCCATGACGACTCTCTGGATTATCTCTGGCGCTGTCAGCACCTCAGGTTGTAGCCACTTCTGTCACGTGGATCAGGTAGAACATCTGTGACCGCGGTGGTTTATCCGGCTGATAAGTTCATTGATGCACTCTCTGTGCACGGACAGCGGTCGTCACTCCCAGCCGGGCCAAGATCTCAGCTTTCAGTTTGTCAAAGTCCTGCGCGGCTTCAGGTTCTAAGTCATAATAAGCCTTTTAGGCCTCACCGGAAAGAAACGGGGCAATCAGGCCGGCCCATCGTGCCTTCGGCCATTTTTCTCGCACCGCCGTCCGTTCAAACGTGATCAGGTATACCTCGACGTCATCTTCGGTCGTCGTCTTCTGTCAGTACCGACTCTCGTGAATCTCTCTCGACTCGGCTTCCAGGTTAACCTCAGTTAAGCTTGCCAGGCGCTGCGCCACCTGCTGGAGAAGCGAACGATCGGTAGTTGTCATGTCCACCAACTCCTTCAGCTGGGCCATCATCACCCGATTCGCTTCTTGCTGGACGGCGGTGGACTGTATCAGCGCTTTCACCACGTCCTCCATGCTCATGCTTCCAACGTGATGCCCGCGTTCTCCACCACAATGTGATAAAACACTCCGGGATCGCCTTTGCTGGGGTCAAAGGTCACGTGCGTTTAGCATGAAACTCAGGCGCACAAGTCGGGGTCCGGGTATCACTGACACTGGGTCAGGTTTATTAAAGGTGAAAGCAATGCATAAAGGAAATAAAACATAAAACAAAACCTTGCCTGTCCGGCATTAACTAAACAAGGTCCGACCTAACTACCAACTGGTGGGCTTCTCCCATCCAGTCAAACCACAGTTACAGTGGGCACTGCTTTCACTCACGTGTGTCTCTCACACAGACAGACTCTCTGTGTCCCCAGGCTGAGACACTCACACAACCACCTGGCATCCTTTTATATCCGCCTCCCATTATTCATTAGTAACCAGGTGCGATACTGACCAGACTAGGCCACATAGGAAAGGTATCTGGGCGAGATACACCTGCCCTCATCCACTATTCCCACATGATTCTCACACCACTTATAAAATGAGTTCAAAGTGCTGCCCATTGTGTTGGATTGACGCGTCGGGCGTCACTACAGGCTCCCCCTATTAGTGGTATTGTATGATTACAGCACACCCAGTGCTTATGCGGTTTGCTACTTTGGGCATTTGCCCGGTTCTGGATGATTTTTACCTGAGTCCAGATGCAGTACCAGGGTGTTTTGCTGCTTTCGTATTGTCTACCTGACTGCTAGGCGTACTGGTTGGTGGGGCCATTATTTATAAATTAGTGGCACATACTTCTGTGTTAACTACTGATATGTTTTATCTTTTCTATTTGAATCTGATTTGTATATGTACACACCACTAGTGAAGTCAGGGTTTTAGGTCATTTAATCATACAAGGACCATTTTGTGTACAGATATATGATCTATTGAGCTATTAGCTGAATATATGATTGTTTATAGCCTTGATTATTTAGTTAGGGGAGTCTAGTGGGCTATATTACAAGCCCCAAGGGTTTATTGCAATTGTCATTTGTTTGACTTTTAAATGTTTTTAAGTGGTTTTTGTCAGTCTGTACCTAAATAAACTTTGTGATATGTGTGGTGATCCCGGTGTCTTTGGTCAGTAGCTTTTTCTTCTTTATTTCTGTTATCTATTTTTACTGGCTACTGGTGTATCCCCGACTTCATTTTGTGGTGCCCTCCCCATTCTTGTTGACTGTATCTGAAGGCAATTGTCTATGCTGTGAAGATTCGAGATGTGCAGCATCTGAAACAACGGATACTGGAAGCCAGTGCTAGCATTTCTTCTGCGGTGTTGCTATCAGTGTGTCAAGAGTGGGAGAAGATGGTTGCATTGACAATCCAACACAATGGGCAACACTTTGAACACATTTTATAAGTGGTCATAAACTTGTAAATAACTCATGAAATAAAGTTACGTTAAAATCAAGCACACCATTGTTTTTCTTGCGAAATTCTCAATAAGTTTGATGTGTCACATGACCTTCTTCCCATTGAAAAAAATAAAGTTGGATCCAAAATGGCCGACTTCAAAATGGCCGCTATGGTCACCACCCATCTTGAAAAGTTTCCCCCCTCTCATATACTAATGTGCCACAAACAGGAAGTTGATATCAGCAACCATTCCCATTTTATTTAGGTGTATCCACATAAATGGCCCACCCTGTATCTATAAATAGATAAATGCCCTGTTCTCCAGATAACCATCCAAGGTGTACTCTCAAATACAGAGTAAGAGCACAAAGGCAGCAACTCCACCAATAGCAGAGACTGAACAATACTGGAGCAACATATGAGAGAAGTAAAAAACACACCAGTGCAATGTAACATAGTTATTAAGGTTGAAGGGAAACTTTAAGTCCATCTAGTTCAACCCATATCCTATCCTAACTTGCCCTAACATGTTGATCCAGAGGAAGGCAAAAAAAAACCCATGTGGCAACAGTAAGCTTCACATTGGGGAAAAAAATTCCTTCCCGACTCCACATACGGCAATCAGACTAGCTCCCTGGATCAACGCAATATTAAGGAGACTAGTGTATATACCCTGTAATATTATGCTTTTCAAGAAAGGCATCCAGTCCCTTCTTAAATTTTATTAGGGAATCACTCATTACAATATCATATGGCAGAGAGTTCCATAGTCTCACTGCTCTTACAGTAAAGAATCCGCGTCTGTGAGTATGCTTAAACCTTCTTTCCTCCAGACGTAGAGGATGCCCCCTTGTCCTCGCCACAGGTCTAAGAGTAAAAAGATCATTAGAAAGGTCTTTGTATTGTCCCCGCATATATTTATACATTGTAATAAGATCACCCCTAAGCCTTCGATTCTCCAAACTAAATAACCCCAAGTGTAATAACCTGTCTTGGTATTGCAGACCCCCTAGTTCCCTGCAAGATGTGGCTGCAAGATCTGAGAATGAAACACAGTAACCACCTAGAGCAAGAACCAGTCACAATTACAGAAGCAGACATCCAACAGCAAGTCAAGAACATGAAGACCTGGACTGCACCTGGCCCAGACATGATCCACACCTACTGGCTAAAGACGTTAACAGCGGTACATGAACGTATGGCAAAGCACATGAACCAACTGCTAGAGGCAGGCCACCACCTAACTTGGCTAACACAAGGAAGAACAGTGCTAATCATGAAGGATCCTCATAAAGGAACAGTTCCATCCAAATACCGCCCAATAGCCTGCCTTAAAACAACATGGAAACTCCTTTCAGGCATCATAACCACCAAGCTACAGAACCATATGAACCAGTATCTGAATCCAGGTCAGAAAGGCATTGGGACCGGCACCAGAGGCTCTAAGCACCAGCTCTTAGTAGATAGAGCAGTCGCTCAAGACTCAAGATCCAGACCGACCAATCTCAGCACAGCCTGTGATTGACTACAGGAAGGCCTACGACTCAATGAAGCACACATGGATCTGTGAGTGCTTGGCTCTCTACAATGTCAACAGGAAATTAAGAACCTTCCTCAGAAACTCTATGGGGCTATGGAGAACAACATTGGAAGTCAACTCAAGACAATTAGCGCAAGTGACCATCAAACGCGGCATATTCCAGGGTGATGCACTGTCCCCATTGCTGTTCTGCTTAGGCTTGAACCCCCTCAGTCAGATAATTACAGAGTCTGGCTGTGGATACAAGTTCAAGAGTGGAAGCACCATCAGCAACCTCCTTTACATGGATGACATCAAGCTGTATGCGAAAAACGAATGAGACATCAATTCACTGATCCACCTGACAAGGATCTACAGCGAATACATCAGGATGTCCTTCAGACTGGAGAAGTGCGGCCGGTTGGTAATAAATCAAGGCAAGGTAGTCAAAACTGATGGAGTAGAATTACCAGCAGGGCACATAGCAGATGTCCAGACATACTACAAGAACCTCGACATCCCACAGGGAAATAGTAACCATGATGAGGAGGCAAGGAAAGCAGCAACATCGAAATACCATAAAAGGGTAAGACAGGTCCTGAAGAGCCAGGTAAATAGGAAGAATAAAATCCACGCCATCAATACATATGACCTGCCAGTTATCAGATACCCTGCAGGCATTTTGTGCTGGTGAAAAGAAGAGATGGAAGCTGCAGATGTGAAGACAAGAAAGCTCCTCACAATGCATGGAGGTCTCCACCCTAAGTCTAGCACCGAAAGAATGTATACCAACAGAAAGGAGGGTGGTCGAGGCTTGATAAGCATACAAGACATCATCATGGATGAAAGAAGGTTTATCCAGGAATGCATCTGAAAAATGGCACCAAAAGATGAGATGCTGAGAGAATGCCTAAGGCAGCAACAACAACAGATCGGGAAGGAAGAACTGGAACATAAAGTGCCATGGCAAGACAAGCCGCTGCATGGGATATACAGACAATGGAGGTGGCTGACATGGAGAAATCCTACCCATGGCTGGAGAAAGCTGAACTCCGAGACAGCACAGAGGCACTAATCATAGCGGCACAAAAGAGCAAGCACTAAGTACCAGATCCATAGAAGCGGGAATCTACCACAAAAGAGAAGACCCAAGGTGCAGACTATGCAAAGAAACCTCTGAAACAGTCCAACACATAGTAGCAGGATGCAAAATGCAAGCAGGAACAGCGTATACCGAACGTCACAATCAATTAGTGGGAATTATATACAGGAACATCTTGTGATGTAGTGACCACTGTGTCCGCTAGGGGGCGCTGTGTGGATGTCCGAGGAGAGAGGATGAATGGCAGAGTCATGAGTGACCATTATGTATCTCAAGGTGGGTGGCCTTGAGATGGAGACTGATGTGTGTGTTGATCAGCAGTGATACTGCTGACATGTTGTGTCAATGTGTCAGGGAGAAGTCTCCAGGTGACTGGGGAGACGGGTGGCCCAGTTACCTACAAACCCACCCAGGGGGTGTGTTTAAGAACGCTATTCCAAAGTTTGTGTGAATGGTTCAAGGACCTGTGATGAGGTCATAGCCATCTGACCCGGTGGGCGTGGCTACGGACCATATAAGGTGGCCAGGGTAGGTCACATGTGTTGAATGCACGGACCCGGTTGGTCCGTTTGGAAGGTCTCGTTGGGAGATGTGTCTGCCTCCCTGAAGTGCCTGTGTGTAGTGGCTGCACGTGTCTGCGAGTCCCCAGAGGAGGGAATGGATGTCTACAGCATGGAGAAACAGCCATGAGGTAGAACCCTGACGGGTGAGATAACTATGAGGCTGAAGAGCCTGCGTATGGAACATTGTATAACCTGTGTGACCACAGGGAGGACAGAGTGAAGCTGAACTTTATGTTGCTGGTTATGGTTTATGATGCCTGAATAAACCACACGGACTGAGATTGTTTTATGGAAAACCCATGCCGGATGTGATTATTTGGCTGCCAAGCGAGAATCCCCCTGCTTGAATGACAGCGCTACCTCACAATCTGCACAGCATATGGGCTAAGGCTACTTTCACACTTGCATTTTTTTGAGCTGCTCTGCGTGCGCAGTGCAAACGCGCATGTAAAACACATTATGCGTTTCTTGTTTTTCTGCAAAAAAAGCATGCTGTTTTTGAGCTGACGTGCGCATGATCATGCTGTTCTGCATAAGCTTGAACCCCCTCAGTTAGATAATTACAGAGTCGGGCTATGGTTACAAGTTCAAGGGTGGAAGCACCATCAGCCATCTCCTCTACATGGATGATATCAAGCTGTTTGCGAAAATCGAACGAGACATCAATTCACTGATCCACCTGACAAGGATCTACAGTGAAGGAATCAGGATGTCCTTTGGACTGGAGAAGTGCAGCCGGTTGGTAATAAAGAGAGGCAAAACCGATGGAGTGGAATTACCAGAAGGGCATATAGCAGATATACAGACATGTTACAAGTTCCACGGCATCCCACAGGGATACGGTAACCATGATGAGGAGGCAAGGAAAGCAGCAAAATCCAAATACCATCAAAGGGTAAGACAGGTCCTGAAGAGCCAGTTCAATGGGCAGAATAAAATCCACGCCATCAATACATATGACCTGCCAGTTATCAGATACCCTGCTCTCATAGTGTGCTGGCCAAAAGAAGAGATGGAAGCTGCAGATGTGAAGACACGAAAGCTCATCACAATGCATGGAGGTCTCCACCCTAAGTCTAGCGCCCAAAGATTGTATACAAACAGAAAGGAGGGTGGTCGAGGCTTGATAAGCATACAAGCCACCATCATGGATGAAACAAGGAGTATCCAGGAATACATCAGAAGAATGGCGCCAGAAGATGAGATACTGAGAGAAAGCCTAAGGCAGCAACAACAACAAATCGGGAAGGAAGAACAGGAACATGAAGCGCCATGGCAAGACAAGCCACTGCATGAGATGTACCACCGACCGATAATGCAAGTGGCTGACATGGAGAAATGCTACCAATGGCTGTTGAAAGCTGGACTCTGCGACAGCACAGAGGCACTAATCATAGCGGCACAAGAGCAAGCACTAAGTACAAGATCCATAAAAGCAGGTATCTACCACACAAGACAAGACCCAAGGTGCAGACTATGCAAACAAACCTCTGAAACAGTCCAACTCATAGTGGCAGGATGCAAAATGCAACCAGGAACAGCATATACTGAACGCCACAACCAAGTAGCGGGAATTATATACAGGAACATCTGTGCAGCATATGGACTAAGCTCTCCTATGTCCAGGTGGGAGACCCCAGAAAAAGTGGTGGAAAATGAAAGGGCTAAAATCCTGTGGGACTTAAAGTTCCAGACAGATAAGCAGGTGTTGGCTAACCAACCAGACATTGTCATAGTAGACAAGGATCAGACAAAGGGGGGGGTGGTGTTTGTTGCCCTTTCTCATTCTCGGGTCTTCTATAAGAGTCCTGGAAGTTTGAGGGTTCTGCGCAGGATCAGGATCTTAGTTGTTCCCAGCATTGCCCTTTTCTGGACAGAGAGCTCAGATGTTGCTCCTGGGATCTGTTGTAGCCATTCTTCCAACTTAGGGGTCACTGCTCCAAGTTTTCCTATCACCACTTGAATCACTGTTGCCTTCACCTTCCACATCTTCTATAGTTCTCCTTTGAGGCCCTGGTATTTCTACAGCTTCTCATATTCCTTCTTTCTGATGTTGCTGTCACTTGGCACTGCAACATCCATTATCATTGCTGTCTCCTAGTCCTTGTCTACTATCAAAATGACTGGTTGGTTAGCCAACACCTGCTTACCCGTCTGGATCTTGAAGTCCCACTGGATTTTAGCACTTTGATTCTCCACCACTTTTTCTGGGATCTCCCACCTGGACTTAGGGGGATGCAGCATTTGATGGTCCATGCAGCATTTGATGGTCACTTGTGCTAGTTGTCTTGAGTTGACTTCTAATTTTGTTCTCCATAGCCCCACTGAGTTTCTGAGGAAGGTTCTTAATTTCCTGTTGACATTGCAGAGAGCCAAGCATTCACAGATCCATGTGTGTGGCATTGAGTCATAGGCTTCCCTGTAGTCAATCCAGGCCGTGCTGAGATTGGTCTGTCTGGATCTTGAGTCTTGAGAGACTGCTCTATCTACCAGGAGCTGGTGCTTAGAGCCTCTGGTGTCGGTCCTGATGCCTTTCTGAGCTGGATTCATGTATTGGTTCATATGGTTCTGTAGCTTGGTGGCTATGATGCCTGACAGGAGCTTCCATGTTGTTGTAAGGTAGGTTACTGGGCGGTAGTTGGATGTAACTAGCAGCATTCGGATCTGATGAAATGCTATTAGAAATATATATACATATATATACAGTATATATATATATATATCGAATGACATATAGGTGCATGAATGGTAGACCATTCGAAAATTAGAAGAAACTGAAGAAAACCTTGAACTAATGGTCAAAAAGGAAAATATCAGGACTAATAAATATTTCAATAAAATTACCCTTATTAAAACAGAGATGGTAAAAGGTAGCCCTGTGCCTGGAATATAAAATCAATCTATTTAAATAATTGCCTTGTAATGTTTTCATTTCCTGTTCTGTCCAGATGTCACTGTATCCCAGAATTCCAAGCGGAGGAATTTCACTGACCGCCATATTGGAATACCCAAGTGATGGGTGTCTCAATATGGAAACTGCTGCTGGTACCAACCTATTGCGCGGTACCACCAGCGGAACACTGTCGCACCACACACACTCTATACGCTGTAAGCACCACACACTCACACTCATGCAGTCTCTTGCACGGTACCACCAGTGGAACACTGTGAATCGTTCGTCTGATCCCGGCGGCAGATGTGCGACGTGTCTACAGGCAGAGGAAGCCGGTCACATTAAAGTGGTTATCCCACGAACGAAAGTTCATTTTAAAAATTGTCTGTGTTTGACCGTGTACGGAGCATACCACATCTCCTGGGCAGGGAAGGAAGCAAAAGACAATACTGACATTACAGCAGGGGATCACAGAGGATTCATTCTGTGAGGTAAAATATTTCACTGACTGCTATTAAACTATATTTTACCTCACAAAAATGTATCCTCTGCGATCTCCTGCTCTAATGTCAGTATTGTCTTTTGCTTCCTCCCCTGCTCAGGAGCTGTGGTATGTTCTGTACATGGTCAGACACAGGGGTGAGAGAGACAGAGCACAGGGGGAGACAGCTCAAACGGGACAGCACATGAGGGGAGAACACAGCACAGGAAGGAAAGAGACAGCAGACAAGGGGGATAGCACATGGGGTAGACAAGTCAAAGAAGACAGCACAGACGGGAGAAGTCAGCACATGGAGAAAGAGAGTGGATAGGTGGGTGACCACATGGGGGGAGAGATTCTCAACGCTGCAAAGCCTGCCCCCATCGTGACATTAACGCTCTCCTGATGCGATAGCATCGGGCCTCCATCTAGTAATACATAAAATAATAAAAACATACAATGATGAAAAAGGTCGGCGGAACAAAAAGAGGGGTAAAAAAAAAATGAATGAACACATATCAGTTACAGCCACATAAAGAAGGCCCCAAATAAACTAAAAGGGGAAGGGGGGAGGACAGTGTCATATATTGTTGTCTGAAAAAAACATGGGGCAATATATTGAATAAATGTGTTTTTAAAAAAGGATTAGAAGTGTCAAGATGATTACTGTTAAAAAATATATTAATGTAGCCAATGCTGTTTGCACAAAAAAGTTATATTTATATAACTCAAAAAAGCAAATGTGGGAGAGCACTAGATTGTATTCTTATGCACTAAAGACAGGTGCAAAAGAATATAAATGAATGGGTGTAGCAGGCATGTGCTAAAAAGAAACCCTGCAGCAGTGCATAAACAAGGGAACAATGGTAAGTACAAATGGCAGTGCTAACACAGCATAGGTGCAATTGTGAATAAGGTGCTTATGTGCAATAGCAGTGGAAGAGGGGTAATATTGGGGCCTATACCTTTAGGGTCCGCTGGTCCAAGTACAGCGCACAATCCGACAAACATTTCGGAATAGATTCCATCATCAGGGGGTGACCATTACTGATCTTATATTCCAAGTACGAGCACATTTTTTGATGTAGTGCTACCATTTACCATTGCCGTTTAATAAAGGTAGTTTTATTGAAATATTTATCAGTCCTGGTATTTTCCTTTTTGACCATAATGTTTTCTTTATTCGGTTTCTCATACTCCAATCATAGTACAGAATAATTATAGCTTTTCCCCACTATCTTATGCACAGAGAAAGCATAAAGGTTCAGCACTGCTGTAATTAAAGGACAACTTTTCTGCTGAAGATTGTTGTAATACACCAATAATATCGCTAAGCATCCACATAGAAAGTGGCCAGGAAACAGAATTCCCAGCACCAGTCTGATATTAATCATTCATGCAACTTTAACAATCCCAAATCGACACCAAGGCACAATCTGCATTTCAGAGGTAAAAAAAAAAAAACCATGAAAACTGCAACTCTGAAATATATTTATTTCTGGAGGTCCCCTTGCATCCATTTGTAAAATTAAAAGGATACGCGTCTCTTTTATGATAACATCCCTTGTTGCTTGATGGAAAACCATTTGATAAAAGACGTAGACAATTTGGCACACAAACTCGTCATCTTCTTGCTGAGCTAAAAGAAAAATAGAACAGCCAAACTGAGGTGTCGTCACCACCATCACCATCATCATCATCACAGAACTAAAGCAGACAATCAAAGTCTCTGTAGAAGGCATACAGCATGCTTCAGCTCACTGTAACACACAAGCATCAGAAACGTCTGCAGCTGAAAATACATTCCATCAACTCCTTCACACCATGCCCATTTTCTGTTTTATCTCCCCTTCTTCCAAGTGCTATAAATTTTTTTTTAAACCTTGTTCTTATTGAATAGAAAAATTTTGCCTTACAGACATCAATGCAAACATAACTTGAGGCATATATGTCAATACATCTACAGATATTCCAGAAATTGCATTGGTTTAAAGGAGGGTAAACCAAAAACAAAAAAAAACTGGGAAAGGGAAGGGAAGGAGGGGAGAAGAACGCATGTCAGAAACAGGTACATTTTTTACATATCGGACACCCAGCATGGGTGTTTGATTTTAAACAAGAGAAAAAAAAGGGAGAAATTCCCAGCTTCCAAAAGATCCATAATTTATTGTGTAAAAACAAAGTTGAAAAAGTTCACATGAATGTCAGAGCGACGTGTTTCGAACACTAGACCTGTGTTCTTGAAAAGGACACAGGTCTAGTGTTCGAAACACTTCGCTCTGACATTCATGTGAACTCTGTCAACTTTGTTTTTACACAATAAATTATGGATCTTTTGGAAGCTGGGAATTAATTTCTCCCTTTTTTTTCCTCTTGATTGAACACACACTGGACTACGTGTTCCCGTGCTCCCATACACCACAAGCTGCAACAGGTGAGCTGGTTGGATCTTTTCTTTTCGTTTGATTTTAAACTCAGGACCCAATGACACCTAAGTAGATACCCAGAAGTGTCTCCATGCAGAGGTTCTCCCAGAGCTATCACTATACAGGTGTTTCTCTTAATAGTAGCTGCTCTTGATACCAGACTGTTCGCTGAAAACAGGTTTTAATGTCATCTTGGATGCGCTGTGGAAGCAGGGAAATGAAACTCTTCAAAATTTAAAAAAAGGACTGCACCATTCCATCTTTATGCAATGAGCCCTCAACCAAATCCATCTGAAGCAAAAACGACAGTTCTTCTAGACAGATCTTGAAAGGAAGGGCATATGTAGTAGTTTACGAGCCCCTGGAGAGCAGGTGTATTAATCTGGGGTTAAATATCCAAAAAGGGCCCATAGAGGTTTGTCAGAAGAAAAGTTTGTCAGATGTGTGATGGTGAATTGTCGTACTCTGACCCAAAATGGTCTGATGACCGGGCATGCCCACAGGCAATGGAAAAAGTTGGCCTCTGGGGAGTGGCATTTGAAACATTTGGAGGTTGTGTACAGCCTCATTCTATGACCTTTTTGCAGAGTTAGGTAGGATCTATGACAGATTTTCAGTCTCATTTCTAGGAAACGAGCTGAAGGGAGGAATTTGTAGGCTTGATCTAGAGCTTTCAGAATGGTGTTGCAGGACAAGCTGGGGTCCTCGATCTGCCATTTTGTTAACGTAAATTGGGATTGCTAATAATCCAGGGCTACATGGATGAATTTGTAATTGGTGGCTATTTGGCCAGATGCAGAACTAGATTTAGTGAACCATCTAAGCAGGTATGGTCTCCACTTGTGCTCAGGAAGATGTGCTAGTATTTTTGTTACTTAACTTTTACCATGTAAGTATTGGAAAGAAGGGAATATGGCGGTGGGGTATTTAAATTGCAACTCCTCAATTGAGTATATTCGGCATTCCTCGAGGTGGACTAGGTGTTTAATAGATGTGCCATTGATAGAAGATGCAATAATTGCTGTTGGGGAAGTTAGCGTAGGATAGGGTCTTATCCAAGATATTTAGGGTTAATACAATTACATTGTACTCACCAGACGGAGCTGTTATTAAAGCATGTAGGATTATCTGCTGCAGCAGATCCACCAGTCACTGGGTGACAGAATTATATGGATGAATGCGGAAACGTGGATTTCATCTGCGCTGCCGAATAGCTGAAGAGCCAGAAATATTCACATACTAGAGTGTGGTTTATTCAATGCGGTTTGAAGTACAATAACTTTTTCATCAGGATATGCCACATACAACAATATATGTATGTGGCATATCCTGATGAAGAAGTTATTGTACTTTGAAACGCGTTGAATAAACCACACTCTAGTATGTGAATATTTCTGGATCTTCAGTTATTCGGCAGCGCAGATCAAATCCACATTTTCCCATTCATTGATATAAGATGGGATGAGAATGTCCATTTTGAAAGTGAGGGTTACCAACGAGTGGAAGAAGGAGGAACACCCATGGAGAGAGCCAGAATTGTTGGCGCATTTTCTGCCATGCCTTCCATGTAGACATCAGGAGTGGGTTAACTCTCACTTCAGCTGGCAGTTCAGTAGAAATGGAGGTGTAAGAGGGAAGGGAGAGACAGCCCCGGGGTGAGACAGCACTCCAGGTCATATTGGGCATAACAGGATGTCCGTTCCAACCAGTCCACCACCACTGGGAATAGGGATGCTAGGTTGTAGTGCCTAATATCAGGGAAGGTTGTCCCCCCATTTCCCCTCAGCTGTTGAAGTAATTTAAAGGCTATACAGGCTTTTTTTCCCTTCCATACAAATGAGCGATACAAATAATTGATTTGCATCTCTTCTTTAGGAGATAAATAGATTGGGAGAGAATGGAAGAGGTAGATAAGACGAGGAAATACTGTCATTTTAATTAAATTCCCTCTGCCTAGGTATGACAAGTTACAATCTTTACATGTGGTTAAGGTGGATTCTAGGTTTTTGAGATATGAATTAATATTGGTTTTATATAATTTCGCTGGGTGTCTTGTCACCTGTATTCCCAAGTATTTTAATGAGCCAGTAGTAAATTGACACGGGAACCTCGATAACTATGAAGGTCTGGAGGGGCGACGCAGCATCATCACTTCTGTTTCATCCCTGTTAATATTACAGCCCAATAAGCCTCCCAGATCTTCCAACTCTCGTATAAGGGAGTGCAGGACCTGTTTGGGGTTAGTTACAACCAGCAGAATATCATCTGAAAATAGGTCTGCAATAGGTGGTGTAGTAAAGGGTCTATAGAGAGGTTAGATAGGAGGAGTGACAAAGGGCATCCCTGTTTGACTCCTTGAAAGAGATGCACTATATTCTTTCAGCGTCACACAAGTATTTGTACACGGGTCCTTAAACTACGGCCCGTGGGCCACATGCGGCCCGCCAAGGGCTTCTATCCGGCCCCCCGCCAGGCCGACATTGAACTCATGAACTGCACTGCAGTTCAATGCCGGTGGGCCCTGTAATCGCGGGCGGGACGAGGCAAGGCGTTACGCAGGCCTCCGTATGCAGCAGAGCACAGTGCACACAGACGGCGTGATTGTCATCACGCCGCCTGCGCGGCCTGATGACGTCACGCCGCCTGTGTGCCTGTGCAGGAAGAAGACTGAGATGAGCGGGCGCCTCTTCAGAGCAGCGGGGGACATAGGTGAGTACTTCTTTTTTTTTTTTTTTAACGCCGGGTCCTATTGGGGTCATTTACCTGCCTAATGGGGACATTTACCTGCCTAATGGCGACATTTTCCTGCCTAATGGGGACATTTTCCTGCCTAATGGGGACATTTACCTGCCTAATGGGGACCTGTGCTGCCTAATGGGGACAGTTACCTGCCTAATGGGGACCTGTGCTGCCTAATGGGGACATTTACCTGCCTATTGGGGACCTGTTCTGCCTAATGGGGACATTTACCTGCCTAATGGTGACCTGTGCTGCCTAATGGGGACATTTACCTGCCTAATGGGGACCTGTGCTGCCTAATGGGGACCTGTGCTGCCTAATGGGGACATTTACCTGCCTATTGGGGACCTGTGCTGCCTATTGGGGACATTTACTTGCCTAATGGGGACATCTACCTGCCTATTGGGGACTTGTGCTGCCTAATGGGGACCTGTGCTGCCTATTGGGGACATTTACCTGCCTATTGGGGACCTGTGCTGCCTATTGGGGACATTTACCTGCCTATTGGGGACCTGTGCTGCCTAATGGGGACCTGTGCTGCCTATTGGGGACATTTACCTGCCTAATGGGGACCTGTGCTGCCAATTGGGGACATTTACCTGCCAATTGGGGACCTGTGCTGCCTAATGGGGACATTTACCTGCCTATTGGGGACCTGTGCTGCCTAATGGGGACCTGTGCTGCCTATTGGGGACATTTACCTGCCTTTTGGGGACCTGTGCTGCCTATTGGGGACATTTACCTGCCTATTGGGGACCTATGCTGCCTATTGGGGACATTTACCTGTCTATTGGGGACCTGTGCTGCCTATTGGGGACATTTACCTGCCTTTTCGGGACCAATGCTGCCTGTTGGGGATTCTTGCACCACACCACTCTGAGCCTGAGGTAAAAGTGGAGTTCCACCAATATGGGCACTGGTGAGGCCGCATTGATGGGCACTGATCAGGCCGCATTGATGGGCACTGATCAGGCCGCATTGATGGGCACTGATCAGGCCGCATTGATGGGCACTAATCAGGCCGCATTGATGGGCACTGGTCAGGCCGCATTGATGGGCACTGGTCAGGCCGCATTGATGGGCACTGGTCAGGCCACATTGATGGGCACTGGTCAGGCCGCATTGATGGGCATTGGTCAGGCCGCATTGATGGGCACTGGTCAGGCCGCATTGATGGGCACTGGTCAGGCCGCATTGATGGGCACTGGTCAGGCCGCATTGATGGGCACTGGTCAGGCCGCATTGATGGGCACTGGTCAGGCCGCATTGATGGGCACTGATCAGGCCGCATTGATGGGTACTGATCAGGCCGCATTGATGGGCACTGATCAGGCCGCATTGATGGGCACTGGTCAGGCCGCATTGATGGGCACTGGTCAGGCCACATTGATGGGCACTGATCAGGCCGGATTGATGAGCACTGATCAGGCTGCATTGATGGGCACTGATCAGGCTGCATTGATGGGCACTGATCAGGCTGCATTGATGGTCAGTGCAGTCTGTATGTCTCTGTGTGGGCAATTTTATTGCTGGTATATTGTTTTTGTAGCGCTGTATATATGTTGGTATTTTACTAATAGCAATTTTAAATCCCTAGGAAACAATGATATCAAGAAAGAGAAAAAATTGACTCGAAGTGTAGGATATTCGAAGAACCCAAAAAATCGGTAAGTTTGATGATTTAACTTAATTTTTAATATTGTATTTGTTCCTATTTTTGTTTTATTACTTCTAAATAAGATATGTGCAGTGTGCACAGGAATTTATTCATAATTTTTTTAAACTATATTCCGGCCCTCCAACGGTTTGAGGGACCGTAATCTGGCCCCCTGTTTAAAACGTTTGAGGACCCCTGTATTTGTATTTCTATGAAGGTATTGGACATACTGTAGGAACCTCGGGCCGAAATTTCCCCTGCCTAGGACTTCATATAAGAAAGGCCATGCCACTTTATCAAAGGCCTTTTCGGCATCCAGACTCATTAGCATTGGAGTTGGTTTTGACGCATCTTGGGCCAAGACCATGGCTGCGACCGCTAAGCGTATATTTGCCACACTGCTCCGTCCATTGGTAAAGCCTGTCTGAGCCTCATATAGAATGCCAGGCAGCAACGTATGTAGATGATTTGCTAAGACCTTCACCAGGAGTTTATAATCATGGTTGAGGAGTGAGATTGGGAGGTAAGATTGTGACAATAATGGGTCTCTATTAGATTTAGGGATAACTATTGTGCGGGAGTCCGTAAATTGGTCGATAGAAGCTCCTTGAAGAAAAGCTTCATTAAAAAGGTTAGTCAAAATGGGCACTAAGTCGGGAGAGAATCTTAAAAAATTCAGCAGAGAGACCATTAGGGCCTGGAGCCTTAGCGTTAGATGTGTCTGCTAAAGCTTATCTCACTTCATCCTCTGTTATTTTTGAGTCTAACATCACTTGCTGTTCAGTGATCAGAGATGGAAGATTAATAAGGTTCATAAATGAGTTAATTGTGGGGAGATTGGCAGTGCTCAGAGGAAAAGCTCTGGAGGCGTTTGCTTCTCTCCCTCCCGACCAAGATGGAGACTATGAGGCCATCAAGCAGGCATTGATCAAGAAGTACCAACTGACTCCTGAGGTTTACCGTAAAAAGTTCCGGAACCTCCAACATGGCCCACACGACAGTTACAGCGATGTGGTGAATGGACTCAGAACCCACTTTGACCAGTGGATCCAAGGACTGTCAGTAGCCACCTTTGAGCAGCTGCTGGACCTGATGATAAAAGACCAGTTCCTAAATCTTTGCCCAGCTGAGATACAACAGTTCGTGATGGACCGGGAGCCAAAAGATGCAAACAAAGTAGCACAGATTGCCGACACCTACGAGGCCAACCATAAATCAGAGGTGTGGAAGCCAGTCGCCGCCAGCAGGAAAGTGGGTAAGCCAACAACTACCCCCAGTGCCCTTGCCATACGACTCACCGGAGGCCTTGTCCCCTTTGCCAACACCAGGCCTACATTCGACCCTTGCAAGTATTTTTCCTGCAATTGGACTGGACATTTCAGCGCCACTTGAAGCAGAAGAAACCCCCAGCCAAGGCCTTAAAGCCTAATGCCGCAGTTCTTTTTGTGGGTGGGGCGGATGTTAGGGCCTGTGAAAATTTGCAGCACGTCACCGTGGGGAGCAAGGGCGTTATACTCGTAGGCCTCAAGGACACCGGGGCTGAACGAAACCTCATCCGACCCGATCTGACGGCCCCTGAAGAGATTATTCTGGGAATAACCGACTGTCCCTGGGATTGGGGGTGACCGCTGTCACTCGCCTCTGGCCCGGGTTTTTATAGATTGGGATGCCAGGAGCAGGGTGAAGGAAAAGGGGTTGTCCAAAAACTAGCCCACCGACGTTTTGTTGGGGACTGATTTGGGGAGAATGTTCGTGTATTTTGTCCCTGACACCCCTTCTTGACCTGACATTGAGGGTACTGCTGATGCTAAAGATAATGATGTGAATATACATGCTTTACCTGACAGCGATTTACCTGATAATGTGTTAGATTGGGTCACCGAGGAGGATAGCAGGCCCAGGCTAAGACACAGAAAACCAGAGATGTTGGTAACTAAGCGGATTGCAGACCCCTGATCCTATCCACACAACTAGCAGTAGCCGTGGAGCGTGCCTCCAATGATCCTAGACACCTCAGCACAGCCGAAGACTAACTAAGCCTAAAGCAAGAAAGGGGAAATCTAAACTGCCCCACAGCAGACCCCAAAGGAATAGATAGCCCCCAAACATATATTATCGGTGAGACAAGATGAAAACATAAACGCAGGCAGGAAAAAAGACTGAGCAAATGATGGGCCCACACTGACTAGACAGGACAGGAAAGGAAAGACACTGTCTGCAATCATGCAAAAAACCCTGCAAAAAGTCCAACACGTCTGATGCAAAAAATACTGAAGTCGCACGACTTCGCCCACTATATCAGCACTCTGGTATATTCTGAAAGCAGAGCAAAAAGAGGCCAATCTAATAAGGGACAAGAACAAACGGGCACAAGCAGTAACATATGGACGGTGATTCAGCACAGCCCCAGCCGGAGCTGGCTGACCCACACAAAACCGAGATAGACAAAACCAAATCAAAAGTAAACAGAATAGCAAATGAACACTTAGCTGAACATGCAGGGACTGAGCTGGAAACAAAGGCCTCAGGAGGCAGGAAGAAAATCACCAGCAGGGATAGAGGGAGACGGCTGTCTTAAATCCCAATCTGAAACCCCAGATCTCCAATCGTCGTCCTCATTATCAGGTGGCAAGCCACTGTTAATCAGATCAGCTCCATTACCTCCAGTAGCCATCAGAGGGAGCCCAGAAAGAGAACTCGAAACCCCTCTGTCAATTTGACCAGCTCCACTACCTTCAGTAATAACAAGAGGGAGGCCAGAAAGCGATTTCACAACATAATGCTTTATCTGACAATGATTTGTCTGATAATATATCTGATAATTATGTATCTGAAGGTACAGGAATACTCAGCCACATCACACTGCAGGGTGAGATGGCTGAGGATCCCTAACAGGAGCAAGCATCAGTGCTAAAGGAAATGGGGAGAGGAACGGGAACCTTGAGGAAGGTGATGCCGTGCAACTGACCAGTGCCACAGAGGAATGTAAATGCCCCAAATATAGCACTGCTCCTGAGGTAATGGGGATGGATGGGGATGTAGTACCCATAGCAGCGCCGGCTGATGGGTCTGTGGAAATCCCCAGGGAGAAAGACTATGTAGCCGCTGTCACCTGCAGTCAGAGTGCTTGAAATGCAGATAACGCTCTGCCTTCTGGACCCTCTTCAGTTCGAGGGATGACTGAACCAGAGATGGACTGTGCAATCATATAATCCCTTAAAAAATATGAAACTTTAATAAATTGAGGTAAAAAACACCCCCCTAGTGCAATAACACAATTAACAATCTCTATACAATAATAACCTATGATAGCCCTACACTAGCCTGCAATCCCTTCCTGACAGTGGAGGTTGGCACCCTAAAAGATACGATTTGGTGCCCCCACTCCGCAGCGGCTGTCCCAGACTCGCCCTAAATGACCCTTATAAACTACAGGTGGGAAAACAATAAGCAAATAAAAGAGATGAAAGATAGTGCTTAATATAATACACAGGCTATTAATGTACAATATATAAAAGACAGGCTATTACATGTAAACATAGAGAAAACATAGAGAAACCTCTTGTATAACCAATAGATAGTAGCAAGTCTTGTCTTTTTGGTTATTAATAGACCACATAAAATATAGATTCCATATGGTCTTTTTGGGTATTAATAGACCACAGAAAATATGGAATCTATATTTTCTGTGGTCTATTAATACCCAAAAAGACAAGACTTGCTACTATCTATTGGTTATACAAGAGGTTTCTCTATGTTTTCTCTATGTTTACATGTAATAGCCTGTCTTTTATATATTGTACATTAATAGCCTGTGTATTATATTAAGCACTATCTTTCATCTCTTTTATTTGCTTATTGTTTTCCCACCTGTAGTTTATAAGGGTCATTTAGGGTGAGTCTGGGACAGGCGCCGCGGAGTGGGGGCGCCAAATCGTATCTTTTAAGGTGCCAACCTCCACTGTCAGGAAGGGATAACAGGCTAGTGTAGGGCTATCGTAGGTTATTATTGTATAGAGTTTGTTAATTGTGTTATTGCACTAGGGGGGTGTTTTTTACCACAATTTATTAAAGTTTCATACTTTTAAACTGATTATATGATTGCACTTTTGATATTTCTTCCCTGGTCCTGTGGAAATTTTTTTGCTGAACCAGTGATGGACCCAGAGCAGGTCCCAGAGGGTTCCCATGAGGAAGGGACCCTGACGTCACTTCCGGCTGCCTCCAGCCAGGAGTTCCAGGCTGTTCTGCACTCAGATGTGAGCTTGGAAACCTTGAGACATCTCACCGAGACGCCCACCTCCGTGACTGATAAGAAGAGGGTGTACTGGGAATAAGCGAGGTTGTACAGGGAGACAGTTCCTGGTAAATCCCAACAGGAGTGGTTGAGTGAAAGACAGCTGGTCGTCCCGTACCAATTATCCCTGTTGTCTCATTGCGAGTTTTCCACCCAGAGTTATGACAAATAGTAGTTTCTTAATAACTTTCAAAAGGGAGTGCATTCCATAGCTCCGCCAATGCAGTGTAAGGATTCCGGACTATCTTTTGTGCTTGTTTGCCCTGATCCAAGATGGAGTCTTGTATCTCTCCCTGCCATGGAACTTCCTGTCTGTCGAGATTATTTAAGTCCAGGTCGTGTGCTCCTCTTTGCATGAGTATATTGTGGCTGTTGGCTCCTGAGCTCTTGCTGTTCCGCTGGTGGCCTCCCTGCTGCTGCTCGTTACTCTGACTCTCCTCGTTCTGATGCCTACAGTTCTCTGGGCGTCTCCATGATGTGGTCTGTGCTTAACTACTGTCTGGACTTCTAGTTGGAGCGATTTACCTTTGAACTGCTGTGACCTATAAGGAATCCTGACATCATTATCTCCTCTAGGTCTGTGTTTATGTGGGCTGCCATGCGGGACTTACAGCCCAAAAGGTACACATAGTAACCTTCTCTTGTTAATGCCATTCCTGTATAGAGCTGGACTTCCACGTTTAAGTGCTGAGTGCTATCCCACCATTATGATTGCTGGACTTCTACACTTTATTGCTCTGTGCGTGCTCATTCTTAATATCGCTGAACTGCCTCATTAAATGCGGTGTGCTTACTCACATACTTTCTGCTGGACTTCTACGTTTAGTGCCTTGTACACACCTGCGTTATATTACTATTGGACTGGTTATATTTGCGGTCACGCCCCGCTCTTCAGTTACTCTGGACATTTCTATATTGAGCTGTGTTTTCGCTACAATTGCAGGAAGTGCTCTGTAAGTTTTGCTTTACTTGCATCATTTCATATTGTGCTGTGTTTTTTCCATTACTATTGCAGGAACTGTCCTGTTAGTTTTGTTACACTTGTTAACATTGGTCTCAGTGTCATATTATCCCACGCAATCAGATTCCGTAGTACCCATATAATTGTTACAGGATACTCAGGCTATTTAAGGAACCTGCTGGGATAATGTCGACCGAGACAAAGGTGGATCAGTTGTTCTCTATGATCCACTCTTTACAGGGGGATATAGAGGCTCTGTAAAACAAGGTTGCTAACTGGGAGGCCCATTTTGGACAGGCGCTTCAGGATTTAAGTATTCAGATAACAGCACGGGTGCCTCCACCACCGGGGCAGCTACTGCCATCTAGTCCTCCCAAGTTACCACCATTTAGGTTCAGTGGTGACAGCTACAAGTTTCGTGGGTTTGTGAATCAATGCCTTTTGAATTTTGATGTGCATGCTGCTCACTTCCTTACTGATCAATCCAAGGTTTTATGCATAATCATGTTACTTACTTCCCAAACTATCGCGTGGCAAATCCGCTTATGGAGACTCGTGACCCTCGTTTGAATAACCTTGACGATTTTCTTGCTGCAATGTCTATGATGTTTGATGACCTTAATCGTCGCACTATAGCTGAGACCGCCTTGTTATATTAATGTCAGAGTAAGTGTACTGTCATTGAATACGCTACTGAGTTTAGACGGCTGGCGGTGGATACGATTTGGGACTGTTACACCCAATTACCAATTTTTAAGAGTGAATTGTCTAGTGTGATGAAAGACGAGTTAGCTCATGCAGATGCTCTGCAAGAGTTAGACGCTTTTATAAAACACTGTGCATGCATTGATATACGAATTACTGAGTGTAGACAGGAGAGATTTGCAGCCTCTAATCGTGTCTCTAACTCTTCCTTTTTCGCCTAAAGAAACTACAGGCAAATCCTCTTGGGAAGCTGAACCAGTTCCCATGCAGGTGTCACTTGGAGCCGTCCTGTGTGACACAGCTCGCAGGCCAGTAACTAAAACAACAGGACGCGGCACGTGATACTGTCCTGTGTGACACGGCTCGCAGGCTGGTAACTAAAACAACATGACAAGGGGTAGGGAAACAGTTCCAATGGTGGGCCCTGCGATAAGGAAAGGGGACGTGGAGACCTCCTGCACTCCCCTGAGTCAGTGTCCCTACCGCTCCTAACGTTCCCTATGCCGGTTCCGCACCGGGCGCCGATCACGAACCTGTCGCCCTAGCACACCCTACACCTATCCCTTTCTAGGGAGCTGGGTGGCGCAGGCACTGGCCCCACCGCTGTACTAATACACACTAAGGAGAAAACCCAAACGGGGAAACACAACTTAGCTTTACTCTGTTGCACTTGCTCCTGGCAACAGAGTCCTCCACCAGCATGCAGCTCTCCTCCTGAATCGCTGCCACCAAGCTCTGTCAGAGCTAAGGAAATCCCCTATGACTCCTTTCACACCAGGCTCTGTCAGAGCTGCTCTCCAGCTCCTTCCTCCACCAAGGATGGTTGAAATGAACACTATCACCAACACTGATTGCAACACCTGTGACTCTTTTATAGAAGAGACAGCAATCACACCTGCATTATATTCATGTGCACTAAACAAAAGAAACTAGAGTGCAATGACGCTCACCACCCACCACCCGGGGGAAAACTTAGAACAAACGGCACCACAGTGCAATAATCCTAATGGCCACCGGGGGCAAAACACCTTAAGCACAGCTTAGGAAAAAAAAAGGTTACCTGTGCTTTATATCAGTCCTGATCCAGCATGGATCATGACAGCAGGTGGATGCTTTACAGCGGCATGAGAGTAACAAGTGCAGAGAGCATCGTTTTTGGGAAAAGTCTATGTTTTTACTACGCTCAGTCAGATCACTTCCTTATCTACTGTCCAAAAGCGGCCTCGCAAGGTACTGGCCAAGGTAGGGGAATTTGAGAATCACAATGCTGTTAGGTCGGAGTCTAATTTTTCTGTGAATGCAATACTTCATTCTCTGTCTTTGACTGCCTCTCCTAAAACACAGAGGGATAAAGAGACACATTGCATCCTTCCCATTAAGATCCGGTTGTCAGGACAATGGATTCTCTGTGCAGCTATGGTGGATTCAGGGGCAGGAGATAATTTCCTTGACTTAACCTTTGCCAAGGAACATGGCATTCAGACTCAGCAGAAAGCCACCCCGGTAATTTGGAAACGGTGGATTGTTCCCCTCTAGTTTCTGGACCACTAGATCAGGAAACTGTGCCTCTGGAAGTCTCCATTGAACCCGATCATCAGGAAATGCTATCCTTTATGTTGATCTCCTCACATTTCCCTTTAATTTTAGGAATTCCATGGCTGCAGTCACAAAATCCTATCATCAACTGGGAGACCAAGGAAATCAGTTTCCCATCAAGAGAAACATTAGTAAGAGGCCAGGCAACTCCTCGGGACACGGAAAGTACCACTGAGGTATCTTTATTACCATCTATTTATAATGAATTTTCTGATATTTGCGAGAAGAAAATGGCAGACAAACTTCCTCCTAACAGACCTTATGATTGTCCCATTGAAATGCGTATGGGGGAGGCTATTCCATTCAAGAATGTCTACCCACTAGCAGCTCCGGAGCTGCAGGCTTTGAAGGAAAACATTGATGAGAATTTGGCTAAGGGTTTCATTCGCTCCTTCTCATCACCGGCAGGAGCACCCATGTTTTTTGTTAAAAAGAAGGATGGAACTCTTAGACCTTGCATTGATTATCAGGAGCTCAATAAGGTAACCATCCGGAATGGCTACCCTATGCCGTTGATTCGTGATCTGCTGGAAAGAGTACAACATGCTAAAGTCTTCTCTAAGTTGGATCTTCAAGGCACGTATAATTTGATTCGGATCCGCTCTGGAGATGAATGGAAGACTGCATTTAGATGTCGTTATGGGCATTTTGAATATCTGGTGATGCCTTTCGGTCTCTGCAATGCTCTGGTAACCTTCCAACATCTGACTAATGATATTTTTAGAGATCTGTTACACCATTTTGTTGTGTTCTATCTGGATGATATTTTGATTTTTTCTGATTCATTGCAGGAACATCAGGAGCATGTTAAACCCATCCTAAGACGTCTGAAAGAAAATCATCTCTACATTAAGCCCAAGAAATGTGAATTCCATTACACACAGAGATTCAATATCTGGGGTATGTCATCTCAACACAAGGGCATAACACGGAGGCAAGTAAGATACAGGCTATTCTTGATTGGCCCGCACCTAGAAATGTCAAGGAGGTACAGCATTTCATTGGACTTGCAAATTTTTGTAGACGATTTATTTGTAATTTCTCTGAGAATGTTCGACCCATTACACAGCTAACAAAGAAGGAAGATACTTTCTTGTGGTCCTCACAGGCTCAGGAAGTCTTTGATTGTCTTAAGTCCCGGTTTACTTCTGCACCTGTACTGATTCACCCAAACCCAGCACATCCTTTCATCGTGGAAGTGAACGTTTTGGACTGTGCTCTGGGGGCCATCCTCTCACAAAGAATGAGAGACAAGGGTCTGTTACATCCATGTGCTTTTTTTCTCTCAGACTTTCTGCTGCAGAGAAGAAATATGATGTGGGAGATAAAGAGCTTATAGCCATTATCGCTGCATTTAAGGAATGAAGGCACCATCTGCAGGGGGCAGTACAAGTTATTGTATTCACAGATCATCGCAATCTGGAATTTCATAGATCTGCTAGATGTTTTTCTCCACGGCAGGCTCATTGGAGTCTGTTTTTGAACCAATTTAATTTTGTCATTTCGTACAGCCCAGGGTCACGCAATGGGAAAGTGGATTCCTTGTCCTGAATCCATGCCACGGATTCTGTACCTGGGACCCCGTCCAAGACCATCTTGTCTTATGCCAACTTTGCCAGACTCATTCAGAATAAGGACTAATGGAAGACCACTAAGGAGGCCTAAGATGCAGACCCATTTCTCGCCAACACGACTGCTGATGCGAACTTAGTTCTCAAAAATGGTATGTGGGTCCGGGATCAACGCTTATACATTCCAGGGCGTAAAGCAGCAGGTCCTCCAGTTTGTCCATGACTCCAAGTTGGATGGTCATGGAGGGGGGGGTACAGAAGACACAGGAGTTCCTCAGCCATTTTTTTGGGTGGCCTACCTGTTACGAGTGGCGGAAGGCACTAAATAAAAAATAAATGAAGTGCCTTCGCCACTCGGGGTCCACCGTGCGGCAGGTGATATAACCGCTGCTAGAGAGGCAGAGCACTGTGGCGGTAATGTGCACAGGGTTAACTGCACCCTAAGTGCACTGAAGCGACCTCTGTTATGCTCACAGAGCTGCAGGCAAAAGTATAAACTAATACGCCGAGTCTGTTCAGGGACACAGACTAACAGTGAAACTGTCACGGCATTTAGAGTTACAGAAGTAGCCTTAGGCAGCAGGAGTCAGGACTACTCCCTCTAGACCTACCGTTAAATAAGACAGGAGGCGTCGCGACTGCAGACGCGGGAGAACTGCAATCGCAGCGCAGTGTGAACAAAGCCCCAGAGGAAACTCCGCAATATCGCTGGCGCGATGCAGAACTCTGGCTGCTGAGAAGGTATAGCTGGAGCGCGCTGGTGCTATCGCTGCTACTGGCGGCTGCCCAATCACTCACACAATCGTAATAACCAAGGAGGGGGATATTTAATGAGTCAGTCACCAGACCAAGCATCCATCACCAAACACACAGCAGCAAGTATGAAAAATACTAGCGCATGGCGGAACAGCCATGCGCACTTTTTATAGTGACCGGGACCTTCCGGAAATCTCCAGAGCCCTGAGCTGAACCAATGGAATCAGGAGCAGGACCTGAGTACCTGACTCCTGAACTCCAATGGGAGCTCATTCCAGGAGCATGCTCAGAAGCTGGCTGAAAGGACTTAGCCTCTGGAGACAAATGTGAGGATCTGGATCTCTGCATAAGTATGGCAGGACACAGATTCCTAACACTAGCTGTTTGAAAGACATGAAGAGCTACGTTCTCTCTTGTGAGGTATTGTGCATGCTTTAAGACTCCTCGTGTATCACCTACTAGACTGCTACAACCACTACCCGTCCCCTCTTGCCCTTGGGGGTCTATTTCGATGGACTTTATAGTTGAATTGCTCACCTCTGGGGGAAAGAATTCTATTCTGGTGGTTATAGATCGCCTTACTTAAGCTGCCCATTTCATCCCTTGTACTGGTCTTCCCTGTTGTGAGTTCATTTTCCCCTTCATTACTGAGGCCCGAGGAACTCCCTCTTCTGGTAAAGAAAGGTAGTGAGCCTGATTATCAAACACCTGAGGCTGATGATGATGACTGGCTGAGTGGAGTTACTGACTGGATATAAGGCTGCCGACGCCCTTCTGCCCTGCGGGTGATTTCTCTGTGGGATCCTTGGAGACCAGTCTGAATTCCTGCTCCTCTAAAGCTAAGTTTGCTGCTCGGCCTTTTGCATTTGTGCTTTGACTTTGTTTTGCTTTGTTTTTCTGGATTTCTGCCATTCCCTGCTGGGGTGTGCTGAATTCCTTTAGCTCTGTCTTCTGAAAATACCTGAGTGCTGATTTAGTTTTTGAAGCCTAGCTGCTTCAGGGCCTTTTTCATATCAGCTTGTTGGCTTATGTCTTTGATAGGGTTTTGGCAGATTGCAGACAGCAGCCTTCCTGTCCTTTCCTATCTAGGTAGTTTTGGGCCCCGTCTTTGCTCAGTCTATCTTTCTGTCTGTGTTAGTGTTTTCATCTTGCTTCACCGTCATTATATGTTGGTGGCTGCCTATTGCTTTGGGGTCTGCTCTGGGGCAGTTTAGATTTCCCCTTTCTTTCTTTAGGCCTATTTAATTCTCCGGCTGTGATCGAGGGGTCTAGGGCATCGTAGGAACCCCCCACGGCTACTGCTAGTTGTGTTGATAGGTTCAGGGGTCTGCAATCTGATAGTTGCCAACTTCTCTGGTTTTCTGGACTTAGCTTGTATTTCTGTTTTTGCCTCCTACGGTGACTCATTCATAACAGAATCACCCGCCATACCGCAGATCCTAGTGTACTCAATAGCAGGAAAGAATTGTAAAAAAAAAAAAAAGTAGTGTGTATATTTTTTCCTCTATATCTCTGAGGCCGTAGGGGGAATTTTTTTTTTCTCTCAATGGAGATAAAGCAATTGTCTGATCGTGTGGAGCAGCTCGCTGCGGAAGTGCGGGGAATTTCCGCCTACCTTGCTCATTCACATGCTGCTGAACCAAAGATTCCTACACCTGATGTATTTTTTGGGGATCGGTCTAAATTTTTGAATTTCAAAAATAATTGTAAATTATTTTTTGCCTTGAAGCCTAACTCGTCAGGGAGCTCCGCGCAGCAGGTTAAAATTGTCATCTCTTTGCTGCGTGGCGATCCCCAGGATTGGGCGTTTTCTTTGAAACCAGATGATCCTATTCTGACTAATGTGAACGCATTTTTTCAGGCCTTGGGGTTGTTGTATGATGAACCTAATGCCATTGATCAGGCTGAAAAGACCCTGCTGGCATTGAACCAGGGTCGTGATTCTGCAGAATTGTACTGTCAAAAATTCCAAAAGTGGGCAGTACTTACTACCTGGAATGATAATGCCTTGGCTGCTCTCTTTCGGAAGGGGTTGTCAGAAGCCGTAAAAGATACTATGGTGGGATTTCCTGTTCCCTCTGGTCTTGACGATTCTATGTCATTAGCCATTCAGGTTGATCGGCGTTTGCGCGAACGCAAAGCTGCACGAGAGGTGTTGCCACCTGTTGAACAAATGTCTGAACCTATGCAATGTGATAGAGTTTTTTCCAGAAAGCAGCGTCAGGAGTTCAGAAGGCGTAATAGGTTGTGTTTTTTCTGTGGAGATGCCTCGCATATTATTTCTGTCTGTCCTAAGCGAGAGAAACGCTTTGCACACACGTTTTCTGTTGGGGGTGTTCAACCTAAGTTTCTTCTGGCTATTACTCTGATCTGCTCCCTGTCCACATTTTCCACCAAGGCTTTTGTGGATTCGGGAGCAGCCCTAAACCTAATGGACTTGGATTTTGCTAAACGTTGTGGATTTCCGATGACACCTCTGCAGACGCCTATCCCTTTGAGGGGGATTGATGCTACTCCTTTGGCTAAAAATAAACCTCAGTTTTGGACCCAGGTGGTAATGCGGGTCGCCCCAGACCATCAAGAAAATTGCAGATTTTTGGTGTTGCATAATCTGCATAATACTATTGTTCTGGGGTTTCCCTGGTTACAAATTCATAATCCAGTTTTGGATTGGAAATCTGTGTCTGTGGTGAGTTGGGGTTGTCGGTGTGCCTTTAGTGAGGCTCCGGTGTTTTCCACCTCTCCTCAGTCGCATGATGTTCCTGATTATTTGGCGGACTTTTATGATGTATTTAGTGATAATGAGTCTGCGTCTCTGCCTCCTCATAGGAGTTATGACTGTGCAATTGAACTGAGCCCGGGGTGTAAATTTCCCAAGGGTCGGCTCTTCAATTTATCTGTACCCGAGCACGAGGCTATGCGATCCTATATTAAGGAGGCGTTGGAGAAGGGTCATATTAGACCATCCTCGTCACCCTTAGGTGCCGGTTTTTTTTTTGTAGCCAAAAAGGATGGATCATTAAGACCTTGTATTGATTATCGTGCCCTCAACAAAATTACTGTTAAATATCAGTATCCGTTACCCCTGATTTCTGATCTATTCTCCAGAGTTAAAGGTGCTTGCTGGTTTACCAAGCTTGACCTCAGGGGGGCGTATAAGTCCCTCCAGAAGTTTTTGGGTTTTGCTAATTTTTATCGGAAATTTATAGCAAAATTTTCTAGTATTGCCAAGCCATTGACTGATTTGACTAAGAAGGGTGCTGATGTGTTAAATTGGTCTCCGGAGGCTGTTTCTTCCTTTCAGGAGCTGAAGCGAAGATTCACCTCCGCCCCGGTTTTGCGGCAACCTGATGTCTCACTTCCATTCCAGGTAGAGGTGGATGCTTCTGAGATTGGTGCAGGAGCTGTTTTGTCCCAAAAGGACCCTGTAACATCTAAAATGAATCCCTGTGCTTTCTTTTCCCGAAAGTTCTCTCCATCTGAACGTAACTATGATGTGGGGAATAGGGAACTGTTGGCCATGAAATGGGCATTTGAGGAGTGGAGACATTGGTTGGAGGGAGCTAAGCATCAAGTCGTGGTCCTCACTGACCACAAGAATTTGATTTACCTAGAGTCGGCTAAGCGCTTGAACCCTAGACAGGCTAGGTGGGCCTTGTTTTTTACACGTTTTGATTTTGTGGTTTCTTTTCTTCCTGGAACGAAGAATGTCAAGGCAGACGCCCTCTCTAGGAGCTTCTTTGCTGATTCTCCTGTGGTGACCAAGCCTGCTACCATCTTAGGCGAAGGGGTAGTTCTTTCTGCCATCTCGCCCGATTTGAGACGTGCTCTGGAAGAGTTCCAGGAGGACAAACCTGAGCGTTGTCCCAGTGGAAAGTTGTATGTTCCTGACCAGTGGAAGAAGAAAGTGATGTCTGAAGTTCATTGCTCTGCTTTGGCTGGTCATCCAGGTATTTTTGGTACTAGAGATCTGGTGAGTCGGTTTTTTTGGTGGCCCTCCTTGTCTCGTGATGTCAGGAATTTTGTGCAGTCCTGTGGGACGTGCTCCCGGTCTAAATCGTGCTCTCGCTCTAGTTGGTTGTTGATGCCTTTGCCTGTCCCCAAGAGGCCATGGACCCATATTTCAATGGATTTCATCTCTGATATGCCTGTCTCTCAAAGGATGACTGTTATTTGGGTGATTTGTGATAGGTTCTCTAAGATGGTTCATCTTGTACCACTCCCTAAGTTGCCGTCTTCCTCTGAGTTGGTGCCCCTGTTTTTACAACAGGTGGTTCGTTTGCACGGGATTCCTGAGAACATTGTATCTGACAGAGGAGTCTAGTTTGTGTCTAGATTTTGGAGAACTTTCTGTTCCAGGCTGGAAATTCAGTTGTCCTTCTCCTCTGCTTTTCACCCTCAGACCAATGGGCAGACAAAGAGAACAAACCAGACCTTGGAGTCATATTTGAGATGTTTTATTTCTGCTGATCAGGATGATTGGGTTTCATTTTTGCCCTTGGCCAAATTTGCTTTAAATAATAGAGCTAGTTCTGCCACTTTGATGTCACCTTTTTTTTGTAACTTTGGGTTTCATCCTCGATTTTCTTCAGGGCAGGTGGAGCCCTCTGCCTGCCCAGGTGTTGACACTGTGGTGGAGAGAATGCACCAGATCTGGGACAAAGTGGTGGATAAGTTATCTCTCTCCCAGGAAAAGGCCCAGCGGTTTTCTAACCGACATAGGACCATTGGTCCCCAGTTTAAGATTGGTGATATGGTGTGGTTATCATCAAAAAATATTGCTATGAAGGTGGCTTCTCCTAAGTTTAAGCCTAGATTTATTGGACCTTACAAGATTGTGGAGATTATTGATGCGGTCTCTTTTCGTTTGGCTCTTCCTGTCACATTTAAAATCCATAATGTGTTCCATAAATCTTTGTTGAAGAGGTTTGTTGAACCTGTTGTTCCGGGGGTGGCACCCCCAGACCCTGTATTGGTTGAAGGTAACATGGAATATGAGGTAGAGAAAGTATTGGATTCCCTTCTGGCTAGACGGAGACTCCAGTATTTGGTTAAGTGGAAGGGTTATGGTCAGGAGGATAATTCCTGGGTCTCTGCCTCTGATACTCATGCCAAAAGATTGGTGCATGCCTTTCATCGGGCTCACCCTGATCGCCCTGGTGGCGTAGTTGAGGGTTCGGTGACCCCTCCTCAAGGGGGAGGTACTGTTGTGAGTTCATTTTCCCCTTCATTACTGAGGCCTGAGGAACTCCCTCTTCTGGTAAAGAAAGGTAGTGAGCCTGATTATCAAACACCTGAGGCTGATGATGATGACTGGCTGAGTGGAGTTACTGACTGGATATAAGGCTGCCGACACCCTTCTGCCCTGCGGGTGATTTCTCTGTGGGATCCTTGGAGACCAGTCTGAATTCCTGCTCCTCTAAAGCTAAGTTTGCTGCTCAGCCTTTTGCATTTGTGCTTTGACTTTGCTTTGTTTTTCTGGATTTCTGCCATTCCCTGCTGGGGTGTGCTGAATTCCTTTAGCTCTGTCTTCTGAAAATACCTGAGTGCTGATTTAGTTTTTGAAGCCTAGCTGCTTCAGGGCCTTTTTCATATCAGCTTGTTGGCTTATGTCTTTGATAGGGTTTTGGCAGATTGCAGACAGCAGCCTTCCTGTCCTTTCCTATCTAGGTAGTTTTGGGCCCCGTCTTTGCTCAGTCTATCTTTCTGTCTGTGTTAGTGTTTTCATCTTGCTTCACCGTCATTATATGTTGGGGGCTGCCTATTGCTTTGGGGTCTGCTCTGGGGCAGTTTAGATTTCCCCTTTCTTTCTTTAGGCCTATTTAATTCTCAAGCTGTGATCGAGGGGTCTAGGGCATCGTAGGAACCCCCCACGGCTACTGCTAGTTGTGTTGATAGGTTCAGGGGTCTGCAATCTGATAGTTGCCAACTTCTCTGGTTTTCTGGACTTAGCTTGTATTTCTGTTTTTGCCTCCTACGGTGACTCATTCATAACACTTCCCTCTGCCAAGGTCACGGTAGATCTGGTCATTCAGAATGTGTTCCGACTGCATGGAGTTCTGGATGAAATCATCTCCGATTGGGGAGTGCAGTTTACGTCCAGGTTCTGGAAGGGATTCTGTTCTGCGCTTGGTGTTAATGTTGGTCTGTCTTCTGCGTATCATCCTCAAACTAATGGGCAGAGGGAGCGGACTAATAAGCCTCTGGAACAGTATCTTTGATGCTACATCAACCATTCACAGGATGACTGGTTGGAGCTGCTTCCGCTAGCAGAATTTTGTTACAACTCCTCTCAGAGTTCATCTACTATGGTAACACCCTTCTTTGCCAACTTGGGTTATCATCCCAGTATTCTTCCCAGATCCCCGATCGATGCACTGGTGCCTACAGTTCATGAGAGGTTGGCGGGAATGAGGCAGATTCTGGAAACCTTGAAGGAATCACTATTTACTGCACAGGAGAGATATAAAAGATCTGTCAATAGGTTTTGGAGACCTGCATCTATGTTCAAGGTAGGGGACTCGGTGTGGTTATCCACAAAAAAATTGAGATTGAACGTTCCGTCACAGAAACTGGGGTAAACATTCATCGGCCCATTCAAGATCTATGGGTTCGCGACTTCCGTTGCCTGTCGTCTGAAGTTACCAAGGATCTTGAAGGTACATCCTGTGTTTCATGTCTCCCTATAAAAACCTGTGTCTCCAAGTACTTTTCAGGGTCATATTACGCCTCCTCCTCAGCCTGTGTTGATGAATGTAAAAGAACATTTTGTTGTGGAGAAGATTCTGGACTCTAGGATCCACAGGAATCAACTTCAGTACCTCATCAAGTGGCAAGGACATCCATCTGAGGAAAACTCTTGGGAGCCGGTGAGCAATATCTGTGCGCCTTAATAGATTACACTATCTGCTGGTGGACACCCTGCTGCTCGTTACTCGGTTCTCTGCCTCTTCTTATTCTGTTGCCTACAGTCCTCTGGGCGTCCCCCTGATGCTGTCTGTGCTTAACTACTGTCTGGACTTCTAGTTGGAGCTATTCACCTCTGGAACTGCTCTTGACATCATCTTCTCCTCTAGGTCTGTGTTTGTGTGGGCTGCCGTGCCGGACTTATGCGGGATTTATAGCCCAAAAGGTACACATAGTGACCTTCTATTGTTAATGCCACTCCTGTAGAGAGCTGAACTTCCACGTTTAAGTGCCGAGTGTTATCCCACTTTCATGATTACTGGACTTCTACACTTTAGTGCTCTGTGTGTGCTCATTCTTAATATCTCTGGACTGCCTCATTAAATGCGGTGTGCTTACTCACATACTTTCTGCTGGTCTCCTCCTTTTAGTGCCTTGCACACACCTGCGTTATATTACTATTAGACTGGTTATATTAGCGGTCACGCCCCGCTCTTCAGTTACTCTAGATATTTTTATATTGAGCTGTTTTTTTCATTACTATTGCAGGAAGTGTCCTGTTAGTTTTGTTACACTTGTCAATATACTTATTTGCATCAACTTTGGTCTCAGCGTCATATTATCCCACGTGATCAGATTCTGTAGTACCCATATAATTGTTACACCCAGTGAGGTCAGCAAAGAGAAAGTATAAGGCTATGATGCCCAATTAGGAAGTTGTCTTTTGCCTGGGTATCAGCTGTGGCAAGCTGTGCAGTTTGACCTGTCGCTCTGGGAAGGTCCCCCCCCTCCTGCACATGGCGTGCCATTGACTGAGATCTGTAAGTTTCATATTTTAATCCCTGTGATTTTGTAATCGCCTGTACATACTGTATCTTGTCTCGTTTGCAACATCTTTTATATTTTTTGCAAACACTTTCTGGAGTAAATCTATAAAAGTGTATTAATTTTGTTTTCCTTGCTCTGTAACGTTCTGCAACGTTACCAAGTGGGTTGGCTCCTGACTCAATATTGATTTTAATTGTCTAACGAGGAGCTGGTGGCAGCAAAGTGTTCTGGGGTATTTTTGAGATTCTGGCAGTGACGGAACGGAGGTTTTGTGTGTGTATTTCCTGCTTGAGACTGGGGATATACATACCGCCCTCTCTGCAGAGTGCCCAATAGCCAGTACACAGCAAGGCAGCCTTTCTGGCGACTACTTACTCTAGGTGTAGTTCCCTGACTAACCTGAGGGTAAGGGGGGGAGCGCCAGAGAGCTGCAAGTTCCAAACTGGAACTGGAAAGTGGGATATAATAAATCCCTGATCACTGAGGGGGCAACCTCACACCCCCAGTTCATGACACAAGGCGTCAAACTTTTATGTGTTTACCTTCTACATGACAGCTAACCGATGATATGGCCTCTCAGGACATCCTTAGAAGTGGCCCAAAGTAGAGGGATAATGTCCAGGAAGTCATTCCAGTGTGATTTAAGAAAGATTTTGAAATCATCTGACTCTGCCAGGTAGGATGGAAATCTCCAGTGCTGTGTCTGGGGGCTTAGATCTGTTAAATTCAGGGATAATGAAATGGAAGCATGATCTCAGATCAGTATTGGGTGGATGCGAGAATCATGATGTTGGGTAAATAGTTGTGTGGAGATGAGGATGTAGTCAATACGGGAGATGGACGGGTGCGTAAGGAAATGGCATGTGTATTCTCTATCTGCAGAGTCCATCACTTTCCACAGGTCACAGAGTGAGAGCTGTTCCATAAAGTGTAAAAGAGAAGTGGTGGCTACTGAGGTCTGTGGGGAGGGTGAGGAACGTCTAGGCCAGGACATTGTACTAGGTTAAAATCTCCTACTACTATTAGATGGTTAGGCCCAAGTCCTAAAAGAATCTGGATAATTGAGGCGTAAAAGTATTGTTGGTCATGATTGGGGGCATAGAGATTGACCAAAAAATATATTTTACCGGCTATTTCCACTTTCAGAAACAGATATCTACACTGGCTGTCGCTAATAGAGTCTTGGATGGAACATGGCAAGCCCTTTTTAATAAGGATTTCTACTCCGCGTGATGATGAAGTATGCGAGGCAGCATAACAATGGCTTAATCAAGGTGCTGATAATTTACCAGGCTTGTCAGCCCTCCAATGTGTCTCTTGAAGAAAGATCACATCTGGCACGAATCGTTTCATGTGTATTAAAACTTTTTTAGGTTTGAGGGGGGTGTTAAGGCCCGCCACGTTCCATGACAGAAACCGCAAGTGTGGTTAGGTGTAGGAGTCTGGTGTCTGAGGCATACTCATCCTGGGTCCCAGGGAAAGGTCTGTGCAGTGTACAGCAATAAGATGTGATCATCCCTATCGGTCCCAGCGAGCCGCAGGCACGAACAAATATTACAGGTTTCAAGGGTGGATCCCACATATGTTAGCACCTGCTTTGAGAAGGGGGAAACACAGGGGGATAAAGGCAACATAGAACAACAAATAAAACAACATAGTTACCTTTACGGATCAGTGATAGAACTCTCCAGGAGTGTATCAGGAGAGCCATGCCATCACCAACAACAGTCCTCCTAGAATAAAAGTTAACATGTATAACGAGTTTTGTAGATTATCCCACTGGGACATCTCCAGCACGGCGGAATCTTCTGTTAGCCACCTCTGGCTCTTCATAGATGATTACACTCCACCTTGGACTTTCAGTTTAGCTGGTTAGGGCAGTTGAAACCTAATGTTTTTTTCAATCAGTAAATGACAGATGGGTACAAATGTCTTGCGTTTCTGAGCTACAGCCACAGAGAAGTCCTGGAAGATTAGAATCTTAGAATCGTGAACAGTCAGTTCTTGCTATTGACGATATGCTCTTAAGACCCTTTCTTTCACGGCCCAATTAAGATAGTTTGCTATAACCGGGCGAGGCCTCATATTTCTGCCATTTTGGGTAGGCCCTAGGGGGCCTATTCTGTGTGCTCGTTCTATCATCATTGGGTTTTTACCAAGGTCCAAATGAAGGGCAGCAGGGAGATCTTTGGTAAGATATTCCATAAGGCGTTCACTGCCACCTGATTCTGGGATGCCCACAAAACACAGATTGTTACAGTGGTCTTTGTTTTCCAAGTCCTCGGACTTATCACGCAGTTCTCGCTCAGTGGCTTGGCTTTGCTGAAAAGAATTCCACAGCACTGCAAGCTCCATTTCATTGGATTGCATTCTATTTTCTAGTTCTGTAATTTTTTGAGAGTTAGCAGTAATTTGAGCCATAGCTGTATTGATGAAAGCATGAAGAACATCAAACCATTTGTCAAATAGTGGCATCAGTAGCTTGAAGACCTCTTGGGCCATCAAAGTTGTCTGTGTAGAGTCTTGTGTAGCGGATTCAGAGTAGCTCGACAACAGAGAGAGCTGTGGTGGAGGTAAATTGTTGTCCATCTGTAACACAGGCGGTGAAAAAGCGGGTTGGTAGCGTGAGATTTTAACAGGATGTTTACATGTTTTCAAAGTAGGTTTGTTTTTGTGCATTGTAGATGGTGATTGCGCACTGGGCAATGAAGGCACTTGTGTATGGGTAGATCTCTCTGCTTGGGTTTTTATTAGATATCTGTCCATTACAACTCCCCGCAATTAGGGGGAGGTAGCCGGTCAGTGGGCAGCAGAGAAGGTTATCTGATTAACAGGTTACAGGCCACAGTGAGTTGAAGAGTAGGAAGACTGTCATATTTTGATTACAATATCATAGTCTTGGATGGTGGGGTGTGAGCGGGTAAGGACTGGTGTACATTTGTCACATATATCCCCAGATAGCAAGCTAGAGAAGAGTTGTGCACTCGGCAGGCAGTGTGTTTGGCTTTGACCTTAATGTTCCTTTATGGCCGACAGAAATGGCCATCAGGAGAACCACACCAGTACTTTAGCACGGTCCACAGGCTCCTTGTTTTTGAATGGTGTGTGATCCACACAAAGGGCTTCTGGAAAGAAGAAGGCTACAGTTCCTGAAAGTCAGCAGTGCTGGGGGACAAATCCCATACACAGTCAGTCAAATTCTTTGCTGACAGTGGCGGTATCTAGCAGACTGGGCTGTATAGGCAGGAGCTGGTTTAAAAGGCGGTCATACTTCATGTCCCACTCCCTGAGGTCCAACAAATTTGCTTTACATTTATTCCATCACATTTGAGTCTCATGTACACGTCAGGTGGATGTGAGGACAGACGTGGTGTGTTGGTGGCGTATTATTAGAGACAGTTGTGGTCTATTGTGATCCAAATTGAATGATATTGTGACGTATGCTGTGATAACAAATAGGTTACGTCCGAGAGTGGACCCTCTGGATCGCGGCACTGGAGCTCCCAGGGGTGAGCGCGCCAGGTGGTGCCGACCCCTATACAGGGTCCGTTAGGGGCAGACCCTAGGGAGACAGATGCCGCGACTGCTAGAACCAAGAGGGGCGGCTCGAAGGACTGAGTGGAGGGTGCCGGACTGAGAACTGGAGTATAGGACTGGGCACTGGAGTACAGGACGGAGACACGGAGTGCAGGACAGAGACACGAAGCACAGGACTGGGCAGTGGAGTGTAGGACTGGGCACTGGAGCACAGGATGGAGGCACGGAGTACAGGAGGGAGACATGGAGTACAGGACTGGGCAGAGGAGTGTAGGACTGGGCACTGGAGCACAGGACGGAGGCACGGAGTACAGGAGAGAGACACGGCGTACAGGACTGGGCACTGGGGCACAGGACGGAGGCACGGAGTACAGGAGGGAGACACGGTGTACAGGACTGGGCAGAGGAGTGTAAGGAGTGAGAAGGGGAGAAACCCCTAAACACCCAGGCCAGGATACCGTACGGGAAGTCCACACGATAATCAGGCGTCTCCACCATGTTGGAGACGCCTGATATACCCTGTAGAAGTCGGCTGATTGGGCGCTCAGACCGCTGGGCGGGCGCTGCAGAGTTAAAGGATCTGCAGAGCGCGCGCCCGCGGCCTAAGGCGCCCGCAGGAAGCCTGCACACGCCGGACGGAGGAGAAGGAAGAGGATGCGGGCACAGAGCGGCGCGGCGAGCGCAAGTAAGTAAAGGCGGTGGCGGGCCCCGCTGTTGCTGGGACGGCGGCGGCTACCGCCGCCGACGTGACAGTACCCCCTTTACATCTCCCCTTCTTGAGGTTAGACAAAGACCTCTTTAAAAGACGAGGAGCATTAATATTCTCTTTAGGCTCCCAGGACCTCTCCTCGGGACCAAAACCCTTCCAATCAATGAGGTAGAGGGTACGCCCCCGAACTTTTTTCACGGCAAGAATCTCTTTCACCTCAAAGACATCATCGGCCCCTACTGGCTGAGGAGAAGAAGGGGGAACTGAGCAGTACCGATTCAGCACAACAGGTTTAAGGAGCGAGACATGGAAGGCGTTAGGGACCCGAAGCGAAACCGGCAACTTCAATTTATAAGCCACGTTATTAATGCGTCCCAAGACCTGGAACGGGCCGATGTACCGAGGACCCAGTTTGTAAGAAGGCAACTTCAAACGGATATACTTAGTTGACAGCCAAACTTTGTCGCCAGGTTGGTAAGGTGGAAGGTCCCTGCGCCTCTTGTCTCCATGTCTTTTAATCCGGATACTGGATCTTTCAAGAGCTTCTCTGGTCTCCTTCCAGACTTGAGAAAATTCGGTGGCGAGGGCATCTGCTGCGGGAACACCAGAAGGCGTAGGGAGAGGTAGTGGAACACCAGGGTTCTGGCCGGAAACCACGAAGAACGGCGTTTTGGTGGTGGACTCACTGGGATGGTTGTTGTGGGCAAACTCTGCCCATGGCAGAAGAGACACCCAGTTGTCTTGATGGGCGTTAGAGAAGTGACGCAGGTAGGCAGTTAATACCTGATTGATTCGCTCAACTTGCCCATTGGACTGAGGGTGATAAGCAGAGGAGAAGTCCAGAGATATACCCATGAGCTTGCTGAGTGCCCTCCAGAAACTGGAGGTAAATTGGACTCCGCGATCGGAGACAATTCGTTGAGGGAGTCCGTGAAGCCTAAAGATCTGGTGCATGAAGACCTTGGCCAGCTCAGATGCCGTGGGTAATCCGGGCAGAGGGATGAAATGGGCCATTTTGGAGAACCGATTGACCACTACTAAGATGGTAGTACATCCGGAAGAACGTGGAAGATCGGTGATGAAATCCATACCAATTTGTCGCCAAGGGGCTTCAGGAGGAGGCAAAGGGTGGAGCAGGCCGGACGGCAGACTTTTGGTACCTTGTTCAGAGCACAAGCCGTACAGGAGACTATAAAATCAGTCACATCTTGGCGAAGGGATGGCCACCAGTAGTAGCGCGAACGAAGGCTGAGGGTTTTCTTGACCTCGACGTGACCCGCAACCTTGGAAGAATGCCACCAATCCAGGACCTCAGACCTATTATTCTGTGGAACGAAGGTCTTGCCTGGCGGAATGGGAGAAAGAGTCACGGGCGCCACGGTGACAATTTTGGCAGGCTTAATGATGTGAGCTGAACCTTCCTCAACCTTAGGTGATTGTAGGGACCTGGACAGAGCATCTGCCTTGATGTTTCTGTCCCCCGGTCGAAAATGGAGTCTGAAGTCAAACTGGGAGAAATATAGCGACCACCTGGCTTGCCTGGAGTTGAGCCTTTGCGCGGACTGAAGATATGCCAAATTCTTGTGATCCGTGAAGATTATGAATGGATGAACTGCCCCTTCCAAAAGATACCGCCACTCCTCCAGGGCCATCTTAATGGCCAGTAATTCCCGGTCCCCAATGGCATAATTGCATTCTGTGGGAGAGAACGACCTAGAGAAGAATCCACACGGTACCACTTGACCAGAAGTCGTCTGCTGAGAAAGCACCACTCCCGCACCAGTACAAGAGGCATCCACTTCTAGGATGAAGGGCCAATTGACCAACGGTCGATGTAAAATCGGGGCGGTAGCAAAGGACTGCTTCAAAGCAAGAAAGGCCTCTTCAGCCTCTGGAGTCCAGGCATTTGGTTTGGTCCCCTTCCTGGTCAGAGCAGAGATGGGCTTGGTTACCGAGGAGAAGAAGGGAACGAACTGTCTGTAATAGTTCGCAAAACCCAGGAACCGCTGGATGGCTTTTACTCCAACCGGACGTGGCCACTTGAGCACGGCAGCCAATTTTTCGGGATCCATCATTATTCTGGAGTCCGTGATGATATACCCTAGGAAAGGCAACGAGGACTGCTCGAACAGACACTTTTCTAGTTTGGCGTAGAGTCTGTTCTCCCGTAGACGTTGCAGAACCAGCCGAACACTTTTTCTGTGAGTGGATAAGTCGGGAGAAAAGATGAGTATGTCATCTAAGTATACCACGACAGAAGAGTAGAGTTGGTCTCGGAAGATCTCTTTAACGAACTCCTGAAAAACCACCGGGGCATTGCAGAGACCAAAGGGCATAACCAAATACTCGTAATGGCCGTCCCGAGTATTGAAGGCCGTCTTCCATTCATCCCCGGAGCGGATTCGGATCAAGTTATAGGCTCCCCGCAGATCCAATTTGGTGAAGATCCGGACCCCTCTCAAGCGGTCAAAGAGTTCTGGGATCAGCGGCAGGGGATAGCTATTCTTGACCGTGATACTGTTCAGGCCCCGGTAGCCAATACATGGCCGAAGGGATCCGTCTTTCTTCCGGACGAAAAAGAATCCTGCTCCAGCAGGAGAAGATGACTTCCGAATAAAACCCCAAGCCAAGTTCTCCTGGACATATTCAGACATGGCCGCGGTTTCTGCCGGTGACAGGGGATACATTCTTCCCCTGGGTGGGATTGTTCCTGGCAACAGCTCAATAGGGCAGTCATAGGCACGATGCGGCGGTAGAATCTCAGCCTCCTTCTTACTGAAGACGTCGGCAAACGAGTGGTAAGCTGTAGGAAGCCCAGGAAGATCGATAGGAGCTTGCTGCGGACTGGGGCGAGATACCGGCAACAGACAGCGTTTATGGCAGAAGTGTCCCCAACGGAGGATCTCCCCGGAATGCCAGTCTAGAACGGGCTCGTGTAGACAAAGCCAGGGTAAGCCGAGGAGCACGGCATGAGACAAACTGGGCAAAACATAAAAGGCGATTTTTTTCTCAGTGAAGAGCTCCAACTTGTATCTCCACCTCAAGAGTGACCATGGTGATAGGTTCAGGTAGCGGTCTGCCATCCACGGAAGCGATGGAGCGCGGACTCTCTAACGTCACAACCGGAATTCGCAGCTGGTCCACTTCCTTGAGCCGGATGAAGTTACCAGCCGCACCCGAGTCCACATACGCCTCCACAGATCTGCGCTCCCGACCTGAAACAATTAAAGCCGAAATAGTAAGGGGTAGAGAGGAATCGGTGTCACCTAGGGAGGCCTCTCTTACCTGGCCTAGGCGGAGGCGTTTCCCGGCCGCACTGGGCACGTGCGCACAAAACGGTTAGCCCCGCCACAATAAAGGCAAAGGCCCTGTGTCCTTCTCTCCCTGCGTTCCTGCTCTGACAACCTTACACGGTCTACTTGCATGGGCTCAGGAGTCGAATTACTGGAAGACGCTGGGGAGCGGGGAATGGGCGCCTGGTATAGCCGAAAAGATCTCTCCTCCCTAACTGACTCCCGGGAGCGTTCCTGGAACCATAAATCAATACAGGTAGCTAGGGATATGAGATCCTCCAGAGTGGTAGGGGTGTCCCGGCCAGCCAGCTCATCCTTTATTTTACCCAAGCGTCCCCTCCAAAAGGCCCCAACCAAAGCCTTGTTATTCCACCCCAGTTCAGAGGCCAGGGTCCGGAAGCGGATAGCATATTGACCTACGGTGAGGGAGCCTTGGCGAAGATTGAAAAGAGCCTCCATGGTGGAGGCCACACGGCCAGGCTCATCAAATACCCTGCGGAAAGTATCCAAGAAGTTGTGGATGCTAGATACCACCGGGTCATCTCTCTCCCAGAGGGGATTTACCCAAGCTAAGGCCTCTCCCTCTAAATGGGACACAATGAAAGCTACCTTGGCCCGATCCGAGGGGTATTGCTGAGGCAGGAGCTCGAAGTGCAAACGGCACTGGTTCAAAAACCCCCGACACAACTTGGGGTCGCCGCTAAACCTGGGAGGTTTCCCCAAGCGTGGTGGAGGATGGGATAGGGGGTCCCGAGGTAGGGCAGAAGCGGCAGCAGAGGACTGTAGCGATTGTAGTCGGTCGTCCACGGACGCCATGTAGCTAAGAATGTGGGATTGGGCATCACGCTGCTGCGCAAGCTCCTGCTGGAGTCCTGCTAGCAACGGGGCGTTCCCCGGGTCGGTGGTTTGTAAGGCGGAAAGGCGGGTGTCCATGGACTTCATAAAAGACATTATTCTAGTCTGATTTTCACACAAAAAGAGCAATTCTTTTTGGGTGGCCGCTGAGGCGCTAGCAGGGTCTATGGCCTGATTATGCTGTGACGTATGCTGTGATAACAAATAGGTTACATCCGAGAGTGGACCCTCTGGATCGCGGCACTGGAGCTCCCAGGGGTGAGCGCGCCAGGTGGTGCCGACCCCTATACAGGGTCCGTTAGGGGCAGACCCTAGGGAGACAGATGCCGCGACTGCTAGAACCAAGAGGGGCGGCTCGAAGGACTGAGTGGAGGGTGCCGGACTGAGAACTGGAGTATAGGACTGGGCACTGGAGTACAGGACGGAGACACGGAGTGCAGGACGGAGACACGAAGCACAGGACTGGTTAGTGGAGTGTAGGACTGGGCACTGGAGCACAGGACGGAGGCACGGAGTACAGGAGGGAGACACGGAGTACAAGACTGGGCAGAGGAGTGTAGGACTGGGCACTGGAGCACAGGACGGAGGCACGGAGTACAGGAGAGAGACACGGCGTACAGGACTGGGCAGAGGAGTGTAGGACTGGGCACTGGAGCACAGGACGGAGGCACGGAGTACAGGAGGGAGACACGGCGTACAGGACTGGGCAGAGGAGTTTAAGGAGTGAGAAGGGGAGAAACCCCTAAACACCCAGGCCAGGATACCATATGGGAAGTCCACACGATAATCAGGCGTCTCCACCATGTTGGAAACGCCTGATATACCCTGTAGAAGTAGGCTGATTGGGCGCTCAGACCGCTGGGCGGGTGCTGCAGAGTTAAAGGATCTGCAGAGCGCGCGTCCGCGGCCTAAGGCGCCCGCAGGAAGCCGGCACACGCCGGACGGAGAAGGAAGGAGGCGGGCACAGAGCGGCGCGGCGAGCGCAGGTAAGTAAAGGCGGCGGCGGGCCCCGCTGTTGCTGGGACGGCGGCGGCTACCTCCGCCGACGTGACAGATATATGCTGGACATGAGTTTAGTAAGGTGTATTAAATGAAGAGTCCTGTGTGCTTCTGCGGGTGGTCACCAATTGTCCCAGATGTGTCATGTAGGGTGCCACACAAACATTTAAATCTAGACTTCCGACATCCTGTTATAATAACAGTTGGCAACACATTTACCAACAATGATCACTAGGTGGCAGCAACTCACAGTGTAGAGCAATCAGATATATGTGCTGGTGCCCTTTCAAGGGGTTTGTCAGTGTGATCCACCAGGTCTCCTTGCTGAATGAAGGGGGATTGCTGAAGTGCCACAGATGGGTTGTCAAAGAGACCCTTCGGGGGAGGGGGGGAAAGCTCTGGTGCTATGAAGAAGGATAGACCACAGCAGGACCTGCAAGGCAGGTGATGAATGCCAGCGGTAACCCGCACTCCCCTTAGGCCTGCCAGAAGAGCACACCACTGCCAGCCAGCAGCTCCGGACATAGGACCGCCCCCAGTTTCAAGGTTCCGCAGAAAAGACCGTTGTCTTGGAGCCCTGGTAGGCCGTAACTCACTGCAGTATAAAAAGAACCTGGCACTCAACTTAATGTTGGTGAATAGTTGCTGTATTTGTAGTACTAAACAAACGTTTCGGTCTGACAAACGTTGGATGCCGTGTCAGGACACAGACTCACGAAGCCTGTTACGCACTTCGACATTGAAGGCATTAAGACTGTTTATCTTATTGATGCGGATATATTTGTTTGTACCGCTATACACTTGTTCTGGAACTATCAGTACGTAACTGATGTACGTAACTGATATGTTCTCATGTACAGCACCATGGAATTAATGGTGCTATATAAATAATAATAATAATAACTGATGAAGGTCCTTGGGACCAAAACGTTTGTTTAGTACTACAAATAAAGCAACTATTCACCAGCATTAAGTTGGGTGCCAGGTTCTTTTTATACGTTATCACATGGTATGGGAACCTACCTTGGCACCTTCAGCATTAGTGCGCACGGTTTCTTTGTCTGTAACTCACTGCAGTATCACAGCTCCATAAAAGTGGTATCAAAATGCTCCCCACAATGAGATAGATTCTGTGTAGGGTTGTAGGTCTTTTGATGGGGCCTCTAACTTACTGGATTGCAGGGATTCTGGCTTCCGGTTCTGGAGCTCTCTCAGTCCTGTCTGTTCCCCTCCACTTCCGGTCACATCCCCTGCACCATAACTATTTTTTTCTGTCAATATAGCAGTGTGAGGGTGTGGATTTTGCAAGATGAGTTGTATTTTTGTATGACAACGCTCATTTTATCATGTGATGGAGGAGAAAAATTCCAAGTGGATTGAAATTGCAGAAAAGTGCATTTTCACAATTATTTTTTTAATTTAACATGTTCACTATACAGTAAAACTGACCTGGCAATGTGATTAAACATGTCGCTACAAGTATGGAGATACCAAACATGCATAGTTTCTTTTATTTAAGCAGATAAATTTTTTTTTTTGCAAATTCATAAAAAAAAAAACGAAAATCAACAACTTTGTGCTGAAATATGGGGCTGAGAGAGGGCTTATTTTTTGGACCCAGAGCTGACATTTTTACGGATACCATCTTGGGGTAGATATGATGTTTTGATAACCTCTTGCTGCTTTTTATAGCAGTGTTGCGGAGGTGAAAAAAAGTAATGTTGGCATTCGATTTTTTTTCTCATTACGACCTTTTACCTATCGGATTAATTGATTTTTATATTTTGACTAGCTGAAGAGCCTGGCGCTGCCCGGGCATAGTAACTAACTACGGTTAGTTATAACAAATTATAATGATTATATCTATCTATCTATCTATCTATCTATATATATATATATATATATATATATATATAAAGCTGAGTGTAGAGCCCCGCCCATTCCATATAGCCACATTCACTATAATATCCCACATCATCCCATCAGCCAGAGCCACCGGACTACTACCACTAATATCCCACATCATCCCGTCAGCCAGAGCTACCGGACTACTAAACATAATATCCCACATCATCCCGTCAGCCAGAGCCACTGGACTACTACTCCTAATATCCCACATCATCCCATCAGCTAGAGCCACCGGACAACTACCACTAATATCCCACATCATCCCGTCAGCCTGGAGTCAGAACCAGAGTGCTGAGTGGAACGGTCCTAACTTCCATACTGGGGATCCCTTTAAGAAAGGCCTGGCGTCAGAACCAGAGCACTGAGTGGATTTGCCCTGACTTCCATACCAATGATCCCTTTAATAGAAGCCTGGGGTGAGAATCAGAGCGCTGAGGGATTTACCCTAACTTCCATACCGGAGATCCCTTTAAGAGAGCCTGGGGTCAGTACCAGAGCATTTGAAAGCAATTGCCCTGACTTCCATACCGGGGATCCCTTTAACAGAGGGCTGGGGTCAGAGTTAAAGCGCTGGATGGATTTGCCCTGACTTCCATACCGGAGATCCCTTTAAGAAGGGCCTGGGGTCAGTACCAAAGCGCAGAGTGGATTTGCCCTAAATTCCATACCAATGATCCCTTTAAGAGACCCTGGGGTCAAAACCAAAGCGCTGGATGGATTTGCTCTGACGTCCATACCCATAATCCCTTTAAGAGGGAAGATGTGCCTACGGGATGGAGGATGTGTGATGTGTATATAGGCACGGGAGGGGGGATTCATTTCTGTCATGTGCTCTCTGCTCCTTTCAGGGGGGCAGACCATGGCTGGGAGCTTATGTTCCCGGGGATGCTAGCTTTCTCCCACCATGTCAGTGTCTGCTGAGGTGTTGTCAAGTGGGAAAAGTGTTAGTCATAGCAACCAATCACAGCTCTGCTTCTTTTGAACAGCTCTGGTGAAATGAGAGATGCTTAGTGATTGTTTGCAAGGAAAACTGTTGCTCATAGCAACCAATCACAGCTCAGCTTCTTTTGAACAGCTCTGTTGAAATGAAAGATGCTTCGTGATTATGTGTGTATAACCAAACCACACATTTTATATATAGAGATAAATTGGACCGTTTTTAACGCAGCAATACCAAATATGTGGATTTCTATAGTCACCTTCCACGACGGTATACGGAGGTTGCCTCTTTGCTCTGATGGGGGACAGGAAACACAGAAAGGTTAAAAGGCCCTCCCACTTGCCAGTGTCTTTCCTGTTCCCCATGGGGCAGGGAGAGGTCTGCATACTGTAGCGGCCGGCGGCTGCAGTACCTCATAATCACAAGCTAGGCCTGTAGTGCCTGGCAGCAGGGGGTCGCGCTTCGCCTCCTCCTTCAGGCTGCTTTCGTTATCCCCCGCAGTGGTGACCTCGGGACGCCCCTGGCCTTCCCGCACCCCCGAGAGGGCAAACCAGGCCAGGAGTCCCGACTCGGTGCCTCCCGCAGCCTCCCAGTCTTCTCCCCCTCCAGCGCGCTCCAGCTCAGCGTCCCGGAAGTGACGTCGCTGGAGTCGCGCGTCACTTCCGGTTCTTGCGTTCCACTCTGGAGCGCATCTACTTCCTGGTTTCGGCCTGGCTGAGCAGCACGCAGTGCTCACGGCTACACCGCTGCACATGGACCCAGGAGGGGGAGGGAAAATCAATGCTGGAGGCAGGTGCTGGCTCGTCGCATAAAATCCTGCCTGAAGTCGCCACAAAGGTAAGACTTGACCCCTGCTATGGATGGCACTTCATGCCCTGCGTCTGCAGAGCCCAGCGCTGCCCCTGCTTCAGTAAGTGATGCAGGGAGGGGGTCCCGGGGGGGACAGTTAGTTAGAGGTCCTGTTGCTTCTGACACTTCTTTCCCTCTTATTTCAGGGAGACAAGCCTACCCCCCAGGCCAATGTCAGGAAAAAGTGTGCCATCTGTATTATTAAGCTACTGTCATGATCCAGTGTGGATCTGACAGTTTAAATGGATAAGTGAACTTTTTTTCCTTTGGCTAGGTGCCAAAGTGATGTGATTGCCCCCGGTGGCCATTAGAATTATTACACGTGGTGTCGTTCATTCTAAGTTGCCCCGGTGGTGGTGAGTGGTAGTGCACTTTAGTTTCCTTGGTTTAATGTGCACTTAATTATAAATCAGGTGTGAGGCTCTATAAAAGAGAGCCAGGTGGGTTCAATCACTGTTGGTGATATTGTGTTAGTCATTCACAAGGAAGCCTGGGTGATGAAGGAGCTGAACATGAGTGCTGTGCAGCCCAGCCAGAAGGGACGAGTGGCAGCTAGGTGGTCTGCAAGAAGGGCTGGCATGGCGTGGTGGAGTCACAGTTTATGGTGTCGGCAGGAAGTGCTTGCATGGCTTGGTGGAGTGACGACTATGGAGAGAGTTGCACTCAGCATGCGGGACTTGGTTGCTGAGAGCTGGACTCAAGCATGCTTGACTTTTTGGGCAGGAGCTGAACTCATCTTTGGGACTCTGTTACTGGACTTCTGCAATTGGTGGTGGACTCTGCTCCAAAGCTGCACTATGGTGAAGGCTCCAGTTATAGTGATGGATCTGGGTGGAGGAGAAGATGCACACAGGTGGTGGGCTCTGTTGCTAGGAGCGTACGCAACAGAGCAAAGCTAAGTGGTGTTTCCCCTGTATTGTCATTTTCCCTTGTGTGTTTAGTGCAGTGGTGGGATTAGTTTCCGCACCGACCAATTCCCTAGTGAGGGTTTAGGTTCAGGGCGAGCTAGGGTTTTTAGGTTCCTGTGCATCGCCCGGTGCGGAACCGGCATAGGGAACGTTAGGAGTGCAGGGACACTGGCTCAGGGGAGTACAGGAGGTCTCCACTTCCCTATTGCAGGGCCCTCCATTGTTAATGTTACCCAGGTTCCCCCTTTATTATTTAAATTCGCCTTACTGGAGGCGGGGTTTCCAGACTACTTTATATACGTGTAATACCTAAATTCGCCAGTTGGAGGCGGCGTATCCAGCTGCACATTTTATTATTTAAATTAGCCCCACTGGAGGCGGTGTATCCAGGGTCACGTGTGTCATATGGGTTCGCCTTGCGGTACTGGCTGCGTCCAGACACACGTGACCATGACAGCTACCCTCTCAATGGGGAAAAAAACTCTGTCAGTCATGTATCGACAAGTTAGTGAGAGCAGAGCAACCCTCTCTCTTGCAAGAGATTCGCTCACTAGTCAAACAGGAGGTGCAGTCTTCCCTGGCGGCTTTTACTCCTCCACCCCCGTCTCCAGGCAAAAAGAGGAAGATACAGGTCAAGGACTCTGACCTATCTCATACATCATCCTCCGGAAAGTGGCAGGAACCCGCATGACCCAAAGCCACTGAAATCAGAAATCACCTCTTTTCTTCTGATTATGTTGAGGATCTGGTATCTGCAATACGCAGCACCATGGAGCTAGAAAAGGAGTTAGAGCCTTAGTCCGAATATGTCACAGATTCTGGATTTCTTACAAAAAGGCTTGGAGATTGGCCTTAGGCCTAGCACCCTGAAGGTCCAGGTCTCAGCGCTACGCTCTGTCTTTGACCAGGATCTAGCAGGTCATTGCTGGATCAAGAGGTTCAAGGCATCAGCCGTCAGAATGAACCCTAATAGACAGTCGATAGTCCCCCCTTGGGATCTAAACTTAGTGCTCCAGGGGCTCACAGGTCCACCCTTTGAACCGTTGTCTTCCTGTTCTCCCAAACTCCTCGCATACAAGGCAGTCTTCTTGGTAGCCATAATCACGGCCAGAAGAATAGAAGAACTGCAAGCCCTATCAATAAAGGGGCCTTATTTGCTTATTAGAGACGACTCAATAGTCCTTCGTCTCAACCCATCCTTCCTTCCGAAGGTAGTCTCGGATTTCCACCGTTCCCAAGAAATCGTCTTATCATTTTGCCAAAAGCCAGCAAACGCTAAAGAAGAAAAATTACACATGCTCGATGTCCGATGTGTTATTCTGCATTACCTAGAGCAAACCCGTCATTGCAGAACTGATCAAAACCTGTTTGTCCATCTGTCAGGTCAAAATAAAGGGAAAAAGGTGGCAACCAATTGGATAAAAAAAATCTGTAGCGGAAGTGTATATGGCGCAAAATGAGCCACCCCCAAAGAGGGTCAAGGCCCACTCAACCAGGTCCACATCAGTCTCCTGGGCAGAAAAAGCAGAGCAGATCTTCAGGGCAGCAACGTGGTCCTCACTGCATCTTTTTCAAAACATTGTAGACTGGACGTATCATTCAGTAGGGATCTAGTCTTCGGCCGTAAAGTACTCCAGACCGTTGTCCCTACTTGGTGCCAAATTAGTTGGTATTTCTCCATATACCGTTGTGGAGGGTGACTAGAGAAAATAGAATTAAACTTACCAGTAATTCGGTTTCTAGGAACCTTTCACAACGGCACTAATTCCCACCCTATACTCCAGGATAAAATCTGGGAATCAGAAGGTAACCGGTTGTGAGGTTCTGAGCCATGTTTCTGTTCTGCCTGACTTTGCCCTTAATTTTGCCCTTATCAAAGATGGAGTGAGTAGGTTCACAAGGGGCCATCTTGTTCCTGTTTGACTTTTCTTGTTTCCTGCCTGCTGTGTACTTAAGGGACTCTGCACATTATACCTGTGCTTGTGTATCTGTATTTTCCCTTGCTGCCAAGCTTGGAGAACTTGCATTGTGCCTGCTTCTTCTAAACCTCGGGATTCCCCGTTTGTTACTTACCTGCTGTCCTGCCTGACCGCCTCTTCTGTCCGGATCTGCTCTGCTTCTGTCATCTCTGCGGCCTGCTCTCCGCTTGGAGCCCGGTCCAGTCTCAGGACCTTAGGACTGTGTGCGCCTGGACCTCAGACTCTCGCCAGTTAGTTCGTACAGACTTTACCTGTTGCCAGAACTTATATCTACTTACCGTGCAATACTGAAGCTTGTTTTACCCTGAACTACATCTGCATAGTACTGAGAACTGTTGCTACAATACAATACCGAACCTTTAAACATATACTGTGTTTGTCTTCTCTGACCCATGCCACTGAGTTCCATAGAACCTATAGTACTAATTTGACACCGGTGCTATGGTCTCAGTTATAAGTCACTGGCAAGTGGGAAGTGGTAGGGCCTTTTAAACTGTGTTTCCTGTCCCCCATCAGGGCAAAGAGGCAACCTCCATATACCGTCGTGGAAGGTTCCTAGAAACCAAATTACCGGTAAGTCTAATTCTATTTTTTTTCATAGTTTCATTTTTTAAAGGGAAAAAAGATGGTGACTGCAACTTTTGGGATTTATTCATATTTTTAAATTTTTTTTCACTTTTTACTGTATTTAATAGTCCACTTAGGGGATTTCAAGATGTGATCATCTGATTGCTTCTGCTATACGTAGCAGTACATCAGCATTGCTATGTATATTAAAAATCACAATCTCATGTTAAATATTGCTGTCACAGATTTACAGTGGGATTTAACAGGTTAATGGCAGCTGTCAGCTTTATTATAGTTGGTTATCAAGAATAGAGGGGTGCCTTTTTTGACACCCCTGCACTTCTGTCAGAAAATACTCAGTTTCTTCCTGAAAATGATTGCAAACACAAATTCTTTGTTATTATTATCTTCATTTAATTTGTATGAAATGAAAAAAAACACAAAAAGAATTGTCCTAAAGCCAAATTGGATATAATTCCACACCAAACATAAAAAGAGGGTGGACAAAAGTATTGGCACTGTTCGAAAAATCATGTGATGCTTCTCTAATTTGTGTAATTAACAGCACCTGTAACTTACCTGTGGCACCTAACAGGTGTTGGAAATAACTAAATCACACTTGCAGCCAGTTGACATGGATTAAAGTTGACTCAACCTCTGTCCTGTGTCCTTGTGTGTACCACATTGAGCATGGAGAAAAGAAAGAAGACCAAAGAACTGTCTGAGGACTTGAGAAACCAAATTGTGAGGAAGCATGAGCAATCTCAAGGCTACAAGTCCATCTCCAAAGACCTGAATGTTCCTGTGTCTACAGTGCACAGTGTCATCAAGAAGTTTAATGCCCAAGGCACTGTGGCTAACCTCCCTAGATGTGGACGGAAAAGAAAAATTGACAAGAGATTTCAACGCAAGATTGTGCGGATGTTGGATAAAGAACCTCGACTAACATCCAAACAAGTTCAAGCTGCCCTGCAGTCCGAGGGTACAACAGTGTCAACCCGTACTATCCGTCGGCATCTGACTGAAAAGGGACTGTATGGTAGGGGACCCAGGAAGACCCCACTTCTTACCCCGAGACATAAAAAAGCCAGGCTGGAGTTTGCCAAAACTTACCTGAAAAAGCCTAAAACGTTTTGGAAGAATGTTCTCTGGTCAGATGAGACAAAAGTAGAGCTTTTTGGGCAAAGGTATCAACATAGAGTTTACAGGAGAAAAAAAAGAGGCATTCAAAGAAAAGAACACGGTCCCTACAGTCAAACATGGCGGAGGTTCCCTGATGCTTTGGGGTTGCTTTGCTGCCTCTGGCACTGGACTGCTTGACCGTGTGCATGGCATTATGAAGTCTGAAGACTACCAACAGATTTTACAGCATAATGTAGGGCCCAGTGTGAGAAAGCTGGGTCTCCCTCAGAGGTTAAGGGTCTTCCAGCAGGACAATGACCCAAAACACACTTCAAAAAGCACTAGAAAATGGTTTGAGAGAAAGCACTGGAGACTTCTAAGGTGGCCAGCAATGAGTCCAGACCTGAATCCCATAGAACACCTGTGGAGAGATCTAAAAATGGCAGTTTGGAGAAGGTACCATTCAAATATCAGGGACCTGGAGCAGTTTGCCAAAGAAGAATGGTCTAAAATTCCAGCAGAGCATTGTAAGAAACTCATTGATGGTTACCGGAAGTGGTTGGTCGCAGTTATTTTGGCTAAAGGATGTGCAACCAAGTATTAGGCTGAGGGTGCCAATACTTTTGTCTGGCCCATTTTTGGCGTTTTGTGTGAAATGATCAATGTTTTGCTTTTTGCTTCATTCTCTTTTGTGTTTTTTCATTTAAGACAAATTAAATGAAGATAATAATACCAAAGAATTTGTGATTGCAATCATTTTCAGGAAGAAACTGAGTATTATCTGACAGAATTGCAGGGGTGTCAATACTTTTGGCCACAACTGTACACTTGCCAGTCCTACTCTAACATGAGAACCTCAAAAAGAGGAAAAAATCCTCCCAAAAATCAGGAAAAAAAACAGACAGGCCTAAATGCATCTGCACTAATACAGGGTGCAGCGGATGCTGATGCATTTAGACCTGTCTGTTTTATTCCTGATTTTTTGGAGGATTTTTTCCTCTTTTTGAGGTTCTCATGTTAGAGTAGGACTGGCAAGTGTAAGGAACTTTGACGCAGTTTGCCAGCTTCCGTATTAAGGCCTTAATATCAACCAATACCTTACATTTATTGATATGTTTTTGTGCACTTTATATTTCTTTCAGGGTGCAGTTGGGCCCAAATGGTTCTGCAAACTGTGGCCTCTGTTCACACGGAATGCATTTTAGTTGGCACTGGGCAGCCCCCCCTATATGGTGCTACTAAGAGGGTGTGAACCAGAAGCCCTGCATTCCCTGTGTGAACACTGCAACATGCGGATTATTTTTTCTGGACTGGTGTGCCACACGGCCAATCCCTGATTGTAGGCTGGCTGATTCATTTGGTATTATTGCACCTGTGCAGCTGCCACTTTACTTGGGTCCGCTGCACCCTGTATTAGTGCAGATGCATTTAGGCCTGTCAGGTTTCCCACTTGCCCTGGTGCTATGGCAAGTTGGGCAATATTTGTGTGGTTGGCGTCACCTTTGTATTGTCAGCTGACATCAAGCCCACAAGTTATCCTTAACAAACACTATGGTCATATTGTAAATAAACACACAGCAAGAATAAAGTCCTTTATTTGAAATAAAAGACACAGTTTTACTTATTTATTTAAAAATAACAAACAGATATAATCACTTTGCGCCCATTCCATTGAAACCCTCATCCCCTGTAAAAAAAAAAAAAAACAGAAAAAAATAAACAGTATCCACCCTAACACCCATTCCATTGAAGCCCTGGTCTCCCGTAAAAAAACCCCCCAAACAATGATATCCCTCACCTGTGACATTCTGTCCATGCCGTAACCCATGTCTGCAATAAATGTTTTTTTAACCTGGACGGTGCTGAAATGTGACGGTCCAGGCTTAAAACCAATGGAGAATGAGCTGCTGCGCAGCCTCAGTGACGAATGGTGACGTCATCGAGATTACTGTATGTCACTGAGGCTGTGTTCCTAGCTTGGCCAATGAACTGCGGTTACCTCAGTGAAATCACTGCTTGCCCCGTGAGAAAAAGTCTCGCAGTGTAGCATTGAGCTCAGCGAGATCACTGCAGAGCTGAGCTCAGTGGTGAACTGAGGTAAACTCACTCAGCTCAGGGCTGCACCGCGACACTTTTTCTTGCGGTGCGAGTGATGATCTCACTGAGGTCACTGCAGTTCAATGGCCAAGCAGGAAACGCAGCCTCAGTAACCTGCAGTGACTTTTATGATGTCACTGCTAGTTACTGCTGCTGCACTCGCAGCAGCTTATTCTCCCATAATCTTCAGCCTGGACGGTCGCGTCTTGGCACTATCCAGGTTGAAAACCATTTATCATACACATGGATTACAGCATGAGACAGAGCGTCAGATATGGTTGTTTATGTTTTTCTTTTTTTACAGAAGACCAGTGCTTCAATGGAATGGGCATAAGGTGAGTATAACTGTGTTTTGTCCTTTTTAAATAAAAAGTAAAACTTTGTATCTTTTTATTTCAAATAAAGGACTTTACACTTGTTGTATGTTTATTTACAATATGACTATAGGATTCGTGATTGAGAGGTGTCTTAATAGATTTATTTAAATAATTTTAAAAAAATGCATGGGGTCCCCTCTATTTTTGATAACCAGCCATGAAAAAGCTGACAGCTAAGGGTTGCAGTCTGCAACCATCAGTTTTGCCTGGCTGGTTATCAAAAATATAGGGGAATCACCCCAGATTTTAATTACTTTATTGTGCAGTCGCCAGCTGATGAATACTCCTGTCTCCGTTATCAGCAACAGCAGGCATAGACTGATGGGAGTAGTACTCCCGTCACACGGCGCCTCTGTGACCAGAGGTAAACGTTTTACCTCCGATCACAGCTGTGGGTTCATCTGACAGCGGTCGAGCCGCAGATCTCTAACTGGTGGTAATAATTTCCCCGCTGGTCAGAGTATGCAGATGACAGTGTGAAACACCCAGTGTTGGGGGTACCGAACTTGAACAGCAACATGGACTTCCTGGAGAAGTCCGTCTGTGACCGAACATTAGGAGTTCGGTATAGACCCTGAAAAGTATAAAAATACACAGTAGCCAAGGATGGACTGGGACTGAAATTCATCCCTGGCATATGAAATGACAGAGGCCCATGTTGTCATCGCCCCTGAACCCGAACCCCAGATGGGGAAATATTACTAGTATTACCATGCCTGGAGGAAATCAAGATTTATTACAAGACCAATATTTCTAATAATACCAATAATATTGCTATATAAGATTTAATAATTCTAATATCAAAATTATAATATTGCAGTATTAATGATAAATACCAACAAACCATAACCAAATATTACCAGCATATACAGTTATAATACCACCACACTGATCGTTAAAGGCAGGGGTGGGATTCAAATTTTTAACAACAGGTTCTGTGTTTGTGTGTAGGAAAATCACACCCATTTTAAGCCACACCCATTTTTAAGCCTCGCCCATTTACACACACCTTTTCCTCAAACATATAAAAGTAAGGGCGCAGTCAAACAGTTGAAAAAAAATAAATTGGAATGAGATCAGAACAGTGCACATTCTGGCCAGTGGCTCTCCTGACCCAAGTGTGACAGCTGCATATATTTCTATGCAGCTGTCTCAATTGACTGACTGGCTGGCCAGGCTGTGAACTACATTCTACAGTATAATGGCCCCACATGATGCTGCATACAGTATAATGGCCCCATATACTGCTTCATACAGTATAATGGCCCCACATGATGCTGCGTACAATATAATGGCCCCATATACTGCTCCATACTGTATAATGGCCCCACATGATGCTGCACACAGCATAATAGCAACACATGATACTGCATACAATATAATGGCCCCATATACTGCTTCATAAAGTATAATAGCCCCACATGATGCTCCATACTGTATAATGGCCCCACATGATGCTGCATACAGTATAATGGCCCCATATACTGCTTCATACAGTATAATGGCCCCATATACTGCTTCATACAGTATAATGGCCTCACATGATGCTCCATACTGTATAATGGCCCCACAAGATGCTGTATACAGTATAATGGCCCCATATACTGCTTCATACAGTATAATGGCCTCACATGATGCTGCATGCAGTATAATGGCCCCATATACTGCTTCATACAGTATAATGGCCCCACATGATGATGCATACAGTATAATGGCCCCACATGATGATGCATACAGTATAATGGCCCCACATGATGCTGCATACAGTATAATGGCCCCATATACTGCTTCATACAGTATAATGGCCTCACATGATGCTGCATGCAGTATAATGGCCCCATATACTGCTTCATACAGTATAATGGCCCCACATGATGATGCATACAGTATAATGGCCCCACATGATGATGCATACAGTATAATGGCCCCACATGATGATGCATACAGTATAATGGCCCCATATACTGCTTCATACAGTATAATGGCCTCACATGATGCTGCATACAGTCTAATGGCCCCATATACTGCTTCATACAGTATAATGGCCCCACATGATGCTGCATACAGTATAATAGCTCCACATGCTGCATACAGTATAATAGCTCCACATGCTGCATACAGTATAATGGCCCCATATACTGCTGCATACAGTATAATGGCCCCACATGGGCTCATTCTCATCCTCCCCCCCGTCCCCCTGGGCTCATTCTCATCCCCCCCCCGTCCCCCTGGGCTCATTCTCATCCTCCCCCCCCCGTCCCCCTGGGCTCATTCTCATCCTCCCCCCCGTCCCCCTGGGCTCATTCTCATCCTCCCCCCCCCGTCCCCCTGGGCTCATTCTCATCCCCCCCCGTCCCCCTGGGCTCATTCTCATCCTCCCCCCCCCCGTCCCCCTGGGCTCATTCTCATCCTCCCCCCCCCCGTCCCCCTGGGCTCATTCTCATCCTCCCCCCCCGTCCCCCTGGGCTCATTCTCATCCTCCCCCCCGTCCCCCTGGGCTCTCTCATTCTCCGACCCGTCTCCCTGGGCTCATTCTCATTCTCCGACCCGTCTCCCTGGGCTCATTCTCATTCTCCGACCCGTCTCCCTGGGCTCATTCTCATCCTCACCCTCCCCCGTCCCCATGGGCTCATTCTCATCCTCGTCCCGTCCCCCTGGACTCATTCTCATCCTCCTCCCCCCCTTTGTATGCACGACTGGGCTCACCTGAGTCCTCCCATGGTCCCTGCATGTAAATCCAGGTGCCTGTATCCTCTCCTCTTCCTGTATGAGCGGTCACGTGGTAGCGCTCATTAAGGTCATGAATATGGACACCACGCCTATGGGAGAGGAGTGGTATCCATATTCATTAGTGTAATGAACGGTACCACATGATCGCTCACATATGAAGACTAGAGGATACCAGCGTACGAAGCTGCAGGCACTGCTAGAGGAGGTGAGTATGGGGAGGAGGGACTGACCGGGACTTATATTAAAAAAAACAAAAAACTTGCCCCTCTGCCACCCGGTCCAGCCCGCCCCTGGTGGCAGTACCGGATCGCGGCTCTCAGTCTCCCCGGGGAACCCCCGGGGAACCGGCTGCTTTTTTAACAAGCGGTTCCATCGAACCGGGGAGAACCGGCTGAATCCCACCCCTGGTTAAAGGGGTTGAGGTTAAAGTCTCTGCAACGTCAGACTTCTGAATCCTCATAGCGCACACTGTGAGGATTCTCCGGTGCTGGCATCGGGAGCGGCCATCATAGCTTTGCTAATTTCACTTGTTTTGAGCGACGCTGTGCACACATCTAGTCAGCACGTGACCGCATTACTGTAAATCGCATACTTGCGGTAAAATGATCAAGGGCGAAACTACAGTAGGTGCAAGCGTTGCAATTGCACCCAGACCCTGGAGCCGAGGAGGTCCCAAAAGTCCCTCTGGCCTATAAAAAAAGACTAATGCTATTAAAGACTTGTAATAATTGGGGGCCCCATTAGAGATTTTGCTTTTTTGCCCAGGAGAGGTGACATGAGGACAGGGACCCAACTTTAAAGGACGCCTTGTCATGGCATTGGCCAATCTATGCGCTAAGTACCTTCTTTTTTACTGTATTTGTCAGCAATTTTTCAGATGAATATTTCATATATACATTATATAGCGCTTTTTTCCATTTTCCCCATTTTCTATCGCAATAATGCAGTTTCAATATTGTAATCATTCTTGGTAATTCATGGTGCAAACTTTACAGCTTTTCATATTACCCTGTTGGTGCTGGCCTCAGCAGGTCACAAACAAAAGGGATGCCTGTGGCCTGCTGGGGTAGGTGATGAAGCCAGCTACTTGTGCTGTGTCACAACTGCTAACAGTGTTGGCATCTAGAGGATACAGATCCTGATAACAATGTAGCAGCCAAGGCGGCCCAAGACCAGACAGGCCCTTCTGGCACTTGCCAAAATTTCGCCCTGACAGTAGTCATCACCACAAACAATAAAATAAGTAAAAGAGTTTCAGATGCGTTTTAAGTCTTTAATGAGTGTATGTTTAAATACAGCAAACAATTTGATGTTTATTGTGATATCCTGTTAGAACACATGATTACTCACATCCAATAGAAAATAGGCAATTGTGGCATTTGGATTGATTTATTCCCTCCCCCCTTGCTCATATAGGGTTTTCTACACTTGTCCTTTTCACTATAGCACTTTATTAGTATTGATTGTAAATACTCGCTATACAGTGGGGAAAAAAGTATTTAGTCAGCCACCAATTGTGCAGGTTCTCCCACTTAAAAAGATGAGAGAGGCCTGTAATTGACATCATGGGCAGACCACAACTATGAGAGTCAAAATGAGAAAACAAATCCAGAAAATCACCTTGTCTGATTTGGTAAGATTTATTTTTCAAATTATGGTGGAAAATAAGTATTTTGTCATTATCAAAAGTTTGTCTCAATATTTTGTTATATATCCTTTGTTGGCAATGACAGAGGTCAAACGTTTTCTGTAAGTCTTCACAAGGTTGGCACACGCTGTTGGTGGTATGTTGGCCAATTCTCCCATGCAGATCTCCTCTAGAGCAGTGATGTTTTGGGCCTGTCGCTGGGCAACACAGATTTTCAAATCCCTCCAAAGCTTTTCTATGGGGTTGAGATCTGGAGACTGGCTAGGTCACTCCAGGACCTTCATATGCTTCTTACGAAGCCACTCCTTCGTTGCCCTGGCGGTGTGCTTAAGATTATTATCATGCTGAAAGACCCATCCACGTTTCATCTTCAATGCCCTTGCTGATGGAAAAAGAGGTTTGCACTCAAAATCTCACGATACATGGCCCCATTCGTTCTTTCATGTACAAGGATGAGACATCCTGGTCCCTTTGCAGAGAAACAGCCCCAAAGCATGATGTTGCCACCTCCATGCTTCACAGTAGGTATGGTGTTCTTTGGATGCAACTCAGCTTTCTGTCTCCTCCAAACATGACGAGTTTTGTTTCTACCAAACAGTTTAACTTTGGTTTCATCACACCATATGACATGCTCCCAATACTCTTGTTGATAATCCAAATGCTCTCTAGCAAACTTCAGATTGGCCTGGACATGTACTGGCTTAAAGGGAAGGTGCCATCCAAAAAATTTTTTTTCAACAATTGAAAAAATGTAAAGAATTAATGTTTACATTTTCTTAAAAAATATCATTTGTTTTTAATTTTGTAAAATATGAAAAATAATTTTAAAAAGTTTGGCATTTCCACTTGTTAACACTAGGGGGAGCAGCTACTGAAATTTGGCACAAAAACCTAATGTACAACTAGCTCACATTACTGCCCTGCAGTAATTATGGGCGGAATCTGCTGACATGGGTGTGATGTCACTCCTCTCTTCCCCTTCTGGGTGTTTGTTAAGGGAAAAGAGAGCATGACATTTAGGAACACAGTGAGCAGCCATTTTGATGGGGCCTGCAAAGTTACTGACTGTCTTTGCATGCAAAGTCTGGATCAGAACAGATCATCAATCAGCAGAAATGTTTCCTGGATTTCTGTGGAGCAGACAGTCCATCCATGTGTATAAAACACAGCGCTCTATGTACAATCCCTGGCACCGAACAGGGTGCCCCCCATAGACCAGCACACTGCTCTCCTGAAATACTCTGTGCTGCTGTCACCCTGCTCCTTCCATCATATATCAGGCCCCTGTCGCCTCGCTTTCACACATCGCCAGGACAGGATCTGAGGAGAGGAATGGGGTGTTCGGTCACCGATGATGGCAGGCAGCAAGGATTCTGGGAGCAGGGTGACAGCAGCACAGAGTATTTCAGGAGAGCAGTGTGCTGGTCTATGGGGGCACAGAGGGAGATATATGGGGGAAGAGCAGGGTGACAGCACCACAGAAATCCAGGAAACATTTCTGCTGATTGATGGCCTGTTCTGATCCAGACTTTGCATGCAAAGACCCCATTCCCCTCCTCAGATCCTGTCCTGGCGATGTGTGAAAGCGAGGCGACAGGCGCAGTCCGGGGTGACGCTGGGAAGTAGGATGGGGGGAAATGTAGCCATATAGTAATGATAAAAATGAGACCCCTCTTTTCAGCTGCCTCACCAGCCCTCCCCTGACTGCACCTAACTATCACCCCTGACCTGCGTGCAGCTGCTCAGCCAGAACCACCCTAGAATGGGTCCCCTTTTAGCAGATAATACTGCCATAGTGTTCTCACATAATACCGCCATATAGATCATACACAATACCACCATGTAGATCACACATAAAACCAGCAGGGTGACAGCAGCACAGAGTATTTCAGGAGAGCAGTATCACACGGGATAGGATTAGATACACGGCTAAGCAGTCCGTATCACACGGGACAGGATTAGATACACGGCTCAGCAGACAGTATTACACAGGATAGGATTAGATACACGGCTCAGCAGACAGTATCACACAGGATAGGATTAGATACACAGCTCAGCAGACAGTATCACACAGGAGAGGATTAGATACACGGTTAAGCAGTCAGTATCACAAAGGAGAGGATTAGATACACGGCTCAGCAGACTGTATCACACAGGAGAGGATTAGATACACAGCTCAGCAGACTATCACAGAGGATAGGATTAGATACACGGCTCGACAGTCAGTATCGCACAGGAGAGGATTAGATACACGGCTCAGCAGACAGTATCACACAGGAGAGGATTAGATACACGGCTCAGCAGTCAGTATCACAAAGGAGAGGATTAGATACACGGATCAGCAGACTATCACACAGGAGAGGATTAGATATACAGCTCAGCAGTCAGTATCACACAGGATAGGATTAGATACACAGCTCAGCACACAGTATCACACAGGATAGGATTAGATACACGGATCAGAAGACTGTATCACAGAGGATAGGATTAGATACATAGGCTCAACAGTCAGTATCACACAGGATAGGATTAGATACACAGCTCAGCACACAGTATCACACAGGATAGGATTAGATACACGGCTCAGCAGTCAGTATCACACAGGAGAAGATTAGATACACGGCTCCGCAGTCAGTATCACACAGGAGAGGATTAGATACACGGCTCAGCAGTCAGTATCACAAAGGAGAGGATTAGATACACGGATCAGCATACTGTATCACACAGGAGAGGATTAGATATACAGCTCAGCAGTCAGTATCACACAGGATAGGATTAGATACACGGATCAGCAGACTGTATCAAACAGGATAGGATTAGATACACAGATTAGCAAACTGTATCACAGAGGATAGGATTAGATACACGGCTCAGCAGTCAGTATCACACAGGAGAGGATCAGATACACGGCTCAGCAGACAGTATCACACAGGATTGGATTAGATACACAGCTCAGCAGACAGCATCACACAGGAGAGGATTAGATACACGGCTCAGCAGACAGTATCACAGGAGAGGATTAGATACACGGCTCAGCAGTCAGTATCACAAAGGAGAGGATTAGATACACGGATCAGCAGACTGTATCACAAAGGAGAGGATTAGATATACAGCTCAGCAGTCAGTATCACACAGGATAGGATTAAATACACAGCTCAGCACACAGTATCACACAGGATAGGATTAGATACACGGATCAGCAGACTGTATCAAACAGGATACAGTTCACAGAGGATAGGATTAGATACATAGGCTCAACAGTCAGTATCACACAGGATAGGATTAAATACACAGCTCAGCACACAGTATCACACATGATAGGATTAGATACACAGCTCAGCACACAGTATCGGAATAGATACACGGCTCAGCAGTCAGTATCACACAGGATAGGATTAGGTACACAGCTCAGCACACAGTATCACACAGGATATGATTAGATACACGGCTCAGCAGTCAGTATCACACAGGAGAGGATTAGATACACGGCTCCGCAGTCAGTATCACACAGGATAGGATTAGATACACGGATCAGCAGACTGTATCAAACAGGATAGGATTAGATACACAGATTAGCAAACTGTATTACAGAGGATAGGATTAGATACACGGCTCAGCAGTCAGTATCACACAGGAGAGGATCAGATACACGGCTCTGCAGACAGTATCACACAGGAGAGGATTAGATACACAGCTCAGCAGACAGTATCACACAGGATTGGATTAGATGCTCAGCAGACAGCATCACACAGGAGAGGATTAGTTACACGGCTCAGCAGACTATCACACAGGATAGGATTAGATACACAGCTCAGCAGTCAGTACCACACAGGAGAGGATTAGATACAGGGCTCAGCAGTCAGTATCACACAGGATAGGAGTAGATGTCCAGCAGATGGCCAAGTGTTTTGAAAGAGCAGGGAGCAACTCCTCCTATGTTTTGCAAGAGCAGGGGCAGCAGCTGGTTGGGTGTTTTGGAAAGAGCAGCTCGGTCTCCTGGAGCTCATCCTGTATCCTCTCCTGCAGCTGGTATGTGCAGAGTGAACATCTAAGCCCTGTTATGCTGGAACAGTACAGCATCCAGGGCTTGCAATAGAGTGTAAATGGAGCTAAAAGGAAAGCACTGGGCTCTAATAAAATGGCGCCTGGCCACACCTACAGCTGTGAATTGAGCTGCCCACAGAGGCGTGCCCAGTTCACAGCTGGTACTGCTGCAATGATACCGATAGGGGTCGGGAGCCGACTCTTGTCTCTTATGCCCAGGGACTGCCGTAAATGAGCATGGAAAGTGTCGTTCAGCAGCCAGAAAGGTAAGATGGCAGCCCCCAGTGGCTGCATTAATACAGTAAAAAAAAAACATACACACCACTGAGTCAAGCTTAAGGGACAGTATTTTTTTATACTATTTTCTTTTTTACATTAAATTATGAAAAAACACAGCACCTTCCCTTTAAGCAGGGGGACACGTCTGGCACTGCAGGATCGGAGTCCCTGGCGGCGTAGTGGGATACTGATGGTAGCCTTTGTTACGGTTGTCCCAGCTCTATGTAGGTCATTCACTAGGCGCCCGTGTGGTTCTGGGATTTTTGCTGACCGGTTTTGTGATCATTTTGACCCCACGGGGTGAGATCTTGCATGGAGCCCCAGATTGAGGGAGATTATCAGTGGTCTTGTATGTCTTCCATTTTCTTATTATTGCTCCCACAGTTGATTTCATCACACCAAGCTGCTTGCCTATAGAAGATTCAGTCTTCCCAGCCTGGTGCAGGGCTACAATTTTGTTTCTGATGTCCTTTGACAGCTCTTTGGTCTTCACCATAGTGGAGTTCACCATAGTGGAGTTTGGAGTGTGACTGTTTAAGGTTGTGGACAGGTGTCTTTTATACTGATAACAAGTTCAAACAGCTGCCATTACTACAGGTAATGAGTGGAGGACAGAGGAGCCTCTTAAAGAAGTTACAGGTCTGTGAGAGCCAGAAATCTTGCATGTTTTTAGGTGACCAAATATTTATTTTCCACCATAATTTGAAAAATAAATCTTGCCAAATCAGACAAGGTGATTTTCTGGATTTGTTTTCTCATTTTGACTCTCATAGTTGTGGTCTATCTATGATGTCAATTTACAGGCCTCTCTCATCTTTTTATCAGTGGGAGAACTTGCAGAATTGGTGGCTGACTAAATACTTTTTTTTCCCCCCACTGTATGTGGTAGGCAGCTATGTTATTTTTATGGGTGAACTATTTGTAATTTTGTAATTCCCATATGGATATAAATTTTTTTCTCCACTGATGGGGGAGCCTCTATTAGGAGGAGTGGATATAGTATAGGGTCTTTCTAAGGTGAGACGACGATGAGTGGGGTGCCTAAATTGCGTTTGGTTTTGGGTGCCAGCCTCCGCGGCCAGGTAGAGTGTTTATTTAGGGTTTTCATTTTAGGGAAAGTTTTCTTCTCCTTCCCCATCACCTCTTGCTTTTGTTGCCTGTATAAAACTAGTGAATATTGATTTTGGCCATTGTGTCGTGTGCCACAAAGGTCCCCTCCCTTCCTTCTGATTTCTTTTCAGGGTATGATTATAATTTTTAATATTTATTTAAAAATTTAAAAAGGAGTATTTTCATTAGGGTTTTTTTATGTGAGATACTTTGAAATTCAATATATATATATATATATATATACACACACACACACATACGTCTTCTAGATAGTTTAGATTAAATATAACATTCTAGAAATGAAAGAAATTATTAGCTAATAATATTTATACTATTAGCCACAACTATTTATTATTATATAATAGAGTGACACACTGGCGCTAGTCCACTTGGCCCAGAAGAAAAAATTGGGTGTTCCCAGATGCTGCTGGTGATTGACAGGTTCTGTGCTAATACCTGCTAAAAAGAGACAAGCTTAAAATAGTAATTACACCACGCTATACTGGGAAAGACAAGGGTTAATATTAGACTACTCACTTGATAATGTATAGAGAAAACAAGATGTCCTGGAGGCTGGTTGCCTGGTCTTGAAAATATGGATAGCTGGCAGAAAAAGTGTGATGAATAAATGAATGAATAAATAAATAAAGCCTATTTGTTTTGTTTTAGAAAATAAGATACTCACTTGTTAGTGTATAGATTTGTCTTGAAAATGTAAGTAGCTGCCAATAAAGTGAACGAATAAATAAACAAGTAGAGTACGCTTATCTTACAAAAGGGGGGGGGCAACCCCTTAAGGGTTAAAAGAGATTCTGCTAGACTTACTTATTAATGAATCCGACCATAAGTGCATCCAACCTTGGAACTGTTCCATTCAGCCACTAGCATTCGGCAAGGTTATCCTCAGCCTCCACCCGGACCATCTATCATTATTCCTTGGTACCTTCTGCCTTTTTTTCTGATATTCAGATCTTTTTATTAGTAATTATATTTAAACCAGGATTAGGGGACATGTGCCAGCCAATATCCCAGTAACAGTTCCAAGGTTGGATGCACTTATGGTCGGATTCATTAATAAGTCTAGCAGAATCTCTTGTAACCATTAAGGGGTTGCCCCCCCCCCCCCCCTTTTTGTAAGATAAGCGTACTCTGCTTGTTTATTTATTCATTCACTTTATTGGCAGCTACTTACATTTTCAAGACAAAGCGATCAGCCTTAAAGACATTGCGTTTTTTCTATACACTAACAAGTGAGTAGCTTATTTAAAACAAAACAAATAGGCTTTATTTATTTATTCATCCCACTTTTTGTGCCAGCTATCCATATTTCCAAGACCAGGCAACCAGCCTCCAGGACATCTTGTTTTTTCTATACATTATCAAGTGAGTAGTTTAATATTAACCCTTGTCTTTCCCAGTATAGCGCGGTGTAATTACTATTTATCATTACCCTCTTCTTTCACACAGTATGAGACAACGTACCATTCAGTAGTTCAATAAGTGCAGGAATAATTCCAGATTTTGCCAACAATGCGGCGCAGGAATCATCCATTGACACTGTTCCAATCATGATAACCACTTCCAAGACAAGATCATCTTCAGCAGACCCTAAGACAAGAGATATAAAAAAAATATATGAAGCAAGTAACTTTGGCATTCCCTTGTACTAGTAAATTAATTACAATTGTATATCACCAAAGAATAGAAAACATTTCACATCTATAGCACCAATCTTCATATAACAAAAATGAACCTTTTTGTGCTCTTGTAAAAATGAGCAACAGGTTTATTCAGCAGAAAATTAAAAGCCAAGTTGGAGAATGACTTCTGTCTTATAGAATTTATTCTTAATTTTGCTGAATAATTAATTTATGAATGTATAATTTAAATTAAATGTTCAATCGATAACTTAGTACATTAAAAGAAATGCCATTCACATAAGTTGGAGCAGCAGATAGGGTGATGATTCCTATGGATACTAAAACCGCCACGGCCATTCCCTACATATGCTGCCCATAGGCAGCATGGGGCCGTGAAATGAAGTGCTGGTGAGAAACAAGAAAGAGATTTACAGCTTTCTGTTGCAAAACTTAACCAATAACAACATTTTTGACATTTTTGCCAGAAAGTGGCCAACTTTTAATAATATATTTACCTGGCTTAAGTTTATCCTTGAGGTAAGGGACAAGCTTATATTCTTTGAGAACTAGTTCCCAATCCAAATCACTAATAGTCAGGTTGGCGAGTGTTCCAAGGCATTCAATCACAAATTCTTCTTCTTCATCATTCGAAATCTGAGCTGCCAGATCTCCAACATAATCCTATTGAACCAAAGAGCAATGAAATCTTTAAGTTTAATTAAAAAAATAACTTTAAAAGGAGTTGTTCAGAAAAATTATATTGATGACCTATCCTCAAAATAATGCATCGGGGGGGGTCTAACACCCGATACCCTGACTGCTCAGCTTTTATTTTCTCTGGATAGAGAACAGGAAGTGTTCTGCAGTAGCCAGCAGATGCCACTACTGATTGAGTAGAATTGCACTTAACAACTCAATTCAAAGTTCTTATATCCCATGGTCACTGGAGTTTTGTGTGACCCCTTATGATTAGTGTTGAGTGATACCTTCCGATATCGGGAAATATCGGATCGGATTGGATGGGACCGATACCCAAAAAGTATCAGATATCGCCGATTCCGATACCGGAAACCAATGCAAGTCAATGGGACAGAAATATTGGAATTAAAATAAACCCTTTCTTTCCTTGTAGGTTAATTCTACATGAAGGAAACAACTAAAAATAATGTAGAATGTATTGGGGGAGGTGGAGGAGACATTAAAGGCATAGAGGTTTAGCCCAATCAAATGGAATAGCAGGAATACATTTTTTTTTTTAAGACGTTCGGAGTTACAAAGATATTGACTATGTTAAAGGGGTTGTGTAGCAATAGAGGGAGACGTTCAGAAAAGGCACATGTTGGCGGAGTGTTGGAACAGAGTGCTTCATCTAGCTTGGAGGTTGACTGAGCCCCTGACCCGGAGGACACGGCACGGATGCGGGCACCTGTATGCACAACAGACTGTGAGTAAAGCTTTAGAAATACATGTCCTGGTGTCCTCCAGTTATTCCTGAGCCAACACACTCTGCACTGCTACATCTCTGTGCCTGGCACTGCACCATCTACGTCTCTTCACTATCTCTCCATCTACACTGCCCTGGGACTACAGCCCTACCTGTGGAGGGCCATAACATCAAAGTTGCACCACACCATCTGTCCCAGAGGATCTGTCTGCAGCGTCGGCTTAACATCTTCATTGCCGAACACCACAGGTGGCGTCAAGAATCATTCACTCATAAACTTTAATCATCATCCACACGTTCAACATTTCCCTTTTACGACGGACGCCCAGGGCCACGGACCGGGTCACAGCTACCGTGACATCTCCCATTGAAACCAACGGGCCCGTTACCGAGTACCCCACCAGCCCTGGCGGGCGATCCAACTTGGCAGAAATACATAACAGAACAGGTTGTCCGGGCTTTTCACATAATCTCAGTGCATATCTAGGCTGCAGAATGCTGACAATAAGTAATTTACCTTCTGTGGCTAGTCTGCACGGTTTCCAAGATATCATCTCTTGCTTCTAAGATAAACATCCAGGGGGGGGGGTGTTCTGGCATTGAAATGAGAACTGGTCGTTTCCTCCTCCCTCACTAGTTTCACTTTACATAGATCACTGTTCAGCGTGTGTCTGGGGGAGGAGCAGCTGGGTGGTCTGCTCGCAGCCAATCACAGCCATGCCGTTAGTTAACATGCCTACATGCCTAACAGGATGTGCCCACACTTCTTAGGATTCCTCATTGGCTGAATCAAATCAAACTGGCTCATAGCATTATGGGAACTTCCGATTCCGGTATTCGATATGCAAAAAGTACCGGAACTCAGTATCGGAATTCCAATACCGCAAATATCGGCTGATACCCGATATTTGCAGTATCATAATGCTCAACACTACTTATGATACACTGATGATATTGTTTTTTTCTTTCAGTGGTCACTGGAGCAAATACCATCTGATCTGCGGGTGTGGGGTTACAAAGTGCGTTGGTGGACCGCCCACTGATCCGATATTGATGACCTATTTCAAGGATAGGTCATCACTATTGTTAGTTCCTCTGCTGCTGCCCCTCGGCCCTTCACCTCTCACCCTGTTCTGCCTACTGTGCCTGTCCCTGCATGCTGCAAGTCAGAGACTTTGCCATACCTCTCCTGCAGCTCTTCCTGTTCTGCCTTTGGCTGTTGGTTCTCGGAACTCGCGCCCGCATCCCTGGCTAACTTAGGACATGGCCGTGCACTCCTCCTGTGATTTAAAGAGCTGGCATGCCCTAACCTGAAAGTACTTTTCAGCCAATAGCTGTGAGGTACTGGGTATTTCAGGCAGCCTCCTCTATGGGGAGGTGCCTGATTATTCTGTTAGTTTGCTTTGCTGATACTCAGGTCCTCAGTGTACTTCCCTGTACTTTAGTTTAGTATTCACCTAATCTCTGCCTTGCCTTTGTCTGTTACACAGCGCCACCTGCCACCTAAGCATCTCCGGTGGCTCCCGGGTCCTGCTCCATGTTTCCAGCTTCACTCCAGTAGCCCCAGGAATTATCCTTCACTTGCTTGAACACCTGGTTCCCCTGCGCTCAGCGCTGGTAGGGGCCTTCTGGCGTGGTCTTTGAGGCAGAATTAAAGATGAACTCGCAGGTTGGAATACTCCTACTCTAGAAGACCTAATCTCCCTTGCCACACACATTGACCTGCGTTTCCAGGAGCACTCCTATGAGTCGGCCCGGGAGAAGAGATCCACTCGACCTTCCTCTTCCTTTCACAGGCCGATCAGCCCGCAATCTACAGTACCTTCCTCTGCTACTGTACCTGAACCGATGCAAGTAGATCGGCTCAAAATGGCAGAACAGCACCGGAGAGGGAGACTCGCACAGGGCTTGTGCTTTTATTGCGGAAGTGCATCTCTCACATGCGCTCCTTCTTGGTCTTCCCTGGCTATGAACTCATGAACCCATTCTTGACTGGCGCTCAGGTGACGTGCTTCGATGGGGACAGCTATGCCATGAGCTGTGTCTTCAGTGTGTCCGACCAGCATGTTCTCCACAGCCTTCTTCTGCTCCCTCTGGGCTACCATCTGCCTATTGGTCTTTTGTGGATGTCTTCAACAAGGAGGCAGAGAATCTTCCTCCTCATCAGCCATATGACTGTCCGATAGAGCTAATTCCTGGTTCCAAGCCCCCCAGAGGAAGAAACTATTTATTTATCCACCGCTGAGTCTCAGGCTATGTCTGGATATATTCAGGAGAATCTGGCCAGGGGGTTTACTTGGAAATCTTCCTCCCCTGCAGGCGCGGGGTTTTTCTTTGTCAAAAAGAGGGATGGCTCTCTTCATCCCTATATAGATTACAGAGGCTTGAATAGTATCATTGTCAAGAACAAGTAACCTTTGCCGCTTATACCGGAGCTCTTTGATCTTTTAAAAGGGGCCCATAACTTCACTAAATTAGATCTTCGAGGTGCTTACAACCTGATCTGCATTAGTTACGAGGATGAATGGAAGACCACCTTCAACACACGGAATGGGCATTACGAATATTTGGTCATGCCCTTCAGCCTCTGAAATGCTCTCGCGGTATTTCAGGAATTTGTCAATGATATTTTCCGGGTCCTCTTATATTCCTGTGTTGTGGTGTACCTGGACGACATCCTCGTCTTCTCTCCAGACCTACCATCCCGTAGAAGGAATGTTCGTCAAGTTTTGCAGCGATTGAGCGAGAATTGTCTGTATGCCAAGTTCGAGAAGTGTGCTTTTGAACAAACATCATTACCATTCCTGGGGTATATTATCTCCGACTCTGGCTTAAGGATGGACCCAGAGAAAGTATCCGCCATCTTCAATTGGCCACGACCTATCGGGACTAGGGCATTTCAACGGTTCCTTGGTTTCGTAAACTATTACAGACAATTCACTCCTCATTGACCATGCCTATGTCGTCTCTTGTCCGTAAGGGAGCTAATCCAAATGTCTGGTCTCCAGAGGCCGAGAACGCCTTTCTGACCCTGAAGCAATCCTTTGCGGCGGCTCCTGCGCTGCATCGACCGGAGGCTAACAGACCATTCATTCTCGAGGTAGACGCCTCTTCCACGGGAGCCAATGCTGTGCTCTCCCAGAAGTCTTCTTCAGGATGGTTACTCACCTGCGGATTCTTCTCCAAAGCGTTTTCTACACCCGAATGCAATTATTCAATCGGAGACCGTGAGTTATTGGCCATAAAATTGGCTTTGGAGAAATGGCGGTACCTTCTCGAGAGAGCCGTACATCCTTTTGTAATCATCACAGGCCAGGATTTTATGGTCGATCTCCAGACCGCTCAAATGCTCAATCCCCGGCAGGCCAGATGGTCTCTGTTCTTTGCCAGTTTTGACTTTGAACTCCACTTCCGGCCAGGCAGTAAGAACGTCAATGTTGATGCTCTGTCAAGGTCTTCCCAGCCTTCCGATGAGGAGGAGGAGCTGTCACACATTATTGGCTATTCCAAGATGATCACTGTGGCTCCCTTAGGCCTGGCTAGACTTCTGCTGGGTAAGATGTATGTGGCGGAGGACGACAGAGGGAAGGTTCTGCTATGGGGACTATCGTCTAAATTTGCCAGTCATGCTGGGCTGAAGACACTCTCTTTTGTCTCCCATCACTATTTTGCCAAGATATCAAAGAGTTTGTTGCTTCATGCCCATCCTGCGCTAGGAACAAGATCCAGAGACAATTGCCATCAGGACATCTGCCTTCCCTCACGGTTCCATCAGCTCCCTGGTAATATATAGCTATGGACTTTATTACTGACCTTCCTTCTTCCTCCGATTGTATGGTTATTTGGGTGGTTGTAGATTGCTTTTCAAAAATGTCTCACTTTGTTCCTTTGCCTGGTTTTCCATCCACTCCTGAGTTGGTGACGATTTTCATTAATCACATCTTCAGACTCCACGGATTTCCTCGACACATCGTGTCAGACAAGGGAGTTCAATTCACTTCCTGATTCTGGAGGGTGCTCTGCAAGCTTATGGATGTAACCTTGGACTTCTCCTCTGCATATCATCCCCAGACCAGTGGTCAAGTGGAGCGAATTAACCAGGTCTTAACATCCTATCTTTACTAACACTCATGAAGATGACTGGGCCAGCCTTCTTCCTTGGCCAGAATTTGCATATAATAATCACTCCAGTGAGTCTTCTACCAAGTCTCCCTTTCTCATTGTCTTCGGACAACATCCTGGTATGCCTCTTCTGGTTTCCCTGGTCTCGGGCATTCCAGCAGCCGACACTGTCCTTGGAGTTTTCTTAGATATGGGAGGAGACCAAAAGTGCTCTTGAAAGGGCTTCTGGTAGGATGAAGAGACATGCTCCTTACCTTCCTGGCGATAAAGTTTGGCTCTCATCCAAATACATTAGGCTAAAGATTCCATCCTACAAGTTAGGTCCACATTACATTGGTCCCTTCGAGATCTTGGGACGGATTAATGACGTTGCCTACAAACTGAAGTTGCCTGCCTTGCTCCGCATTCCTAATGCTTTTCATGTATCCCTCCTTAAACCCATGGTAATTAATCGCTTTCATTCTTCACCTTGTACTGCTTCCCAGCTTATCAGAACTGAGAACGTCTTTGAGGTGAGGGATGGGCTTGCCATGAAGAAGGTTAGAGGGAAAATTTTCTTCTCAATTGACTGGAAGGGCTTTGGTCCTGAGGAGAGATCTTGGGAACCGCGAGAGAACATCAATGCACCTCATATTCTGGGGAGGTTCCTTTCCATCCTTAGGAAGAGGGGGTGCAAGGGAGGGGGTACTGTTAGGTCTTATGCTGCTGCCCCACAGCCCGTCACCTCTCACCCTGTTCTGTCTACTGTGCCTCTGGCATCCCTGCATGCTGCAAGTAAGAGACTTTGCCGTACCTCTCCTGCTGCAGCTCTTCCTGTTCTGCCTTTGGCTGTTGGTTCTCGGAACTCGCGCACGCCCCCTGGCCATCTTAGGACATGGCCTCACTCTCCTTCTGTGATTTAAAGAGCCAGCATGCCCTAACCTAGAAGTACTTTTCAGCCAATAGCTGTGAGGTACTGGATATTTCAGGCAGTCTCCTCTATGGGGAGGTGCCTGATTATTCTGTTAGTTTGCTTTGCTGATACTCAGGTCCTCTGTGTACTTCCCTGTACTCTAGTTTAGTACTCACCTAATCTCTGCCTTGCCTTTGTCTGTTTCAGAGCGCCACCTGCCGCCTAAGAATCTCCGGTGGCTCCCGGTCCTGCTCCGCGTCTCCAGCTTCACTCCAGTAGCCCCAGGAATTATCCCTCAGTTGCCTGAACACCTGGTTCCCATGCGCCCAGTGACTCATTACAAATCTGCGTGCCGCTACTCTCTGTGCTTTCCTAGTCCTCGCCCCTACGAGCCGCCCTCAGTTCCTGCAGTCGTGGTATTTGGGTCCCCTGGGCTTGCCCGTGACGATCATCCCTGTATAGGAGGCGGATCACTAGTTTCAGCTCACCCAGGGGAGATTCGGTACCATGGCCCTGAAAGTCCACTCTAGGGCGCTCTCCTCTCAAAGGGGTTACAACTATTATTTGATGCTTAACACATTTAAAGCCTTTGTACACAGCACATTTCAGTAAGTTTTCTATACACAGTAACTCTAAGTTGGCTACATCCAAAGACAGAGGGGGATTTGCTGTCTAGATAAAGTGACTAGACCAGTCAGATAACGTCAAAAACGGACAATATTGCATGATACATTTCAAAATATTCAGTCCTGTTTGGTAAATAAGGAGTAGTCGGATACTTTTCACAGCAGCTTATTTTCATGCTCAGATGTTGCTACCTGGAGACTGTCAGCAAGCAGGTGAACTGCTGTAGGTGCATGCTACTTACATTACTTATCTATACTTCTTTGTGTGAACTAGGATGCTCCACTGAATGTGCTCAGTGTCTGGCTGCTTTTTAACATCCAAGCTCATTGGAGGAATCCCTTGACAATAAAACTTCATGGCCAAATCCATTCAACAAGATATTACCATATCAAGCTCTCATGTGTTTCTGCTGGTTTACAGCTTGTTGCCTGTGGCTGAATCCATTTCTGAGCACTTCCAGAGAATATGGGAAGCAAGATGTGCCACAGTCCGCGCTGCTGAATCCACAAAATCACCTGGGATGCAAGATGTAGTAACAAAGTACTGCTTTATTCCTTCCTACGCGTTTCGGCGCCCTTCCTGGCACCTTCCTCAGGGATATCCCTGAGGAAGGTGCCAGGAAGGTGCCAGGAAGGGCGCCGAAACGCGTAGGAAGGAATAAAGCAGTACTTTGTTACTACATCTTGCATCCCAGGTGATTTTGTGGATTCAGCAGCGCGGACTGTGGCACATCTTGCTTCCCATATTCTCTGGCAGTTTTTCCACTTTGGAGTGGTCGGTGGAGGTCCTGCAGCAGCTGATACTGTGTTATGTCTTCAAGCCAGTTGTGGGTCACACAACCGGAATAGGTGAGTGGAACTGCATTACACCACTCACATCGTAGTGTCACTAGTGATAGGGCACTATTGCACCTCTTGTTCCCCCACCCTTTTTGTATTTCTGAGCACTTGGCATTCATGTGAATTCTAGCCATCAGGTCAGATTTATGTACAGATGTGATGGTTTGTTAGATCACCCATTAATTGCCAGCACTGGGACACCAGTAACGTCTGACTCTGTAATACATATTGGACATACCCCAGACTGACATCTGCAGAAACAGAATATTGATTTCTGCAAAATATTTGGAAAAATGCTTACTATAAACAAATTCTTGGTTAGCCCATCATGTTGAGAAATATTCCTGATCATCTTCATTAGCAATGGATCCTTAAACTTGAGCGCTTTTTTCATCAACATCTTCAGCCCATTTCCTATATAATAAATGTATATCTCAGTAGGGAACAGTGATACAAACAGCCAGAATAGAAAAGGAAAAAAAATGTATTAATTTCACATTTGGAGCTAAAATAGCACCAAAAAGGAGCTGGCAATCAACACAAAACACTGATATTATGCTTGATGTATCTGCATCTTCATGGCATAATAACCAACTGTGGTAATAATCTGTGGACAGAAGTCTAAGAGGTATGATGTAATAAAATGGAAGTATGACCACGATTCTGGAGTCCATATTTTCTCAGAGAGAAAGCTTCTCTTATTAGTAGCAACCACAGTAAAAAAAAAAAAATTTTCTTATGAAGACAAACCCTATCCATAATCCCCATTGAGTCATAGAGCAGGGTTCCCTTTAAATGAGTCAAAACTGATAGTTCCTAGAGAGGAACTGACTCATCCATGCATTATATGGACAGCAAGGGAAATGTTTGTAGAGACATAAAAGCTAAAAGCTAGGACACATCATGTCCTATCCTGCTCCCACCTTCTAATGCTCTGTCTGCTACTACTCATTGCTGGCGACGTATCCCCTAATCCTGGCCCTCCTCAACACATCCCCACACTCATTTCTAACACCCTGCCACGATCCTCTACACGTTTTTGCAACCATGATAACCTCATACCTATTCATCTAGCCCCTACTCCCCCGGTCCTCTTACCGGGCGCCTTATGGAACGCACGCTCTGTCTGCAATAAACTGTCGTTTATCCATGACCCCTTTATTATTATTATTTATTTATAAAGCACCATTGGTTCCATGGTGCTGTACATGAGAAGGGGTTACATACAGTTAGGTCCATATATATTTGGACAGAGACAACATTTTTCTGATTTTGGTTCTAGACATTACCACAGTGAATTTTAAACAAAACAATTCAGATGCAGTTGAAGTTCAGACTTTCAGCCTTCATTTGAGGGTATCCACATTAAAATTGGATGAAGGGTTTAGGAGTTTCAGCTTCTTAAAATGTGCCACACTGTTTTTAAAGGGACCAAAAGTAATTGGACAATTGACTCCAAGGCTATTTCATGGACAGGTGTGGGCAATCCCTTCGTTATGTCATTCTCGATTAAGCAGATAAAAGCCTGGAGTTGACTTGAGCTGTGGTGCTTGCATTTGGAAGGTTTTGCTGTGAAGGAAACATTCGGTCAAAGGAACTCTCCATGCAGGTGAAACAAGCCATCCTTAAGCTGCAAAAACAGAAAAAACCCATCCGAGAAATTGCTACAACATTAGGAGTGGCAAAATCTACAGTGTGGTACATCCTGAGAAAGAAAGCGCTGCTGAACTCATCAATGCAAAAAGATCTGGGCGCCCACGGAAGACAACAGTGGTGGATGATCAGTATAGACAAACCACTGTGTTGGACACTTGTTATTAGAAAAACTGGGACGGCTTAATATATAAAAGAGCCTTTATTTCAATCAATTGGCAAATATAAACAATGTGCAAAACAAAAAGAAAAGTGCCTATATGGCACACCAATTCATTAAAATCAATTTGTAAATAAACATGGGACCTGGCAAATCATTTGCATAAATATTTAAATAATTTCTAATATAATGTAATGTATATACAGTGCCTACAAGTAGTATTCAACCCCCTGCAGATTTAGCAGGTTTGATAAGATGCAAATAAGTTAGAGCCTTCAAACTTCACACAAGAGCAGGATTTATTAACAGATGCATAAATCTTACAAACCAAAAAGTTATATTGCTCAGTTAAATTTTAATAAATTTTAAACATACAAGTGTGGGTCAATTATTATTCAACCCCTAGGTTTAATATTTTGTGGAATAACCCTTGTTTGCAATTACAGCTAATAATCGTCTTTTATAAGACCTGATCAGGCCGGCACAGGTCTCTGGAGTTATCTTGGCCCACTGCTCCATGCAGATCTTCTCCAAGTTATCTAGGTTCTTTGGGTGTCTCATGTGGACTTTAATCTTGAGCTCCTTCCACAAGTTTTCAATTGGGTTAAGGTCAGGAGACTGACTAGGCCACTCCAACACCTTGATTTTTTGCCTCTTGAACCAGGCCTTGGTTTTCTTGGCTGTGTGCTTTGGGTCGTTGTCTTGTTGGAAGATGAAATGACGACCCATCTTAAGATCCTTGATGGAGGAGCGGAGGTTCTTGGCCAAAATCTCCAGGTAGGCCGTGCTATCCATCTTCCCATGGATGCGGACCAGATGGCCAGGCCCCTTGGCTGAGAAACAGCCCCACAGCATGATGCTGCCACCACCATGCTTGACTGTAGGGATGGTATTCTTGGGGTCGTATGCAGTGCCATCCAGTCTCCAAAGATCTCGATCTTGGTCTCATCAGACCAGAGAACCTTGAACCAGTCTGTCTCAGAGTCCTCCAAGTGATCATGAGCAAACTGTAGATGAGCCTTGACATGACGCTTTGAAAGTAAAGGTACCTTACGGGCTCATCTGGAACGGAGACCATTGCGGTGGAGTACGTTACTTATGGTATTGACTGAAACCAATGTCCCCACTGCCATGAGATCTTCCCGGAGCTCCTTCGTTGTTATCCTTGGGTTAGCCTTGACTCTTCGGACAAGCCTGGCCTCGGCACGGGAGGAAACTTTCAAAGGCTGTCCAGGCCGTGGAAGGCTAACAGTGGTTCCATAAGCCTTCCACTTCCGGATGATGATCCCAACAGTGGAGACAGGTAGGCCCAACTCCTTGGAAAGGGTTTTGTACCCCTTGCCAGCCTTGTGACCCTCCACGATCTTGTCTCTGATGGCCTTGGAATGCTCCTTTGTCTTTCCCATGTTGACCATGTATGAGTGCTGTTCACAAGTTTGGGGAGGGTCTTAAATAGTCAGAAAAGGCTGGAAAAAGAGATAATTAATCCAAACATGTGAAGCTCATTGTTCTTTGTGCCTGAAATACTTCTTAATACTTTAGGGGAACCAAACAGAATTCTGGTGGTTTGAGGGGTTGAATAATAAATGACCTTCTGAATAAACTTTTCACAATTTAAAAAAAAATTAAACAAAGAAATAACATTCTTTTTTGTTGCAGTGCATTTCACACTTCCAGGCTGATCTACAGTCCAAATGTCACAATGCCAAGTTAATTCCGAATGTGTAAACCTGCTAAATCTGCAGGGGGTTGAATACTACTTGTAGGCACTGTATATGCAATATATATCATAACTCCTATACCGCAAGGATAATAATAAGAAATAAAAAAATGTATAGTGAGATTGTAGACAGTGCAAAAAATTATATTATGAAAAATACCCCAATCTATCACAAAAATAATTTTTAGGAAACCAATATAATGCACAATCTTAATATTAATAAATGATGAATAAAATTATTAAATGTATGTGAATAAATGAATACGAATATATTCAATATGTTATAAAAAGTGCCATATTTTTTATATTAAAACACCAAAATCATACAAATATAACTCCACTAAACATAGATGTGTGACTCCGCTGTGGAATGCGATAGTGAACTAATTGCACAGAAACAATATATAAATATATTACATACCAACGGTATAGTGACAGCCCCGGTGTGGTGGTTTCGAAGGATGCTGGCTCCGAAATGCGCATCAGCGAGTGCCTGGCACCACCACACAGGGCTGTCACTATACCGTTGGTATGTATTATATTTATATATTGTTTCTGTGCAATTAGTTCACTATCACATTCCAGAGCGGAGTCACACATCTATGATTAGTGGAGTTATATTTGTATGATTTTGGTGTTTTAATACAAAAAATATGGCACTTTTTATCATTTATAATTTTTTTTATTCATCATTTATTAATACTAAGATTGTGCATTATATTGGTTTCCTAAAATTTTTTTTGTGATAGATTGGGGTATTTTTCATAATATAATTTTTTCCACTGTCTACAATCTCACTATACATTTTTTATTTTGTATTATCCTTGCAATATAGGAGTTATGATATATATTGCATATATATATATATATATATATATATACACATTACATTATATTAGAAAAAAAGGAAATATTTATGCAAATGATTTGACAGGTCCAATGTTATTTGCAAATTGATTTTAATGAATTGGTGTGCCATATAGGCATATTTCTTTTTGTTTTGCACATTGTTTATACTTGCCAATTGATTGAAATAAAGGCTCTTTTATATATTAAGCCGTCCCAGTTTTTCTAATAACAAGTGTCCAACACAGTGGTTTGTCTATATTGTTATCCGAATGGTATGCCATTCATTTAGGGTGACACATCTGTATCACATTTTAAGATTAGAACTGGTGCACAATTGTAATTGGATTTTATTTTGTATTCATATAAATATTTGTGCACTTTTAATTTTTCCTCAGTTGTCCTATCGTTACTAATATATAACGTTATACAAATGGAGATTCAGTGGCGCTTGTGTATGAGTGTAATTCCAGCAGCAAACACTAAGACACCTGTCACAAGGGTGTCAAAGAAATAAGGTAAAATAACTAATAATATTGGTGTGCGCTTCGAACACTCAAAGAAGAGGGAAATCTAAATTGGGTGGCTATAGAAAAAAAAAACAAAACCTCTTATAAGTGCTCTTTATGTAGCTGGATAATAGCGAGAAAATAGCAATTAGTAATAGTCAATTGTAAGACCTCAGAAGAAGTGCTTAAGGGAAAAAGAATATATATAGATGCTGGTGGCAATCTTAGTTCCAACCTGAGCAATCACAAACTAAAAAGGCATGAGTGAGGGTAAAAACCTGAAATCACTGAACAGGTTATATACTGCAGGGTAATTCTCCCTGATAGTAGCTTAAAAAAAAAAAAAATAATTCAAATCAAATTGCAGCCTGTGAACGGCTGTGCAGAGTAGCCGCAATAGTAAATGCACAAGTCAGAGAGCGGTACCTGTAAAGATAATGCGATGCGAAGTCCTCACTCCAGTAAGCGGTGCAAGTTAAAATAGCGCTTTTTGCTCCAGCGCTTGGAAAAGGAGGGGGGTTTGTACACTGGGGTATAGACGAGTTACAGGGGCTGCCCCGGCCGGTGGCAGCCTCCTGTCAGTGTACCTCCAGCTGTGGAGCAGACGTGAGCGGCCTCTCGTGCTCCCGGCGTCTGTGAGCTGCTCCAGGTATACAGGACCTTCGTGATGTGAGTCAACACATGACCACGTCAGTTTCACTTGCTGGTGGTTGCGACGGGGACCAATGGACTTTCCAACATGTTTCAAAGACTAACTGTCTTCTTCCTCAGGGATGGTCCCCCCCACCACAGGAGGATTATTTAAGCAGTCCCGCCGCTTAGGCAAGTTTAACCCAATTAACTTAAACACTTGTGAATTTACTATTGCGGCTACTCTGCACAGCCGTTCACAGGCTGCAATTTGACTTTGACTTTTTTTTTTTTTTTAAGCTACTATCAGGGAGAATTACCCTGCAGTATATAACCTGTTCAGTGATTTCAGGTTTTTACCCTCACTCATGCCTTTTTAGTTTGTGATTGTTCAGGTTGGAACTAAGATTGCCACCAGCATCTATATATATACTTTTTCCCTTAAGCACTTCTTCTGAGGTCTTACAATTGACTATTACTAATTGCTATTTTCTCGCTATTATCCAGCTACATAAAGAGCACTTATAAGAGGTTTTTTTTTTTTTTTTCTATAACCACCCAATTTAGATTTCCCTCTTCTTTGAGTGTTCCAAGCGCACACCAATATTATTAATATACATCGTTGTTGTAGGTAGTGGTGGATGATCGCAGAATAATCTCCATGGTGAAGAGAAACCCCTTCACAACAGACAACCAAGTGAACAACACTCTCCAGGAGGTAGGTGTATCAATATCCAAATCTACCATAAAGAGAAGACTACATGAAAGTAAATACAGAGGGTTCACTGCACGGTGCAAGCCACTCATAAGCATCAAGAATAAAAAGGCTAGACTGGACTTTGCTAAAAAACATCTAAAAAAGCCAGCACAGTTCTGGAAGAACATTCTTTGGACAGATGAAACCAAGATCAACCTCTACCAGAATGATGGAAAGAGAAAAGTATGGCGAAGGCGTGGTACAGCTCATGATCCAAAGCATACCACAACATCTGTAGAACACGGTGGAGGCAGTGTGATGGCTTGGGCATGCATGGCTGCCAGTGGCACTGGGTCACTAGTGTTTATTGATGATGTGACACAGGACAGAAGCAGCCGAATGAATTCTGAGGTATTCAGAGCCATACTGTGTGCTCAGATCCAGCCAAATGCAGCCAAACTGATTGGTCGTCGTTTCATACTACAGATGGACAATGACCCAAAACATAAATCCAAAGCAACCCAGGAGTTTATTAAAGCAAAGAAGTGGAATATTCTTGAATGGCCAAGTCAGTCACCTGATCTCAACCCAATTGAGCATGCATTTCACTTGTTAACCCCTTCCTGACATCCAACGTACTATCCCGTCCATGGGACCCGGGCCCCTATGCCCATGGACGGGATAGTACCTCTACCGCGATCAGCGGCGCCCACGTGGTGAGCGCCGCTGATCGCGGCCGGGTGTCAGCTAATTATCACAGCTGACACCCGGCACAATGTGTCAGGGGCGGTCACAGACCGCCCCCGACACGTTAACCCCTTGCAAGCCGCGATCAAGCATGATTGCGGTGTACCGGGGGTTAAAGGGAAGCATCGGAAGGGAGGGGGATCCCTCCGTGCTTCCCTGAGCCCCCCACGGCAGCGCAATGTGCAGCGCTGCTGCGGGGGGCTCCTTTCCTGCAGGCCCCCGAATCCAAGATGGCGACGGGGGCCTTCGGGGGCCTGCAGGAAGCTGGCTTCCTCAGTGCCTGCAAAGCGCAGGCATGAGGAAGCCTTCTGCACTGCCTGTGACAGATCGCTGATCTGTCACAGTGATCTGTGATGTGACAGATCAGCGATCTGTCACAGGACAGTGATGTTCCACCTGGGACTACTTAATAAAGTTAAAAAAAAATAAAAAAAGTGTTAAAATAATTTAAAAAAAATCGCCAAATAAATTAGAAAAAAAAAATATTCCCCCAAATAAATCCATTTTTTGGAAATAAAAAAACCAAAAAAAACAATAAAAGTACACATATTAGGTATCGCCGCATCCGTAACGACCCGCCCTATAAAACTGTCCCATTAGTTAACCCCTTTAGCGAACCCCTTAAAAAATAAAAATAAAAAACGAAGCAAAAAATAATGATTTATTATCATACCGCCAAACAAAAAGTGTAATAACGCACGATCAAAAAGACGCATATAAATATCCATGGTACCGCTGAATACGTCATCTTGTCCCGCAAAAAACGAGCTGCCACACAGCATCATCAGCGAAAAAATAAAAAAGTTATAGCTCGCAGAATAAAGCGATGCAAAAATAATTATTTTTTATATAAAATAGTTTTCATTGCATAAAACCGACAAAACATAAAAAAGATCTAAATGAGGTATCGCTGTAACCGTACTGACCCGAAGAATAAAACCGCTTTATCAATTTTACCGCACGCGGAACGGTGTAAACGCACCCCCCCAAAAGAAATTCATGAAACGCTGGTTTTTGTTCATTCTGCGTCCCAAAAATCGGAATAAAAAGCGATCAAAAAATGTCACGTGCCCGAAAATGGTACCAATAAAAACGTCAACTCGTCCCGCAAAGAATAAGACCTCACATGACTCGGTGGGTCAAAATACGGAAAAATTATAGCTCTCAATATGTGGTGATGCAAAAACTATTTTTACAATAAAAAGCGTCTTTTAGCGTGCGACAGCTGCCAAATGTAAAAACCGCCATAAATAGTAAATCAAACCCCCCGTTATCACCCCCTTAGTTAGGGAAAAAAAATAAAATAAAAAAAATGTATTTATTTCCAATTTTCCATTAGGGTTAGGGTTAGGGCTGAGATTAGGGTTAGGGGTGTGTTGGGGTTCGGGTTGGAGTTAGAATTGGGGGTTTCCACTGTTTGGGCACATCAGGGGCTCTCCAAATGCAACATGCATCTGATCTCAATTCCAGCCAATTCTGAGTTGAAAAAGTCAAATGGTGCTCCTTCCCTTCCAAGCTCTGCCATACGCCCAAACAGTGTTTTACCCCCACATGTAGGGTATCAGCCTACTCAGGACAAATTGCAAAACAATTTTTGGGGTCCAATTTCTCCTGTTACCCTTAGGAAAATAAAAAATTGGGGGCAAAAATATCATTTTTGTGGAAAAAAATGATTTTTTTATTTTCACGTCCGAGCGTTATAAACTTCTGTGAAGCACTTGGGGGTTCAAAGTGCTCACCACACATCTAGATAAGTTCCGTGGGGGGGTCTAGTGTCCAAAATGGGGTCACTTGTGGGGAGTTTCAATAGTTTAGGTACATTAGGGGCTCTCCAAAGGCAACATGACACCCGCAGACCATTCCATCAAAGTCTGCATTCCAAAACGTCACTACTTCCCTTCCGAGCCCCGACGTGTGCCCATACAGTAGTTTTCTCCCACATATGGGGTATAAGCATACTGAGGACAAATTGGACAACAACTTTTGGGGTCCAATTTCTCCTGGTACCCTTGGGAAAATAAAAAAATGGTGACTAAAAGATCATGTTTGTGGAAAAAATACGAATTTTTTATTTTCACACCCGGGCGTTATAAACTTCTGTGAAGCACTGGGGGGGTTCAAAGTGCTCACCACACATCTAGATAAGCTCCTTGGGGGGTCTAGTTTACAAAATGGTGTCATTTGTGGGGGGTTTCCACTGTTTAGGTACATCAGGGGTTTTCCAATCGCGACATGGTGTCCGATCTCAATTCCAGCCAAAAACGTCAAATGGCGCTGCTTCCCTTCCGAGCTCTGCCATGCGCCCAAATAGTGGTTTACCCCCACATGTGGGGTATCAGCGTACTCAGGACAAATTGCACAATAACTTTTAGGGTCCTGTTACCCTTGGAAAAATAAGAATTGAGGGTGAAAAGATCATTTTTGTGGAAAAAATGATTTTTTAATTGTACCGCTGTACGTTATAAACTTCTGTAAAGCCCTTGGGGGTTCAAAGTTCTCACCACATATCTAGATAAGTTCCTTGGGGGGTCTAGTTTCCAAAATGGGGTCACTTGTAGGGGGTTTCCACTGTTTAGGTACATCAGGGACTCTCCAAACGTGACATGGCGTCCGATCTGAATTCCAGCCAATTTTGCATTGAAAAAGTCAAACGGCGCTCCTTCCATTCTGAGCTCTGCCATGCGCCGAAACAGTCGTTCCCCCCCACATATCAGGTATCAGCATACTCAGGACAAATTGCATAAAAACTTTTGCAGTCCAATTTCTCCTGTTACCCTTGGTAAAATAAAAAAAATTGAACCTGAAGTATTTTTTTTGTGAAAAAAAAGTTAGATGTTCATTTTTTTTGTAAATATTCAAAAAAATTCCTGTGACGCACCTAAAGGGTTAATAAACTTCTTGAATGTGGTTTTGAGCACCTTAAGGGGTGCAGTTTTTAGAATGGTGTCACTTTTGGGTATTTTCTATCATATAGACCCCCCAAAGTGGCTTCAAATGTGATGTGGTCCTAAAAATAAAATGGTGTTGTAAAAATGAGAAATCGCTCGTCAACTTTTAACCCTTATAACTTCCTAACAAAAAAAAATTTTGGTTCCAAAATTGTGCTGATGTAAAGTAAACATGTGGGAAATGTTAGTTATCAAGTTTTTTGTGTGCCGTATCTCTGTGATTTAAGGGCATAAAAATTCAAAGTTGGAAAATTGCGAAATTTTCAAAATTTTCGCCAAATTTCCGTTTTCTCAAAATAAACGCAAGTTATTTGAATGAAATTTTACCACTAACATGAAGTACAATATGTCACGAGAAAACAATGTCAGAATCACCGGGATCCATGGAAGCGTTCCAGAGTTATGACCTCATAAAGGTACAGTGGTCAGAATTGTAAAAATTCGCCCAGTCATGAATGTGCAAACCACCCTTGGGGGTGAAGGGGTTAAAGACTAAACTTCAGACAGAAAGGCCCACAAACAAACAGCAACTGAAAACCACCGCAATGAAGGCCTGGCAGAGCATCAAAAAGGAGGAAACACAGCGTCTGGTGATGTCCATAAGTTCAAGACTTCAGGCAGTCATTGTCAACAAAGGGTTTTCAACCAAGTACTAGAAATGAACATTTTATTTACAATTATTTAATCTGTCCAATTACTTTTGGTCCCTTTAAAAACAGGGTGGCACATGTTAAGGAGCTGAAACTCCTAAACCCTTCATCCAATTTTAATGTGGATACCCTCAAATGAAAGCTGAAAGTCTGAACTTCAACTGCATCTGAATTGTTTTGTTTAAAATTCATTGTGGTAATGTCTAGAACCAAAATTAGAAAAATGTTGTATCTGTCCAAATATATACGGACCTAACTGTACAAATTACAGATATCACTTACAGTAAACAAACTAACAATCACAGACTGATATAGAGGGGAGAGAGGGCCCTGCCCTTTCGAGCTTACATGCTACAGGATGGTGGGGAAGGAGACAGTAGGTTGGGCGGCTGCAGCAGCTCCAGTGATGGTAAGGCGGCAGCGAGGATCATTGCATGCTGTAGGCTTTCCTGAAGAGGGGGATTTTCAGGTTCCATCTGAAGGATCCGAGTGTGGTTGATAGCCGGACGTGTTGGGGCAGGGAATTCCAGAGGATGGGGGCTATTCGGGAGAAGTCTTGGAGGCGGTTGGGTGAAGAGCGAATAAGTGTGGAGGAGAGAAGGAGGTCTTGGGTGGACCGGAGATTACGTGAGGGAAGGTATCGGGAGATTAGTTCAGAGATGTATGGAGGAGACAAGTTGTAGATGGCCTTGTAGGTCAGTATTAAAAATTTGAATTGGATACGCTGAGGGAATGGGAGCCAGTGAAGAGATTTGCAAAGGGGAGAAGCGGAGAAGTAGCGAGGAGAGAGATGAATTAGTCAGGCGGCAGAGTTGAGGATGGACTGGAGAGGTGCATGGGTGTTAGCAGGGAGGCCACAGAAAAGGATGTTGCAATAGTCGAGGCGGGAGATGATGAGGGCATGCACAAGCATTTTAGTAGATTGAGAGTCGAGGAGGGGATGGATTCTGGAAATATTTTTGAGCTGGAGGCGACAGGAGGTGGAGAGAGCTTGGATGTGCGGTTTGAAGGACAGGGCAGAGTCAAGGGTTACTCCGAGGCAGCGAACCTCTGGTACGGGGGAAAGCGTGATGTTGTCAATTGTTATAGAAAGGTCGGGTAAGGAAGATCTGTGAGATGGGGAAAGATGATCAGTTCAGATTTGTCCACATTGAGTTTGAGGAAGCGAGAGGAGGAGGATATGGCTGATGGGCACTCTGGGATTCTGGAGAGCAGAGAGGTGATGTCTGGGCCAGAGGGGTAGATCACCAACAAACTCTCCTTTGCCATCACTGAAACCTGGCTCACTCCTTCTGACACAGCATCTCCAGCTGCGCTTTCCTATGGCGGATTTCATCTCTCTCACACCTCTCGCCCCAGCAACAAACGTGGCTTGCTCCTGTCTGATACCTGCTCCTTTACCCCAATTCAACTTCCACCCTCCACTACTCTTCCCTCGTTCGAGGTGCACTCTGTCCGCATCTATTCCCCCTCCAACCTTCAACTAGCTGTCATCTACCGCCCCCCAGAACGAGCCATCTCCACCTTTTTCTACCACTTCACCACCTGGCTACTCCATTTCCTCTCTGCTGACATCCCCACCATCATCATGGGCGACTTCAACATCCCCATTGACACTTGCACCTCAGCTGCCTCTAAACTTTTATCACTGACTGCCTCCTTTGGCCTCACTCAATGGTCCTCTGCTTCCACTCACAAAGATGGTCACACGCTGGACCTTATCTTCACCCATCTCTGTTCCCTCACTAACTCCCCCCTCCCCCTGTCCGACCACAACCTACTAACATTCTCTTCCCTCTCCTCTCCGACTGCGCAACTCCCACTCCACAAACTTGCTCACCCTCGCAGAAATCTCAAACACCTCAATTTACAATCACTTTCTGAGTCCCTTCTCCCTCTCACAGACATAGCTTCCCTTCATGACATAGATGCTGCTGCCACCTCTTATAACACCACAATAACAGCAAGACTTGATTGGGCCACCCCCCTCACGCAGAGCAAAACTCGTACAATCAACAGGCAGCCCTGAGGCCCAGGGCCGCTGAGTGGAGATGGAAGAGAACCCGTTCTACCGAGCACTTCAACGCATACAAGCAGTCCCTTGCTAGCTTCAAGTACACGCTCTCTGCCGCAAAACAAACTTACTTTGCATCCCTCATATCCTCACTGACTCACAACCCTAAACAGCTTTTCAACACTTTCAATTCTCTACTCCTTCCCACTGCACCTTCTCCATCTCTTCTCATTTCTGCTCAAGACTTTGCCTCTTTCCTTAAGCAGAAGATCGATACAATCAGAGAAAGCTTTGGCCCGCAGCCTCCAATGCCCCTCTTAGCCGCTCAGCCCTGTTCTTCCAAAATCAGCTTCTCCACCATGACAGAAGATCAGCTCTCCACCATCCTGTCAAGATCACACCTCACCACTTGTGCGCTTGACCCGCTCCCGTCCCACCTCATCCCTAACTTTGTCACAGTCTTCATCCCAACTCTAACACACCTCTTCAACCTTTCACTTACAAATGGTGTCTTTCCCTCATCCTTCAAAGATGCCTCAATCACACCCATCCTCAAAAAGCCCTCCCTTGACCCATCCTCTGTGTCTAACTATTGCCCAATATCTCTTCTCCCTTACGCCTCAAAACTACTGGAACAGCATGTATATCTTGAACTGTCCTCCCACCTCTCCTCCTGTTCCCTCTTTGACCGGTTACAATCTGGCTTCCGACCGCATCACTCAACTGAAACTGCCCTAACTAAAGTCACTAACGACCTACTAACCGCCAACAGCAAGCGACACTACTCTGTCCTCCTCCTGGACCTGTCTTCTACCTTCGACACCGTGGACCATTCCCTCCTGGTGCAGATTCTCTCATCTCTTGGCATCACAGACTTGGCCCTATCCTGGATCTCATCATATCTAACAGACCGAACATTAGTGTCTCCCTCTCACACACCACCTCCTCACCTCGCCCCGTCTGTCGGTGTTCCTCAAGGCTCAGTCCTCAGACCCCTACTCTTCTCCATCTACACCTTCGGCCTGGGACAGCTCATAGAATCCGACGGCTTGCAGTACCACCTCTACACCGATGACACGCAGATCTACCTATCTGGACCTGACCTCACCTCCTTACTGACCAAAATTCCACAATGTCTATCTGCTATTTCAGCCTTCTTTTCTGCTTGCTTTCTCAAACTGAACATGGACAAAACAGAATTCATCATCTTTCCCCATCTCACTCTACCCCTCCACCAGACCTATCCATCAATGTCAATGGCTGCTCTCATTCCCCAGTCCCGCACGCTCGGTGCCTTGGGGTGATCCTCGACTCTGCCCTCTCTTTCAAATCACATATCCAAGCCCTTGCCTCCTCCTGCCGCCTCAAACTCAAAAATACTTCCCGGATCCGCGCATTCCTCAACCATGAAACCACAAAAACACTAGTGCACGCCCTTATCTCCCGCCTCGACTACTGCAACCGCCTACTCTCTGGCACCACTCCAGTCTATCCTACACTCTGCTGCACAACTAATCCACCTGTCTCCCCGCTATTCCCCAGCCTCCCCCCGATGCGAGGCCCTTCACTGGCTTACTATTGTCCAGAGGCTCCAGTTCAAAACCCTAACCATGACATACAAAGCCATCCAAAACCTGTCTCCTCCATACATCTGTAATATGGTCTCCCGGTACCTACCCGCATGCAACCTTCGATCCTCTCAGTATCTCCTTCTCTACTCCCCCCCTCATCTCTTCTTCCCACAACCGCATACTAGACTTCTCCCATGCTTCCCCCCATACTCTGGAACTCTCTGCCGCAACACATCAGACTCTCACCAATGGAAACCTTCAAGAAGAACCGGAAGACCCACCTGTTCCGACAAGCCTACAGCCTGCAATGATCCTCAGTCTACTGAACCACCGCACAACCAGCTATACCCTCTCCTAGTGTATCCACACCCATCCCTGTAGACTGTGAGCCCTCGCGGGCAGGGTCCTCTCTCCTTCTGTACTTGTGTGTCCCTTGTCTTGCACATGTTTATTGTACTTGTCTATATTTCCCCTTTTCCCTGTAAAGCACCATGGACTAAATGGCGCTATATAAATGTATAATAATAATAATAAATTCCAGGATTAGATAAGCTGGACTCATTGTTTCCTATTAAGGAGGCTGTCAAGTCTGTAGTTACAAAGAGTGACTGCATGCTGGGAGGATTCTCCAGTGCCGGCATCGGGAGTGCCGGTCATGTGCTGACGTCGGAAAGGACCACAAGTGATGTTATGTGACCACAAGTATGCGTTTTTTTTTTTTTTGTTAAATCTCTTATTTATTGAGTTTTGTATTTTAAATTACAGAAGGTACAATAATCATATACAATAAGTACCGTTAGCACTATAAGTACCTTTAAGGGTATAAACAAGCCAAACATTAAATGTTCATATTCAAAGAAATATGATATACAACTAGTAAAAGTATAAAGAAGAAGCATTACATTACATCGTACCAGTTCAAGATCCTCTTTTTCATATTGACATGACCCTTCTGTGTTTCCATTAATATTAATACTAGTATCCATATATTTGTTCTTGTTTTAGTGAACCACATAAATGGATAAGCATATCTAGTATATTTGCTATTAGTAAGCTTATAGAATAGAATTAGTATTGAACTTCTCATGTAATCTAGACGAGCGGGTCCAGAATTACCTATCTTACCTATATTTGATAGTATAGAAACAATATATATAAGAAAGGAAGGGAAAAGAAGAAAAAAGGTTGGTATAAGAAAAGTTAGAATTGACGAAAGAAGGAGAAGAGAGAAAATTGGAGGAATAAGGGAAGGGGGAAGAGAAAGGGGGGACGAAAAGAGAGAGTGGATGGGGGGGTGGGGATGGGATTGGGGCAAGGGGAAATCCCACACCACCTTTTAACCTATGTGGCTTCAAATGAACAACCTCTGGAAGTTAGGGGAATTACGGAATACAATCCATTCACACCAAGTCACATTGAATTTATCTTGTGTGTTAAAGCATTCAGCTGCCAGCTCTTCCATGCGAAAGATCATAGATAGTTCCTCATACCAATCTCGTATAGATGGTTGTTCTGTCGTTTTCCAGAGCCTCGGGATAATTGCACGAGCCGCGGCTACGCAAAACCTTAAGTTGTCTTTTTTAATGTGGTTCGGAGAGCCTGGGAGCATAGACAGTAGCGCCACCTCAGGGGTCCCCACAATAGTTATACCGGTAATCAACGTATAATTTCTGAAAACTTTATCCCAGAAACCGCGTATCTTCCCGCAATCCCACCAGATATGTAGCATGGTTCCTGTCTCTGCGTCGCAGCGCCAACACTTATCAGAATATGAAGAGGAAATTTTGCTAAGCTGGCTTGGACAATAATACCACCTTGTTAGGACATTATAATTTCTTTCCTGCGCTACACATGGGGATGACATGAAGTGAGTACAAAAGAAGCTCCCCTTCCAGTCCTCCTCTGTATATTCTCTACCCAACTCTCTCTCCCAAGCTAGTTGGTAAGAAAATTTTTCCTTTTTTGTTTCTAAAATCATATTCTGATAGAGCACGGATATTGCGTGTGCCGGCGGCGAGCTAGCAAGGAACAACCTTTCAAGCGAGCAAGGAGTAGAGCGAACTCTGCATGGATAAGTTGCCGATGAAAGAAACGATCTAAGTTGTGCAAACTCAAGCCAATTCACCTGTAAGAAAGGCGCCCTCTGACGAAGCTCGGTAAGGGTAGGGATATTCCCATTTGATAGTATCTGTCCCAATCGGATCCCCTCCACACTCGTCCAGCCCAGGAACGCCCACCTGTTCATGCCCGGTGGAAAGTCAGGATTACAAGAAAGAGGCGCTAATGGGCTAAGAGTGCCCTTAGGTATGTAAGTGCGTCTGAATGTATGCCAAGTCCTTAAGGTAGCTAAAGTGATCTCCGCTTCTGGTCCCAACTTTCCAGTAGTTATTGGATCAATCCAGGGAAGGTGATGCAAAGGTATCCCCAAGCCCTCCTGCTCGACCCCCACCCATTTTTTAACATTTGATCTGAACTGCCAATCAAGCAGTCGGACAAACGCTGTAGCCCGGAAGTAGGTCTTAAAATCAGGCAAACCCGCACCTCCATTTCCCCTTGGCGCCATCAAAATCTTCAGTTTTATTCTTGGTCTCAGTCCACCCCACACAAACCTAGTTATAACTGCGTTAAGTTTTGTAAAGAAGCTCCCAGGAAGATGGACAGGGGCTGTTTGGAATACGTATAGGAACCCTGGAAGGATATCCATACGTACTACATTGATTCTCCCCCACCATGACAATTTTAATGACTTATAGGAAGCCAACTGCTCCTCTACCTGTGAAAGTAGCGCAAAGTGGTTGTAGGAGCTAAGCTTCGCCAAATCAGTTGGGATACATATCCCTAGATATTTAATGAAATCCTCCTTCCATCGAAAAGGGAAGTTAGCTTTAAGCTGGTGTACTTCTCCTGAGGAGAGAGATATGTTCATGGCCTCTGACTTTGAATAATTGACTTTAAAATTGCTTAGGGCACCAAATTTCTCAAATTCCCTCAAAATACTTGGAAAGGAAGTGTGGGGTCTGGACACATGCATTAATAAGTCATCAGCAAATAGTGCCGTTTTATGTTGCGTTTTGCCTATTTGGATACCATATATATCACTGTTATTCCGTATGGCCACTGCTAGATGCTCCATTATGATGACATAAGAGCGGGGATAGTGGACACCCCTGCCTTGTCCCGTTACCAATACTGAAGGAGTCTGATAACACCCCATTGACCCTGACTCTTGCAGAAGGTGTTGAATACAAAGTAAAGACTTTAGACATGAATCGCGGACCCATTCCGATCTGCCGCAGCGCCTCCCTCATAAAGCCCCAATGAACTCTGTCAAATGCCTTTTCGGCATCAACTGACAACAGGCAGACCGGTAATTTCCTGTTTTTGGCTTTATTCATCAGAAGTAATGTTTTGATTGTATTGTCTCTGGCCTCTCTATTTTTAACAAAGCCCACTTGATCAAGATTGATGATAGAAGGAAGGAACTGCGACAACCGGTTCGCTAAAACTTTTGAGTAAATCTTCACGTCCACGTTCAATAAGGAAATAGGTCGATAATTGGGGGCCATGGTTGGGTCTTTTCCCGCTTTGGGAATTATGCTAATGTGAGCATCTAGGGACTGGGGTGTCAAGTCCACACCTTCCTCTATAGAATTGAACGTGCTAAGCATGTGAGGCGTTAGTACCTCCCGTAGGGTTTTTTAAAAAGCTGGCGTAAAGCCATCTGGCCCAAGACACTTTGAAAGTGGCGTTGCTTTAATAGCCTCCACTAGTTCCTCCTCAGTGAAGTCCGCCTCTAAGGTCATAATCATATCTTCTGATAGAGTAGGAAGTGCAGTGGACCATACATAATCCCTAACTTTCTTAATCAATTCATCTGGTTTCATGTCTACAAATTTGCCTTTAATATTGTACAGGTTATGGTAATAATTCCTAAATACTTCAAGTATCTCGGAGGGCTTATGAGTCATCTGATCCTTCCCCGTTCTAATTTTAGGGATATGGGTACAGTTTGTTCTGGGGTGGAGCATGCGAGCAAGGGGTCGTCCACATTTGTTGGCGAATTTATAAAAATAATTCTTAGATTTCTCTAATTGTTGTGCATATTTTTGGTCCAGGAGTTTTTTAAGCACCATTCGTTTCTGTACAAGGTCCGTTTTAACCACCTGTGACAGCGACTGTTTATGTGTCGTCTCTACTCTAATTTATGGATCTGGGTATATAGATCCCGTATTTGTTCTGCCCTATCTTTTTTAATACGGGACCCATGCTTTATCAGGGTGCCTCTTAATATACATTTTAACGCCTCCCATTTAACTGGTTGTGGTGTAGTGTCGCATGAGTGGGTATGCACAAAATTGTCAATATCCTTCTTTAACTCCATGAGACAGAAGTTATCCCTTAACAACTGCTCATTAAGCCTCCATGACCATGTTTTGCGTGCCAGATCCGGTACCTCTAAAGATAGAAATACGGGAGCATGGTCTCACAGGAAAATGTCGCCAATTTCAATGCTGGGACTCCATTCCAATGCTGTATGACTGACTAAAAAAAAGTCAATTCGACTATAGGAGTTATGAACCAAAGAAAAATACGTGTAGTCCCTATCCTGTGGATGCAATATTCGCCATACGTCCCCAAGCTGGAGAGTGTGGAGGAGTTTCCCAACCGAGCGCAATTTTTTACATGAGACAGTACCTTTTCCAGAGGAGGAATCCACAGAGGGGTCTAGGACAAAGCTAAAGTCACCACCTATAATGACCGTTCCTTCTGCAAAATCGGCAAGTTGAAGCAGGAGAGTTCGGCAAACGGCAGACTGGTTTCTATTTGGGAGATACCAATTAACAATTGTTAAGACTGTGGCTCCAATTTTTACTTTCAAAAAGATGTATCTACCACCTGGGTCAACCTTGGAATCCAAGGTTACATGAGATAAGTTCTTGTGGATCCCTATAGATACCCCTTTTGATCTAGAGTTGGGGTTGGTGCTGTGAATCCATGTTGGATAATACCTATTTACCAAAGTAGGAACTGAGGCTGTTTTGAAATGTGTCTCCTGAATTAAGGCTATGTGAGCCCTTTGTTTATGTAATCCATATAGGATCTGAGATCTCTTTTGGGGTAAATTAAACCCTTTTACATTCATGGTACAAATTGTTAATGAGCTCATTGTTATACAGTTGAGTATTAGACGGTTCTCAGGTCACTCTTGTAAAGCTGTATACTTTCAATGGTGCTGTGGTGGGGATGGGGTAGGTAGGGGTGGGAAAGAAGGGTAAAGAGAAAAGAGATTAGTAAGATAAAGAGAGGAAGTCAAAGAGAGAGCAAAGATATTAGAGGAAAGAGGTTTCAAAAGTAGAAATATGTATTGCACCGATGCAACCAAAATAATTAGAACTCAAGCAGTTCTAAGTTTAGGTGGGCTATGTTAATTTCCACACCTGCCTGCAGCGTGCGGATGCCCAAGTGGTGTGTGTCCTTTCCAAACAACAGAGAGCCACCCCAGACCCCGAGGCCTGCTAATTATTAACATATAACAACTGTGATTCTATAATTAGAATATTGTAACAAATAAAAGAGAAAAGTATATGCACATAAATAGGGATCACCACACACTAATATAATCAAGAATCAAATTTTATTATAGTGAACACAACAAGCAAACACTTAGTTTAAAAACAATTAAAATGTCTGAACTCACAGACACACATAGACAAACAAAAACAATGGGTCATGCTAATAGACAGTTAAATACTGTGGGCCCCAGAATTAACCATTTAATCAAATAACAAATATCTACTGAATTTCAATATCTGGAATCTAACACCACAGGTTAACAATCCCAATCTTATTCATTGTCATAATATCATGGTGTTAATACAAATATACCAGAATATCAACATATCAAGTCCTATAGGGAAACACTGTGATGGCATAAGGGATACACAGGCAAAATAAACGCCATGTGTATGCATCAAATTCTCAACATGTTACCACTAAATCAAATACAAGAAAATAGGGACAACATAGCCCCTTTCCCTAACATGAAATCACCTGGTTTCTGAGGACAAGCAGACCAATGGTTAAATTGTATGGGACCCCCAAACCCACGCGTATCGACACTATGAAGTGTCTTTCTCAATGACTGATCTTGAGAAAGACACTTCAGTGTCCAAATCCTCCATGAGATCTAGTGCAAGTTCAACATGAGACGCCTGGTCTGCAACATGCTTTTCCACTGCGGCTATACGCCTTGAAATGTTGTCAGTGACAGATTCAGATTCAGTAACCCGGTCATTAAGGTGGCGGACCTCAATTCTGATAGCCGCCGTCTCAGCTTTAAAGGAAGCTTCCAGCCGACTAATAAAACTTTCAAATTCTTCCCTTGAAGGGATAGCGGCAATACGGGCCTTGAAGTCATCCCATACTCCTTCAGGTTGCCCACCCCTATCTGCTGTACCAGAGTGAACTTGTTGAGTATGGATATATTTCTGAGGGAGCTTGCACATCTCTTCTTACAGATAAAGGGATACTAACATCAGGCTGCATAACGTTGATAGACATGGGAAGTGTATGTGCCTCACACCCCTCATCTCCCTCACGGGGTGTCCAAGAATTTGCATATGCATTTAATGGCTGGTTATTGATCAAAGGCGCTGGACAGGGGGGCCCAGAAGTGTCAGGCTTATGTATATACCACTCAGCCTGTGGTGATCCCTCTCTGTCCTTAGTTCCTATACTCTGGGTTTCCGTTTCAATGTCCTCTCCTGATGGGGATTCCCCTCCCCGCTGTGCTGCCTTATCTTCTTTCCCTCCATGCTCTCTCCAGCTTCCTCCGTTCTCCTTTACACCCGGAGCTATCTGGGAGGCTGTAACCCCCTGCAGAGGTGCTGTATCATCCCTCTGAGTGGCGCTGGGGATAGGGTTGGTACCTGCTGCAGTCTCAATTAGGTTTTGATCGGGCCTCTGTGCTCCCTGCAGTTGCTCTGACACAGTCTCCGCTGGCCTCTCCGTCCCCTCTCTCATGTGCGCGCCAGGGCCGGTCCCCACGCTGCCTGCGGTCGCCATCTTGCCCGGGGTCAGTCCAGGAGCCTGCTTTCCCGCACTGTGGAGAAAGAGTGTTATATCAGCAGAAGGAGCTGCTGCACCGCCCGGGTTCTGCGTGGGCTGTGTTCCCCTCTTCTTAGGTGACATGTGGGTCTCTCTCCAGCGCAGCGGCTGCTTGTTATATGGCCTCAAAGTGGCCCAGAGCAGGAGCCTCTGTTTTCAGCTTCCTCTCTCCTGCATGGCCAGGACATGCCCCACAAGTATGCGTTTTGAACACAACTGGCCACATTCTGAATAGGACTTGTAGTTTTAGACTGGACAACCCCTTTAAGATTGTCTTTTAAAGACAACCCCTTTAGGATTTTGCCATAGGAAACTGAGATGTAGATTGTGGCAAGTTTCTTTTGGAACAAACTATGCAGTTTCACCCATTAGGGTATCCCAAACAGTGTCAGAACCAAGGATACCATTTTCACCCTCCTCGGCAACAAATAAGAAGAGACGAGTCAATCTAGCTGTCCCAGGAAGGGCAAAGCTGGTGTGGCCCTGCCCAAAGAATAGGACTCCCCGGACCCAGCTTTCTTGGAAATTCCATTATCTTTAAAAAGCTGTATCATTTCTACAACCCTCACCACCTGTTAAAAGGGAATTAAAAAGGTTAACTTCATTATGCGAAGAGGAGTATATGGTGAATATGAAAAGTGGTCCACATGGCTAGATATTTCAGGTCTGGCATCAATTTCAATGTTACAGGACAGAGTCATTCCTTTATGTTAAATGGAAAAATAAGCATCAAACAGCTATACAGCAATGCGTAGGAAATATCGCACAATGTTGACATTGTTAGAACGAATAATTTGAGTGTGTCCAGCCTAGCTTTCCTATATTTTGTAATAAAGACAACAAAGAATGGCTGTAACAGATAGGCATGAATGCTAGGGAGCTGGGGTGTTACTGAACTATGATTGGTCTTTATTTCTGCATTTGCACTATGGTTTAATTTTTCTGACTGCAATTTTCATGTCTAATTGAGAAAATAAAAAAAAATAATTGTTATAAAAAGCTGCAGCATTTTACAGTACAACACAAATGCCTGGAATAAGGACGCTGCCCGTGACTCAAGCCGCCTGCGCTCTGGGCCTGAATTACAGAATGACTGTTTTTTAAATGGTTTACGTACACTTGTAAAGAATTAAAAAACTGGTTGAGAATTAAACATTTCCCAAATTTAACAGGAAAAAACTGGGAAGAAAAAAGCGCAATAGGTCTTTATCCAATAACAATAGGGTGTCGGGAAAAAGTGAGATACACGCACCTTACTGAGTTGCTCAATGGCAAAACATGAACGGCATGTAACAGCTGCTGCACAGACACTGGTCGACAGGATGACCACAGGTTAAAGGTTAATAATGGGAGGTATCACTCAGTGAGTGATACCTCCCGCTGATTTCCATTTCCCAACTTTGCGGTAGAGCCTACAGTAGTCTGTAAATACTGTTACTGCCTGCTTGTGACCTCAATGACGTCACCACCGGTCAGAGGCAGGCAGCGCTTCTCATGATCTGGTCAGTATGTTACGGCAAGCGTGGAGAGCAGTCGCATCACTGATGTGACTGGCCTTCAAATCATCCGAATCGTCGTGGGACAGATATGGATTATCTTCTTGTCAGACAGGTGAGGAATATGGTGTTTTATTTTTTTTGTCTTGTACATGGGCATTGGTAGATTATCTTCCCGTTGGATAAGTCAGTATAAATTTAGTCTTTTATTTTTATTTATTTTTTTTAAATAAATTGGTAAAAGAAGGGGGGAGTTTGATTTCAAATAAAGGACTTTATTCTTGCTGTATCTTTATCTTACTACTAGAAATAGGCTTGATACTATTGCATCGGGAGTGCAGTGAAATGAACATCCGCTGGCAGGCGGCTCAGCTGATAAGCGGTGCCACGCGGGATTTGAATCCCCCGCCAAAGCCATGCGGAACCACTCATTGGCTGAATGCCACTGGCGCGCGGGATTTAAATGCATGCATGGCCCTCTCACCCCCCTATCCTGTATGCATGGTCCTCTCACCCCCTATCCTGGTATGCATGGTCCTCTCACCCCCCTATCCTGATATGCATGGTCCCCTCACCCCCCTTTCCTGGTATGCATGGCCCTCTCACCCCTATCCTGGTATGCACGGTCCTCTCACCCCCCTATCCTGGTATGCATGGTCCTCTCACCCCCCTATCCTGGTATGTTTGGTCCTCTCACTCCCTTATCCTGGTATGCATGGTCCTCTCACCCCCTATCCTGGTATGCAAGCTACCCCTCACCCCCCCTATCCTGGTATGCATGCTACCCTCACCCCCTATCGTGGTATACATGGTCCTCTCACCCCCTATCCTGGTAAGCATGGTCCTCTCACCTCCCTATCCTGGTATGCATGGTCCTCTCACCCCCCTATCCTGGTATGCATGGTCTTCTCACCCTACTATCCTGATATGTATGGTCCTCTCACCCCTATTAAACTGCACACATACAAAAAAAAAAACATTTATACTCACCTTTCTTCCCTGTGCTCCAGCGCTGTCCTGTTCTGCCGGAGGCCGGGGGAGGAGCGCCGGAGTACGCGCATGCCCATACCGCGCTGTCCGGCGCCATATTGCTGAAGGCACACTGCAAATGTGTCTTCAATAAAATGGCGCCGGATAGCGTTATGCGCATGCACGATTCCGACACCTCACTCCTGCCCCGGTCTCCGGTGAGAAGAGAAGCGCCGCAGCAACGCTCCTCCCGGTCAGGTAAGTATGTAAGTAATCCCCCAACCTGCCGGCTGAGCCAAAGAGTGGTGCCACACGGAATCTGAATCCCCCGCGAAGCCTTAGTCGGCTCAGCCAATGAGCGGAGCTGTACGGCTTTGGCGGGGGATTTGAATCCCGTGCCGCTCATTGGCTGAGGCCAGGGCGCTCAGCCAATGAGCGGTGTCGCGCGGCTTGGCGAGGGATTCAAATCCCGCATGGCAACGCTCATTGGCTCAGCCGGCAGGGTGGGGGACTTGAATCCCATGCCGCTCATTGAATCCCGGCCGCCATATCGGAATACCCATAACTTGGGTGTTCCAATATGATGGTTGGCGTAGTTCCGGCCGCGGTGGATTGTGGGATAGCGACACAATCGCCCGAAGCTGTGACGAGGCGATTGGCTATTATATATTAGATGGGGTTAGTAATTGTGGCATCTTATAGTTGACTGTCCATTGCTAACTTGTGGGCTTGATGTCAGCAGGCATAAAACAGCTGAGACTAACCTCACAACAATTAACCCACTAGCCACTGCACTAGGGCAAGTGGGAAAAGCCGGGCAAAGCGACAGAATTGGCGCATCCAATAGATACGCCTTTTCTGGGGTGAATGCTACTTTTAGGCTGGGAAGAGACAATAGCTATGGCCCTTCCCAGACTGAGACTACCAGCCCCCAGCCGTCTGCTTTAGCTTGGGTGGTTGTCAAAAATGGAAGGGACCTCATGCTGCTTTTTTAAAATTATTTATTTAAATAATTAAAAATACAGTGTGGGGACACCTCTATTTTTGATAATCAATCAATATAAAGCTGACAGCTTGGGGTTGCAGCCCGCAGCTGTCAGCTTTACTTGCGCTGGTTATCAAAAATAGAGGGGAACCAATGCCATTTTTTTAAAATATTTATTTAGGCGCTGGCTGATGAATACTCTTATCAGCCTCACCTGGTCTTGTTGCGATCAGTGAGAGCAGGTGTAGGATGATGAGTAGTACTCTCATCAATTGACTACTGTGACTGGGGGTAACCTTTTAACAGGCTGGCCAGAGCTGCTGACTCATTTGCTGTCATCTGACAGGGTGGGAACAGGAGCGCTCTGCCTGATAGTAAAGAGCTTACCACCGGATCAGAGCCACCGATGTTTCCTGTGACGTCGCGCAGATGACAGCGTGGGAAACAATGGATGTTCTGGCCCACCATTCATCTGAATAAGGTCCGGGTACCAATCTGGTACCCGAACCAAACTTTTATTTAAACATCCAGGGGTTCGCCTATCTCTACTCAACACAAATACAAGCACTGCTAAACTAAATTTTATGCTTAGCCCTCTTTACTGTGAGTTCAGCATTAGATTCCCTTAATACAGGAACACTGGCAATGATCATACTGCAGAATTTTGTGCAGATTACACACATTGCTGGATGTGTCTTAGTGACAGAACACAAACTTCCTACATCTGGATCAGTCATACTTACCTTCGCATATTAACTGAGAGTTTCTTTTATTTGCTGCTAGATTTATGCAGAAAGAAATCAATTCAAGATCAATGCGTTCCTCAGAGCACTCAAACAACATCTTCATTAACTGAAAACAGGAAACAGAAAACAACAATCTGTCAATGACTTCTCACTGAGCAACAACATTGGCCGTATGTACAGTATATACATATGTACACACAGTACTGTGCAATAGTTAGGCAGGTATGGAAAAGATGCTGAAAAGAAAAGATTATTTAAAAAAATACAGCGTGTCCGTGAAGTCATGGTGCACTTTTGACCGGTCACTGGAAAGCAACAAAAAACGATAGAAATGTGAAATCTGCTCCAAATAAAAGAAAAACTCTCCCAGTTTCATACCTACTCAGTGCAGTTCGATGTGGGCTCCATTTGTTGCCCTACACACATCCAAACGATAGTGAAGTTCTTGCCACACACGGGTAAGGACGTCTGGTGTAACAGTGAATAACGTCTGTGATTCTCTGTTTTAAGTGATTAATGTCCTTGATACATTCAATGTACACATATTGCTTCACATAACCCCAAAAGTAAAAGTCTAAGGGCGTCAGATCCAGGGATCGTGTATACTTTCCTGTGACTGGTCAAAAGTGCACCATGACTTTACGGACTGTGGTACAGCAAAGGGTGTTTTGCTGGATGGGAGATATATTTCTCCCAGTAGGTTAAAGTTTGGCTGGGATTTTCCCTAAAGACAAGGACCTGCGATGATGTCATGGTCACGTGATCAGCCCATGTGACGTCTACCTCACCTGTGGGTGGGGTTATGTAATGGAGGTTGGTATTTGGCACTCGGTGAGTGTGTGTGGAAGATACAGGAACTTGGCTGGAGTTAGCCTGAATTTGTTTGCTGGACTACCCGTGCTGCAGAGCTTTAGCAGCAAGACTCCAAATAACCCTGGGAATAGCACCTGGCGGATGCCGCTGACCTGGCAGCCGCTTAGTTAAGCCTGTCCCATGCAAGGGTGAATCTGGGACCAGTGGTTCTCCAAGCTGGAGTAGATTTGTGCTTTTCCTTTACTTTCTGTTAACCTGCTGTTTTGAAGTGACATTAAACCACTGAATTTGGACTCTAAGCCTGTGCCCAGCGTCGGACTGGCCCACCGGAGAACCGGAGGATTCTCCGGTGGGCCCTGGCATCTGGTGGGCCCTGGCACCTGCTGGCATACAGGGCCAGCAGTTGCCTAGGGCCCCCGCTGCTCCAGGGGCCCCCAGCCAGTGGTGTGTCCCACACCATGCAGCTGCTATGGGGGCCCCTGCCAGCGGAGCAGCAGCGGGTGTCAGGAGGCAGGAGCCCCTGTCCCCGCTGCTAAAGAGAAATGAATATTCACTGCGAAGCAGTGAATATCATTTCAGGTCTCGACCCCCCAGAGGCCCCGCCCCCAGCCCAGTAAGCTGCTCTGCAGACTACAGCTGTAAATCAGGGCCGGCGCCGCCCTCAGTCCTCTCTGCTCCTGGCTCACAGCCAGTGCGCGATGACGTCACTACATCGCGCACCCGCTGTGTGTCTGGCAGAGGGGGCAGCTCCTGACACTGAAGCCGGGATCAGCGTGGGAGCGAGGAGGAGAGGTGAGTATTGTGTTTTGTTTTGTTTTTATATCTCTCTCGCTCTCTCTATCTGTCTCTCTCTATCTATCTATCTCTATATATCTCTATATATCTCTCTCTCTCTATCTCTCTTTTATCTATCTTTCTATCTATTATCTATATCTATCTATATCTATCTCTATCTATTATCTATATCTATCTATTTCTATATCTATCTCTATCTATCGCTCTATCTTTATATCTATCTTTCTATCCCTACATCTATCTCTATATCTATCTATCTCTATATCTTTCTATATATATATATATATATCTCTATATCTATCTATTATGTCTATCTATCTATCTCTATATCTATCTATCTTACTCTATCTATCTCTATTATCTCTATATTTATTATCTATCTAGCTACCATCTATATCTATCTTTATCTATATATATATATATATATATATCTAATATCTATCTATCTCTATACCTATCTATCTATTTATCCGTTATCTATCTCTATATCTTTTCTCTGTATCTATCTATCTATCTCTATATCTATATCTCTCGCTATCTATCGCTCTATCTCTATATCTATATCTATATCTATCTCTATATCTATCTCTATATCTATATATCTATCTCTATATCTATATCTATTTCTCTCTATATCTATCTCTATAGCTATCTATCTATATATCTCTATCTATCTCTATATCTATCTCTCTGTATATCTATCTATCTATCTTTCTATCTCTATATCTATATATCTATCTATCTTTCTCTATCTATTTATCTCTATATCTTTTCTCTGTATCTATCTCTCTCTATATCTATATCTATCTATCTCTATATATATCTATTATCTCTATATCTATATCTATTTCTCTCTATATCTCTCTCTATATCTATCTATCTATTTATCTCTATCTCTATATCTATCTCTCTGTATATCTATCTATCTTTCTATCTCTATATCTATCTCTATATCTATCTATCTTTATCTATCTATCTATTTATCTCTATCTATTATATATATCTATCTCTATCTATCGCTCTATCTCTATATCTATCTTTCTATCTCTACATCTATCTCTATATCTATCTTTCTATCTATCTCTATATCTATCTATATCTATCTATTATGTCTATCTATCTAGCTATCTCTATTATCTATATCTACCTATCTCTATATCTTTCTATCTTACTCTATCTCTATATCTATCTGTTATCTCTATATTTATTATCTATCTTTATCTATCTATCTCTATCTATTATCTATATCTATATCTATCTCTCTATCTATTTATCGATCTCTGTATCTATCTCTCTCTATATCTCTCTCTCTCTCTATCTCTCTCTATCTACCGCTCTCTCTGTCTCTATCTTTATATCTATATCTATCTATCTATTATCTCTATATCTATCTACCTATCTATCTCTATATCTATATCTGTTTCTCTCTATATCTATCTCTATCTCTCTCTCTCTATAGCTATCTATATATTATCTCTATATCTATCTATATATTATCTCTATATCTATCTATCTATCTCTATATCTATCTATCTATCTATATCTATCTATCTCTCTATATCTGTTATCTCTATATCCATATCCATATCTATCTCTATATCTATCTATCTCTATATCTATCTTTCTATCTAACACTATATCTCTATATCTATCTCTATATCTCATTATCTATCTCTATCTCTATCTCCATCTCTCTCTCTTTATCTATCTATCTATTGATCTATCCATCTATCTCTATATCCATCTCTATATCTATTATATCTATCTATTATCTCTATTATCTATATCTATCTATCCATCTATCTATCTAGCTATCTCTATCTATCTATCTTTCTAACTCTATATCTATCTATCTCTATACATATCTCTATATCTAGCTATTATCTCTATATCTATCTCTATATCTATCTTTCTATATCTATTTGTCTCTATATCTATCTATCTCTATATCTATTATCTCTATATCTATCTCTATATATATCTCTATATCTATTTTTATTTATAGCCATCTATCTATATATATATTCATCTCTATATCTATCTATATATGTCTATATTATTATTATTATATCTGTATATCTCTATCTATTATCTATCTCTATCTATATATCTATCTATCTCTATATCTTTCTATCCATAGCTATCTATCTCTATATCTATCTATCGATCTATCTATCTATCTATCTATATTTCTTTCTATATCTATCTTTATATCTATCTCTATGAATCTTTCTATCTATATCTATCCATTATCTACTTTCTATCCATTATCTACTATCTATCTCTATATCTATCTATTTCTACATCTATCTTTCTATCTATATCTATCTAACTCTATATCTATATATCTGTATAGCATTATACCCTATGAGGGGGGCAGTATTATACCCTATGAGGGGGGCAGTATTATACCCTATGAGGGGGCAGCATTATACCCTATGAGGGGGCAGCATTATACCCTATGAGGGGGCAGCATTATACCCTATGAGGAGGCAGCATTATACCCTATGAGGAGGGCAGCATTATTCCCTATGAGGGGGTGCATTATACCCTATGAGGGGGGCAGTATTATACCCTATGAGGGGGGCAGTATTATACCCTATGAGGAGGGCAGCATTATACCCTATGAGGGGGCAGCATTATACCCTATGAGGGGGGCAGTATTATACCCTATGAGGGGGGCAGCATTATTCCCTATGAGGGGGTGCATTATAACCTATGAGGGGGGCAGTATTATACCCTATGAGGGGGTGCATTATTCCCTATGAGGGGGGCAGTATTATACCCTATGAGGGGGTGCATTATTGCCTATGAGGGGGTGCATTATTCCCTATGAGGGGGCAGTATTATTCCCTATGAGGGGGGCAGTATTATACCCTATGAGGGGGGCAGTATTATACCCTATGAGGGGGTGCATTATACCCTATGAGGGGGTGCATTATTCCCTATGAGGGGGGCAGTATTATACCCTATGAGGGGGCAGCATTATTCCCTATGAGGGGGGCAGTATTATTCCCTATGAGGGGGGCAGTATTATTCCCTATGAGGGGGGCAGTATTATACCCTATGAGGGGGGCAGTATTAAACCCTATGAGGGGGTGCATTATACCCTATGAGGGGGTGCATTATACCCTATGAGGGGGTGCATTATTCCCTATGAGGGGGGCAGTATTATACCCTATGAGGGGGGCAGTATTATATTCTATGAGATGGCTGCATTATATTCTATGAGATGGCTGCATTATACTATGTGAGGGGGCTGCTTTATATTCTATGAGGGGGCTACCCCAACTCCTGCTACATAATTAAGACATGTACAACCTTATATTATACCCGGATATTAGCGTGTTTTACCGCATAATTGGTGGTCTGGTATTTAACTCTATGCAGCTACATAGTGGGCCCCAAGAATGATTTTCTCTGGTGGGCCCAAGGTGTTCCAGTCCGACGCTGCCTGTGCCCCTTTCATTGCCTACCAGAGCAAATCCCTACAATTGGTGGCTCGAATGCGGGCAAACGCAGTGAGGCTGGACTGTTTTTTGCTTATTTTTTGCTCGTTACTCCAGCTTATGTCCTGGGTGAAAAGAGTGGTGCAGACCTAGCTGGGGAACTTTCCAGAAATGGAGACCACGGTAAAAATGCTTATGGAGGCCATGTGACAGCAGCAGCAGGCTATGCAGCAGCAGCAGGAGGCAATGCGACAGCAGCAAGAGGCTACACAGCAGCAGCTGATATTTAATTAACAGCAGCAAGAAACCAATCGGCTGCTGATACAGCATATCACGACAGCACAGACAACAGGAAATTCACGGGGAATCCATGATGTCCGGAAAGCGGTTCGTACAGCGGTTCCCAAAATGGAGAAGTCTGACGATGTTGAGACGTACCTGGAGATGTTCGAAGGAGTGGCCGAGAGGGAGAAACTACCCCGGGACCAGTGGGCAGAAATCATCACTCCGTTTCTGGCTCCAGGACCGTTGAAAGCATATCAGGACCTACCCACTGAGCAAAGGGCGGATTACACGATCGTCAAGGGTGAGAAACTGGCACGTCTTGGGGTAAATGAGTTAGTTCGGGCCCAGCGGGTATACCAGTGGGAGTTTACCCCCTTCAAGCCAGCTCGGTCCCAGTATGACGACCTGGTGCACCTGTTACAAAAATGGTTGCAGCCTGAGGTACTGTCTCCCATGGCCATGCTGGACTGCATAGTGACTGATAAATTTTGGAGAGCTTTTCCCAACTCCCTCCAAAAATGGGTCGGACAGGCATCCCCTACTAATGCCCTTCAGATGCTAGACCTCATAGAAAGAAATGGGGCTACTAAAGAGCTACAGGGAGGGACTCCCCGGAAGGTAACAGGAAGGTTCCCCAAGTCTCCATCCCTCGCTCGGCGAGCAGAGCCCAGGAAAGTCGCTCAGGACTTATCTGGGGAAGAAAGGCGCCCCATAATCTGCTGGCCGTGCCAGGAACCAGGTCATATGACAGCTGATTGCCCTCACGTGGCTGAGCCCATGGACACAAACTTTGAGTACCACCAGTCTCACTATGCTGAACCGATGTGTGCAATGGGCACCCCGAAGTGTCCCAATATGGAACATTTGTGTAAGGTTGAAGTGGAGGGCACCCCAGCTATGGCCCTACTGTACTCAGGGAGTCTAGTAACCCTGGTACGAACCAGCCGGGTACAAACCAGCGAGTACACTGGTCGGAAAATTGGGGTGTTGTGTATACATGGGGACTTAAAAGACTATCCCACCGCACTAGTGGTGATAAACACACCAGCGGGGAGGCAGTGCCACGAGGTGGGGGTTGTGATTAATTTGCATTATCAATTGATAATTGGAAGAGACTTTCCTCTATTTTCTGTGCTTTGGCCAACTGTCGTCCCACCCACTGAGCAACTGCTGGCACCAGAGGCAACCAGGTTACATTCTCCAGAAGTAGGGCATGAACATGGTGGCCCAGAGAAAGAAGTGCTGGCGATAGGGGTAACCTTCCCTTCAGTGGAGGTGGGGAAGAATTCTCCCATAGAAGTATTGGCTGGAGAGGTGGAAGACTTGCCGCCGGGACCTGAATTATCAGACTTAAATGTATCAGGTAACAATTTTGGTACAGCGTGTTAGCGTGGGTAGTCTGGAGCCGGAAACTCCAGGAGTGGACCCTCTGGACCGTGGCACCGAGGGGCCCCGGGCGAGCTGCCAGGTGGAACCGACCCCTATACAGGGACCGTTAGGAGCAGGCCCAGGGGTTCGAGTACCATGGTAGCCGGTACCGAGAGGGGCGGCTCAGAATGGACCGGAGTAGGACTGTGGGACAGAAGTATAGATGACGGAACAGGAACACTGGAGGCAGGACTGGAGCAGGACGGCAGGACTGGAGTAGAATGGAACAGGAACACTGGAGGCAGGACTGGAGTAGGACGGCAGGACTGGAGCAGGATGGAACAGGAACACTGGAGGCAGGACTGGAGTAGGCTGCTGCGGAGAGCAGACAAGAACAGAACTGCAGGAGCTGAGAGCACACGATGCAGCGAGGCCAGTGTGCTTGGAAACACAACAATCAGGCACCTCCCACAGGGGGAAGTGGCCTGATATGCTCCTGTCTGGTCTGCCATTGGTCAGGGAGGTGCTTCCGGGTCAGGGCATAGCCGGGCACAAGAAGCAGGAGGGAGGCGTGGCCACGGCCTATGGCGCATGCGCATTGCATGCAGGGACGCCGCCGACCGCGCACCTGCCAGAGGCGACCTCCGTGGATGTCGGGCGGCAGGAGGCTGTGGCGTGAGAGCGATGGCCGGGTGAGTACGCAGGGACGGTGTAACAGTACCCCCTCCCCTAAGCCGCCCTCCCCGGACATTAGCAAGAAATCTCTTGAGGATACGGGGAGCATTGATATTCTCCCGAGGCTCCCAGGATCTCTCCTCAGGACCAAAGCCCTTCCAGTCAACAAGGAAAAATGTCCTACCTCTAACCTTCTTCATGGCGATAATGTCCTCCACTTCAAAGACATCATCGGCACCCACCGGCTGAGGACCGGAATCAGGCAAGGAATGGAAGCGATTCAGGACCACAGGTTTCAGGAGAGAGACATGGAAGGTGTTCGGGACCTGGAGCGAAGCAGGCAACCTCAATTTGTAGGCGACTTCATTGATACGTCCAAGAATTTCAAACGGACCGATGTAGCGTGGCCCCAACTTGTAAGAAGGCAGTTTCAACCGGATGAATTTGGATAAGAGCCAGACCTTGTCCCCAACACGATAGGGTGGAGGATCCAATCTCTTCTTGTCGGCAAAATTCTTCATCCGATCAGCGGATTTCTTGAGTGACACGTTGGTCTCGGCCCAGATCTTGGAAAACTTGGAGGACAAAGCGTTGGCCGCGGGTACCTCGGAGGCAGGAGTTATCGGAAGAGGAACACCAGGATGTCTGCCGAACACAATGAAAAACGGAGGCTTAGCCGAGGACTCACCGGCATGGTTGTTGAACTCTGCCCAGGGAAGTAAGTCAACCCAATCGCTCTGGTGGGCGTTGGAGAAATGACGTAGGTACCCAGTCAACGTCTAGTTGGTGCGCTCCACCTGCCCGTTGGACTGTGGATGGTAGGCTGAGGAGAAGTCAAGGGAAATGTTCATGAGCTTACAAAGCGATCGCCAGAACTTGGAGGTAAACTGAACCCCTCGGTCCGACACAATGCGTTGAGGTAGTCCATGGAGTCTGAAGATTTGGTGGACAAAGACTTTAGCCAGCTCCGGAGCCGAGGGGAGACCGGGCAGAGGGACGAAGTGGGCCATCTTGGAAAAACGATCCACCACCACCAAGATGACTGTGCAGCCAGAAGAACAGGGCAGGTCGGTGATGAAATCCATGGCAATGTTTTCCCAAGGGACCGCAGGAACGGGTAACGGCAGCAACAAGCCGGACGGAGGTCTTCGTGGCACTTTTGTTTTTTGCACAGGATGGACAAGAGGCCACAAAATCGAGTACATCTTGGCGAATTGTGGGCCACCAATAGTGACGCGAGATAAGGTCCAGGAACTTCTTGATCCCGGCATGGCCAGCCAGTTTGGAGGAGTGCCCCCATAGGAGGACTTTTCGCTTGAGGTTCTCAGGCACAAGCGTTTTGCCAGGAGGAGCAAGCCAGTTCATTGGAGCCACTGTGATGATCCTAGTGGGGTCAATGATATGCGAGGGTTCCTCCGAGGTTTCGTGTGGCTGAAAGACCCTGGACAGAGCGTCGGCTTTGGTATTTTTGTTGCCAGGACGGAAACAGAGCTCAAAGTCAAATCGGGCGAAAAACAAGGACCATCTGGCCTGACGAGGGTTAAGTCTCTGGGCAGACTGGAGATAGGCCAGATTCTTGTGATCCGAGAAGATGACAAAGGGATGGACAGCTCCTTCCAGGAGGTGACGCCACTCCTCCAAAGCCAACTTGATGGCCAGGAGTTCCCGGTCGCCGATCGAGTAGTTACACTCGGATGGAGAAAAGGCCTTCGAGAAAAAGCCACAAGGGTGCAGACGACCGGAGGCGGATCTCTGGGACAATACTGCCCCGGCACCTGTCAAGGAAGCGTCAACCTCGAGTACAAAAGGTTGGTTGCTCTCGGGGCGATGCAGAACCGGAGCTGTGGAGAAGGCTCGTTTTAGGGTCTGAAAGGCCTCTTCAGCCTCCGGAGGCCAATCCTTGGGAGTAGCCCCTTTACGGGTGAGAGCAGAAATAGGTCTTGTGATGGCAGAAAAGTGAGAGATGAATTGCTGGTAATAATTGGCGAATCCGAGAAATCGTTGAATTGCCCTTATTCCAACGGGGCGAGGCCACTTGAGAATGGCAGACAGCTTCTCGGGATCCATCCTTAGTCCAGCGTCAGAGATAATGTATCCCAGAAACGTCAGGGAGGTCTGTTCGAAGAGACATTTCTCAATCTTCGCATACAGGCGGTTCTCCCGAAGACGCTGTAACACCAAGCGGACACTCTTTCTGTGGGACAAGATATCCAGCGAGAAGACGAGGATGTCGTCCAAGTATACGACCACACAGGAGTACAAGAGGTCTCGGAAGATCTCATTGACGAACTCTTGAAACACCGCAGGAGCATTGCAGAGGCCAAAGGGCATGACCAGGTACTCGTAATGGCCGTCTCGAGTGTTGAAGGCCGTCTTCCACTCGTCTCCAGCCCGGATGCGGACCAGATTATAGGCTCCTCTGAGGTCCAGCATGGAGAAGACCCGGGCTCCACTAAGATGATAAAACAGCTCCGGAATGAGTGGAAGAGGGTACCTGTTCTTAATGGTAATTTCATTCAGACCCCTATAGTCAATGCACGGCCGTAGAGCTCCGTCCTTCTTTTTGACGAAGAAAAACCCGGCTCCCGCGGGTGACGAGGATTTCCGTATAAAACCTTTGGCGAGGTTCTCTCGAACGTATTCGGACATAGCTGTGGTCTCAGTGGGAGACAGGGGGTAGATTCTGCCCCTTGGGGGAGTTGAACCAGGAACAAGTTCAATTGGGCAGTCAAAAGGCCGGTGAGGAGGAAGGACCTCCGCTTCCATCTTATCAAAGACATCGGCGTAGGAACTGTAGGCTGGAGGAAGACCCGGAAGGTCTGGGAGCGGCCGAGGAGCGGCCACCAGGAGGACAGGAATCAGACAGTGAGCTTGGCACGGGTGCCCCCAACGGAGTATCTCCCCAGAAGACCAATCGAGGACAGGCTGATGAGTCCTTAACCATGGGAGACCGAGTAGAATGGCATGGGAGAGCTTAGGCAAAACGTAAGAGGCTATCTTCTCTCAATGTAAGGCACCCACTTGCAACTCCACTTCCTCAGTGACCAAGGTGACGGTCACCTGTAGCGGTTTGCCATCCACCGCGGCAATCTGGAGAGGGTTAGATAGGGCCACCACAGGAATTTGGTATTTGTCCACCTCTTCTGGCCGAATGAAGTTACCTGCCGAACCCGAATCCACGTAGGCCACCTCGGACCCACGTCTCTCCCCTGAAACCAGAAGCACAGAAATAGTAAGAGGTTGAGAGGAACCATCGTCGCCTAAGGAGGCCTCTCTTACCTGACCTAGGCGGAGGAGTTTCCCTGTCTCTTAGGACAGGTGCGGATATAGTGTGATGAAGCTACGCAATAGAGGCACAGACCTTGTGCCCGCCTCTCTTGCTGACGCAACTCGGTCAAGTTGAGATGGTCAATGTGCATGGGCTCGACTGACCGAGGACTGGCAGAACGGATGAAAAAGGGGGCTGGCCTGGTGGATCTCCTCTCTCTCGCTGACTCCCGAGCGCGCTCCTGGAAGCGTAGGTCAATGCGGGTAGCCAGCGAAATAAGGTCCTCTAAGGAGTTCGGGGTCTCTCGACCTGCGTGTTCATCTTTTATTCTGCCTGAAAGACCGCGCCAGAACGCCCCTACCAAAGCCGTGTTATTCCAGCCGAGCTCGGAGGAGATTGTGCGAAAGCGAATAGCGTACTGACCGACCGTGAGAGAACCCTGATGTAGATTAAAGAGTGATTCAGTCAGGACAGCTAACCGACCCGGCTCATCGAAGACCTTGTGAAAAGTATCCAAGAAAACTGGAAGACTCGAGTCAATGGGATCGTCACGTTCCCAGAGGGGATTCAACCAGGACAGGGCCTCTCCCTCCAGATGGGACATAATGAAGGCTACTTTGGCCCGGTCAGAGGGATATTGCTGCGGCAACCATTCAAAGTGGAGACTACACTGATTTAAGAAACCCCTGCAGAGCTTAGGATCCCCAGTGAAGCGAGGCGGTTTGGCGAGGCGGGGTGTTGGGAGAGCTGTAGGAGCAGGGGGAGGAGTCAGAGCTGCGGCAGCAGAACATAGGGCCGACAGGCGGCTATCAAAGGAGGCCATGTGAGACAAAATATGGGCTAGGGTATCTTGTTGCTGAACCAGCTCCTGTTGAAGACTGGGCCAACAAACGGGTGTCCATGGACTTCATGACGGACATAATGCGTCCCTGATTCTCCCGCAGGAAGAGTAACTCTTTCTGGGTGGCAGCTGTGGTATCGGCGGGATCCATGGCCTGATTGTATTGTTAGCGTGGGTAGTCTGGAGCCGGAAACTCCAGGAGTGGACCCTCTGGACCGTGGCACCGAGGGGCCCCGGGCGAGCTGCCAGGTGGAACCGACCCCTATACAGGGACCGTTAGGAGCAGGCCCAGGGGTTCGAGTACCACGGTAGCCGGTACCGAGAGGGGCGGCTCAGAATGGACCGGAGTAGGACTGTGGGACAGAAGTATAGATGACGGAACAGGAACACTGGAGGCAGGACTGGAGTAGGACGGCAGGACTGGAGTAGGATGGAACAGGAACACTGGAGGCAGGACTGGAGTAGGACGGCAGGACTGGAGCAGGATGGAACAGGAACACTGGAGGCAGGACTGGAGTAGGCTGCTGCGGAGAGCAGGCAAGAACAGAACTGCAGGAGCTGAGAGCACACGATGCAGCGAGGCCAGTCTGCTTGGAAACACAACAATCAGGCACCTCCCACAGGGGGAAGCGGCCTGATATGCTCCTGTCTGGTCTGCCATTGGTCAGGGAGGTGCTTCCCGGTCAGGCATAGCCGGAGCACAAGAAGCAGGAGGGAGGCGCGGCTGCGGCCTATGGCGCATGCGCATTGCATGCAGGGACGCCGCCGACCGCGCACCTGCCAGAGGCGACCTCCGTGGATGTCGGGCGGCAGGAGGCTGCGGCGTGAGAGCGATGGCCGGGTGAGTACGCAGGGACGGTGTAACACAGCGCAACGCCAAGACCCTACTTTGGCTCGAGCCAGGGAAAATGTACTGTGTCAATGGGGAACTCTAACAACCTGAGGCAGCTACAGTGTTGCCAGACTTTGAGCTGAACAGCGATTTGTTGAATCGAGTCAAGAAAATACGTGGGGAAATGGTAGAACAATTACTGGTACCTCAGGCATATTGTAGGCTGGTAATGGACTTAGCGCATGCGCATGTACTAGGTGGGCATTTGGGCCAAAAGAAAACCCTAGAATGAATTCTGCAGCGGTTTTACTGGCTAAGTGTCCATGAAGAAGTTAAACGGTACTGTAATTCTTGTCCAGTGTGCCAGGTCACTAGTCCCCAGCCTAACTTTCAGAGACTTTTGTTGCCTTTACCAATTATAAAGGTACCTTTTGAAAGAGTGGCAATGGATTTAGTTGGGCCTGTCAATAAGTCTGCAAGGGGACAGCAACACATCCTTTTAGTTCTATATTATGCTACCCGGTATCTGTGGCCTTTCCACTGCACCACACATCAGCTAAGCTCATAGCAAAAGAACTCATGGGTATGTTTTCGCGGGTGGGAATTCCTCAAGAGATTTTAATACACCAGGGAACCCCCTTTATGTAAAAAATTATGAAGGAACTCTGCCGCTTGTTAAATGTCAAACAATTGCGCACATCGGTCTATCATCCCCAAGCAGATGGTCTGGTAGACAGATTCAATAAGACGCTGAAGAGCATGTTAAAAAAAGCAGTTTCCAAAGATGGGAAGGATTGGGATCTCTTACTGCCATATTTGTTGTTTGCAGTGTGGGAGGTGCCCCAGGCATCTACGGGGTTCTCGCCCTTTGAACTATTGTATGGCAGACATCCAAGGGGCTTACTCGATATAGCCAAAGAGGCCTGGGAGAACCAACCTACCCCCCACAAAAGTGTTGCAAAAATGCAAGAAAGAATGGAGACAGTCTAGCCATTACTCCAGGAACATATGGAGGCAGCACAATGGTCGCAGAGTCGGGTCTATAACCGGGAGGCTCGGGTACGAACTTTTAGCTCTGGGGAGCGGGTGTTGGTACTTGTGCCTACAGTAGATAGCAAATTTCTTGCAAGGTGGCAGGGACCCTACGAGATTATAGAGAAGGTGGGGCCAGTAGACTACATGGTACACCAACCAGGACGGAGAAAGGCAGAGCAGGTTTATCACGTTAATTTGCTTAAACCATGGAAACATAGAGACCACCTTGGTGGGGATAGTCCGCTGCCTGCATTTCAGGTGGAGAAGGCTCCATTACCTCTGGGGGAGTTAGGAGAAACCCTCTCCGTAGTCAAAATCGCAGATACTTTGTCTCCTAGACAGGTTCAGGAGGTCTGGGAGTTTGTTAGCTGAAATACAGATGTTTATTCGGAGCTCCCTGGACGCACCTCTCTAATCCAAAATGACCTTGTCATGGAGCCACAGGCCAAAGTCTGGCTAAAGCCATATTGGGTGCCTGAGGCCCGGCGAAAAGCCATCTCAGAGGAGGTAAAAACTATGCTGCAATTAAAGGTCATTTAAGAGTCCCAAAGTGAGTGGGCCAGCCCAATAGTCCTATTACCCAAGCCTGATGGGACGCTAAGGTTCTGTAATGACTTTGGAAAAGTAAATGAAATTTCAAAATTTGATGCCTACCCCATGCCCCGGGTCGATGAGTTGAAAGAGCGGTTTGGGCAGGCACAGAATTTTTCAACCCTTGACCTCACAAAAGGATATTAGCAGGTACCCCTAACAGAGGCGGCGATTAAAAAAACGGCTTTTGTAACACCCGAGGGGCTGTTCCAGTATAAAGTATTATCCTTTGGGTTGCATCACGCCAGCAACGTTCCAGCGGTTAATGTTTATTGTTCTCCGTCCCCATCGCCGCTATGCCTCAGCCTATCTAGACGATATTGTGGTGTACAGTAAAGACTGGGAAAGTCACTTACCAAAAGTACAGGGGGTGATAGATTCTCTGCGACAAGCAGGGCTAACTGCCAACCTAAAGAAGTGTTCCATAGGGTTGGAGGAAGCTCGGTACTTGGAATACGTCATTGATTGGGAAAGGAGTCCTCAAACCCCAAGTAAACAAAGTGGAGGCAATCCAGAACTGGCCCCGTCCCCTCACAACAAAACAGGTAAAAGCCTTTTTAGGTTTAGTGGGATATTACAGGCAGTATATTCCCAACTTTGCAAAACTGTCTGCGCCTTTAACAAACAGCTTGAAAGGGAGGAAGTTTGTGATGGTCCACCGGAATGATCAGAGGAAGCCTTTGTAAAATTAAAATTGGTACTGTGTGGTACACCAGTTCTGATCACACTCAATTTCAAAAGAGAGTTTGTTGTGCAGATTGATGCCTCTGAGATAGGGCTCGGTGCCGTGCTGTCTCAGGAGGTTAACGGGGAAGAGCATCCCGTTAGTTTCCTATGCCGGAAGCTTACCCCAGCTTAAACCAGGTACAGTATTGTGGAGAGAGAGCTCCTGGCCATTAAGTGGGCACTTGAGTCATTGCACTGTTATTTGCTGGGGAGAACATTTCGTTTGGTGACAGATCATTCACCTCTTATATGGATGAGTCAAGCTAAGGAGAGGAATGCCCGAGTCACCAGGTGGTTCCTGTCCCTGCAAAATTTTAAATTTTCTGTAGAACATCGGGCAGGCAGACTGCAGTGGAACGCAGATGCCCTGTCCAGAGTTCACTGTATGCTATGTGTCCAACAACCCTGGGGTTGAACAAAGGAGGGAGGTATGTGGTACAGCAAAGGGTGTTTTGCTGGATAGGAGATACATTTCTCCCAGCAGGTTAAAGTTTGGCCGAGATTTTCAATAAAGACAAGGACCTGCGATAATGTCATGGTCACGTGATCAGCTCATGTGATGTCTACCTCACCTGTGGGTGGGGTTATGGGCTATGTAATGGAGGTTGGTATTTGGCACACGGTGAATGTGTGTGTAAGATACAGGAACTTGGCTGGATTTAGCCTTAATTTGTTTGCTGGACTACCCGTGCTGCAGAGCTTTAGCAGCAAGACTCCAAATAACCCTGGGAATGGCACCTGGCAGATGCCGCTGACCTGGCAGCCGCTTAGTCAAGACCGTCCCATGCAAGGGTGAGTCTGGGACCAGTGGTTCTCCAAGCTGGAGTATATTTGTGTTTTTCCATTACTTTCTGTTAACCAGCTGTTTTAAAGTGACATTAAACCACTGAAGTAGAACTCTAAGCCTGTGTGTTGCCTCATTACTGTGGCCCTGCCACTGCCTACCAGAGCAAATCCCTACAGGAGACACTGTAGAATTGTTAATTGTTTTTTTTTTTCAACTACCAAAATGGAAAGTGAGCAAACAAAAAGAGAAATATAAATCAAATCAATATTTGGAGTGACTGGGCTTTGCCGCTAGTCAGCATCAATTATTTTTGCATAATTTTTGAGACTTTAAAGTAAAATTCTATTGAAGCATTTTTCAAAAGTAATGTCTGACTTTCATTTGTTCATTTTCATAGATTTTTGATTTATTGTTACTTTTGTCAGATTCAAATTATTTCTGTCACCATTGTGGGTTTTTCGGTCATTAACACCACACTTAGTATTACACAGTGAATAAACCGGGTGCTACTATGCACCTAAAACACTGTAAATTAGGAGAGTAAAAACAGAAGCGCAGAATACAAATACATGCATAAGATTAACAGATAGTCTTCCCTGACGAAGCTGTTGTGGGGACAGCGACACGCATCGGACCGGACAGACCTTATTGTGTAACCTGGGCTCTGGGTAATTATGTGATTGCAGTGTGTGTCTGTTACTCTTATGCATGTATTTGTATGCACCACATGGCCACTGCTGTGAGCGCTCTGGATATAGCATTGTTATTGCTCTGGCACTATTTTAAAGTGATAACATTTCATTAATTATCTACGATACCAGTCTTTCCGGTTTTGAGCTATTTTTTACATGACTTTTGGCTTTGTGCATAAATTATTTCTCTGTATATTGCATTCACCAGAGCAATAAAATGGTGCATAGTGTCCCAGCTTTGGCTAGTTTGTGAGTTATTCTTTGATCTTTATAACACAGTTGCATGGAGTGCGCTCAGTCTATAATGTTTTTATATATGTGTCTAGCGCATGATCTCTGCTCAGGGCGCTTATGGTATTAGTAAATTAGCAAGTTGTCAGCAAGCAGTTAATCCTGAATGCTATATATGTGTTTTCAACTATGCAAGCTTATATCTGGTAACCAGCTCTTTCAATCTCTGCTCTGAATCAACTCCTGTGTTTCTCCACTCCATTCAATGTCAGCAAGCAGTTAATCCTGAATGCTATATATGTGTTTTCAACTATGCAAGCTTATATCTGGTATATAGTTATTTCAACTTACTTTTCTTGTCCCGTTATGTTGTGAGGCCATGAAACTTTTCAAAGTGCTTTATGATCCATGTAGTGCTGGACATTGGTTTATCTGACCATAACATTTTATTGGGTCCTGCTGTTTCAATTTAGTTTGATTGATTAACGAGGAGAGAAAGCACAAAAGAAAAAAAAAAAAAATCTAAGCCTTAGCCTCCTATATATTCAGACATAGCTTGGGGGAGCATTTATGCACATGTAATCGAAGAACATGTATCAAAGTACTGGCAGTTATAACATGGCAGTTGGGCAGGAGACAGGTAAGACTTTTATATCTACTCCCTGTACATTTGGAGTACAACAAATATTTACCATATGCATTTGTGTAATTTATATCCTGGCCGCTGCATTCACACACATCCACCGCCCTGGTATTAACTCTCTACACTCCATCCATATTGGCCCCTCGATCCTTTCCTCTCCTATGTATAGCACTCACGCTCTTTTCACATTGCTAAATTGCACAGATCCAGTCAGTCCCACCATTCAACATAAGAGACGCTCTCACAAATCACTTAACCATCTGCTCACTCTTTCTATTCTCCTTCTCCTAGTTGCAGGAGACATTGCTCCCAACCCTGGTCCCCCATGTCATAGAAAGTCAAACATGGTCATAAACCACTGTTTAGGCGCACGGCAGGGCTCAGAAGGGAAGGAGCGCCATTTGACTTTTTGAATGGAAAATATGCTGGAATATTTAGCGGATGGAAAGTCCCTGTGTGCCTAAACTTTGGAGCTCCCCCACAAGTGACCCCGTTTTGGAAACTAGACCCCCCAAGGAACATATCTAGATGTGCGGTGAGCACGTTGAACTCCCAAGTGCTTCACAGAAGTTTATAACGCAGAGTAGTGAAAATAAAAAATAATTTTTTTCCTCAAAAATGACTTTTTAGCCCATTTTTTTACTTTCACAAGGCTAACAGGAGAAATTGGACCACAAAATTTGTTGTGCAATTTGTCCTGAGTACACTGATACCCCATATGTGGGGGGGAAACCACTGTTTGGTGCATGGGAGAGCTCAGAAGGGAAGGAGCGCCATTTTGGAATGCAGACTTTGATGGAATGTTCTGTGGGAGTCATGTTGCATTTGCAGACCCCCTGATGTGCCTAAACAGTAGAAACCCTCACAAGTGACCCCATTTTGGAAACTAGACCACCTATGGCACTTATCTAGATGTATAGTGAGCTCTTTGAACCCCCAAGTGCGTCACAGAAGTTTATAACGCAGAGCCGTGAAAATAAAAAATCATTTTTTTTCCACAAAAATATTGGATTGTAATATTTCACGAAATTTCATTGGTGAAATATTACAAATAGCTCTGATTGGCTGTTTCACTTTTAACAGCACTACTTTTTTTGTTATTTTGACCATTTCCAATTTTCTGAAAATAAATACAAAATTTCGTGCTTGGAAATTAGAAGACATGTTGTCAGTAGTTTATAGAATAAAAGAGCATTTACTCAAAAATATACAGTGCCTTGCGAAAGTATTCGGCCCCCTGGAACGTTTCAACCTTTTTGCACATATCATGCTTCAAATATAAAGATACCAAATGTAAATTTTGGGTGAAGAATCAACAAGTGGGACACAATTGTGAAGTTGAACGAAATTTATTGGTTATTTTAAATTTTTGTGGAAAGTCAAAAACTGAAAAGTGGGGCGTGCAATATTATTCGGCCCGTTTACTTTCAGTGCAGCAAACTCACTCCAGAAGTTCATTGTGGATCTCTAAATGATCCAATGTTGTTCTAAATGAATAATGATGATAAATATAATTCACCTGTGTGTAATCAAGTCTCTGTATAAATGCACCTGCTCTGTGATAGTCTCAGGGTTCTGTTTGATGCACAGAGAGCATCATGAAGACCAAGGAACACAACAGACAGGTCCGTGATACTGTTGTAGAGAAGTTTAAAGCTGGACTTGGATACAAAATGATTTCCAAAACTTTAAACATCCCAAGGAGCACTGTGCAAGCGATCGTATTGAAATGTAACGAGTATCATACCACTGCAAATCTAACAAGACCTGGCCGTCCCTCTAAATTTTCATCTCAAACAAGGAGACGACTGATCAGAGATGCAGCCAAGAGGCCCATAATCACTCTGGATGAACTGCAGAGATCTAAAGCTGAGGTGGGACAGTCTGTCCATAGGACAACAATCAGTCAAACACTGCACAAATCTGGCCTTTATGGAAGAGTGGCAAGAAGAAAGCCATTTCTCAAAGATATCCATAAAAAGTGTCCTTTAAAGTTTGCAACAAGCCACATGGGAGACACCAAACATGTGGAAGAAGATGCTCTGGTCAGATAAAACCAAAGTCGAACTTTTTGGCAACAATGCCAAACGATATGTTTGGCGCAAAGGCAACACAGCTCACCACCCTAAACACACCATCCCCACTGTCAAACATGGTGGTGGCAGCATCATGGTTTGGGCCTGCTTTTCTTCAGCAGGGACAGGGAAGATGGTTAAAATTGATGGGAAGATGAATGGAGCCAAATATAGGACCATTCTTGAAGAAAACCTGTTGGAGTCTGCAATAGACCTGAGACTGGAACAGAGATTTGTCTTCCAACAAGACTATGATCCCAAACACAAAGCAAAATCTACAATGGAATGGTTCACAAATAAACGTATCCAGGTGTTAGAATGGCAAAGTCAAAGTCCAGACGTGAATCTAATCGAGAATCTGTGGAAAGAGCTGAAAACTGCTGTTCACAAACGATCTCCATCAAACCTCACTGAGCTCGAGCTGTTTGCCAAGAAAGAATGGGCAAGAATTTCAGTCTCTCGATGTACAAAACTAATAGAGACATACCCCAAGCGACTTGCAGCTGTAATCGCAGCAAAAGGTGGCGGCAACAAAGTACTATGTTAAAGGGGCCGAATAATATTGCACGCCCCACTTTTCAGTTTTTGACTTTCCTCAAAATTTTAAAATAACCAATACATTTTGTTCAACTTCACAATTGTGTTCCACTTGTTGATTCTTCACCAAAAATTTACATTTGGTATCTTTATGTTTTAAGCATGATATGTGGGAAAAGGTTGAAAAGTTCCAGGGGGCCGAATACTTTCGCAAGGCACTTTACCTACAAAGAGAAAAAGACAAACTGAAAATTTTGCAGTGGTCTCTTAATTTTTGGAAGAGCTGTATATACACACATACATACGTCTATCAATGATCTGGACTGGCAGTGGCTTTTAACCTACTTTTCATTCTTTTTTTTTTTCATTTAATTCACAAACTGTACTCTCAATGAAGACCTCTGAGGGACATTTCAACATTAAAATACCTTTCTGATTTCCTGATGTAACTGGGGCAGTAATATTAGTCCCAGTTACAGTGAATGCTCAGTCTCCTGGCTGCATAGCAGAGCTGATTGGGTCTTCTAGGACCCAGCAGCTCCTGCCCACTTACTACACCCAGCGATCACAGGAAGAAGTGCCATTAGAGTTACAGATATGCTGTGCATGCAGCACTTCTTCACTGTTGTATATACAGAGATAGACTGTAATATACTGCCTGTTTCTTCTCTATGGTGTATCTGACAACCAATTGCCTGATCCTGCAATTGTATGATAGTAAGCAGCAGCACTACTATGCAATGTTTTAGAACATCACTGCACATCAGAACGTGGATCACCCAGACGTTTATAGACTAGAAGAGGTCTGAAAGTAGTAAAGGACTATATTCAGCATGAAGAATAAGGGATCCTGAAAGTGATGATTTGGTTCCCAAAGCGCCCTAGTCTTAACAATATCGAGTCTGTCAGTGATTACATGAAAAGAGAGAAGGATTTATGGTAACTTCTCTAAGATGTTTGGACCAACCTCCCTGCTAAGATCCTTCACAAATGTACCAAGAAGAATGGATGTTGCTTTGAAGGAAAAGGGCGGTCATACTAATTACTGATTTGATGTATATTTCTCTATTGTTCATTCACTTAGAATTTTGTTAATTGATAGCATTTGCCAGGTGTTTCTTTTAATATATTTGGACTAAATCACTCCAATTGCCTCCTTTACTTAGGCTGTACATCTTTAAGTCATTAATTTAAGCCCTTAACGACCAGAGGTATTTTTTGCTTTGGATTTTCATTTTTTGCTCCCCTTCTTCCCAGAGCCATAACTTTTTATTTTTTTTTTAGGCAAAATAGCCATGTGAGGGCTTGCTTTTTGCGGGACGAGTTGTACTTGAATGACACCATAGGTTTTAACATATCTTGTACTGGAAAAAAGGGGAAAAAAAATCCAAGTGCGGTGAAATTATAAAAAAAAGTGCAATCCCACAGTTGTTTTTTTTTTTTACGATGTTTACTAAATGCTAAGACTGACCTGCCATTATGGTTCTCCAGGTCATTTTGAGTTCAAAAACCACCAAACATGTCTAGGTTCTTTTTTATTGCAGTGGTGAAAAAAATTCCAAAGTTAGTTTAAAAAAAAAAAAAAAAGCGCCATTTTCCAATACCCGTAGCGTCTCCATTTTTCGTAATCTGGAGTTGGGTGAGGGCTTATTTTTGGCTTGCCGAGCTGACATTTTTAATTACACCATTTTAGTGCAAATCTTTTGATCGCCCGTTGTTGCATTTTAATACAATGTTGCAGAGACCAAAAAACATAATTCTGACGTTTGTAATGTTTTTCTCGCTACGTCGTTTAACGATCGGGTTAATTATTTTTTTAAATTGATAGATCGAGCGATTCTGAATGTGACGATACCAAATATGTGTATGTTTGATTTTTTTTTAAATTGTTTTATTTTGAAAGGGGGGTGGATTTGAACATTTCTATTTTTTAATATTTAAATTTGTTTTACTTTTGACATGCTTCAATAGCGTCCATGGGAGACTAGAAGCTGCCATAATCCAATCGGCTCCGCTACATACAGGCGATGATCAGATCACCTGTATGAAGCAGAAATGCTCACTTGCTATGAGCGCCAACCACCGTGGAAGCTCATAGCAATCCGGCAGCTGGAGTCCTCTGGTTGTCATGCCGACCCATCGGTGACCCGCGATCATGTGATGGGGTCACCAATGGGCGGGATTTACAGTGCGCTTGCCAGAAGCGCGAGTTAAATGCCGCTGTCAGAAATTAACAGCAGCATTTAACTTAGTTAACAGCCGCGGATGGTTTGCGGGAGTCCGCACCAAACAGGGAGTCCAACATCAGCGTACAATTACGCCCGATGTCGGAAAGGGGATAAATACCACAAGCTTGAATTCTCCACTCTGCCACATTAGGGTAAGGAGAACAAAAGGGTTTAGTTAGTAGAGATGCTTTGGGATGGTAATAATGCTGTAAGGCTTAATATCGTTAAACGTTATCTGCTATCAATCTAGAGAGCTGTACTCTCAAATGCCTCATTGAAAAAGCGGTGAGTGCTTGGATACTTGGCTATCTCCGGCAGTTCCTTAGATAATGAACGTATAATGTAATTCAATGGACATACATGTAATAACCTGGCTGAGAGCATGTTATCAGTTAACACACATGGTCCCCCTTTCCAATAATCAAAAATGTCTAGAATAAACTCCAAATAATATTAACCCCTTACTGCCAGCTGACGGAATAGTACGTCAGCTGGCAGTATCCCCCGCTTTGAGGTGGACTCCGGCGGTGAGCCCACCTCAAAGTCGCGACCTGTCAGCTGTTTTAAACAGCTGACATGTGCCTGCAATAGGCGCGAGCGGAATCATGATCATGTCTATTAACTAGTTAAATCCCGCTGTCAAACGCTGACAGCGGGCATTTAACTAGAGTTTCCGGCATGCGGCCGGAAATACGCGCATTGCCGACCTTCGTCCCGTGATCGGGGGTTAGTGATGCATTGCCATAACAACCTGAGGTCTCCTCGAGAACTCTATGGTTGTTGATGGCAGATTGCTATGAGCGCCACCCTGTGGTCGGCGCTCATAGCAATGCTGTAATTCAACTACATAGAGGTGATCTATCTTCACCCCAATCAAAATAAAACAATAAAAAAAAAATCAAACCTACACATATTGGATATCGCCGCGTTTAGAATCGCCAGATCTATCAAAAAAAAAAAAAAAAGGGATTAACCTGATCACTAAATGGCGTAGCGAGAAAAGATCAAAATGCCAGTATTACGTTTTTTTGGTCGCTGCGACATTCCATTAAAATGCAATAACGGGTGATCAAAAAAACATATCTGCAGAAACGTGGTATCATTAAAAATGTCAGCTCGGCACGTAAAAAATAAGCCCTCACCCAATCCGAGATCACGAAAAAATGACACGCTACGGGTCTCGGAAAATGACGCAATGTTTTTGTTTTTTTTTAGCAAACTTTGGAATTTTTTTTTTTCACCACTTAGATAAAAGAGAACCTAGACATGTTTGGTGTCTATGAACTCATAATGACCTGGAGAATCATAATGGCAGGTCAGTTTTATCATTTAGTGAACCTACCAAAAAATCCACACAAAAAACAAGTGTAGTATTGCACTTTTTTTTGCAATTTCACCACACTTGGAATTTTTTTTCCCGTTTTCGAGTACACTACATGGCAAAACCAATGGTGTCGTTCAAAAGTACAACTCATCCCGCAAAAAACAAGCCCTCACATGGCCATATTGATGGAAAAATAAAAAAAAGTTATGGCTCTGGGAAGAAGGGGTGCGAAAAACGAAAAAAGCTCCGGTCATGAAGGGGTTAAGTCAAATGGTTTCTAAAAAGACAGGAGTAATATGTTCATGAGGTATAAAAAAAAGCAAGATTTTATTGACTAGATTTTATTGATTTGAGCTTGAGCTTCCTATTATTGTAGAAGCTGTAGCTGTTGTGACAGGGTCACTGGCACGGTATATGAGGGGAGATATCAGTCACTGCGCATAATGGCATCATTGATGTGAAACCAGAATTTTTTCCTCCAGCATACTGTGCAGGTTAATTAAGGTTGCCTTCATGGGCTGGTTTTAGTGGACACCTATAGAGTGGGTGGGATTGTGTCCAATCTATCTCCACCTGCAGAGACTGCACAGATGTGTGCTAACAGGACCTATGTGACATCACAGTTATGTGATCAGTCACATGGTCTGGGTTTAAATAGCTGGCCTTGAGAGGCAATCTGTGGGTTGTTTTTGAGCCGGAAAGACTCCAAAGCGGTGAGTCCAGGTGGAGCTGAAGACACATGGTGGTCTGAGAGGGCAAATCCCTCAGACAACTGGACTTTGCTATACGTTATCTTTTTGTTTTCCCGTTATGCCAGAAAGGCCATGTTTATTTTGCTGAACCCTGCTATAGTTTATGCTGTTCCACAATAAACCTGCAGGTGATTTACCACAAGAAGCGTTCCTGTGTCTTCCTTGGAAGGCACCTGAGTGAGTCAACCCCTCACAACGTGTATAGACTGTAATTCCCTGCTTTCTTTCTAGATCGTTCTTGAATACACCTTTTTATATCTTTTTGGTAGTATTGTTATGCATTTTAATCTAATATATAAAGCTCAATGTGCGTGTGTGTGTGTGTGTGTATGTATGTCCGGGATTGGCATCTGTACCGTCGCAGCTACAGCCACAAAATTTTGCACAGTCACACGTCTGGACCCCGAGAGCGTCATAGGCTATGTTGTGAGGCGAAATTTTTACCCCGCGCGTTCCAATTCACCAAACAATTTTGCCTATTATTCTTATAATTTCTATGGTGTTATCATCTTTCTATAAATCTGGAAATAACACAATGTATTACCGTGCCAACACAGACCACCCTCTGACACAGACTGCAGGGGGAGCCCAGTATCACACAGGATAGGAATAGATACACGGCTCAGCAGGCAGTATCACACAGGATAGGATTAGATACAAGGCTCAGCAGTCAGTATCACACAGGATAGGATTAGATACACAGCTCAGCAGTCAGTATCACACAGGAGAGGATTAGACACATGGCTCAGCAGTCAGTATCACACAGGATAGGCTCAGATACACAGCTCCGCACACAGTATCACACAGAATAGTATTAGATAGACGGCTCAGCAGACAGTATCACACAGAATAGTATTAGATAGACGGCTCAGCAGACAGTATCACACAGAATAGGATTAAAGAGAAGGCTGGAAGATTAAAAAATGGCTCTCGAGTCCTGGGGTGGATTAGAACTTGCCTCACAGGATATAACTCATGGTATTAGTCCACTATGCTACATGTGAAACTGGAAAGTAAGGAGAAAATGGTTAAAATCATGTGTAAATACTAAAACTAGTCTCAAGCATCTTTTTTCTAGGTGGAGAAAAGAGAAGAACAACAAGAAGAAACTCTCTGGAATAGGTGATATAAAAATGGTTAAAAATTGAGTGTTAAGACATAATAAAAATAAAAAATTTAAAAAAAATATTAAAAAAAAAAAATTCATGGGTGAAAAGAATATTCTGGCTCCAAGTACACTTCTACCCCAGAAGCCTACTACCCATACCATTTCATCACCAGGGATTTATAAATGTCACCGTCTTAATTGTGCTTGCTGTCATACAATTTTAGACTGCACGTCTGTCCACCCCATTACACTTGAAAAATTTCCCCTCAAATTCCACCTCACTTGTCATTCCTCTCATGTTATATATGTAATTTCCTGTCCTTGTCCCAGATTGTATGTAGGTCGCACTACACAAGCACTACATTGTCGCATGAATTTACACCGTCACAATATCAAAATAGGCTTCCAAAAACATGGACTTTCACGACACTTTGATACCACACATTCCAGAGATTTCAGTAAAGCCAACATTTATCCCATTGATCACATACCAGACCACATCCCCAATAGGTTTCAATCACTATACAGAAAGGAAGTCTTTTGGATCTACAAACTCAAATCTATTGAGCCCAATGGTCTTAATATCATCAATGATGTTTTTTATTGATTTTATTTTGACCCTGTGTTTTAATATCTTATCCTTTCAATTCCTTTATATCATCTTCGTTTTTTAAAGAAAAACATTTTTATGCATTTTTTTTCACCCATGAATTTTTTTTTTTTATATTTTTTACATTTTTTTATTTTTATTATGTCTTAACACTCAATTTTTAACCATTTTTATATCACCTATTCCAGAGAGTTTCTTCTTGTTGTTCTTCTCTTTTCTCCACCTAGAAAAAAGATATTTGAGACTAGTTTTAGCTATTTACACATGATTTTAACCAATTTCTCGTTACTTTCCAGTTGCACATGTAGCATAGTGGACTAATACCATGAGTTATATCCTCTGAGGCAAGTTCTAAGGCCGGTTTCACATTAGCGCATTTTCAGCGCGCGCACGGCCGGGGGTAGCTCCGCCCCCGAGCCGGCTCTCTGCCCGGCGTGTCCGCCCCTTCCTTGTAGCGCCGCCTCCTAGCGGACAGCGGCGCCTGCGATCGGCGCACCCTATCTTTAGCATAGGGTGCGCCGATCGTGCGCAGGCCGTGCGCTAGTTGCGCTTTGACCTGCGCTGCGTACTTTTGACGGTGCGCCGTGCGCGCCAAAATCCGAAAAGTTTGATTTTGGCGCGCACAGCGCACCGTCAAAAGTGCGCAGCGCAGGTCAAAGCGCAACTAGCGCACGGCCTGCGCACGATCGGCGCACCCTATGCTAAAGATAGGGTGCGCCGATCGCAGGCGCCGCTGTCCGCTAGGAGGCGGCGCTACAAGGAAGGGGCGGGCACGCCGGGCAGAGAGCCGGATTGGGGGCGGAGCTACCCCCGGCCGTGCGCGCGCTGAAAATGCGCTAATGTGAAACCGGCCTAATCCACCCCAGGACTCGAGAGCCATTTTTTAATCTTTTACCTCGTGATCCACTCCGTGTCTTTTTATTTTTTAATCACGTTTTTTATACCAACACTCTTTTTATGGCATTTTAAACATCGTTTTTAATATGGTTGTAATAAAGTTTTATTGTTTTGTATAATTCATGTATATGTATCCATGCTGACATGTCACCTCACTATTCTTGGCGCCTCCCCCTTTTTATTTTTTTTGTATATATACCCCTGCAATGAACTTCTGTAACATGCCCTGATGAAGTGAGCTGGGACTGGCTCAGAAAACGCGTTGGCAATAAAGATACCTTGAATTCTACCACAGCAGCGCAGTCTCTTATTGCACTACCAGCCTTCTCTTTGTACCAAGTCCTTGGACCTCGTGCAGACTGCTGCAGCTGTTTTATGCGATTATAGGTGTTGTGACTCTCACAACCCTATCAGGTGAGCCTAACACTTGCTGTGCACTCATCTACTTTCCATACAGACCTACGCATTGGAAGCGCCCTGTCTCCCCCTTTTCTTTTCACAGAATAGGATTAGATACACGGCTCAGCAGTCAGTATCACACAGGATAGTATTAGATACATGGATCAGCAGTCAGTATCACACAGAATAGGATTAGATACACGGCTGAGCAGTCATTAACACACGATAGGATTAGATACACAGCTCAGCAGAAAGTATCACACAGGAGAGGATTAGGTACACAGCTCAGCAGACATTATCACACAGGATAGGGTTAGATACACAGCTCAGAAACAGGATGTGCCAAAGGAGAGGACATTTTCATTCCAAAAATTCCACTCATTCCATCTGATTTGTTTTTTTATTTTAAACGCCTCCAGTTTCCAGTTCAAACAGAATAGGATTAGATACACAGCTCAGCAGTCAGTATCACACAGGATAGGATTAGATACACGGCTCAGCAGTCAGTATCACACACGATAGGATTAGATACACGGCTCAGCAGACGGGATCACACAGGATAGGATTAGATAAACTGCTCAGCAGTCAGTATCACACAGGATAGGATTAGATACACTGCTCAGCAGTCAGTATCACACACAATAGGATTAGATACACAGCTCAGCAGAAAGTATCACACAGGAGAGGATTAGGTACACAGCTCAGCAGACATTATCACACAGGATAGAGTTAGATACACAGCTCAGAAACAGGATGTGCCAAAGGAGAGGACATTTTCATTCCAAGAATTCCACTCATTCCATCTGATTTGTTTTTTGATTTTAAACGCCTCCAGTTTTCAGTTCAACTGCTATTTGCAATGTCCATTAACAATGCTCAGGGACAGTCCATGAAAGTAGTAGGGATCGATTTGCAATCTCCATGCTTTTCTCATGGTCAACTTTACGTGATCTGTTCAAGAGTTGGAACTGCCAAAAATCTGTTCATCTTTGCACCGAAAAGAAAAAACAAAAATGTTGTTTATCAAAAAGCTCTTGAATGAGTTGAAAATAAAATACTATCAATACTTGGGTAATCATTTAGTTAATTTGCATTGCAAATCTGTAGTGTTGAATATATGATGTGAAATGTTTTTATGTGCAACATAATCATTATAATTTGTTATAACTAACCACTGTTGGTTATTATGCCCAGGTAACGCCGGGCTCTTCAGCTAGTATATTATATCAATAAAATCTTGCTTTTTTAATGCCTTATGAATAAAGGACTCCTGTCTTTTTAAACACACTTTGCCATAGAGAATGAATGTAATGATGGTTCTCATGTGCATTCACGGCTTCCTTCCAAGGGGAAATTTCAGAGCTTTTGTTCCCTAAATTTATAGTGAGCTCAGCAGTTTGTTAGTCTTTGATATTTTTAAACCTTGCAAGTCAGTCACTTCCAAAACAGAGACGAGGTGTTAACTAATAGTAGCCATCTCCATATATAACCAACGAATGCCGTATTTTACAGATTATAAGACACACTTTTTTCCTCCCAAATTTGGGGGAGAAATGGGGGTATGTCAATGCGTATATACCTTACCGGTACCGTTGCTGCGGGCTGGGATGAGGGGGTGCCCGACGGGGCTGCTGGGGTGTCCGGCGGTGCGGGGGAGCTCTGCCGACATTTTCTGAAAGATCAGAGCCCCCCGAAGTTCTGTTGTTTCCTGTGCGGTGGACTCTGGGAAAATGGCTACTGGGGGCGGCACATGCACAGATGGAGATCTCGGCATCAAGATCTTGGGAGATGAGATTTCAGCGCTGAAATCTCACCGCAGCCACCACCCCCGGTAAACAATTAGACACAAGGATTATAAGAAGCACCACCATTTTATTAAAAAAAAATTTGTTCCTATTTTTTTCCTCAAAATTTGGGGTGCGTTTTATTATCCGGAGCGTCTTATAATCCGAAAAATATGCCTAGCACATACATGGGCCAAATTATAAACTAAATATCTTTGTTTTTTCCTATCTTCTGGAGCAGTAATGCAAATCCAATTTCATATACACTGCTCAAAAAAATAAAGGGAACACTTAAGCAACACAATGTAACTCTAAGCCAATCACACTTCTGTGAAATTAAGCTGTTCAGTTTTGAAGTAACACTGATTGTGAATCAATTACTTCTGTTGTGCAAATGGAACAGATAACAGGTAGAAATTATAGGCAATTAGCAAGTGTCATGATCCATGCTGGATCAGGACTGATATAAAGCACAGGTAACCTTTTTTTTTTCCTAAGCTGTGCTTAACCCCTTTCTGCCATTAGACGTACTATCCCGTCCATGTGCCCTGGGACTTAATTCCAAAGGACGGGATAGTACGTCTAATGCGATCAGCGTCGCCCACGTGGTGAGCGCCGCTGAACGCGGCCGGGTGTCAGCTGATTATCACAGCTGACACCCGACACGTTAACCCCTTGTACACCGTGATCAAACACGATCGCGGTGTACCGGGAGTTAAAGGGAAGCTTCGGCAGGGAGGGGGCTCCCTCCGTGCTTCCCTGAGCCCCCCACGGCAGCGCAATGTGCAGCGCTGCTGCGGGGGGCTCTTTCCCTATAGGCCCCCGGATCCAAGATGGCGACGGTGGCCTTCAGGGGCCTGTAGGGAGCTGACTTCCTCACTGCCTGCAAAGCGCAGGCATGAGGAAGTCTGCAGAACTGCCTGTGACAGATTGCTGATCTGTCACAGTGATCTGTGATGTGACAGATCAGCGATCTCTGACAGGACAGTGATGTCCCACCTGGGACTATGTAATAAAGTAAAAAAAAAAAAAAAAAGTGTAAAAATAATTTTAAAAAAATCGCTAAATAAATTAGTAAAAAAAAAAAAATTCCCCAATAAATTCATTTTTTGAAAATAAAAAAAACAAAACAATAAAAGTACACATTTGGTATCGCCGTGTCCGTAGCGACCCGCCCTATAAAACTGTCCCATTAGTTAACCCCTTTAGCGAACCCCTTAAAAAATAAAAATAAAAAACGAAGCAAAAAATAATGATTTATTATCATACCACCGAACAAAAAGTGCAATGACACGCGATCAAAAAGACGCATACAAATATCCATGGTTCCGCTGAAAATGTCATCTTGTCCCACAAAAAACGAGCCGCCATACAGCATCATCCGCAAAAAAATAAAAAAGTTATAGCTCGCAGAATAAAGCGATGCAAAAATAATTATTTTTTATATAAAATTGTTTTCATTGCAAAAAACCGACAAAACATAAAAAAACGACCTAAATGAGGTATCGCTGTAACCGTACCGACGCGAAGAATAAAAGCGCTTTATCAATTTTACCGCACACGGAACGGTGTAAACGCACCCCCCCAAAAGAAATTCATGAAACGCTGGTTTTTGTTCATTCTGCGTCCCAAAAATCGGAATAAAAAGCGATCAAAAAATGTCACGTGCCCAAAAATGGTACCGATAAAAACGTCAACTCGTCCCGCAAAGAATAAGACCTCACATGACTCGGTGGGTCAAAATACGGAAAAATTATAGCTCTCAATATGTGGTGATGCAAAAACTATTTTTACAATAAAAAGCGTCTTTTAATGTGCGACAGCCGCCAAACATAAAAACCGCCATAAATAGTAAATCAAACCCCCTGTTATCACCCCCTTAGTTAGGGAAAAATAATAAAACTAAAAAAAGTATTTATTTCCATTTTCCCATTAGGGTTAGGGCTAGGGTTAGTGTTAGGGCTAAGGTTAGGGCTAGGGCTCAGATTAGGGTTAGGGGTGTGTTGGGGTTAGGGTTGGAGTTATAATTGGGGGGTTTCCACTGTTTGGGCACATCAGGTGCTCTCCAAATGCAACATGGTGTCTGATGTCAATTCCAGCCAATTCTGCGTTGAAAAAGTCAAATGGTGCTCCTTCCCTTCCAAGCTCTGCCATGCGCCCAGACAGTGTTTTACCCCCAAATATAGGGTATCAGCATACTCAGGACAAATTGCAAAACAACTTTTGGGGTCCAATTTCTCCTGTTACCCTTAGGAAAATAAAAAATTGGGGGCAAAAATATCATTTTTTTGTGTGCCCAGGCGTTATAAACTTCTGTGAAGCACTTGGGAGTTCAAAGTGCTCACCACACATCTAGATAAGTTCCGTGGGGGGTCTAGTTTCCAAAATGGGGTCACTTGTGGGGAGTTTCAATAGTTTAGGTACATCAGGGGCTCTCCAAACGCACGACACCCGCAGACCAATCCATCAAAGTCTGCATTCCAAAACGTCACAACTTCCCTTCCGAGGCCCGATGTGTGCCCATACAGTAGTTTTCTCCCACATATGAGATATCAGCGTACTCAGGACAAATTGGACAACAACTTTTGGGGTCCAATTTCTCCTGTTACCCTTGGGAAAATAAAAAAATTGGAGACTAATTGATCATGTTTGTGGAAAAAATAAGATTTTTTTATTCTCATGCCTGGGCATTATATACTTCTGTGAAGCCCTTGGGGGTTCAAAGTTCTCACCACACATCTAGATAAGTTCCTTAGGGGGTCTAGTTTCCAAAATGGGATCATTTGTGGGGGGTTTCCACTGTTTAGGTACATCAGGGGCTCTCCAAAGGCAACATGACACCCGCAGACCATTCCATCAAAGTCTGCATTCCAAAACGTCACTACTTCCCTTCCGAGCCCCGACGTGTGCCCATACAGTAGTTTTCTCCCACATATGAGGTATCAGCGTACTCAGGACAAATTGGACAACAACTTTTGGGGTCCAATTTCTCCTTGTACACTTGGGAAAATTAAAAAATTGGTGACTAAAAGATCATGTTTGTGGAAAAAATACGATTTTTGTATTTTCACGCACGGGCGTTATAAACTTCTGTGAAGCACTGGGGGGTTCAAAGTGCTCACCACACATCTAGATAAGTTCCTTGGGGGGTCTAGTTTCCAAAATGGTGTCATTTGTGGGGGGTTTCTACTGTTTTGGTAAATCAGGGGCTTTCCAAACACGACATGGTGTCCGATCTCAATTCCAGCCAAAAACGTCAAATGGTGCTGCTTCCCTTCCGAGCTCTGCCATGCGCCCAAATAGTCATTTACACCCACATATGGGGTATCAGTGTACTCAGGACAAATTGCACAATAACTTTTAGGGACCTATTACCCTTGGAAAAATAAAAATTGGGGGTGAAAAGATCATTTTTGTGGAAAAAATATGATTTTTTAATTGTACCGCTGTACGTTATAAACTTCTGTGAAGCCCTTGTGGGTTCAAAGTTCTCACCACATATCTAGATAAGTTCCTTGGGGGGTCTAGTTTACAAAATGGGGTCACTTGGGGGGGTTTCCACTGTTTAGGTACATCAGGGGCTCTCCAAACGCGACATGGCGTTCCATCTGAATTCCAGCCAATTTTGCATTGAAAAAGTCAAATGGCGCTCTTTCCCTGCTGAGGTCTGCCATGCGCCGAAACAGTGGTCCCCCCCACATATCAGGTATCGGCGTACTCAGGACAAATTGCACAATAACTTTTGCAGTCCAATTTCTCCTGTTACCCTTGGTAAATTAAAAAAAATTGAACCTGAAGTATTTTTTTAGTGAAGAAAAGTTAAATGTTCATTTTTTTTAAAATATTCAAAAAATTCCTGTGACGCACCTAAAGGGTTAATAAACTTCTTGAATGTGGTTTTGAGCACCTTAAGGGGTGCAGTTTTTAGAATGGTGTCACTTTTGGGTATTTTCTATCATATAGACCCCTCAAAGTGGCTTCAAATGTGATGTGGTCCGTAAAAATAAAATGGTGTTGCAAAAATGACAAATCGCTGGTCAACTTTTAACCCTTATAACTTCATAACAAAAAAAAATTTTGGTTTCAAAATTGTGCTGATGTAAAGTAAACATGTGGGAAATGTTACTTATTCAGTTTTTTGTGTGCTATATCTCTGTGATTTAAGTGCATACAAATTCAAAGTTGGAAAATTGCGAAATTTTCTAAATTTTCGCCAAATTTCCATTTTTTTCACAAATAAACACAAGTTATTTGAATGAAATTTTACCACTAACATGAAGTACAATATGTCACGAGAAAACAATGTCAGAATCACCGGTATCCATGGAAGCGTTTCAGAGTTATTACCTCATAAAGGGACAGTGGTCAGAATTGTAAAAATTGGACTGGTCATTAACGTGCAAACCACCCTTGGGGCTTAAGGGGTTAAGGTGTTTTTGCCCCCGGTGGCCATTAGGATTATTGCACTGTGGCGTCGTTTGTTCTAAGTTTGCCCCCAGTGGTGGTGAGCGTCATTGCACTTTAGTTTCTTTAGTTAAGTGCACATGATTATGATACAGATGTGATTGCTGGCTCTGCTATAAAAGAATCACAGGTGTTGCAATCAGTGTTGGTGATAGTGTTCATTTCAACCATCCTTGGTGGAGGAAGGATCTAGAGAGAGGTCCTGGCAGCTCAGTCAGAGCCCTGGTGTGAAAGGAGTCTTAGGGGATTTCCTTAGCTCTGACAGAGCTTGGTGGCAGCGATTAAGGAGGAGAGCTGCATGCTGGTGGTGGACTCTGTTGCCAGGAGCAAATGCAACAGAGTAAAGCTAAGTTGTGTTTCCCCGTTTGTGTTTTCTCCTTAGTGTTTATTAGTACAGCGGTGGGGCCAGTGCCTGCGCCACCCAGCTCCCTAGCAAGGGATAGGAGTAGGGTGTGCTAGGGCGACAGGTTCGTGATCGGCGCCCGATGCGGAACCGGCATAGGGAACTTTAGGAGCGGTAGGGACACTGACTCAGGGGCGTGCAGGAGATCTCCATGTCCCCTTTCCCTATCGCAAGGCCCACCGTTGTAACTGTTTCCCTACCCCTTTTCTTGTTGCTTTAGTTACCGGCCTGCGAGCCGTGTCACACAGGACAGTATCACGTGCCGCGTCCTGTTGTTTTAGTTACCGGCCTGCAAGCCGTGTCACACAGGACGGGTCCACGTGACATTATCACCAACAGAACTTTTTTTCTGCTGAGCTATGGACCCAGTTCAGCCCTTTGCCCAATTGCTGCAGACCCTTACTAATGAGATTAGGGGGCTGCGCTGAGGGTTGGTGCGGCAGCTGCGGCTGTTGGTGGGCTCTGGGGGCTTGGTCCAGGAACAGGCTCAGCCAGAACCCAAGATATCCCTCCCTGACAGATTTTCTGGAGGGAGAGATCAATTCTTGGTGTTTCAACAAGCCTGTAAATTATATTTCAGGCTGTGCCCTTGTTCATCAGGGAGTGAAGAGCAACGGGTGGGAATCATTATGTCCCTTCTTAAGGGGGATCCCCAATCCTGGGCCTTCTCCCTACCGGGCAATTCTCCATCTTTACAGTCCGTGGACGAGTTCTTTGCGGCTTTGGCGCTTGTGTATGGGGATCCTGATGGCGTCGCCCTGGCGGAATCTCGAATCCGTAGGTGTAAACAGGGAGCACGGGTCGCTGAGGAGTACTGCTCAGAGTTTAGGAGATGGGCCACTAATACTCAGTGGAATGACCCTGCACTTAGGAGTCAATTTGTGCAGGGTTTGTCTCCAAAGTTGCAGGATACTCTGGTGCAGTACGCCGCTCCCAGATCGCTGGAGGCCGCCAAGTCCCTCACCATCCAGGTGGATAGATGCCTTAGGGAAAGGCGTTTGTTCTAAGTTTGTCCCTGGTGGTGGTGAGCATCATTGCACTTTAGTTTCTTTAGTTAAGTGCACATGATTATGATACAGGTGTGATTGCTGGCTCTGCTAAAAAAGAGTCACAGGTGTTGCAATCAGTGTTGGTGATAGTGTTCATTTCAACCATCCTTGGTGGAGGAAGGATCTAGAGAGAGATCCTGACAGCTCAGTCAGAGCCCTGGTGTGAAATGAATCTTAGGGGATTTCCTTAGCTCTGACAGAGCTTGGTGGCAGCAATTCAGGAGGAGTGCTGCATGCTGGTGGTGGACTCTGTTGCCAGGAGCAAGTGCAACAGAGTAAAGCTAAGTTGTGTTTCCCCGTTTGTGTTTTCTCCTTAGTGTTTATTAGTACAGAGGTGGGGCCAGTGCCTGCGCCACCCCATCCAGCTCCCTAGCAAGAGATAGGTGTAGGGTGTGCTAGGGCGACAGGTTTGTGATCGTCGCCCGGTGCGGAACTGGCATGGGGAACGTTAGGAGCGGTAGGGACACTGACTCAGGGGAGTGCAGGAGGTCTCCACGTCCCATTTCCCTATCGCAGGGCCCACCGTTGTAACTGTTTCCCTACCCCTTGTCTTGTTGTTTTAGTTACCGGCCTGCGAGCCGTGTCACACAGAACAGTATCACGTGCCGCGTCCTGTTGTTTTAGTTACCAGCCTGCGAGCCGTGTCACACAGGACGGGTCCACGTGACAGCAAGACAGCCCTTATAAAGCAGTGATTCTGCAGGTGGTGACCACAGACTATTTCTCTGTTCTTTTCCTTTTTGGCTGTTTTGGTCACTTTTGCATTTTGTGATTGTTCTCACCACTAGAGGTACAGTAGCAACCCACAGAAGTTGCTCAGGTAATGCAGCTCATCCAGGATGGCACATTAATGCGATCCGTGGAAAGAAGGGTAGATGTGTCTGTCAGCAGAGTGTCCATAGCATGGAGCAGATACCAGAAGACAGGCCAGTACACCAGGAGACGGGGATCGGGCCGTAGAACTACAACAATCCAGCAGCAGAACCGCTATCTCTTCCTTTGTGCAAGGAGGAACAGGAGGAGCAGTGCCAGAGCCCTGCAAAATGACATCCAGTAGGCCATTAACATTCATGTGCCTGCTCAAACTGTCAGAAATAGACTTCATGAGGGTGGTATGTGGGTTAGATGTACACAAGTGGGTGTTGTGCTTACAATCCAACAACGTGCAGCGCGATTGGCATTTACCAGAGAACACCCTTCACCATGCTACAAAAATATTAAAACTATATACCTACAATTACAACATAAAACTGCTAGTATTTAGTATAAATGTTATATTTAATTTCATACAAACAAATACATTAGTTCAAGGGGAAAACATAACAAAAAAAAAAAACACAGTGTGAGGAAAAATTACATAAATACCGTATATACTCATGTATGAGCCGAGATATTCAGCACTTTTTTGTGTGCTGAAAACACCCCCTCAGCTTATACATGAGTCATTATCCAGAAAGCCGGAGGGGGAGCAGCGGCAGAGGAGCCGGCGGCTGTGGCACAGTGACAGCTGCAGCCGCTGCCTTCCAGAAGACATCATACTCACCCTCCTCGCGCTGTCACTGCATCTCCGTTCCGGCACTGGCAGCTCTCCTGTGCTGAGCAGTCACGTGGTACTGCTCATTAAGGTAATGAATATGCACGCGTCTCCACTCCCATAGTCGTGGAGCGCATATTCATTACCTTAATGAGTGGTACCACGTGACCGCTCAGTACAGGAGAGGTGCCGAGACGGAGCTGCAGGGACAGAGTTGCAGCCACGGCGCGAGGAGGGTGAGTAGGACAGGGGATGGGTGAGCCATGCATACAATGATGGGACGAGGGGTGAGCCATGCATACAACAGGGGGAGCCACACATACCAGGACAGGACGAGGGAGCCACACATACCAGGACAAAACAGGGGATCCACATGCCAGGAAAGGACGGGGGAGCCACATACCAGGAAAAACAGGGGAGTCACATACCAGGACAAAACGGGGGAGCCACATACCAGAACAAAACGGGGGAGCCACATACAAGAACAGGATGGAGGGAGCCACATACAAAGATAGGACGGGGGGAGCCACGCAAAGAAGGACAGGGAAGTATATACGGTATATCTGAAGAAATGCAGTATAATGAATACATAACATTGTGCTGAGATGAACTGCTACAAAAATGGTTATGTCCACAAAGAAGAGAGTTCAACGAAGTCAGGTAAAGTTAGTATCTATGATTATAAGTAAAATATGTAATGGTAGAAACGTAGTGGTATACAGTGCCTTGCAAAATTATTCGGCACCCTGGAACTTTTCAACCTTTTCCCACATATCATTCTTCAAACATAAAGATACCAAATGTAAAGTTTTGGTGAAGAATCAACAACAAGTGGGACACAATTGTGAAGTTGAATGAAATACATTGGTTATTTTACATTTTTGTGGAAATTCAAAAACTGAAAAGTGGGGCGTGCAATATTATTTGGCCCCTTTAACTTAATACTTTGTTGCACCATCTTTTGCTGTGATTACAGCTGCAAGTCACTTGGAGTATGTCTCTATCAGTTTTGTACATCGAGAGACTGAAATTCATGCCCATTCTTTCTTGGCAAACAGCTCAGGCTCAGTGAGGTTTGAGAGATGGAGATCATTTGTGAACAGCAGTTTTCAGCTCTTTCCAGATTCTCGATTGAATTCAGGTCTGGACTTTGACTTGGCCATTCTAACACCTGGATACGTTTATTTGTGAACTATTCCACTGCAGATTTTACTTTATGTTTGGGATCATTGTCTTGTTGGAAGACAAATCTCTGTCCCAGTCTCAGGTCTATTGCAGACTCCAACAGGTTTTCTTCAAGAATGGTCCTGTATTTGGCTCCATCCTTCTTCCCATCAATTTTAACCATCTTCCTTGTCCCTGCTGATGAAAAGCAGGCCCAAACCATGATGCTGCCACCACCATGTTTGACAGTGGGGATGGTGTGTTCAGGGTGATGAACTGTGTTGCCTTTACGCCAAACATATCGTTTGGCATTGTTGCCAAAAAGTTCAATTTTGGTTTCATCTGACCAGAGCACTATCTTCCACATGTTTGGTGTGTTTCCCAGGTGGCTTGTTCCAAACTTTAAAGGACACTTTTTATGGATATCTTTGAGAAATGGCTTTCTTCTTGCCACTCATCCATAAAGGCCAGATTTGTGAAGTGTATGACTGATTGTTGTCCTATGAACAGACTGTCCCACCTCAACTGTAGATCTCTTCAGTTCATCCAAAATGATCATGGGCCTCTTGGCTGCATCTCTGATCAGTCTTCTCCTTGTTTGAGATGATAGTTTAGAGGGACGGCCAGGTCTTGGTAGATTTGCAGTGGTATGATATTCCTTCCATTTCAATATGATCGCTTGCACAGTGCTCCTTGGGATATTTAAAGTTTTGGAAATCATTTTGTATCCAAATCCGCCTTTAATCTTCTCCACAACAGTATCACGGACCTGCCTGTTGTGTTCCTTGGTCTCCATGATGCTCTCTGTGCATCAAACAGAACCCCGAGACTATCACAGAGCAGGTGCATTTATACAGAGACTTGATTACACACAGGTGGATTATATTTATCATCATTAGTCATTTAGGACAACATTGGATCATTCAGAGATCCACAATGAACTTCTGGAGTGAGTTTGCTGCACTGAAAGTAAAGGGGCAGAATAATATTGCACGCCCCACCTTTCAGTTTTTGAATTTCCACAAAAATTTAAAATAACCAATAAATTTCGTTCAACTTAACAATTGTGTCCCACTTGTTGTTGATTCACCAAAATTTACATTTGGTATCTTTATGTTTGAAGCATGATATGTGGGAAAAGGTTGAAAAGTTCCAGGGGGCCGAATACTTTCACAAGGCACTGTAAGTAAAGTGAAAAGTGCTATCAAAACTATATACTGTATATATTCGTGTATAAGCCGAGGTTTTCAGCACTTTTATGTGCTGAAAACGCCCCCCTTGGCTTATACAGGAGTCATTGGCCCAGAAGAAGACGACGGCGGGGGCACCCACTGGGCACCCGGCTGCCACTCCACTGAGTGGCGAAGCAGCAGGTCACAGGAGGCAGGAGCTGGCTGCTGCGGCTAAAGCCTGTGCCTGCTGCTAAAGAGAAATGAATATTCACTGCACTGTGTCAGCCACAGCCGCCGGCTTCCAGCAGCTGCCAGGCTAGCACGGGTGTCCGTTCATTAAGGTAATGAATAGGTGTGGAGAGAGGTGAATATTCATTACCTCAATGAGCGGGGACACGTGATCGCTCAGCCGCAGGAGTTGCTGGCACCGAAACAAGATGCTGTGAGGGCATACAGGGAAGGTAAGTAGGATGGGTTTTTTATGCTTTTCTCATGGGGGGCCATGGATACAAGGGATAGGGTTGAGGAACCATGCATACAAGAATAGGGATGAGGAGCCATGCATACCAGGACAGGGATGAGGAGCCATGCATGCAAGGATAGGGCTACATAGCCATGAATACAAGATTAGGGATGAGGAGGCCCTGTGCATACCAGGATGGGGATGAGGGGACAATGCATACTTGGCTTACACTCGAGTTAATAAGTTTTCCAAGTTTTTCTGGGTCAGCTACTCAAGCCGGTTAACAGAAAGTATCACTAACACAGAGCCTGGCCATAAGCAGGTCTAAATAGCCCTCCCCAAACCAAAGAGAGGCCATAGAAAGTTAACCCCGAACGAACCAGGATGGGGAAGGAATCCCCGTCCTGAATCAGGACAGATGAACTCTTTTTACATCAGATGTCTCTGTTCTCAAAAAAGTACGACATAGTGATCATGGAAGATTTTAACTATCCAGATATTTGTTGGGAATCTCTCAGGCAAAATTACTGGGTCCAGAAAATTCTTATCTTCTATTGCTGACAACTTTATCTTTCAAAAGGTAGAAGAGAGAACAAGAGGATCTGTAATCTTGGACCTAATTCTTACCAACAGGAAGGAAACGGTTGAGGAAGTAAAGGTAGCTGGGAATATAGGAGACAATGATCATGTGAATTTTGGATGAGGAAGACCAGCGAGGACTCAACCTTTAAGGTTGGACTTCAGAAAGGCAGATTTTAATTGGCTCAGAAAGAGGGTAGGAAAGGTCCAATTGCTAGATGCTCTTAAGGACAGAAAAGAAGGATGGGAGACTTTGCTAAATAAAATTCTCAACGCACAATCGGTAACAATCCCGAAAAGAAGGAAGAATTGGAAACATTTAAAAAGACCAGGGTGGATGAATGCAGAACCTAATCACTTGTTAAAAAGGAAAAAAGAAATGCATGTTAAATGGAAAGAGGGTGGCATATCTAAAAAAGAATATAATGCTGTTTGCAGGGAATGCAGGGCAGGCATTAGAAAAGCTAAAGCAAGTAATGAAGTGAGGCTTGTAAGGGAGACCAAAATCAATAAGATAGGATTTGGGGGTATGTCAAAAGCAAAGTCAAAGATGCTATAGAATTTTTACAGGATGAAAACTGTGAAGTATTCAAAAATTATGTTGAGTGGGCCGAACTTTTAAATTCCTATTTTGCATCTGTGTTCTCTAAGAAAGCAAATGTAACATCAACAGATCTTCATGGTGCCATTGAAGGAATAAAAGAGTCCACACTATGCATAAACAGAGAGATGGTGAGGGAACACAGCTAGTTTAAATGAATTTAAATCTCCTGGCTCAGATGAATCACATCCTAGGGTACTGAAAGAGCTAGCATAGGAAATTGCAGAACCACTAGCCAGAAGTTTTGAAAAATCCTGGAAAACAGGAGAAGTCCCAAAAGATTGCAGAGGTGCAAATATTGTCCCTATCTTCAAAAAAGGAAAGAAGATGGACCCAGGAAATTACAGGCCACTGAGTCTTACTTCTATACCAGGAAAGATATTTGAACAAATTATTAAACAATGTATGTACCGTAAGTACTTGGATAACAATACAGTAATTAATCAGAGCCAGAATGAGTTTGTAGCAAACAAGTCATGCAAGACTAATCTAATTTCCTTCTATGATGAAATCACTTACTGGGTGGAGCAGGGAAATGCGGTAGTTATAATGTCTCTCAACTTCAGCAAAGCATTTGATAAAGTATCTCATACTATCTATGCAGAAAAAATTACCAAGTATGGGATTGATAACTGGCTCAGTGATCGTACTCAAAGAGTGGTAATACATGGTTGCACATCCAATTGGAAAAGCATTTCAAATGAGTTACCACAAGGTTCTGTCCTTGACCCAGTGTTGTGTATTATAAATGATCTAAATAAGGGAACTTAGGTTAAGCTAATCAAATTTGCAGACAATTCAAAGCTAGGAGGGAAGCTAAGGGTACCGTTACACCTAGCGACTCACCAGCGATCCCGACCAGCGATATGACGCGGTCAGGATCGCTGGTGAATCGCTGGGTGGTCGCTAGTGAGCTGCCACTCAGGCAGATCTCACCAGCGACATCGCTGGGGACAAGGATAGCTACTTACCTGTCAGACGCGGCGATCCTGTGTCCTCCCGCCCGGCTCCACGCGTCGCTCGTCTCCACAGCAGGAAGCGCCGCTGGTAGCAGACGACGAGAAACGGTCCAGCAGCTTCTCGCGCGATCAGCGATAACCAGCGGGGGAGCCGGTCGGAGGTATCACATGCAGCGATATCACTAGTAATATCGCTGTAACGTCACAAAATCGGTGACTTTACAGCGATATTGCTAGCGATATCGCAGTGTGTAATGGGGGCTTAACACTAGAGAAGACAGAGAAAGGATTCAGAAGGCTCTAGATAAGCTTGAACAATGGGCAGCGACTAATAGAATGGTATTTAACAGGGAGAAATGCAAGATTCTACATCTGGGCAAGAAAAAGTACATTACATCTATAGAATGAGAGGAAAAAGACTTGGGCAAACTAATAGATAACAGACTGCACATGAGTCAACAGTGTGATGCAGTAGTAAAAAAGGCAAACACAGTTCTAGGATGTTTTAAGAGAAGCATAGAATCTAGATCACGTGAAGTAATTATCCCCCTCTACTCCTCCTTGGTCAGGCATCATCTAGTATACTGTGTCCAGTTCTGGGCACCACATTTTAAAAAAGACATTGAAAAACTGGAGCAAGTTCAAAGAAGAGCGACCAGGAGAGTGAATAGACTGAAAGCTTTGTCCTACGAGGAACGGTTAAAAATGTCTAGCTTGCAAAAAAGTAGACTAAGAGGAGACTTAATTAGCGGTCTATAAATATCTATTGGGATGTCAGAGTGTGGAGGGATCATCATTACTCTCATTTGCACAAGAAAACATGAGAATCAGAGTCTGCAGCAGTATAGCATTCTATGTAACCAGAGACGTTTCAAGGAAAACATATCCTGAAAAATGACGGAAACTGTATGTCGGATGATTAGTCTGAGACTGCTCAATGCAGATTCTCCCCATCCCACTACCCTAGGCTGACAGGTCACACTATATAGATATAGAAAGACACCTGTGAGTCATGGTGAGCATTATGGGGAGAAATCTTTGGGGATCAGCCTCAAACTAGTCAGTGAAAAGATATAGTTCCCGGCTGGCTTTCAAGCTATTTTTTTTTTATTTCTGGAACATAAAGTTGCATAGTAAAACATACACTGCTGCAATAATGATTCATACTGCCCGAAATTTGGATGAATCAATCAGATGACAGGCTCCCATTAAGTGTGTAAAATGTATATAACCAAGATTGAAGTGAGATGTGTGTGTATATATTGTAGGGATTCAACTCGATCAGTAGCTACGGGAGACAATCAGGAGGCACGATCCTTTAAAAGTTCATAGGGTTTATTGCTCCATAACCCAGCACATAACATAAGGAATAGCCTTTAGCTCAGGCGAAAGTAAGTATAAGTGACCATTGTTTCAGGCTCAGTCCTGGAGCCTCAGCAAACACAGGAGGCTTATCCCTCCTCACATACAGCCAATATACACAGGCCTCACCGGGTCAGCAGCCTCAGCACGTGGTCTTCAGGAAGGTAGCACACCTTCCTCCACATAGGCCTGCCAGGACCTTCCACATGGACCAATCAGATCCATGCGCTCTCTCTCATGTGACCTACTCTGGTTACCTTATATGGTCCGTAGCCACGCCCACCGGGTCACATGGCTATGACCTCATCACAGGTCCTACAAGCATTCACTCTATTAAGGCGTTCTAGACACCGCCCCTAGGTGGATTTGTAGGTAGCTCTCGCTGACACAGTGTAACAACAGCTCAGCAGTGCCTCTGCTGATCAACACACATATTCAAGCTTCCATCCCAAGGCCACCTACCTTGGGATACATAACGGTCATTCAGCATCCTATACCCATTACCACAATGGATATACCTGTAGGCCCGTCCTGGGACACCCACACAGCGCCCCCTAGTGGACATAGTGGTCACTGCACCACTATATATATATATCTAATATATTAAGCTCAAAGTGTGTATGTATGTATGTATGTGTGTATGTATGTGTGTATGTCCGGGATAGCCATCCGCACCGTCGCAGCTACAGCCACAAAATTTGGCACAGTCACATGTCTGGACCCCGAGAGCGTCCTAAGCTACAGTTGTGGCCAAAAGTATTGACACCCCTGCAATTCTGTCAGATAATACTCAGTTTCTTCCTGAAAATGATTGCAAACACAAATTCTTTGGTATTATTATCTTCATTTAATTTGTCTTAAATGAAAAAACACAAAAGAGAATGGAGCAAAAAGCAAAACATTGATCATTTCACACAAAACTCCAAAAATGGGCAGACAAAAGTATTGGCACCCTCAGCCTAATACTTGGTTGCACAACCTTTAGCCAAAATAACTGCGACCAACCGCTTCCGGTAACCATCAATGAGTTTCTTACAATGCTCTGCTGGAATTTTAGACCATTCTTCTTTGGCAAACTGCTCCAGGTCCCTGATATTAGCTGATAAAAACTGCCATTTTTAGATCTCTCCACAGGTGTTCTATGGGATTCAGGTCTGGACTCATTGCTGGCCACCTTAGAAGTCTCCAGTGCTTTCTCTCAAACCATTTTCTAGTGCTTTTTGAAGTGTGTTTTGCGTCATTGTCCTGCTGGAAGACCCATGACCTCTGAGGGAGACCCAGCTTTCTCACACTGGGCCCTACATTATGCTGCAAAATTTGTTGGTAGTCTTCAGACTTCATAATGCCATGCACACGGTCAAGCAGTCCAGTGCCAGAGGCAGCAAAGCAACCCCAAAACATCAGGGAACCTCCGCCATGTTTGACTGTAGGGACCGTGTTCTTTTCTTTGAATGCCTTTTTTTTCTCCTGTAAACTCTATGTTGATGCCTTTGCCCAAAAAGCTCTACTTTTGTCTCATCTGACCAGAGAACATTCTTCCAAAACGTTTTAGGCTTTTTCAGGTAAGTTTTGGCAAACTCCAGCCTGGCTTTTTTGTGTCTCGGGGAAAGAAGTGGGGTCTTCCTGGGTCTCCTACCATACAGTCCCTTTTCATTCAGACGCCGACGGATAGTACGGGTTGACACTGTTGTACCCTCAGACTGCAGGGCAGCTTGAACTTGTTTGGATGTTAGTCGAGGTTCTTTATCCAACATCCGCACAACCTTGCATTGAAATCTCTTGTCAATTTTTCTTTTCCGTCCACATCTAGGGAGGTTAGCCACAGTGCCATGGGCTTTAAACTTCTTGATGACACTGCGCACGGTAGACACAGGAACATTCAAGTCTTTGGAGATGGACTTGTAGCCTTGAGATTGCTCATGCTTCCTCACAATTTGGTTTCTCAAGTCCTCAGACAGTTCTTTGGTCTTCTTTCTTTTCTCCATGCTCAATGTGGTACACACAAGGACACAGGACAGAGGTTGAGTCAACTTTAATCCATGTCAACTGGCTGCAAGTGTGATTTAGTTATTGCCAACACCTGTTAGGTGCCACAGGTAAGTTACAGGTGCTGTTAATTACACAAATTAGAGAAGCATCACATGATTTTTCGAACAGTGCCAATACTTTTGTCCACCCTCTTTTTTATGTTTGGTGTGGAATAATATCCAATTTGGCTTTAGGACAATTCTTTTTGTGTTTTTTCATTTAAGACAAATTAAATGAAGATAATAATACCAAAGAATTTGTGTTTGCAATAATTTTCAGGAAGAAACTGAGTATTATCTGACAGAATTGCAGGGGTGTCAATACTTTTGGCCACAACTGTATGTTGTGAGGTGAAATTTTAACCCTGCGTGTTCCAAGTCACCAACCAATTTTGCCCCTATCTACATACTGGGGGAAAAAGGGTGTGCGCGTCAAGCCCCGCCCCTCATTATGATGTCATAATGCCCCTATTTGCATACTGGGGAAACAGTGTGTGCTATCAAGCCCTGCCCCTCATTATGATGTCACAATGGCTGCCATGGCAACGCTGATGTCATCATAGGTTGCAAGCCCCGCCGCCGCTCATTCTGATGTCATAATGGTTGACTATGGGATGGAGGAAGTGTGATGGGTATATACCCATCACACTTCCTCCATCCCATAGTCAACCATTATGACATCATAATGAGCGGCGGCGGGGCTTGCAACCTATGATGACATCAGCACTGGACTATGGGCACTGGACTATGAGATGGCGGATATGTATATGGGCACGGGACTATGGGATGGAGGATGTGTGATGGGTATATGGGCACTGGACTATGGGATGGAGGATATGTATGATGGGTATATGGGCACGGGACTATGGGATGGCGGATATGTATGATGGGTATATGGGCACGGGACTATGGGATGGAGAGTATGTATGATGGGTATATGGGCATGGGACTATGGGATGGAGGATATGTATGATGGATATATGGGCACGGGACTATGGGATGGAGGATATGTATGATGGGTATATGGGCATGGGACTAAGGGATGAAGAATATGTATGATGGGTATATGGGCATGGGACTATGGGATGGTGGATATGTATGACGGGTTATATCGCAGGCGGCGGGAGAGGAATACCACCATCATCTGCTCCTGCTGTCACTGTTATTAGCGGCAGCAGGTGTAGGTTTATGGGATTAATAGTCCCATTAGCCCCCACCTCCTGTCATTGTTCTGACTTGAATATAACTCATCATTCTCCTCTGCTCACGACGATCGCCGGCAGAGCAGGGAAGAATGATGAGAACTGTCTTCAGTACCCGACGCCGGGGAACAGTGCTTACTGCAGCACATCTTCCCTGGCGCCGATGCGTGTCACATGGATGACATCCTTGTGTGGAACGCTTTGCCACCCGTACAGACAGTAAAAAATGGACATGTCTACGTGTGGGGCACACGGACACACGGTCCGTGGAAACACACTGACATGTGCACAGACCGATTCATTTGAATGGGTCTACGTGTGTCAGTGTCTCCAGTACATGTGAAAACTGTTACAACACGTACCGGAAACATGGATGTGTGAAAAAGGCCTAAAGCTGAGGAGGGAGAGAAGAGAGATTCTACTCCTGCAGGGATGGATAGTGTTTGGTGGAGGGAAATGTTGCTTAGCTGCCTCCACCAATCACATATATGTCCCTGCACACTATTTAATGTTGCAACTATGGTACTCACAAGTCCGAGATCCTTTTAGGAAAGGTGGGCAAACAACCCCCATCATCCTTCAGAATATACTGCATCAATGGGGTATATTCTGAAGGATGATGGGGGTTCTAGTCATATTTAGTATAATGTAATGTAGTGTCCAAAGTGTTTATTGCAAATGTGACTACCACAGAATATATCCATGTATACAGTAAGTGGGTGTATTCCTGAGGATAACGGGGTAGTAGTCACAATATACAGTACTGCAGGCACTATACTGTAATTCACAGATCCCCCATAACAGATTGTCATCCACAGATATTTTTGTATTTTATTAAAGGTTTTTGCATACTATTTGGCTCAAAATATTTTTTTTTCTTATTTTCCTCTCTAAAATCTAGGTGCGTCTTATAATCAGGTGGGCCTTATACAGCAAAAAATACAGTATGTGGATAGCCTTTGGCCTTGAACCGGGATATTACATCTCTGGCCTTCGTACGAAAATACTCTATGCCACTGCAATTACGTCTTACATGGAGAAATTGGCCTTTTGGTATTCCATCTCAGACATGGGGCGGGTGAAAACTGCTGTAATGGAACAGGCTATTCGTGGCATGTGACTTATGAAGGTAATTATGTGCACCAGAAATTTTTAGAGACTTCATAGCAAAAGGAGTGAATATTCAATTTTTAGTTATTTGATCCCATAAATTTAATTTATGCCTATATTTTTCTCACTTCACCAACTTAGACTATTTAGTGCTGATGCATCACACACACATTCCATGGGAGTTGAATCAGATGGTGCTGGCACACTCCGCATTTATCTATTTGCTAGATGGAGGCCCGATGCTATCACATTGGGAGGGCGGTAATGTCATGATGGGGACAGGCTATATAGCGTTGAGAATCTTTCCCCCCCATGTGCTCAACCACCTATCCACTCCCTCTTTCCCGATGTGCTGACTTCTCCCGTTTGTGCTCTCTTCTTTGACCTGTCTATACCACAGCTCCAGGGCAGGGGAGGAAGCAAAAGACAATACTGACATTACAGCTGGACGTCGCAGAGGATACATTTTGTGAGGTAAAATATTGATTAAAAACAGTCATTGAAATACAGTGGGGCAAAAAAGTATTTAGTCAGTCAGCAATAGTGCAAGTTCCACCACTTAAAAAGATGAGAGGCGTCTGTAATTTACATCATAGGTAGACCTCAACTATGGGAGACAAACTGAGAAAAAAAAATCCAGAAAATCACATTGTCTGTTTTTTTTTCATTTTATTTGCATATTATGGTGGAAAATAAGTATTTGGTCAGAAACAAAATTTCATCTCAATACTTTGTGATATATCCTTTGTTGGCAATGACAGAGGTCAAACGTTTTCTGTAAGTCTTCACAAGGTTGCCACACACTGCTGTTGGTATGTTGGCCCATTCCTCCATGCAGATCTCCTCTAGAGCAGTGATGTTTTTGGCTTTTCGCTTGGCAACACGGACTTTCAACTCCCTCCAAAGGTTTTCTATAGGGTTGAGATCTGGAGACTGGCTAGGCCACTCCAGGACCTTGAAATGCTTCTTACGAAGCCACTCCTTCGTTGCCCTGGCGGTGTGCTTTGGATCATTGTCATGTTGAAAGACCCAGCCACGTTTCATATTCAATGCCCTTGCTGATGGAAGGAGGTTTGCACTCAAAATCTCACGATACATGGCCCCATTCATTCTTTCATGTACCCGGATCAGTCGTCCTGGCCCCTTTGCAGAGAAACAGCCCCAAAGCATGATGTTTCCACCACCATGCTTTACAGTAGGTATGGTGTTTGATGGATGCAACTCAGTATTCTTTTTCCTCCAAACACGACAAGTTGTGTTTCTACCAAACAGTTCCAGTTTGGTTTCATCAGACCATAGGACATTCTCCCAAAACTCCTCTGGATCATCCAAATGCTCTCTAGCAAACTTCAGACGGGCCCGGACATGTACAGGCTTAAGCAGTGGGACACGTCTGGCACTGCAGGATCTGAGTCCATGGTGGCGTAGTGTGTTACTTATGGTAGGCCTTGTTACATTGGTCCCAGCTCTCTGCAGTTCATTCACTAGGTCCCCCCGCGTGGTTCTGGGATTTTTGCTCACCGTTCTTGTGATCATTCTGACCCCACGGGGTTGGATTTTGCGTGGAGCACCAGATCGAGGGAGATTATCAGTGGTCTTGTATGTCTTCCATTTTCTAATTATTGCTCCCACAGTTGATTTCTTCACTCCAAGCTGGTTGGCTATTGCAGATTCAGTCTTCCCAGCCTGGTGCAGGGCTACAATTTTGTTTCTGGTGTCCTTTGACAGCTCTTTGGTCTTCACCATAGTGGAGTTTGGAGTCAGACTGTTTGAGGGTGTGCACAGGTGTCTTTTTATACTGATAACAAGTTTAAACAGGTGCCATTACTACAGGTAATGAGTGGAGGAAAGAGGAGACTCTTAAAGAAGAAGTTACAGGTCTGTGAGAGCCAGAAATCTTGATTGCTTGTTTCTGACCAAATACTTATTTTCCACCATAATATGCAAATAAAATGAAAAAAAAACAGACAATGTGATTTTCTGGATTTTTTTTTCTCAGTTTGTCTCCCATAGTTGAGGTCTACCTATGATGTAAATTACAGACGCCTCTCATCTTTTTAAGTGGTGGAACTTGCACTATTGCTGACTGACTAAATACTTTTTTGCCCTACTGTATTTTATCTCTCAAAATGAATCCTCTGTGAGCCACTGCTGTTATGTCAGTATTGTCTTTTGCTTCCTCCCCTGCCCAGGAGATGTGGCATGCTCCGTATGGTCAGACACAGACAATTTTTAAAATTAACTTTTGTTTGTGGGAGAACCCCTTTCATGTGACCAGCTTCCTCTGCCTGTAGATACATCACGCATCTTCTGCCGGGATCAGCCGAATGATTCACTGCACCTGCGCTGAATTCGCGCTGGCGCAGTAAATCAGACCGCTGCCATCTTTGTGCAGACAGACAGTGGCGGTCACACTAAAACTGCGCTTGCGCTCCTCCTGTACAAAGATGGTGGTGGTCAGTGAGTCATTCGGCTAATCCCGGTGGCGGCGTGATTGAAACGGTGTTCCGCTGGTGGTACCATGCAAGAGGCTGAGTACGGTGTATACAGTGTGTGTGTGGTACGTACGGCATGTACAGTGTGTGTTTGTGTGTGGTACGTACGGCTTATACATTGTGTGTGGTGCGATGGTGTTCCCATGGTGGTACCGCGCAAGAGGCTGGTACCACCAGCAGTTTCCATATTGAGACACCCATCACTTGGGTGTCCCAATATGGCGGTCGGTGAACTTCCGCCGCTTGGAATTCTGGGATCTGGAGACATCTGTATGGAACAGGATGTGAAGACATTACAAGGTAATTATATATTAGATATCATACAAACATAAATAGTTGAAACCAGAAGTTTACAGACGCTATATAAAAAGACACATATGCATGTTTTTCTCAATATCTGACATGAAATCAGAATAAACCTTTCCAGTTATAGGTCAATAAGGAGTACCATAATTATTAATATTGGCCAAATGCCAGAATAATGAGCAAGAGAGAATGTTTTAAGGCATTTGTATTACAGTGCTGTGCAAATTAATTTGGACAAAGCATTTTTTTTTGTAAGTAAAATCGTAAGTTGGTTACCAGTCAGTGATTCAAACCAGTTTTAACTGCTTTGAACAGGCACTCACACCTGTTCAAAGCAGTTAAAATTGGTTTGAATCACTGACTGGTATCCAACTTACGATTTTACTTAAAAAAATGCATTGTCCGAATTAATTTGCACAGCACTATACTTACTGCATAGTAAAAAGTTTACATACATTTCATTAGTATTTGGTACCATTGCCCTTAAACGGAATGACTTGGGTCACAATAGTTGGTCAGAATTTGGGCCCATTCCTTCTGATAAAACTGGTGTAACTGATCCAGGTTTGTAGGTAGCCTTGCTCGCACCGGCCTTTTCAGCTTTACCCATAAATTTTCAATAGTTCAGGGCTTTGTGATGGCCACTCCAAAACATTGACTTTGTTATCCATAAGCCACTTTGTTACCATTTTGGCAGTATGTTTCGGGTGTCACGATGTGACTTGGCCCTGTGTGACGCGACCAGACGATCGGTCGGTCACTAAAATAACCAAGACAGACAAGGGGACACAATTACAATGGTGATCCCTACAATAGGGAATGGGGAAGTGGACACCTCCTGCCCTCTCCTAAGGAAGAGCTCTGAACTCTCACGTTCCCTATACAGGTTCTTTCAACCTGTCGCCGACCAGGATACCTCAGTCCCTCACTTGCCCTGCACTTATCCCTTACTAGGGAACTGGCAAGTGCGGACACTGGTCCTCACTGCTGTACTAGTAAGACACCAGGGAAAACAACCACACTTAGCTTGCTCTGCACTGGACCGCAGAGTAAGGCGCCCGAACACAGCTTCCAGCAGGAAAACCACTTCTCCAGATAAGCTGCAAAGACCACTGCTCAAGATAGCTTCTCTCCTCAGAACGGTTGGCTTCCAAATGACCAGTATTACCAACAGCTAGCTGGTGTACCAGGTGATCTTATATAGGAAGGAGTGGTCACTAGCAGCTGACTAATCTTAACATGCAGTAACACCAGCGGCCACCGGAGGGAGAAAAACCCGGCAGCTGACCAACTACAGTTGTAGTAACACCAGCGGCCACCGGAGGCAAAAACCCATATTAACCCCCGAGGACCCGAAAGGAAAAAAGGTTATATATGAGGATCCAGATCTGACATCGATCCAAAAATGGATCGTGATATCGGGTCGTTGTCCATTTTGGACGACCCATTTCCGCCCAAACTTTAAGTTCCTGGCTGATGTCTTGAGATGTTGCTAAAGTATTGTCCCATAATCTTTTTTCATGATGCCAACTATTTTGTGAAGTGCACCAGTCCCTCCCACAACATGATGCTACCACTCCCGTGTTTCACTGTTGGGATGGTGTTCTTAGGCTTCCAAGCTTCTCTCTTTTTCCTCCAAATGTAACGATGGTCATTATACCCAAAAAGTTACATTTTAGTCATCAGACCACAGGACCTGTTTCCACAAATTAAGGTCTTTGTTCCTGGGTGCATTTGCAAACACTAATCTGGCTTTTTTAAGTTTCTTTTGGAGTAATGGCTTCTTCCTGGCAGAGTGGCCTTTAAGCCCATGTTGATACAGTACTTGTTTCACTGTGGATATTGACAAAATCTTAGGACACAGAACCCGTCTCCATCCTGAGTGGTATGATGGCTGGACATTCCCATCTTGTTTGTACTTTCATATAATTGTTTGCACAGATGAATGAGGCATCTTCAGGTATCTTGAAATTGTACCCAAGGATGTGCCAGACTTGTGCAAGTCCACAGTTCTCTTCTTGATATCTTGGCTGATTACTTTAGACTTTCCCATGATGCTACACAAAGAATCAGTATGTGTCAGGTGTGCATTAAAATACATCCACAGATGGGTCTCTAACTAACTCAGATGTTGCCAAAAAGCCTATTACAAGCTTCCAAACACATGACATCATCATATGTGCAGTCCAGAATTATTTAAAGGCATAGTAATCTTAGTGTACTGTATGTAAACTTTTGCCTTTGCAGTAAGCAATTAAAATGCTTTAAACATTCTCATTATTCTGGCATATGGCAAATACACACGTGGTCAAAATTGTTGGTACCCCTCGTTTAATGACAGAAAAACCCACAATGGTCACAGAAATAACTTGAATCTGACAAAAGTAATAATAAATAAAAAATGTATGAAAATGAACAAATGAAAGCCAGACATTGGTTTTCAACCATGTTTCCACAGAATTAAAAAAAAACTCATGAAATAGGCCTGGACAGAAATGATGGTACCCTGAAAATAATGTGACAAAAAGGACATGTTAAAGCAAGGTGTGTCTACTAATTAGCATCACAGGTGTCTACAATCTTGGAATCAGTGAGTGGGCCTGTATATAGGGCTACAGATACTCACTGTGCTATTTGGTGACATAGCGTGTATCATACTCTACATAGACTAGAGGAAGCAAAGGAAAGAGTTGTCTCAGGAGATTAGAAAGAAAATTATAGACAAACATGTTAAAGGTAAAAGTTATAAGACCATCTCCAAGCAGATTGATGGTCCTGTGACTACAGTTCCACATATTATTCAGAAATTTAAGATCCATGGGACTGTAGACAACCTCCCTGGATGTGGCCGCAGGAGGAAAACTGATGACAAATCAAAGAGATGGATAATACGAATGGTAACAAAAGAGCCCGGAAAAACAGATTAAAGGTGAACTTCAAACTCAAGGAACATCATTGTCAGATCCTCCAATCCGTCGTTGTATGAGCCAAAGTGAACTTCATGGAAGACGACCAAGAAGGACACCATTGTTGAAAAAAATCATAAAAAAAGCCAGACTGGAATATGCCAAACTACATGTTGACAAGCCACAAAGCTTCTGGGAGAATGTCCTATGGATAGATGCACAAAAATGGAACTTTCTCTAGCAACCTTCCACGACAGCATAGGAGGTTGTCTCCACGCCCTAATGGGGGACAGGAAGTACGAGAGGTTAAAGGTCCCTCCCACCTCCCTCTCACCAGTGTCTTTCCTGTCCCCCATGGGGCATGGAGAGGTTCGGTATGCTGTGTGGCCAGCTGCTGCAGCGTACCTGGTGTCTTTAAGCCGGGCAGTGGTGTTCGGCGGCTCTGCCTCCCCTCCTCCAGACTGCTCCCGTCTTCTTGGAATTCGGGACCTTTCCTGGCCCTCCCGCGCTCCCCCAGGGGGAGTAAAGCGGGCCAGTGATCCCCGACCGGAGGCCACCCACAGCTCTCTGGTCTCTCCTCCTCCTGCCGCGCGCCGTGCGGTGACTCGGAAGTGACGTCACGCGCGGTCACTTCCGGGCTATGTCTGGCGACTTCCTATCATGGCGGCCCCCATTCAGCTGCCGGCGCGTGGAGCTCACCAGCACCTGCTGTGCCTGCTCCAGGACCCAGGGAGGAGGAAAAAATGAAAAACTGCCCTGAGGGCGGGGTTAACCCCTTATTAACCCGCCGGAAGACACGGACAGGTAAGACGAAATCCCCTGTCTGCATGGACGGTTCTTCCTGCCCTGTGTCTGCAGAGCCCAGCGCTGCCCCAGCCACAGTGAGTGTTACCTGGGGTGGGTCCTAGTGGTGCGGTCCTGGGAAGGAGGTCCTCAAAATGCTTCTCCCCCTTTTTTATAGGGAGAAAAGTCTGCCCAAAAAAGCACCAATACCACCAGCAAGTCAGCCAAATGTGCCATATGCAGTACAAAACTTCCCTCAAATTGGGTGAAGAAATTATGCCAAACTTGCACGGACAGGGTGGTCAGGGCTGAGCACCCGTCATTGATTGACGAGATCCGCAGCCTGGTCACTCATCAGGTTCAGACTTCTTTAGTCGCCCTGTCCCCCCCTCCGCCACCTCCTCCTCCTCCGATTGTAGGCTCACCATCCCCCAAAAAACGGAAGATACAATTAGAGGACTCGGAATCTAAATCAGAGAGGTAATACAATTCAGGCTCCGAGAATTGGGAACAACCGGGAACTTCCAAATCAGCCGAAACTAGGAGATACCTCCTTTCCACGGAATATGTGGAAGAGCTGGTCAGTATAGTGCGGGCCACCATGGGCCTAGAGGACGAACCAGTTACTCAGTCAGCACAGGACCGCATGTTCGGAGGATTTGAGGGACCCAGACAAACAGGTTTCCCAGTTCATAAGAGCATAGTAGACATGATCTCTCAGGAATGGGAGTACCCAGAGAAGCGCTACTCAGCCCCGTCAGAGCTCAGGCATAGATTCCCCCAGGAAGGAGAGGAGTTTAAATGGGACATCCAGAAGGTTGATGTCCAGGTGGCAAGGGTGGTGAAAAAGACGGTCCTTCCATTTGATGACGTGTCCCAGCTTAGAGACCCGATGGACCATAAGGCAGAAAGCATCCTAAGAAAGGCATGGGAAACTTCTGCCTTCTCCCTAAAATCAGGAATAGCATCCACATGTGTCTCTAGATCTCTCTTCCAATGAATAGAGGAACTAGAGAGTCATATTTCTCGGGGAACCTCAAGAGGTGACCTCCTTAACTCCCTTCCCATACTACAGAGAGCTACAGGCTTCTTGGCCGATGCATCAATGGAGATGATCCGCACTTCTGCCGGGGCCATGGTACAGTCCAATTCTGCAAGACGGGCCCTTTGGCTTAAAACGTAGAGCGGGGATGTGACCTCCAAGGTTAAACTCTGTCTTTACCCTTCAAGGGTGAACATGTCTTTGGCCCGGCCTTAGATGAAATTCTTGAAAAGGCCACAGATAAGACGGTGCTTCCTGAGCAGAGGACCACAAAAAAGCGGCTTTTTCGAGCCCCCCAGAATCAGCCATCCCAGCCGAGAGGCAAGGGAAAGACGGGAAGATGGAGTTAAGCTAAGGGGAGAAGCAGGAACATCCTGGTCCCCCAGCAGCAGCTTCAACAGCCACAAAAAAAACAATGACTCGACCCCGGTGGGGGGAAGGCTTTCGAGGTTCATTCACTCTTGGCAGATGATTTCCAAAAGCCCCTGGGTCCTCAGCGTGATCAGGGAGGGCCTACTGCTAGAACTCGAATCCTCCCCCCCGCGGGGTATAAGAGTTACCTCCCTACCACCTCAGGAGACTCCAGCACTTAAATCCGGCATCCAGCTCCTGCTACAATCGAACGCCATCTCTCAGGTCCCTGTGGAGGAACGGGGAAGGGGGCATTATTCCAGACTGTTCCTAGTGAAAAAACCCACAGAAGAGGCAAGAATAATAATAAATCTGAAAGGCCTCAACCGACACATCGCATATCACAGATTCAAGATGGAGTCGGTGAAGACCGCCATTCCTCTTTTAGGGCCGTCTTACTTTATGGCAACCATAGACTTGAAGGATGCCTATTTTCACATCTCCATACATCCTTCTCACAGGAAGTATCTGAGGTTTACGATCCGTCAGGGTACAGAAGTCAGGCACTATCAGTACAACGTGCTTCCCTTTGGGATATCCTCTGCCCCTCGAGTATTTTCCAAGATTATGGCAGAAGCTGTGTCCCACGTCAGAGGCCAGGGCATATGCATTGTGCCCTACCTGGATGACCTACTGATAATAGGAGCCTCCTACCAGATCCTGGAAAGCTAGGTGACTCAAACCCTGAGTATTCTTCAATCACTGGGGTGGATCGCGAATATAAAAAAAAAATAATAATAATAATAATATCGCAGATCCAACCCTCCCAGGAGATAAAATTCTTAGGAATCCTCCTAGATTCAAGAAAACAAATAACCTTCCTCCCTGAGGAATATCAGAGGTCCATAATATCAAGGATCTCGAGTTTCAGGGAACAAAGGTTCCCAACCCTCAGGTCAGCCATGTCTATACTAGGGTCAATGACCTCCTGCATCCAGTCAGTGCCTTGGGCGCAGGCCCACTCCAGAATACTCCAGTCCCACATCTTAGGAAACTGGAATGGAGATCATATCTGCCTGAACAAAAGAGTCCAGACCCCAGGAAAAGTGAAAGCTTCACTAGTATGGTGGATGGCCCGCAAGAATCTGTGCAAGGGAATCAACTGGTCCCAGATCCCCCTGGTCACGGTAATGTCAGACGCCAGCAAAAAAGGCTGGGGAGCCGTAGTGTCCCGACAACCATTCCAGGGGTTGTGGAGCCAGAAAGTGAGTGCAAAATCCTCAAACTTCAGGGAGCTGAGGGCCGTGGAGGAAGCTTTTCTGGCAGCAAGACACCTTGTCCAGGGCCATCATATCAGAGTCTACTCGGACAACATAACAACAGTGGCCCATCTCAGACACCAAGGTGGCACGAGATCCAGCAGCATGGAGGGCCTTTCAGGCTAAATATTTTGCTGGGCCGAAAGATACCTCCGTTCTCTAACGGCAGTCCACCTAAAGGGTACCTCCAATCTTCAAGCAGATTTCTTGAGCAGAAAATGCATCCAGCCTAGAGAGTGGAACCTAAACGAAAGAATCTTTCAGAGGCTGGTCAACAGGTGGGGTCTTCCGGAGGTGGATCTACTGGCCTCAAGAGAAAATGCCCGAGTGAGAAACTACTTCTCCCTGAACCCGAGACAGATCCCTAGGGGTAGATGACTTCGCCCACAAGTGGAGGATTCGTCTGGCGTATGCCTTCCCGCCAGTTCCAATCCTTGCCGCAACCCTGAGGAAAATCCGGGAGGATCGGACCCAAACCATTCTAGTAGCCCCGTTAAGGCCAAAGAGGAGAAGGTATTCTCTAATTATGGAGCTACAGATAGACGGGCCTTTCCACCTACCCCTGGAAGACGACCTTCTCTTGCAGGGTCCTCTACATCACCCAAACCTCCGGGGAATGAAGTTAGTGGCCTGGTTACTGAGACCCAGATCCTGAGGGCCAGGGGGCTATCAGAGGCAATAAAAACCCTCCAGAAATCTCGGAAATCGGTCACCATTGCTAGTTATAACAAAATATGGAAAAAGTTTTTCTCATGGTGTATGCCAGATGTGCCTGACCCAGAAAACCCTAATATTTCCCGTATCCTGGATTTCCTACAGAGGGGGCTTGAGCTAGGTCTAAAACCCGGCATGCTTAAAGTTCAGGTATCAGCATTAAGCTCCATGTTCGACTGTGACTTGGCCAACCACAGGTGGATGAAAAGATTCATCACATCAGCCACTAGGCTGCATCCAAAAAGGCTAGTCGCCATTCCACCATGGGACTTGAATGTGGTACTTACGGGACTCACTCAATCTCCCTTTGAGCCCCTGCCATCTTGTGCTCCTCAGCTCCTCTCCTGTAAGGTGGCCTTCCTTATAGCAATAACCTTAGCAAGGTGAATAGGAGAGCTCCAAGCTCTCTCAATCAGGGAACCCTACCTAACAGTGATGATTCCATAGTTCTTTCCCTTGATCCATCGTTCCTACCAAAGGTTGTGTCTGATTTCCATAGATCGCAGGAAATAATTCTTCCCTCGTTTTGTCAAAACCCAGCAAACCCTAAGGAAAGGGTGTTTCATACGCTGGATGTGATGCGCATAATTCTCTACTACTTAGAGTGTACCAAATCCCATAGAATTGACCACAACCTATTTATACATACCTCTGGTCCAAACAAGGGAAAAAAGGTAGCAAAATTGGATTAAGAAAGCCATCTCCGAAGCATACCTGGCGCAGAACATCACTCCTCCTACGGGGATCAAAGCGCATTCAACATTATCTACCTCTGCATCATGGGCTGAGAGGGCAGGCGCATCTTCAGAGCAGATTTGTAAGGCAGCAACCTGGTCCTCCTTACATACATTTACTAAACACTACAGGTTGGACCTTGTGTCCAACAGGGATCTAGTCTTTGGCAGGAAAGTTCTTCAGGCCATTGTCCCCCCCCTAGTGCAGTATAGGTTGCTATGCCTTCTATGCTGTCGTGGAAGGTTGCTAGAGAAAATAGAATTAGACTTACCGGTAATTCAGTTTCTAGAAACCTTCCACAACACCACTATTTCCCTCCCTACATTCTTGGACAAATTCTGAGAATCTTAAGGTAACCGGTGCTATGGTAATCAGTTAAAAGTCACTGGTGACAGGGAGGTGGGAGGGACCTTTTAACCTCTCGTACTTCCTGTCCCCCATTAGGGCGTGGAGACAACCTCCTATGCTGTCGTGGAAGGTTTCTAGAAACCGAATTACCGGTAAGTCTAATTCTATTTTTTGGCAAGGCACATCAACTTTATGTTCAAAGACGGAAAAATGAAGCATATCAATAAATGAACACTGTACCTACTGTGAAACATGGAGGAGGCTCTGGCATGTTCTGGGGCTGCTTTGCTGCATCTGGTACAGGGTGTCTAGAATCTGTGCAGGGTACAATGAAATCTCAAGACTCTCAAGGGATTCTAGAGAGAAATGTGCTGCCCAGTGTCAGAAAGCTTGGTCTCAGTCGCAGGTCATGGGTCTTGAAACAGGATAATGACCCAAAACTCACAGCTAAAAACACCCAAGAATGGATAAGAGGAAAACATTGGACTATTCTGAATTAACCTTCTATGAGCCCTGACCTAAATTCTATGGAGCATCTTTGTAAAGAGCTGAAACATGCCGTCTGAAAAAAGCAACCTTCAAACATGAGACAACTGGAGCAGTTTGCTCTTGGGAAGTAGGCCAAAATACCTGTCGAGAGGTGCAGAAGTCTCATTGACAGTTACAGGAATGGTTTGATTGAAGTGATTGCCTCAAAAGGTTGTGCAACTAAATATTAAGTTAAGGGTACCATCATTTCTGTCCAGGCCCATTTCATGTTTTTTTTTAAATTCTGTGGAAGAATGGTTGAAAAGCAATATTTGACTTTCATTTGTTCATTTTCATAAATTTTTATTTCTTTTGTCAGATACAAGTAATTTCTGTGACCATTGTGGGTTTTTCTGAAATTAAACGAGGGGTACCAACAATTTTGACCATGTGTGTATCAATAATTATGGTAATCCTAATTGACCTAAAAAGGGAAAGGTTTATTCTGATTTAATGTCAGATATTGAGAAAAACGTGCATGTGTCTTTTTATATAGTGTACTAGCTGAAGAGCCCGGTGGTGCCCGGGCATAGTAACTAACTGTGGATAGTTATAACAAATTATAATTATCCTCCATCCCATAGTCCCATGCCCATATACCCAACATACCTATCCTCCATCCCATAGTCGAGTGCCCATATACCCATCACACATCTTCCATCCCATAGTCCCATGCCCATATACCCATCATACATATTCCCCATCCCATAGTCCCATGCCCATATACCCATCATACATATTCGCCATCCCATAGTCGAATGCCCATATACCCATCACACATCCTTCATCTCATAGTCCCATGCCATAAACCCATCATACATATCCTCCATCCCATAGTCCCGTGCCCATATACCCATCATACATATCCACCATTCCATAGGCCTGTGCCCATATACCCATCATACATATCCTCCATCCCATAGTCGAGTGCCCATATACCCATCACACATCCTCCATCCCATAGTCCCATGCCCATATACCCATCATACATATTCCCCATCCCATAGTCCCATGCCCATATACCCATCATACATATTCGCCATCCCATAGTCGAGTGCCCATATACCCATCATACATATTCCCCATCCCATAGTCCCATGCCCATATACCCATCATACATATTCGCCATCCCATAGTCGAGTGCCCATATACCCATCACACATCCTTCATTTCATAGTCCCATGCCCATATACCCATAATACATATCCTCCATCCCATAGTCCCGTGCCCATATACCCATCATACATATCCACCATCCCATAGGCCCGTGCCCATATACCCATCATACATATCCTCCAGGGGAAGAGTCTTGAGATCATTTGCATATTCCCAGTGCCTTCTGGGATAAGTGAAGAGTCTCCACGAGCTCAACGATCACTGGGTTTTGGCCGTTGCAGCTGAAAAGAGGAAATCGGAAAACCAGGGGAAGAGTCTTGAGGAGATCATTTGCATATTCCCAGTGCCTTCTGGGATAAGTGAAGAGTCTCCACGAGCTCAACGATCACTGGGTTTTGGCCGTTGCAGATGAAAAGGGGAAATCGGAAAACCAGGGGAAGAGTCTTGAGGAGATCATTTGCATATTCCCAGTGCCTTCTGGGATAAGTGAAGAGTCTCCACGAGCTCAACGATCACTGGGTTTTGGCCGTTGCAGCTGAAAAGAGGAAATCGGAATTTTGGCTCATCTTTCATCGTTTTGAAGAAATCTCAAAATGGAAGAGGCCAGGAGCCATTTGGTGAGCTGCATTTTTTGCTACATGTTCACAGACTTACCAGTGGAAAAGCCAAACTTCACATGCCACAAGTGCAAGCTTGTGTCCCTGTTGGAAGAAAAGTTGCAAAATCTCGAAGAGAGGTTAGCTACGTTGAAGATCATTAAGGAAGGTGAAGAGTTCTTGGACAGAGCAGAATTATCTCTTCATGTTACAGAAAGAGAAAAAATTAGAAGTGCACCTGAAGAAACAGAGGAATGGAGACATGTGACCCAGAGAAGCAGGAGGATCAGGAGGCAGTCAGCACCCATACTTCTCAGAAACCAGTACCAGGCTCTCACGCAGGAAAACGATGAAGAAATACATAAGACTTTGCCCACAAACAGCAACCTTGTACGCCTTCAGAGTCCTCCTGGATGGAGAAAGAAAAATGTTGTGAAGAAGAAACGGAGAGTGGTGGTCATGGGGGATTCCCTGTTGAGAGGAACAGAGGCCGCTATCTGCAGACCGGATATAACTTCAAGAGAGATGTGCTGTCTTCCAGGTGCAAAAATTAAAGATGTGGCTGACAGGATATCAGGACTCTTCAGACCTACAGATGACTACCCATTCCTGCTACTACATGTGGGGACAAATGATACTGCAAGAAATGACCTGGAAACCATCTGCAGAGACTTTGAAGACTTAGGCAAGAAAGTGAAAGAACTGGGAGCGCAGGTGGTCTTCTCTTCCATCCTCCCAGTGGATGGCCATGGAACAAGGAGGTGGAATAAGATTCTGCAGGTGAACAACTGGCTACGTCGATGGTGCCGTCAGCAACGATTTGGATTTATGGATCACGGAGTGAATTACCTTTACGATGGACTACTTGCTAGAGATGGGGTGCACCTTACGAAGACTGGAAAACATGTATTTGGAAGTCGTCTTGCTACACTTGTAAGGAGAGCTTTAAACTAGAACAACATGGGAAGGGAAGCAAAAGACCAGAAAAAGCCATACACCTGACAAAAGCTATTGAGAACTCTGCTATTAGAAGTGGAAAGGAAGAACAAAGACAAAAGAATCTAATTAATAAAAATATTGGAGAAAGAGAAACCAATCACAAATTAAAATGTTTCTATACTAATGCACAAAGCATGGGCAACAAACAAGGAGAATTGGAACTACTAACACAGGAAAAGAAATATGATGTCATTGGAATCACTGAAACTTGGTGGGACAATACACATGATTGGAATACAAGACTAGAAGGATACAACTTATTTGCAAGAAACAAACTTGATAAACGAGGAGGAGGTGTCGCATTGTATGTTAGAAACGCGTATATCTGCACAGAGATTGAAGCTTCAGAGACTGGGAGTTCTGTGGAAACTGTTTGGGTAAGAATACAAGGACAGACCAATGGAAAGGACACCATTGTATGCATTTACTACAGGCCGCCTGTGCAAGCTGAAGACATGGATGAACTCTTTATGCATCAAATGGCCAAGTTCTCCAAAAAATATGACATAGTTGTCATGGGAGATTTCAACTATCCAGACATTTGTTGGGTATCTCTCTCAGGCAAAACTAACAGGTCAAGGAAATTCTTATCCTCTCTTGCTGACAACTTTATCTTCCAAAAGGTAGGGGAGAAAACAAGGGGAACTGCTACCTTGGATCTAATCCTTATAAACAGGGAGGAAATGGTTGAGGAGGTAAAAGTGGCTGGGACCCTAGGAGGTAGCGACCATGCTATTTTAGAATTTTGGATAACTAGAGGAGGAAGACCTGTGAAGACTCAGACGTGAAGGTTAGATTTCAGAAAGGCAGATTTTAAGGGATTCAGAAAGAGAATTGGAGGGATCCAATGGCTGGATATCCTTAAAGACAAAAATGTCCAGGAAGGATGGGAAATCTTGAAAAATGAAATTCTCAAATCACAATTGTTAACAATTCCGAAAAGAGGGAAGAATAGGAAGCATTTAAGGAAGCCAGGATGGATGAACACAGAACTTAAGCACATGCTAAAAAGGAAGAAAAAAATGTTTATAAAATGGAAAGAGGGAGGCATATCTAAAGAAGAATATAATGCTGTCTGCAGAACCTGCAGGGCACAAATCAGATTATCTAAAGCTGACAATGAATTGAGGCTTGCAAAAGATGTCAAAAGCAATAATAAAGGTTTTTGGGGGTATGTCAAAAGTAAAAGAAAAGTCAAAGATGCTATAGGATTTTTACAGGATGAAAATGATGAAATGGTAAGACAGGATGTTGAGAAGGCCGAACTTTTAAATTCCTATTTTGCATCTGTTTTCTCTCAGAAAGGAAATGTAACATCAACTGTTCTTCACTGTCCTATTAAGGGAATTGAAGAATCCAGGATATCTATAAACAGAAAGATAGTGAGGAAACACTTAGCTAACCTAAATGAATTCAAGTCTCCAGGTCCAGATTAATTACACCCCAGAGTACTGAAGGAGATAGCAGAAGAAATTTTTGAACCCCTCTCCATAATCTTTGAAAATTCTTGGAGAACAGGAGAAGTCCCAGAAGACTGGAGAAAAGCAAATGTTGTTCCTATCTTCAAAAAGAGGAAGAAGGTGGACCCAGGCAACTATAGGCCGGTGAGTCTGACTTCTATACCAGGAAAGATCTTTGAACAAATAATTAAACAACATGTATGTCAGTACCTGGATAAGAATGAAGTGATTAAACAGAGTCAGCATGGGTTTGTAACTAATAAGTCATGTCAGACTTAATTTCCTTCTGTGATGGAATCACTGATTGGGTGGATCAAGGAAATGCTGTAGATATAGTATATCTTGACTTCAGCAAAGCATTTGACAAAGTATCTCATACAATCCTTATTGAAAAAATGACTAAGTATGGAATGGACAAGGCAACTGTTAGGTGGATTCATAACTGGCTTAGTGATCGGACCCAAAGAGTGGTCGTAAATGGCTACACATCCAGTTGGAAGAATGTCTCAAGTGGGGTACCACAGGGCTCTGTCCAGGGCCCTGTATTGTTCAACATCTTTATCAATGATTTAGATGAAGGAATTGAGGGTAGACTGATTAAATTTGCTGATGACACAAAGCTAGGAGGGATAGCTAATACTAGAGAAGAGAGAGAGAGGATTCAAAAAGATATAAATAAACTGGAGAAGTGGGCAGCAACTAACAAAATGGTTTTTAACAGGGAAAAATGCAAAGTACTACATCTGGGCAATAAAAATGAAAAAAGTATATACAGAATGGGAGGAATAGGGCTAAGCAACAGCACATGTGAAAAAGACTTGGGTATACTAATTGATCACAGACTGAATATGAGTCAACAGTGTGATGCAGCAGCAAAAAAGGCAAATGCAATTCTAGGATGTATTAACAGAAGCATACAGTCTAGATCACGTGAAGTCATTATTTCCCTCTACTCCTCTTTGGTCAGACCTCATCTGGAATATTGTGTCCAGTTTTGGGCACCACATTTTAAAAAAGACATCAACAAACTGGAGCAAGTTCAGAAAAGAGCGACCAGAATGGTGACCGGTCTGCAAACCCTGTCTTATGAGGAAAGGTTGCAGGATTTGGGAATGTTTAGTTTGCAAAAGAGAAGACTGAGAGGAGACTTAATAGCTGTCTACAAATATCTAAAGGGCTGTCACATTGCAGAAGGATCAACTTTATTCTCATTTGCACAAGGAAAGACTAGAAGCAATGGGATGAAACTGAATGGGAGGAGACACAGATTAGATATTAGAAAAAACTTTTTGACAGTTAGAGTGATCAATGAGTGGAACAAGCTGCCACGAGAAGTGGTGAGTTCTCCTTCAATGGAAGTCTTCAAACAGAGGCTGGACAGACATCTGACTGGGATGATTTAGCGAATCCTGCTTTGAGCAGGGGGTTGGACCAGATGGCCCAGGAGGTCCCTTCTAACTCTACGATTCTATTCTATGATTCTATGATTCCATCCCATAGTCGAGTGCCCATATACCCATCACACATCCTCCATCCCATAGTCCCATGCCCATACACCCATCACACATCCTCCATCCCATAGTCCCATGCCCATATACCCATCACACATCCTCCATCCCATAGTCCCATGCCCATATACCCATCATACATATTCGCCATCCCATAGTCGAGTGCCCATATACCCATCACACATCCTTCATCCCATAGTCAACCATTATGACATCATAATGCGTGGCGGGGCTTGCAACCTATGATGACATCAGCATCGCCATGGCAACCATTATGACATCACAATGAGGGGTGGGGCTTGATACACACACACACTTTTTCCCCATTATGTAGATAGGGGCAAAATTGTTTGGTGAATTAGAACGCGCGGGGTTAAAATTTCGCTTCACAACATAGCCTAGGACGCTCTCGGGGTCCAGATGTGTGACTGTGCCAAATTTTGTGGCTGTAGCTGCGACGGTGCGGATGCCAATCCCGGACATACACACATACATACACACACTTGATCTTTATATAATAGATGTAAACTTCTGGTTTCCACTGTAACTAACTATCATAGGGATGACTTTCTCTGTGGCTAAATAAGTTTATCCAACTTTTTCTGTGTATCCATTATAAATAACTCATGTATAACACATCCTCTATATATTGTTTAATATTTCCTATAATGTACACTTATACCATTAGTGTGTGTGTTTATTTCAGATTTTCCTCTGTACACTATCTGATTGGTCTGAATCATTTGCATGCATACATGTGTGTGTGTTTTCTGATTGTCACATACAGATACCTGGCTTCTGCTGCTTTTTGTATGCATACAAGCGTTGAACATGTGAACAGCCCCTTTTTGAGGATTTATTTTCGCAGCAATGAACTGTTCTGTGTGTGACTGTAACTACGGGCTACTTCGTGCACAGCTGCAGCTTGAGAGATGTTGCATCATTAAGCCGACTTGGCACATTGATTTCTCTAGATGCTCGCTTCTGCCCTTTCTGCACCGCAATGACTCACCATTACAAACATGGTGCGCGCAATTTCGTTCTGATCCTTTGCCCTCCCATCCGACAAGACATATGGTAATTTTCATTGTAGAAACTTTTCAGAGGTGAATATAAATAAGACAGACTTCAACCACTTCTCACCAAATATCCCTGAGGAAGCCAAGCTTTGTAGCGATAGGCGTGGGGTCCCCTCTACATGCACCATGCCGCAAACAGGTCCCATAATATTTTCATTATTAGATTGTCAGATTTTTAATCTTTACTCTCTTTGGTTCATTGCATATGTGCGCTCAAGACCACAATTGTGAGTTCACACTTACCTCTTATAGAAACAATTTGGTATAGTAACCTCATCCCTTCTCAAATATTATTGATACGGTATCTTTTCTTTTATAATTTATTGCTATTATGCACAGTTAATAGTTTGCCTTGGGATATACTGTATATCATGCTTACTTGCTTAGTTATTTTGATTGTATAAGGAGGTGTACATCTCTTAACTTGCTTAATTATTTTGCACATTTGCACATGGATTCTTATGATTCCTGGCATTCATGCAGCTCTTATTAAAAGCCTGTCACTATTAGATTATTTCTGAGCAGTATACGGGATTTGTCAAAATCCGCAGGTAAAACCGCAGGTCAAAAGACCGGCGGTTTATCTGCAGATTTTCTGTGGTTTAGCCTGCGGGTTTCCCCTGTGGTTTGACACCAGCCATGGAGCAGGTGCCAAACCACAGCGGAATCCGCACAAAGAATTGACATGCTGCGGATTTGAAACCGCAGCAAGTCCGCGCGGAAAATTCAGCACCATGTGCACTGCGAATTTCATTTTCCATTGATTATAATGGTACTGTACAGGACCAAATCCGCTGCGGATCTGCAGCAGAATCCGCAGCGTGTGCACACACCCTTAGGTTTCTCTATAGGGTATTGTTCTGACAACTCATTCACGCTGTGGATTTTTCCTAGAGAGCACAGTGGAGGACGATTGCTAGCCCTTACATGGATTCTTGGTGTAATTTTTTTAGTCTTTTGGCTTTTTGATTGTTTTTTATTAAATCATGTTGTTTGTCTGTTATCAATAAAATGTATTATCTTTTACAATTGGCGATCCTGACTTCTATATAACCATTATTGTTTCGTTGCAATTAATCTCAAATGTTTAGTTGGTGATCCCATTATCAGTTTGCTGTGCTCTTAGTTCTTCTCACCAATTACCTTCATAAGTCACATGCTTAGTGAACGGAAGTCCACCTGTGTACAATTAAGTGTCACATGGTCTGTCAGTATATATGCACACAACTTTTCTGAAAGGCCAGAGGCTGCAACATGTTAGCACCACGCCGTAGTCCTGCTCTGTCAGGCAAGGTCCCCAGCGTCTCTTCACTCACCCGTGCTGCAGGCAGTTCTTCCCTTCCCCATGCTCTGCGTAATTCCAGCTGGTCCTCTAGCTATATCCTTAGGGCACACGTGCATGTACTCCCGCCATCTTAAAGGGTCAGCACGTGCATTGCTATTTCCTCCCCAACCAATAGCTGTGGGACATTACATATATATTGCTTCCTCCCCACAGGGGAGGTGCCTGAGCAACCTTTCTGTTTCGCAGTCTAAGTTGTGTAAGGTTGCATACCAGTCCCCGCTGCACTCTACTGCACACCCTGCCTCCTGTACTCTACTGCACACCCTGCCTGCTGCACTCTACTGCACACCCTGCCTGCTGCACTCTACTGCACATCCTGCCTGCTGCACTCTACTGCAAAAGAGCTGTCCATACAGTTGTAGTCTTTAACCACTAAGTTGGAGGCCTTAAACATCCCACCAGAGTTCCAGCATGTTGAAGCAGCTGAGACTTCTTCAGAGACTTCCAGACAGATTGCTTAGTTCGACATCCAGTTCCCTGACTCACAGCCCCACCATGTTTTGATGGTAATCCGAAGCTCTGCCGCGGGTTCATCAATCAGTGTGGGCTACATTTTGAACTCCTTAAACGCCGCTTCCCGTTGGACCGAGCAAAAGTAGCATTCCTTATGTCACACCTTGGAGGCGAGGTCCTGGCGTGGTTGAACCCATTATGGGAGAGGCAGGATCCGGTCATCTTCAATTTGCCTGCACTCTTGGAAGTTTTCCGCTAAGTGTTTGATGAACCCGGGCAAACCACCTTGGCAGCTTCAGCTCTTCTACATTTACGTCAGTCCCATTCTTCTGCGATATGCTATTGCACCCTGGCATCCGATCTCGGATGGAATAAAGAAGCTTTGTTGGCGACATTCTGGGAGGGGCTTTCTGGAAATATTAAGGATGAGCTTGCTGGTCGAAACCTACCAACTACCCTCGACGACCTGATCTCCCTCACCATCCATATGGACAGTATGAAAATGGAGTGATGCCCTTCGGTCTCAGTAATACAACAGCAGTTTTTAAAGAATTTGTCAACGACAACTTCCGGGACCTGCTTTATTCCTGTGTAGGAATGTATCTAGACAATATTCTGGTATTTTCCTCAAATCTGGCCTCCCACAGACGAGCAGTTCGGCAGGTTCTTCAGTGTACCGGACTCAGGATGGATCCTGAGAAAGTCTCTTTAAATGGCTGCTGCCAATGGAGGTCAAAGCAATTCAGCAATTCCTTGGCTTTGCTAAGTACTATCAGTAATTCATTCCTCACTTCTCCATGCTGAATGCTCCTATCTCTGTTATGACCCGAAAGGGAGCCGATCTGAAGAACAGGGCCTTCGAGGCCTTCCGCTCTCTTAAAACAGTCATTCTCCACCGATCCCGTTCTGCATCGCCCGGCTTTGAACGAACAGTTTTTCCTAGAGGTGGACGCATCCTCATTAGGGGCTGGAGCTGTGCTCACCCAGAAGTCCTCCTTGGATCACCACGTGTCCTACGGTTTCTTTTCTATGGCCTTCTCCACTCCTGAGAGTAACTACTCTATCGGGAACCGAGAGTTACTCGCCATTAAGATGGCTCTGAAGGAGTGGCGTTACCTGCTGGAGTGCGCAGTCTATCCAGTGGTCATCTACACGGCAATAAGAACCTGGAATATCTCCAGTCCGCCCAGAGACTTAATCCACGCCAAGCAAGGTGGTCTTCGTTTTTTGCCCACTTTAACTTTCCTTTACATTTTAAAGTCCAGTGACAAGAATGTCAGAGCCGATGCCCTCTCTCGCTCTTTTCTGTCTGAGGATCAAGAGGAGGATCCACAATTTATCATTGAACCATCTAAGATGGTCACTGCCATTACAGTCAGTCTGTCACAACATCCTCCTGGAAAGACCCTTGTGGCTGGATCCGAGAATGAGTTAGTTTTGTTTTGGGGCCACTCGTCCAAAGTGGCTGGTCACGCAGGACAATGGAAGACTCTACAATTGATTTCTCGCCACCACTGGCGGCCGTCCATGAGGAAAGCGATCTATGCTTACGTGGCTCCCTGTCCGATTTGTGCCCACAATAAAGTCCCCAGACGACTACCTGCCGGTTCTCTCCTGCCGTTACCCGTACCATCTGGTCCACGGCAGCACATAGATATGTACTTCATTAAGGGTTTGCCAGTATCCGAGGGTTGCACTGTCATCTGGGTAGTCATGGATCGCTTCTCCAAAATGGCACACTTTACCCCGTTATCTGCTCTTCCGTCCGCTCCAGAACTGGCTGACAGCTTCATCTTCATCAAACATACTTTCCGCCTGCACAGATTTCCTCTCTACATTGAAAGTGAACTGCGAACCTTGATCGGACACAGATTCTGGCAAACTCTCTGTAAGCATCTGGATATCGCTTTGGATTTCTCTTCGGCCTATCACCCCCAGTCCAATGGACAAGTGGAGCGGGTCATCCAGGTCTTGTGCAATTACCTGCGACACTTTGTCAATGTCCACCATAAAGATTCAGTGAAATTGCTTCCCTGGGATGAGTTCTCTTATAACAATCATGTTGGTGAAGGCTCAGAAAAATCTCCGTTCTACATTGTATTTGGTCGGCAACCCGAGGTTCCCCTCCCGGTGACGGTTCCTTCTGATGTCCATGTGACAGATGTCCTCTCCAAAAAATTTGTGAAGTTGTGGGAGGACACCAAAGCCACTTAAGAAGCATCCTCTGCCTGTATGAAGAGACTTGCAGACAAATGGCGTCTGGATCCCTTGTGCTTCCGTCCTTGTGACAAGGTATGGCTTTCGTCCAGGTACATCTGGCTGAAGGTCCCTTTTTACAAGTTGGGTCCTCATTTTATCGGGTCTCTCGAGGTGTTGAAGCAGATCAACGAGGTCTCGTATAAATTGAAGCTACCTCCTTCTTTACGGATTCCAAGTTCCTTCCATATATCTTAAGTGAAGCCGGTCATCCAAGTCTCTTCTTCAAGGATCCCACTACCACGTCCATGCCAATGGCCTCAGATAATGATTTTGAAGTGGAGAACATCTTGGTCATGAAGAAGGTGAGAGGCAAGAACTTCTTCCTCATTGACTGGAAGGGATTTGGTCCCGAAGAGAGATCCTGGAAGCTGAAGGAGAACATTCCCGCTCTCATTCTCTTCTGGAAATTCCTCGATGACCTTAAGAGGAGGGGGGCATAAAGGGGGGGTATTGTTAGCACCACGCCGGAGTCCTGCTCTGACAGGCAGGGTCCCCGGTGTGTCTCTTCACTCACCCGTGCTGCGGTCAGTTCTTCCTTTCCCCATGCTCTGCATGCTTCCAGCCGGTCCTCTAGCCATGCGTGCACTTGCCATTTCCTCCCCAGCCAATAGCTGTGGGACATTACGTAATATATTGCTTCCTCCGTGGGGAGGTGCCTGAGCAACCTTCCTATTTCGCAGTCTAAGGTGTGTAAGGTTGCATACCAGTCTCAGCTACACTCTACTGCAGACCCTGCCTGCTGCAGTCTATTGCAGATCCTGCCTGCTGCACTCTGATGCAAACACTGCCTGCTGCACTCTGATGCAAACACTGCCTGCTTCACTCTAATGCAGATCCTGCCTGCTGCACTCTGATACAAACACTGCCTGCTGCACTATGATGCGAACTGTCTGCTGCATTCTAATGCAAACCCTGCCAGCCGCTCCCTCCAGTCTGTCCTCTGGGTCCAACTGCTGCACGTCCATTGGTCTGTCCTGGAGTGTGGCACCTGGCGTTCATCGGGAGCCAAGTCTCTCCTCACCATCAAAGGCTCTAGTGAACAGTCAGGTGTTTGCTTAATCACACCCCTCCAGGCTCTCCACGGTCCGTGGTACAGTGGTTCCACAAACCATGTCCGTGACACAACAACATTAAGTAAGAAGCACGACTAACCAAACAATACCATGAAGACCAAGGAGCTCTCCAAATAAGTCAAGGACAAAGTTGTTGAGAAGTACAAGTCAAGGATTTGTTATAAAAAAAAACTATAAAAATCTCCCAATCTCTCATAATCCCCAAGAGCACCATCAACCCCATTATCATCAAATGGAAAGAACATTCTACCATAACAAACCTGCCACAAGAGAGGGACACCCACCAAAACTCTCAACCCGGGCAAAGAGGTCATCAATCAGAGAGGTAACAGAGACCAAAGGTAATTCTGAAGGAGCCGCAGAGTTCTCAAGCAGAGAAAGTAGACTCTGCCCATACAACCACAATAAGCCATACACTCCACAGAGGTGGCCTTTATGGAAGAGTAGGCAGAAAAAAGCATTTACTTACAAAAATTGTAAGTTTCGCTTTGAGTCTGCCAAATGACATGTGGGAGAATCTCCAAATGTATGGAAAAAGGTGAAGTGGGCAGATGAGACCAAAATTGAATTCTTTGGTCACCTAGATAAACATCATGTCTGACACCAAACCAACACAGCTCATCACCCTAAGAACACCATTCCTTACAGTGGTTGTGGTGGCAGCATCATGCTGTGGGAATGGGGTTTTTTTCAGCAGCAGGGACAGGGAAAAGGGCCTCAGTCTAGGGGGAAATGGATGGTGCTAAATACAGGGATATTTTTGAGCAAAATCTGTTTGAGTCTGTCAGTGATTTCAGACTGGGACGGAGGTTCACCTTCCAACAAAACAATGACCCAAAGCGTACTGCTAAAGCAGCATTCGAGTGGTTTAAGGGGAAATGAGCAAATGTTTTGGAGTAGCCTAGTCATAGCCCAGACCTTAGTCCAATTGAGAATCTGTGGACAGACTAGAAGATTGCTGTTCACCAGCGAAAACCATGTAACTTGTTATTTATACTGAAGTTTTTAGTTATTTTGGCCTATTTGTTGTTTGCGTCACAATAAACAGTAAACCAAATGTTGACAGTGGTAGGCATATCCTTTACATGTATGAAAATCAAATCATGCAAATTTATTAATTTTTCAACATACAAATTTAAGACAATATAATGGGTGTTCATCTGTCAAAACCAGAAAAACGGGCAGTGACAGACATATATTGACAGAGAAAATTATATCAATCTGATACCTTGGTAATTTATATAGCAGCTGATTGAAACCCATACAAGGGCAGATGAGCTCACAAAATAACATGCAAAAAGCACTGAAAATTTTCCAGACTATAGTATGAAGACAATCATTTAATTTAATCAAAGCAAAATTTGCAAAAAAAATGCCTGAAGTGGATAAACAAGATGGAGTGCGCATGATCACAACATACCACAACAAATGGCACAAATTTAAGGAGATTTTTAAGAAACACTGGAATGTTCTTCAAACGGATTCTACCTTAAGAAAGATATTACCAGAACAACCACTTATTGTGGCAAAAAGATCTAAAAAGTTTTGTGATCTTCTGGTACATAGTCTGTATAATCCAACAAAAATATCAGATCTGATAATTTGGAAAATTTTGGTTTTTACCCATGTGGCTTGAGCAAAGCATGTCGTAATTTGCTAAAATCCAAAACATTCTTCAACTTTGATAGAAGCAAATCATACACCATTAGAATTATATTGGAATGACAACAAGAGAGTTGATAATACGGACACGTGAGCACTGCAGAGATATTGAGAATGCAAAATCAATTGAAGATGGATCAACGCTGAAAACCTTACAAAGACATTTTAAAAGAACCACTCTTGTAATCCAAAAGGCCTTAAGATTAAAGGCATCGATTCTGTTTCATTAGGGATAAGAGGTGGTAATATTGGTAAAGTTCTGGCGCAAATTGAGAGCCACTGGATTTATCGATTAGGCACTTTAGCACCACAGGGTTTAAATGAGTCTTTTGGGTTTGGGGCATTTCTGTAATTATAGGCTTCATTTAATAATGTGGAAGGTTTTAATGGGGGGTAATTTATTGGATTAATAACAGTTGTTTTAATATTTATCATGTTTAGTTGAGTTTCTAATAATGGTGTTTTTTATTTTTAGATCTATTCTGTCATTTATCTTGTCATGTTGCTTCCTTATATTATCCAGCGGTCACGCAAAAACAAATATTGACTTTGACATGAAGAATTTGATATATGAAGATTTTCTTCATCTGAAGGACCATTGGACCATTCTAAGAAAAATTGTTTATAAAAGAATGTAAAAGTCTTTTATAATGATAGAAAAAAAATAAATATTAACTTTCTTTTTAGGAATATAGGTATGTAGCTTTATGGTGGATCCATTATAATGTTTAAATTTAGCATTTATTAATTATTGTGTTATATTAGTGAAAAATTTCTACAGGGTTCCCAATGTTTTATTACTGTATATGTCACTTTAGCATTTATGATTGCACTGTAATAATATTATCAATATTTATTTAATATTGATAATTTTTTTTTATCACCTTGTTTTTTGATATATGTATGCTACCCATGTCTCTCTGGACCTTCCATCCCATTGCAGCAGATATGAATGTGTATGTTCCATTTGGTTTGCGCTGGGGGAGCGCATTGTGTTCTATCTTGCTGGAGGTGGGGGGTTCTATTAGAGATGACGTCGGTGCATTATGTGCCGATAATTTCGGCTTATTATATTGATTTTACACAGTATATATTAATTAGTGGCGCAACACTTGCGTAAGAGCCGATAAATTCGGCTTTTTATAAAGGCACGATATAAATATTTTCATCAATTAGTGACAGATAATTTCACTGGGATGTGCGCATGCGTTCCTGTGGTCCCTCCTGACATCCTATGTCTGGCAACAGATGTGAGCACTGCACTTCCGCCTGGTGAGAGCTGGGTGGAACGCATTGCGTTCCATCATAGCCGGACGTGGGTGGTCACTTCTCCCGGAGGTGTCGTCAGGGCGGAATGCGCCTAACAAATCCCATTCTATATGTATACACATGCACAGGTCACTTTGCAAGTTAGAGTCACATGATTTTTCACTGGGTTCCCAATGGATTCTTGGGTAATTAAAAGGGAGAGTAACCCTCCTTCTTGACATGCCCCTTTGAGGAAGGAACGCTGAAACGCGTCAGGGGGGAGACAAGGCAGGTGCCCTGACATTATACAGAGGTAATTTAACACTTCATTACAATATGGTGATTTAGTTTGATGGCAGTATTTGTGCTTAACCTTAGGCAGTATAATTCCATTCAATTAGCTCTGTTAAATGTTTATAGTTTTGCACATAGACACTTTATGTATGGAGCGGACCCTTGATATTTATCAGGGGAAATGAGATTTTTTGTAAATTTTGCTTTGAATAAATGATTGTCTTCATACTATAGTCTCGAAAATTTTCAGTGCTTGTTGCATGTTATTTTGTGAGCTCATCTGCTATTGTATGGGTTTCAATCAGTTGCTACATAAATTACCAAGGTTTCAGATTGATATAATTTTCTCTGTCAAAATACATCTGTTACTGCCCGTTTTTCTGGTTTTGACTGAACACCCATTATATTGTCTTAAATTTGTATGTTGAAAAATTAATAAATTTGCATGATTTAATTGTCATACATTCCTTGTATCCCTTTTTTTCATAAGGGTATTAGTGTATTGGAATTTTCTACGGAATGTGACCCAGTTTTCTGGGGTTAAGGACTAACATGTATGCATATCCTTTACATGAACTGATACAAATCCTCAAAAAAAATTATCTACTCTACTTAGAGGTCATTTACATATCGATGAAACAACTATAGGTGGAGGAATATTTCCTGCTTATTGATAGCTCACCCTATATGATTAACTCCACCCATTAGGATAGGGAAAGATATTAAATCCCTGCTGAGAGATTTGTATCTTCAGACATCTGATAAAAAAAACGCTTTGTGTGCTATTTTAATAGAAACTTTATACAATTTTTAATAAATTTGTTTTGTTTTAAGCAAGAGGAAAAACGGTTTAAATTGTTATTATTCATGAAGACACATTGACGACTCGTCCAGATTTGGAATTTCTTCTAATGGGAGCGCCTACGAGTAACCTCTATAATAATTTTTTCATTATAAAAAATCTTCTGATGGGAAGGAATTATTTGGAAAGGAATAATTGCCTACATGGATCCCTGAAACGGCAGAATACCATGAAGGAACCACTGTGGAATTATAAACGCCAATTAGAGTTGTGCCATAGTTGCACAACCTATACAAATTAGAATTAACCTTTTTTTCTAAAATTGTGTATAACACTATGCTTAGATAGCGCTTTCTGTTTGCTTCCCCATTTTCTTTATCCTTTCCGAAAACTCTGTACTTAATAGAAAAAGGAGATTTGATGTTTCAGAGTAAACCGCGCTGCTGTATCATGGAACCAGTTCAATAGTGGATAGCACATTGGTGCTTCGTAGTTTGTTCTTGAAAAAGAGCTTGGTGCGAGCATTAAATGCATAAAAATAGAATTTATGAAATTACTATTCCACTCAGGAACTACTTCCTTCATACAGCAGCGAGGTCTACTGTGAAGCGTCAAATCTCTTTTTCCTAATAATCAGTGTCACTTCATGTGATAACTCGTACGCTTCAATAGATCCTAGTGATTCTGAGATTGTTTTTCATGATATATTGTACTTCCTGTTACTGGTAAATATTGGTCAATATGGTTTGCATATATTTATGAAAATATCGAAAATTTGACAAATTTAAACATTTTGCCATTTTCAAACTTAATTTTTATGCTCTTCAATCAGATAGTTATACTACACAAAATAATAAACACAATTTCCCATATATCTACTTTACATCTGCATCATTTTTTAAATATAATTTTTTGTTAGGAAGTTAGCAGGGATCATCACCAATTTCTCATTGTTCCAACAAAAATTATAAAACCATTTTTTAGGGACCACATCACATTTGAAGTGACTTTGAGGAGCTTATATGACAGAAAATACCCAAAAGTGACACCATTCTAAAAATTGCACCCCTCAAAGTCTTCAAAACCACATTCAAGAAGTTTATTAACCTTGTGGATGTTTCACAGAAATTAATGGAATGTGGAAGGAATGTGGGGAAAAACTACTTTTTGGGTGCAAGGCGGGGATTGGAAGGGAAGGAGCTCTGTTTTCCTTTTTGAACGCTAAATTTGCTGGAGCCCATGATGTGCCTAAACAGTGGAAACCCTCCACAACTGACTCCATTTTGGAAAACACACCACTTAAAAAATGTATCTAGATGTGTGGTGAGCACCTCGAACCCAAAGGTGCTTCACAGAAGTTTATAACGAACTGTGAAAATGAAAAAATAAATTACTCCTGCAAAAATGTTGGTTTACATTTTCACAAGGATAACGGAGGAAAATGGACCATACAATTTGTTGTGCAAATTCTTCTGAGTACATCGAAGCTCCATATGTTGTCAAAAACTACTTTTGGAGGAACAGTGCAAAGCTCAGAAGGAAAGAAGCTCTATATTGGAGTTCATATTTTGCTGGAATCGTTTGAGGGTGCCATGTCACATTGGCAGAGCCCCTGAAGTGCCAGAACAGCAGAACCCACTATGAGTGACTTCATTTTACAACTACACCTCTCAATGAATTCATCTAGTGCAGTGAGCATGTTGACACCACATATGCCTCACAGAAATTTATACCACTGGGCGCTGCTGAAGAAAAAATAATTACATTTTCACAGCTAAAATGTTGTTTTAGGGCCAAATTCTTACTTTTTATAAGGGCTAATAGGAAAAAAATGACCTCTCAGTTTGTTGTGCAATTTCTCCTGAGTACGTCAATACCCTACATGTAATCGGTAACTACCAATTTTGAGGAATAGTGCAAAACTCAGAAGGGAAAGAGCGCCATAATTAAGTGCAGAGTTACTGTTATGGTTTGCGGGTGCTATGACCCACTGTGAGTGGACTTTAAGGGGCTTATATATTGGAAACTCCCAAAAAGCGAAATCATATTAAAAACCGCACCCCTCAAACACTTTAAATCGATTGCTACACAATGCAAAAAAAAATTAAATTTCACCTTTAAAATCCCAACATTTTGTTACCCACTTTATGAGCGCGGCAATACCCCCACATGTAATCAGAAAGTTCTATTTGGACAAACAGCAGAGCTCAAAATGGAAGCAGCACCTGCGGGTACTGGGCGGCAGCAGCAGAGGGGTCAGGAAAGGAGCTATGCGCCAGAATTCTTGCATCTGAATGCATCTTTTCAAAACTGTCTCAAAGTGTTGTCTGAGCAAATTGCCGCAGGCTTTAACATGCTCAGCAACAGCATTATTGAGGTCAAAACACTTTTGCAGAGCATGCATTCAGATGCAAGACAAACTCCAAACAACACATTTTTCAGGTCTGTAGTGGAGCACATAGATGGACTATCTCCTGACCAGCAGATGCATGTAATGCAGTCGTGCCACGCATCTCTAGCGCAGGTTACCTCCCAAGCTCCTCCACCCACCCCGGTAATTCCACCCACACCTGCCCTCCCTTCAGCCTCTGTATTTCCTCCCCCTCCTATTCAATACCAGCAGCCTCCCCAGTACCAGCAACCTCCCCCATACCACCAAACTGCCCCGTACCACCAACCTGCTACATTCCAACATCCTTCCCCGTACCATTTCCCAACCACATCTTCTGCGGCTCCAGTCCCTGCCCAACCATCCTCTCCACCACCTCTTCTGCCTCCCACATGTCCTCCCATTCTTATTCAACCCCTTCACCTCTTTTACCTACCGATCCTTCCCCACCACCATCACCATCCCTGTCCTCTCTCCACACTACCAATGTCGAAGTGTCCCAAAGCCCCTCCAGCATTATCTCCACCCAACACTATGTTAATTTATAGTTTTTTGCAATAAAAAAAATCATAATTTTTCTGAGTAATAAAAATCGTTTTCAGGAAAAAATGATTAATAACAATTCAATAAAAAAAATATTTTGTTGGTTCAAAAAGTTGGTCAACATGGGAAAGACAAAGGAGCATTCCAAGGCCATCAGAGACAAGATCGTGGAGGGTCACAAGGCTGGCAAGGGGTACAAAAGCCTTTCCAAGGAGTTGGGCCTACCTGTCTCCACTGTTGGGAGCATCATCCGGAAGTGGAAGGCTTATGGAACTACTGTTAGCCTTCCACGGCCTGGACAGCCTTTGAAAGTTTCCACCCATGCCGAGGCCAGGCTTGTCCGAAGAGTCAAGGCTAAGGCTGGTTTCACATTAGCGCTTTTTAAGCGCACGCACGGCCGGGGGTAGCTCCGCCCCCGAGCCGGCTCTCTGCCCGGCGTGCCCGCCCCTTGCTTGTAGCGCCGCCTCCTAGCGCACAGCGGCGCCTGCGATCGGCGCACCCTATCTTTAGCATAGGGTGCGCAGATCGTGCGCAGGCCGTGCGCTAGTTGCGCTTTGACCTGCGCTGCGCACTTTTGACGGTGCGCCGTGCGCGCCAAAATCCGAAAAGTTTGATTTTGGCGCGCACGGCGCACCGTCAAAAGTGCGCAGCGCAGGTCAAAGCGCAACTAGCGCACGGCCTGCGCACGATCTGCGCACCCTATGCTAAAGATAGGGTGCGCCGATCGCAGGCGCCGCTGTGCGCTAGGAGGCGGTGCTACAAGCAAGGGGCGGGCACGCCGGGCAGAGAGCCGGCTCGGGGGCGGAGCTACCCCCGGCCGTGCGTGCGCTTAAAAAGCGCTAATGTGAAACCAGCCTAACCCAAGGACAACAAGGAAGGAGCTCCGGGAAGATCTCATGGCAGTGGGGACATTGGTTTCAGTCAATACCATAAGTAACGTACTCCACCGCAATGGTCTCCGTTCCAGATGAGCCCGTAAGGTACCTTTACTTTCAAAGCGTCATGTCAAGGCTCGTCTACAGTTTGCTCATGATCACTTGGAGGACTCTGAGACAGACTGGTTCAAGGTTCTCTGGTCTGATGAGACCAAGATCGAGATCTTTGGTGCCAACCACACACGTGACGTTTGGAGACTGGATGGCACTGCATACGACCCCAAGAATACCATCCCTACAGTCAAGCATGGTGGTGGCAGCATCATGCTGTGGGGCTGTTTCTCAGCCAAGGGGCCTGGCCATCTTGTCCGCATCCATGGGAAGATGGATAGCACGGCCTACCTGGAGATTTTGGCCAAGAACCTCCGCACCTCCATCATGGATCTTAAGATGGGTCGTCATTTCATCTTCCAACAAGACAACGACCCAAAGCACACAGCCAAGAAAACCAAGGCCTGGTTCCATAGGGAAAAAATCAAGGTGTTGCAGTGGCCTAGTCAGTCTCCTGACCTTAACCCAATTGAAAACTTGTGGAAGGAGCTCAAGATTAAAGTCCACATGAGACACCCAAAGAACCTAGATAACTTGGAGAAGATCTGCATGGAGGAGTGGGCCAAGATAACTCCAGAGACCTGTGCCGGCCTGATCAGGTCTTATAAAAGACGATTATTAGCTGTAATTGCAAACAAGGGTTATTCCACAAAATATTAAACCTAGGGGTTGAATAATAATTGACCCACACTTTTATGTTGAAAATTTATTAAAATTTAACTGAGCAACATAACTTGTTGGTTTGTAAGATTTATGCATCTGTTAATAAATCCTGCTTTTGTTTGAAGTTTGCAGACTCTAACTTATTTGCATCTTATCAAACCTGCTAAATCTGAGGGGGTTGAATACTATTTGTAGACACTGTATATATATATATATATATATATATATATATAGTGTGTGTATATATATATATATATATATATATCACTATGTAATAAACTATAAGTAGCAAAAAACAGTTTTCAACAAAAACATACTAAATAACATTTGTGCAGTCTATGAATTTGTTCTAAGAAATAAAATTGCCTCCATCAGATCCTCCTTTATAGATGACCTCAAATCTGACCTAATAATTTTAAGGCTAGAGAACAACCTCTCTACAGTAACTTGGGTTGGAGGCAAAGCCGTAACCACATGGGCAACATCTCTAACAATTTCCGGGTATAAAGGAATTGCCTCATGCACAGTCAGTTTTGATGAACGGTTGAATTTTTCTATTTCTTTGAGAACAAGTGAAACATTTTGCTGAAATATGGTCAATCTGCTTGCCATAGGAGACTGAGTGAAATCTTTTTCCTTGCAGCAACGCTTTGCCTGCTCCATGTCATACAAATACTTGTCAAAGTCAAACTCCTCATCTGATGAGGATGAAGATATGGCAGCAGTAGCACTGTCAGGACCTGAGTCCTCTTGCGCCTGGCAGTCCTCCTGTAGGCCACTCTTCCTAACTGATACCTCAGTCAGAGCTTCTTTTCCTTTAGTAAGCTGTTGATCATCAAGCAATATACGATGACTTGGGTCCACATAAACAGCTGCCAGAAAAATTTTATTTTCCAATAGCTGTGTCTCTCTCCATTTCATTGAAGCAGAAATGCCATCTGCGATTAAACAGCAAAATAGCAAGTTCTTCCGCTCCCTCATGAAAATGCCAGGAGTTAAATCCTCAGCTTGTAATTTTTTAGTCACAGTAAATGGGTGATTAAGCAATTCCTTCAATTCAGCCACCTGTGTCCATTGACATTCATTTAGGGTTACCTGAGGGTTCGCCATATCTATAAGAAACGGTTTTAGTTGATCAACAATTGCCCTTTTCCAGCACGTCTCTTCAAGATGGAATCAATTTTAGGGGTTCTGGCGGCAATAACCAATTTCCTCACTTTTCCAATCAGATTTCCAGCATGTCCCTCTTGCAGACTCTCTCTTATTGCCAGCTGCAGCGTGTGCACAACACAGCGCATGTGATGAATAGGAAAGTGTTTTGAAGCAGCTTCAACAAGATCATTTATTTCTACAGTATAATTTTGCTGTTCTTCTGTAGTAATATCAGTTTGTTCCTCAGTTACATGAACAGCACTGTGGCCTTCCATGATCTCAAACATACTGAATCCTAAATGTTCCTCTAGCTGTTGTTCATTACTCTCATTCATCAGTGTAATTGTACTTATGTTTGAAGCATTGTCCGCTACAATAGCAAGAACCTGTTCTTTTTTGAGTTCATAATCTTGCAGAACTTTTTCCACTAAGGCCTGGAGAAACTGGCTGCTGTGATGAGCTTTAGTATCTTTTACTGCCAGCGTGTTGGTAACAATTTTTGCTGTCACAAACATATCGAACATTGATGGCAAAATAGTTCACTCTGTGACGTGTGCAGGCATCCATTTTAAGAAACATGAAGGGTCTTTTGAGAGTCTTTTTAAGATCTTCCTTTTGTTTAAGGGCTTCTTCAATCACTAATTTTCTAATACTTTCTCTTTCCAGAGAAACCCCAAGTTTGTGGGCCATTTCTCCATTAAGAGCTTTAAAAGCTGGTCGTGCAAATAATGTTAATGGTACACCGTCCTTCACAACAAGCTGGAGAAGCTGTCTTTTAGACATATCTGCTGTCATTGTTACAGTAACTTTGTCACTTACAAAATATCTTGTTAATGATGTTTGAGACGCTCTTTCCTCCTCCTTTGCCTGGCAGGAAGTGTTAGTCTGTGTGCTACCCAGCTTTCATTCTTTTTGGTACAGATAAGATATGGAGACAGATATGGATAAATGGATAGATAGAGCAGATTTCTAATCTGCTTTTGATATTGAAAACATTATCTATGAGCTCAAAAACCTTTCAGGTGATGCGTTTTTTTTAAAAAATCTGATCGGCTCTTGCAGCTGAAAAACGTATCCACAAAAACGCAGCAAAAGTGCTGTGTGTGAATGTAGCCTTAGATCAGGAATAGAACAGCCATTTATAGGGCATTTCATAACTTTCCCAAATTCCTATGAAAAAATATTCAGCACATTCTGCATTGAACTACTGTACCCGATTTATTATATATTTTAGGAGTCGGAGTCGGTCCATTTTATACCGACTCCAACTCCGACTCCACGACTCCGACTCCACAGCCCTGGCTGATGCATGATGCGCTGTTGTCTCTTTCTCTCCTTCTCAAGAACAATTGCTTTCAACCGATTCGCCTCAACAGTGAAATCCACCAAATTCTTCAGAATGTTTGCTATCACAACATCCATCTTCGTCAGCCAGCTACTTTCTCTTCTCTCTCTCCAACCTGCACTTGCTCCTCTACAAACTGTGAAAGATGGGCTGGGAACACTGTAAAAATAGGTTTTCCGTAGCCAATCATGTTTTTGAGCACCCCCATGGGCGTTTTTACAAAATGGATCCGTCGTAATCCGGCAAAAAACGGATTAAAAACTGGACGAAACGGATCCGGCAGAAAAACGCATCCGTTTCTTCCGCTTGGCGCCGGATCCAGCACTCCGGTGACACGCCGGATCGCGCCTGACGGGAAAAAACTGATGTGTGAAAGTACCCTTAGTTTGTCATTGAATACGTTGTCATTGAATACAGTCTATCACAGTGATCAAAAGGAACCAATAGGAAAAATCCCAGATGTTGCCGTCGACGGGCGCACTGAGCATGCGCCTGCACTTTTATTTTCAGTAACAGGAGGCAATGGGCCAGGGGACAGAGCAGGAAGGCCCAGGGGTCTTGGGAACATAATTTATCTGTCCTCTGACATGTACCTCATGTCAGAAGAGAAAAATGAATTTTATAGAGGACACTTTTGTTTTTTATTTAATCGCCTTTATTCATTGAATAACGGCAATCACGTCATCAGGGACCGGAAGATTCAGCCATGATCGTGTTCTCCAGGTTCCCATCTACCCCCAGTAGCCGAATCTCCGGAGCTTTTCGTAATCTGTGGGGCATTATACCCTTATTTCCTCATCGCCGTTTTAAAATGGCAATTGTGAATAAGTCCCCTTAGTGGCAGCCATTTTAATGCGCATTGGTGGTTGAATGTCAAAACTTCACTTTCAGCAGGGTCTGAGCAGCACATACAAGGCCTCCTCATCTTGCACACACACAGACCAAGTGAGACAGTGCCATCTGTCTTAAATAAGCCATTCCAAGAACTGGGTTGGAAGTAAGCTGCTGATCCCACCCAGTTCTTTCAGCTGTTCATAAATCCCAGACCCATAATCCGGGCCCATTAAAAAACCTCTCAGCACTATGTGTGCTGGAGCCTGCTTCTACTGGTCCTACATCACCGAAGCTTAACACCTTGAGGACACATACTTCACCTTACAATATATATATATAAATATATATATATATATATATACAGTATATACATAATTGTCAGGAAAGGTCAGGCGATGCAAATTTCCCAGCTTTATAAAAACCCAGCCTCTTCTAACCTCGTGCCAAAAAACAGCAACCATGGGTTCTTCTAAGCAGCTGCCTAGCACTCTAAAAATAAAAATGGTGGTGGAAAGGAAGGCAATAAGAAGATAGTAAAGGATTTTCAAGTTGCTTTTTCCTCAGTTTGAAATGTAATTAAGAAATGGCAGTTAACAGAAACAGTGGAGATCAAGATAAGGTCTGGAAGAGAAGACCAAGAAAAATTTTAATGAAAGCAGCTTGTAGGATAGCTAGAGAGGCATATCAGAATCCCCACTTGACTGGAAAAGACCTTCAGAAAGATTTAGTAGACTCTAGAGTTGTGGTACATTGTTCTGCTGTTCAGAGATACCCACACAAATATGGCCTTCATGAAGAAAACATCTCATTCATACTCACCATAAAATTCAGCATCAGAAGTTTGCAAAAATGGACATTAAATTACTTGTATTAAAAGGTAACTTCAAGTCTAAGAGAGAGAGAAGAGTCTCTGAGTACAAATTTATGACAACTTTTGACACTCTCATTGCAGGAATGAATGTGTCTCATGGATTTATATCTTTTTACATCAATTAAGGAATTTGCTCTTCAGACCTTCTGGGGTCATCACATAACACAGAACTAGACCCCAATCAGAGGGCAATAAAACCTTCACACTGCTTATCTATGAACTGTTCCAATATTTTTGTTTATCCCTCTCCCATAATGACAATTCTGCTTCACATCACTTGTCTTATCTATTGCCGTTATTTCTGTGCTGTTTTGTGTATAAATATGTGATTCTTCAGATGTTGTATTAGTCTAGTATGATGAAGAGACCTGAGTAGTCTCGAAAGCTTGCAATGTGTTACCATCTTTCAGTTAGCCATTAAAAGGTATCAACCACTGAGGACTCTCAATTCTAAATATTCTTCTAAACAAACCTGATGCATTTTGGAAAAAAAGTCCTGTGGATGTCATGATCCATGCTGGATCATGACAGATAAAATGCACTAGTAACCTTTTTTTACCTTAAGCTGTGGTGCTTAAAGATAGTTTTTCCCCCGGTGGCCATTAAGGTCATTGCACTGTGGTGGTGGCCATTAGGGTCATTGCACTGTGGTGGTTTCAGTTCTAGTTTTGCCCCGGTGGCCGTCAGGATCATTGCACTCTGGTTTCTTTAGTGCATGTGATTATAAAGCAGGTGTGATTGCTCTGGCTCTGCTATAAAAGAGTGTCAGGTGTTGCAATCACTTTTGGTGATATTGCTCATTTCCAACCAAGACTGGTGAAGGAAGGAGAGAGTTCCTGGCAGCTCAGTCAGAGTCCTGGTGTGGAAGGAGTCGGAGAGTATTTCCTTGCAGCTCTGACAGAGCTTGGTAGCAGCTATTCAGGAGAAAAGCTGCATTCTGGTGGTGAACTCTGTTGGTGGGAGCAAGAGCAACAGAGCAAAGCTAAGTGGTGTTTCCCTGTTTGCATTTTTCCTTGGTGTCTATTAGCACAGTGGTGGGGCCAGTGCCTGCACCACCCAGCTCCCTGGCGAGGGACAGGTGTAGGATGTGCTAGGGTGACAGATTCTGGCTCAGCGACAGGTGAGGAGCCTGTATAGGGAACGTTAGGAGTGTGAGGGACACTGACTCAGGGGAGTGCAGGAGGTCTCCACGTCCCCATTCCCTATCGCCGGGACCACCATTGTAACTGTTTTCCCTTCCCCCGTGTCTTGTTGCTTTAGTTACCGGCCTGCGGGTCGTGTCACACAGGACATTAACACGAGCCGTGTCTTGTTGTCTTAGTTACCGGCCTGCGGGTCGTGTCACACAGGACGGGTCCACGTGACAGTGGAACAATGAGGTAAACATAGAAATCTTTGGCCACATTGATGAAAAGATACCGTATATACTCGAGTATAAGCCGACCTGAAAATAACCCGAGGCAACTACTTTTGCCACGGAAAACTGGGTAAGCTTATTGACTCGAGTATAAGCCAGGTATACATTGTCCCCTCATCCCTTTCCTGGTATGCATGGTTTCCTTGCCCCTGTCATTGTATACATGCCTCCCCGTCCCTGTCTTTGTATGCATGCCTCCCCTGTCCCTGTTTGCATGGCTCCCCGGTCCGTCCCTGTATGTGTGGCTCCCCCATCCATCCAGACCCTGTATGCATGGCTCATTATCCCTTATCCCTGTTTGCATGTTTCCTATTGAAAAAACAAACATCCTACTCACCTACCACTGCTCATTAAGGTAATGAATATGCACTCCACGCTCGGCAGGTAGAGTTGCAGGCGCTGGCAGCCAGAACGAGATGCAGTGCCAGCACCCAGGGCATGCAAGCAGGTGAGTATGATGCTGGTGGCTGCGGCTGGTACTGTGTGCTATTACAGCAGCGGCACAGGCTTTAGTCACAGCTGCCGCCTTCTGTGACCCGCCGCTCTCCCTCCCCCGCCGGCTTTCTGGGACAAAAACTTACATGTAAGTTGAGGGGGGCATTTTCAGCACAAAAAAATGTGTTGAAAAACTCGGCTTATACACGAGTATATACGGTATGAGTGGCGAAAAAAGGGCACAGAATTTCAGGAAAATAAGTTGAAAGGAGGATGACTTCTACAAAATGAGTAATAACCATAAACAGACGTCAAAATCCACAATAGACAACCTCAAAAGGCACAAGCTGAAGGTTTTACAATGGCCCTCACAGTCCCCTGATCTGAACATTACTGAAAATCTGTGGCTAGTCCTCTAAATAGCAGTGCATGCAAGATGACCAAGGAATCTTAGAGCAATGGAAGAATTTTCCAAGGAATAATGGATGAAAATACCAAACAAGAATTGAAAGACTCTTGACTGGCTACAGAAAGCGTTTACAAGCAGTGATACTGGTGCTACTAGGTACTAACCATGCATGGTGCCCAAACTTTTGCATTGGCCCATTTTACTTTTTGTTAATTTTTAAATGTAAAAGATCATTTTATATATATATATATATATATATATATATATACACTCACTGGCCACTTTATTAGGTACACCATGCTAGTAACGGGTTGGACCCCCTTTTGCCTTCAGAACTGCCTCAATTCTTCGTGGCAGAGATTCAACAAGGTGCTGGAAGCATTCCTCAGAGATTTTGGACCATATTGACATGATGGCATCACACAGTTGACGCAGATTTGTCGGCTGCACATCCCTGATGCGAATCTCCCGTTCCACCACATCCCAAAGATGCTCTATTGGATTGAGATCTGGTGACTGAGGAGGCCATTTGAGTACAGTGAACTCATTGTCATGTTCAAGAAACCAATCTGAGATGATTCGAGCTTTATGACATGGCGCATTATCCTGCTGAAAGTAGCCATCAGATGCCTGTTCTTAGCTGAGAGGAGTGGTACCCAGTGTGGTCTTCTGCTGCTGTAGCCCATCTGCCTCAAAGTTCGACGCACTGTGCGTTCAGAGATGCTCTTCTGCCTACCTTGGTTGTAACGGGTGGCAATTTGAGTCACTGTTGCCTTTCTATCAGCTCGAACCAGTATGCCCATTCTCCTCTGACCTCTGGCATCAACAAGGCATTTCCGGCCACAGAACTGACGCTCACTGGATTTTTTTTCTTTTTCGGACCATTCTCTGTAAACCCTAGAGATGGTTGTGCGTGAAAATCCCAGTAGATCAGCAGTTTCTGAAATACTCAGACCAGCCCTTCTGGCACCAACAATCATGCCACGTTCAAAGGCACTCAAATCACCTTTCTTCCCCATACTGATGCTCGGTTTGAACTGCAGGAGATTGTCTTGACCATGTCTACATGCCTAAATGCACTGAGTTGCCGCCATGTGATTGGCTGATTAGAAATTAAGTCTTAACACACAGTTGGACAGGTGTACCTAATAAAGTGGCCAGTGAGTGTATATATATATATATATATATATATATATATCTCTATGTGTATATATATATATATATATATATATATATATATATATATATACATACACATATACACACACATAGATACATATATAAACACACACACGTATTAGCCTAAAATACAGATTAAACATCTTTAACTTTAGGCCTTTTAGACATTCTTTCATCTTCAATTTGCCCAATTGTTCACAATAACAGTAATTTTGAGCAGGGGTATCTAACCCTTTACATGCCACTGAGCATTGTGTATTTTATATATACATATATAATATTATTTATTGATATAGGACCATTGATTCCATTGTGGTGTACATGAGAAGGGGTTACATACAAATTACAGATATCACTTACCGTAAACAAATTAATATTGACAGACTGATACAGAGGGGAGAGGACCGTGCATATATACAGGGTCGTTCAAAAGTAGGTGGACAGAAAATAACATTTATTTTGATTTATATATAAAATTATATTTACTAACACAAGCATAACATTGACAATTAAATTTGATTCTGAACAATAATACAAAAGCCCTTAAATTTTATCAACGCAGGTGCTCAAACTGGTTTCCATCACAATTTGCACAGCTTTGAAGTCTGCCTCTTACGCTTCGACAAACATTTTTGCACAAGTCTCTTTGGGTATTAATTTCTTGAAAAGCATCTCTTATGTAATTTTTCAAATCACTGACACTTTTTGGTTTTCGACTATAAACTTTGTAATTGAGTACTCCCCAAAAGAAAAAATCATTGTGGTCAAGTCTGGTGAACGTGCCGGCCAATCCAGTGAGCCTCTTCGGCCAATCCATTTATTAGGAAATGTTTCATCAAGATACTCACAGACTACTCTTGAATAGTACAAAGGCATGGGCCATGCACATACAGTGAACAAGTCGGTAAGCCCTGTTTCACACATCCGTTTTTTGTGTCCGCCAAACGGATCTGTTTCTGTTTTTTGCCGCTAACGGATCCGTTTTTTGACGGATCCGCGGTAGCCGCTAATGCAAGTCTATGGAGAAAAAAAACGGATCTGCCAAAAACATGGCGGATCCATTTTTTAACGGAAAACAACAGATTTGGATGGATTTAAAAAAACGGAAGTGTGATCCAGGCCTAAGACAGTGTTCACACCACCAAGAGACTGGAACACAGAGAAACACAGCACAACAAACGTGAAAAAATACTCTGCTGTAAAAAAATGCCAACAATAAACAGCAAGCACTAGTAAAAAGATGATAACAAACAGGGTATTTAGTTGATACGTTTTTTTGCAAAAAATGCATACTAAGCCGCTCTACCAAACGTCAAGGTACACCCATCAGAGCAGTCCTATCCAATATAACCTGACCATATGAACAGTACCTATATGAGCAGGATTCAGAGAGGTATTGTCTGATGTGGACATGCTGTGTGAGATGGCTTTATATGTGCATGGCCCACAAGAGAGGGGTGGAGACTTGCAAAAGCAAGAAACCAATTGAATACAAATGCATGGGCCATGCTGTGTAATGTGTTTCTCTGTGTTCCTGTTACGCGGGGCTTAGGTCAAAGAAGGCTGAAATACCCGGGGCCCCTGCGGAGTCCCTCCAACTAGGGAAAACCCTGTCTGACCCTCAACCCAGGGTTTTTGCTAATGGTGCATATGCCTGAGCCTCCAACCTTTCCTTATCTCCTGCTCAGCCCTAAGCTGAACCCTCCACCCTCCACCCAGTGAGTCGTCAAACCACCAAAGCCCACACAGTAATGACAGACAGGGAGAACTTAAACCGCACCGCGCCGCATACACACAGGACAATACCGTAATGTGAACAGGGCAAAACAAAACACAAATATAGGAAGGCGAAAAGGTAACAACGGATCATACGCCACCAGATACGAATTTCTCTCTCCAACACCTCCTCTCCAGACCAGAACCACTTGGCATAAAACACAAGCTATAATCGGCGACGCCCATAGGCCAGCACGACTATTTAAAGACCGTGGGCGTGACCAAACATCCCACCTGATTTCCAGCTAGATTAACCCCCGATAACCTGAGTAAAATCAAGCCGGCGCCACTGAGGCTATAGTGGACGGAGATGGAACTACTGCTGCCTGCCGGACGCTGTGGTGTGAATAGCGTCCGACATGACAGTACCCCGTCTTCTACGAGGGACCCCAGGGCCCTCAAGATTCATAGGACCCGGCTTGTCCGGATGACGGCGGTGAAACGAACTGACCAGCCGATCCGCATGTATGTCCGTGGCTGGTACCCAAGACCTCTCCTCCGGACCATACCCCCGCCAGTGTACCAAATACTGAAGAGTACGGCGCAGTACTCGAGAGTCCACCACCTTGGAGACTTCAAACTCTAAATCGCCATCCACCATGACTGGAGGTGGCATCGGCGTCGTGTCCACAGAGCCTACCACCTTTTTCAATAAAGCCCTGTGAAACACGTTGTGTATCTAGTATACCGCAGGAAGTTCCAACCGATAAGCAACCAGGTTAATGATGGTAGCAATCTTAAAAGGGCCAATAAACCTTGGACCCAATTTCAATGATGGAATTTTGAGTTTTATGTTTTTAGTAGCTAACCACACCCAATCACACACAGGTCCGGACCTGGCACGCGTCTAGCGTCAGCCACTCGTTTGTACCTTGCACTCATGCTCAGCAATCGCTGTTTCACACTCCTCCAGACCGATGATAGTTGAACTCCTAGCTGGTCCTCCTCCGGGATGCCCCCAGAGCCACCCTGACGCAAGTTACAAAATTGAGGATGGTGCCCGTAAACACAAAAGAACGGAGACTCTCCCGATGATTCTTGGCGGTGATTATTTAACGCGAACTCGGCCAAGGGAAGGAATGTCGACCACTCCTCTTGGTTGTCAGACACAAAACATCGCAAATACTGCTCCAGATTTTGGTTCATGCGCTCAGCTTGACCATTTGACTGCGGATGAAACGCCAACGAATGAGACAACTTGATCCCCAATCGTGAGCAAAAAGCTTTCCAAAACTTCGCCACAAACTGGGTACCCCTATCAGACACTATGTCCGACGGAACTCCGTGTAGTCTGACCACCTCCTGCACAAAAACCTGAGCCAAAGTCTTCGCGTTGTGCAAGGAAGGCAACGACACAAAATGCGCCATCTTCGAAAATCGATCAACCACCACCAGGATGACCGTTTTCCCCGCCGAGGCAGGCAAGTCCGTGATAAAGTCCATGGAGATTTCTGTCCATGGCCTACTAGGTACCCCCAGAGGCTGTAGAGTGCCAGCAGGACGGGATCTGGGCGACTTGGCCCTGGTGCACGTGATGCAAGCTGCCACGTACGAGACCACGTCCTGCCGGATTTTTGGCCACCAGAAGCGGCGCGATACCAGCTCCAAGGTGCCCCTAACCCCTGGATGACCGGCCAGGACAGAGTCGTGGTGTTCCCCCAACACCTTAAGACGAAGATGAAAGGGTACGAATGACTTGTTAGCGGGAAGTCCTGGCGGTACCTCCTCCTGGGCCTTGGCAATCTCCGCCTCTACCTCAGCCGCGAGAGATGAAACCACTACACCTTCCTGGAGGATGGGTACCGGATCTTCCCGAGGATCTCCCCCCCGGAAATCACCTGGACAAGGCATCCGCCTTGGTGTTTTTAGCCCCAGGACGGTAAGTCACCAGAAAGTTAAATCGTGTAAAAAACAAATGCCAAGCGAGCCTGCCTGGGAGACAGACGCTTGGCCGACTCCAGATAGAGCAGGTTTTTATGGTCGGTGATGACTGTGACCTGGTGGGCCTCCCCCTCCAAGAAGTGTCGCCATTCCTCAAAAGCCAATTTGATGGCCAACAACTCCCTGTTGCCGATAATGTAATTCCGTTCGGCAGGCGACAGCTTCTTGGAGAAGTAGGCGCATGGACGCATATTGCTCAAGGACGAGCCCTGTGACAGTACTGCCCCCACTCCCACCTCAGACGCATCGACCTCCACAGTAAAAGGTTTAGATACATCCGGTTGCACCAGAATGGGGGCTGAAGCAAAACGGTTTTTCAGAAGCTCAAATGCACGCACCGCAGCCTCAGACCAGATAGCGAGATTGGTACCTTTTCTCGTCATGTCCGTGAGCGGTTTGGCTATATTAGAAAAATTCTTAATAAACTTCCTATAATAGTTGGCAAACCCAAGGAATCGCTGGAGCGCTTTTAGATTATCAGGCCGTTCCCATCGCAGCACCGCTTGCACCTTCACAGCATCCATTTTAAACCCTGCGGCGGACACAATATATCCCAAAAAAGGCAACTCCTGAACAAAAAATACGCATTTTTCAAGCTTAGCATAGAGCTTATTCTCACGGAGCAACTGTAACACCTGCCTGACATGCTCTAAATGAGTGTCCCGGTCGCTCGAATAAATGAGGATATCATCCAGGTACACAATCATAAATTTCCCCAGCACATGAGCGAATACATCATTTATGAAATGTTGGAAAACAGCAGGCGCGGTTGTCAACCCAAATGGCATAACTAGGCTTTCAAAATGACCCTCAGGGGTATTAAACGCCGTCTTCCACTCATCCCCCTGACGGACCCTTATGAGGTTGTACGCCCCCCTGAGGTCAAGTTTGGAAAACCACTTCACACCAGCCACCTGGTTGAACAAATCAGGGATCAGAGGCATCGGGTAGGGATCACGGAGCGTAATCTGGTTTAACTCTCAGAAATCCAGACACGGGCGTAACCCCCCATCTTTCTTCTTAATGAAGAAAAACCCCGCTGCTACAGGCGAGGATGAAGGCCGGATGTGCCCTTTACTTAGACTCTCCGCGATGTAGTCTTTAAGAGCTTGTCTCTCCGGACCAGAAATACTAAACATCCTAGCCTTTGGCAATTTGGCCCCGGGTTTTAACCTAATCACACAGTCATAGGTTCGATGTGGAGGTAGTTCTGAGCAACCCCTCTCAGAGAATACGTCCGCAAAATCCAGCAATGCCTCCGGAAGGCTGGACTTCACGGCGGACACACATGTGGCCAAGCAATTTTCCTGGCAGAAACCACTCTACTGGACTATGTCCTGGGTTCTCCAGTCAATCACCAGGTTGTGCTTGGACAACCATGGGAAACCCAGGACCATTTGTGCTGGGAGATTATTGAGTACCCTACATGTAACCCACTCAGAATGTAGGACCCCAATGTGCAGTTTAACCTCAGCTACAAACTCCGTAATCTCCCCCTGTGGGAGGGGAGCGGCATTAATGGTAACCACGCGAATAGGATGAGGGAGTTTTTCGATCTTAAGACCGGCCGTGCGTGCAAACTCCTCTTCCATGAGATTGGTGGTGGAACCGCTATCCACAAACACTGATATTGGTAGCTCTCTGCCCGCAATAATAACCCTGGCAGGGAGCATACATTGAGATACCATCATGGAGGATATGCATACGCTCAGTTGGGCCTCCTCCATACCCTCTGAGCTTACCAGTTTTCCGCCGGTGCGACTTTCTTAGGTAGCACAGGACAAGCATTTACATAATGATCTATTTTACCACAGTAAAAACATGCTCCTTGCTTCCTGAACCCAGGAACGCGACGCTTAATATGTGATACCCCAGCGATTTGCATAGGTTCCGTGGGCTCACCTGTAGCAACCACACTTGCACCCCTGCTTTCCCCCAGGGGCAGCGTCTCCTGCGCCCCCTGATGCAAACGGCGATCAATACGAATAACCATACTCATGGCAGACTCTAACGATGCAGGAGTCTCATACATCAGGAGGGCCTGTTTAACTCTTCCTGAAACCCCATGAATAAACTGACTCCGCAGCGCTGGGTCGTTCCACTGTGTGTCTACTGCCCAACGGCGAAATTCTGAACAATAGTCTTCCGCCATACGTTCCCCCTGACGGATGGCGCAGATTTTAGATTCCGCCAGAGACAATCTGTCGGGATTATCATAAATGAGCCCGAGAGCTGAAAAAACATTCTCAACCGAATGAAACGTAGCAGAGTCAGCTGGTAAGGAAAACGCCCATGCTTGGGGGTCCCCACTCATTAAGGATAACACCAGACCCACCCGCTGAGCCTCATTACCTGAGGAGACAGGGCGCATGCGAAAGTATAACTTGCAGGCCTCCTGAAAGATGACAAATTTGCTGCGTTCCCCAGCAAATCGTTCAGGCAGCGGAATCTTCGGCTCTGCACCTGCACAAGCCGTTTGCACATTAGCTACAACCAGGCCCTGCTGCTGAACTGCCCCCTTCAACTCGGGGACCTGTAAGGACAGCGCCGCCAACTGGCGGTTTATGGAAGTCATGGAATCCATGGACTACCAAAATGTTGTCGGCCGATTATAATGTTACGCAGGGCTTAGGTCAAAGAAGGCTGAAATACCCGGGGCCCCTGCGGAGTCCCTCCAACTAGGGAAAACCCTGTCTGACCCTCAACCCAGGGTTTTTGCTAATGGTGCAAATGCCTGAGCCTCCAACCTTTCCTTATCTCCTGCTCAGCCCTAAGCTGAACCCTCCACCCTCCACCCAGTGAGTCGTCAAACCACCAAAGCCCACACAGTAATGACAGACAGTGAGAACTTAAACCGCACCACGCCGCATACACACAGGACAATACCGTAATGTGAACAGGGCAAAACAAAACACAAATATAGGAAGGCGAAAAGGTAACAACGGATCATACGCCACCAGATACGAATTTCTTCTCCAACACCTCCTCTCCAGACCGGAACCACTTGGCATAAAACACAAGCTATAATTGGCGACGCCCATAAGCCAGCACGACTATTTAAAGACCGTGGGCGTGACCAAACATCCCACCTGATTTCCAGCTAGATTAACCCCCGATAACCTGAGTAAAATCAAGACGGCGCCACTGAGGCTACAGTGGACGGAGATGGAACTACCGCTGCCTGCCGGACGCTGTGGTGTGAATAGCGTCCGACATGACAGTTCCATACTCTTAGAATAATGTGGAGGGGCCCCATCTTGTTGGAAATAAAGGTCATTTGAATTAGGCTGTTGCTGTAACTTGGGAACAACTTGATTCATTAGAATTTCGAGATACTTATCTCCTGTGACTGTTCCACCAAAAAAATATGGTCCCATAGCACCAAAACTTGAAATACCACCCCAAACATTGATGCCAGGCTCATTTAGTTGTTGCTCTAATGTTAAATGCATGTTCTCATTATACCAGTAAATAAAATTATATCTGGCCAGATAATTTGAAAGAAGCTTCATCACTCCACATAATGTTATAAAAAATTACTGGATTTTCTTCAATTTCGTTAAGCATAATCTCACTAAATTGCAGCTGCCTGTCTGGATCATCCTCCAATAAACCATGAATTAGACGTGGACGATAAGCTTTCCATCCAATAGATTTCAGAATTCGCATGATGGAAGGAAGCTCGAGAAATTCCCAATTCTAAAGAGACTCTTCTGGTGGACTTTTTTGGACTCTGAACAAATGTTTCAGCAACAAGTTGTTTATTATTCTCTGTAGAGGCTGTTTTGGGTCAACCAGTTTTTTGAGCATCAAGGATTGAACCAGTGGCATCGAATTTGTCACGAATGCGGTAAATGGTTTGTCTCTTTGGGGCTTGAGTAGCAAATGTTTCAACCCTATTTGCTCTGTTTCAGCATTTTGAGATTTCCAATACTCTTTTAAAATCCATTTTCTTTGATCTGTATTTAAATTATTTGCCATTATGGGTTATCTGAATTATCTGAAAATAAAACAGATTTGGGGGATATTTATCTGTGAAAACTGGATCTGTGAAACTGACTCAGTTGCCCTTAGCAACCAATCAGATTCCACCATTCATTTTCCAAAGAGTCTGTGAAGAATGAAAAGTGGAATCTGATTGGTTGCTAAGGGCAACTGAGTCAGTTTCACTTTACACCATGTTTGATAAATCTCTCCCTTCATAACCCTATTAGGCTACTTTCACACATCCGGTGTGTGGGGTCCGGCGGCGTGCGGCGAAAAGCCGGGCCGCCGGATCCGGCCTGCAGCCGTGACACCGGATGTGTGTGCGGCGAGACGATACGGCTCGGACATTATTAAAGGAGCCGCAGGACGAGGTGGACAGAGGCAGCCGATGAGAGACAGCTGCTGAAAGGGAGGTGAGGGGAGGGGAGGGGAGGAGAGAATAGGAGAGGGGAGAGGGGGGTGGAGAGAGACATGGGGGGTTAACACTTAGTGTCCAGGCGAGAGAATCTCTCTCTTGCCGGGCACTTGTGGGGTTAACCCCACAGAGAGATCTCTCTCTCTCACCCAGACACTGTGTTAACCCCACAAGTGCCCGGCGAGAGAGATCTCTCACAAGTGTCCGGGTGACAGAGAGAGATCTCTCTCTCGCCGGGCACTTGTGGGGTTAACATTCACAGAGTCCAGGCATGCGCTGTGGAAAAAGCCGGTCCGACGCTGACAAAAAAAACGTTGCAGGGAACGTTTTTTGCAGATGCCGGACGGCTAATTTATGCCGTGTCCGGCAACAACCGGACACGACGCATAACCATCTGGCACGATGCGGCGACCATGAAAGCTTATGGGACAAAACCGGATCAGGTGCTGGATCCGGTTATTAAAAATTTCGCCGCATCGTGCCGGATGACAAAAACCAGATGTGTGAAAGAGGCCTTACACATACTGTCCACCTACTTTTGGACCACCCCGTGTGTGTGTGTATATATATATATATATATATATACACTAGCTCAAGAGCCCTGCGTTGCTTGGGCATAGTAACCAACTGTGGTTAGTTATAACAAATTTTGATTATATTGCACATAAAAACATTTCACATCATATATTCAACACTACAGATTTGCAACACAAATTAACTAAACGATTACCCAAGTATTGATAGTATTTTATTTTCAACTCATTGAAGATTTTTGGTTTTTCCTTTCAGTGCAAAGATATTTGGCAGCTCCAACTCTTGAACAGGCCACGTAAAGTTGACCATGAGAAAAGCTATTCTGTGTGATACTGTGTGCTGAGCTGTGTATATAATCCTATTCTGTGTGATACTGTCTGCGGAGCCGTGTATCTATTCCTATCCTGTGTGATACTGACTGCTGAGCCGTGTATCTTTTCCTATCCTGTGTGATACTGACTGCTGAGCTGTGTATCTAATCCTATCCTGTGTGATACTGACTGCTGAGCCGTGTATCTATTCCTATCCTGTGTGATACTGACTGCTGAGCTGTGTATCTAATCCTATCCGGTGTGATACTGACTGCTGAGCAGTGTATCTAATCCTATCCGGTGTGATACTGACTGCTGAGCTGTGTATCTAATACTATCCGGTGTGATACTGACTGCTGAGCAGTGTATCTAAGCCTATCCTGTGTGATACTGTCTGCTGAGCCGTGTATCTAACCCTATCCTGTGTGATACCGACTGCTGAACCGGGTACCTAATCCTATCATGTGTGTTACTGACTGCTCAGCCGTGTATCTAATCCAATCCTGTGTGATACTGACTGGAGAGCCGTGTATCCAGGGCCGGCGTCAGCACCCGGGCAAGTGTCGGGGCCCTGGCGACACGGGGGGGCCCACTCATGCTGTCTGGGATACCCGCCCGCGCCGCCACGCCCCCCATGTACCAACCGCATCCTGCGCCCTCCCCGAGGGACCCACGCAGCCCCTTACAACTAGCAATCATCATCGCTTCGGCTGTAATCTTGTGTGTGGTACAGGACCTGTGATGAGGTCACAGGAAGGGAAGAGTCAGGGGTCACAATCAGGGTAGCTGCAGGACTCTGCTTTGCTGGTCACGTCATTATTGTGCTAGTCTGAATGAGGTAAAGTTTCTGTGTGGGGTCAGGAGGGGTTTACAAGGTGGATGCAGCAGAGCCGTGTGTGTACGAGGTGTACAGGAGCAGAGCCGTGTGTGCACGACGTGTACGGAGCGGAGCCGTGTGTACGAGGTGTAAGGAGCGGAGCCGCGTGTGTACGAGGTGTAAGGAGCAGAGCCGCGTGTGTACGAGGTGTACCGGAGCAGAGACATGTGTTATGAATGGGTCACCAAGGAGGAAAACAAGACCAAGCCAAGTCACAGAAAACCAGAGAGGTTGGTAACTACGCGGATTGCAGACCCCTGATCCTAACTACATAACTAACAGCAGCCATGGAGCGTACCTACGATGATTCTAAACGCCTCGTCACAGCCGGAGGACTAAATAAGCCTAAAGCAAGAAAAGGGGAAATCTAAAATTGCCCCACAGCAGACCCCAAAGGAATAGACAGAGCCCCCACACATGTATTGACGGTGAGACAAGATGAAAACACGAACACAGGTAGGAAAATAGGCTGAGCAAACGATGGGGCGGAGCCGTGTTTAGGAGGTGTACGGAGCGAAGCAGTGTGTACGAGGTGTACGGAGCGGAGCCATGTGTGTACGAAATGCACGGAGCGGAGCCATGTGTGTACGAAATGTATGGTGTGGAGCCGCATGTGTACGAGGTGTACGGAGCGGAGCCATGTGTGTGAGGTGTACGGTGCGGAGTCATGTGTGTATGAGGTGTGCTGAGCCGCATGTGTACGTGGTGTACAGAGCGGAGCCATGTGTGTACGAGGTGTACGGAACGGAGCCTTGTGTGTACGGAGCTGAGCCGTGTTTATGGAGCGGAGCAGAGCCGGGGGTGTACAAGGTGTATCGAGCGGAGACGTGTGTGTACGAGGCATACAAAGCGGAGCCGTGCGTGTACGAGGTGTATGGTGGGGAGCATTTATACCACCCAAGTCCCAACCAGCCCGGATCCAGCGAGACAGTCTCGATTTTGAGAGAGAGACTGCCCCAGCCGGGAGCTTACTATTTCCGCGGACATAGGAGTACACAGCGGAGCCCCAAGGAGCACTTTAAAACTCGCACGTAACGTTCTACCGGAAGTGACGAGCTGGAATCTGACCACAAATTAGGTAATTTCGGGAGGATATTGTGACGGAACCATGGAAGCACTTCAGGGAATGCTTCAGATCCATCACCGTGTCCTCCTCTGACAGAGCGGACAGCGGAATTGCCTTGGAATCGGGGATGTTGGCCATGTGAGCGGATCATGATATGTCCTACACCACGAGGCTCAGGTGGGCACTACAATGGGAGCCGGGCTGCTATGGTATCTTTATAGAATATTTCTTTCTTTGTTTCTTTCTCTCTCTCTGTTCTTTCTTATCTTTTTTTTCTCTCTCTGTTTTCTTTCTTTCACATCTTTCTTTCTGTCTCTGTTCTCTCTCTCTCTGCCTGTTCTCTCTTTCCTCTCTTTCTTTCTCTCCATTCTTTCCCCTCTTTCTTTCTCCTTTCTTTCCCCTCTTTCTTTCTCTCTGTTCTTTCCCCTTTCTTTTTCTCTCTACCTCTCTGTTCTTTCTTTTGTTCCCCTCCTTTTTCGCTCTCTCTCCGTTCTTTTTTTCTGTCCACTCTTTCTCTCTGTTCTTTCTTTCTCCGTTCTTTCTTTCCCCTCTTTCTTTCTCTCTCCCTCTCTGTTCTTTTTCCCCTCTTTTTCTCTCTGTTCTTTTTTTCTGTCCATTCTTTCTTTCTCTCTGTTCTTTTTTCTTTCTTTTTTCTCTCTCTGTTCTTTCTTTCCCCTCTTTCTTTCTCTTTGTTCTTTCTTTACCCTCTTTCTTTATCTTTCTCTGTTCTTTTCTTTCTCTGTTTCTTTCGCTCTCTGTTCTTCCTTTCTCTGGTCTTTATTTCCCCTCTTTCTTTCTGTTCTCTCTCTCTATTCTTTCTTTCTCTCTTTCTTCTTTCTACACACATGGCTCCACTCCATACACCTCACACACGTGGCTCCGCTCTGTATACCTCGTACACATACATGGCTCCACTCCGTATACCTCGTACACACAAGGCTCCGCACCGTACACCTCATACACACACACGGCTCCGCTCCGTACATCTCATACACACGTGGCTCTGCTTCGTATACTTCATACACACACGGCTCTGCTCCATACACCTCGTACAGACACATGGCTCCACTCCGTATACCTTGTACACACAAGGCTCCGCACCGTACACCTCATACACACACACGGCTCCGTACATCTCACACACACGTGGCTCCGCTTCGTATACTTCATACACACACGGCTCCGCTCCATACACCTCCTACAAGCACGGCTCCGCTCCATACACCTCCTACATGCACGGCTCCGCTCCATACACTTCCTACACGCACGGCTCCGCTCCATACAACTCCTACACGCACGGCTCCGCTCCATACACCTCCTACACACACGGCTCCGCTCCATACACCTCTTACACACGTGGCTCCGCTCCATACACCTCTTACACACGTGGCTCAGCTCCATACACCTCTTACACACGTAGCTCAGCTCCATACACCTCTTACACACGTGGCTCAGCTCCATACACCTCTTACACACGTAGCTCAGCTCCATACACCTCTTACACACGTAGCTCAGCTCCATACACCTCTTACACACGTAGCTCAGCTCCATACACCTCTTACACATGTAGCTCAGCTCCATTCACCTCGTACACACGTGGCTCCGTTCCGTACACCTCATACACACACACGGCTCTGCTCCATACACCTCGTATACACGTGGCTCAGCTCCATACACCTCTTACACACGTGGCTGAGCTCCATACACCTCTTACACACGTAGCTCTGTTCCGTACACCTCGTACACACACACGGCTCTGCTCCATACACCTCAAACACACGTGGCTCCGCTCCGTATACCTCGTACACACACGGCTCCACTCCGTATACCTCATACACATATGGCTCCGCTCCATACACCTCGTACACGCACGGCTCCGCTCCATACACCTCGTACACGCACGGCTCCGCTCCATACACCTCCTACACGCACGGCTCCGCTCCATACACCTCCTACACGCACGGCTCCGCTCCATACACCTCCTACACGCACGGCTCCGCTCCATACACCTCCTACACGAACGGCTCCGCTCCATACACCTCCTACACGCACGGCTCCGCTTCATACACCTCCTACACGCACGGCTCCGCTTCATACACCTCTTACACACGTGGCTCAGCTCCATACACCTCTTACACACGTGGCTCCGCTCCGTATACCTCGTACACACACGGCTCCACTCCGTATACCTCGTACACACATGGCTCCGCTCCATACACACGTGGCTCCGCTCCATACACCTCGAACACGCACGGCTCCGCTTCATACACCTCCTACACACACGGCTCCGCTCCATACACCTCCTACACGCACGGCTCCGCTCCATACACCTCCTACACGAACGGCTCCGCTCCATACACCTCCTACACGCACGGCTCCGCTCCATACACCTCCTACACGCACGGCTCCGCTCCATACACCTCTTACACACGTGGCTCCGCTCCATACACCTCTTACACACGTGGCTCAGCTCCATACACCTCTTACACACGTGGCTCAGCTCCATACACCTCTTACACACGTGGCTCAGCTCCATACACCTCTTACACACGTGGCTCAGCTCCATACACCTCTTACACACGTAGCTCAGCTCCATACACCTCTTACACACGTGGCTGAGCTCCATACACCTCTTACACACGTAGCTCAGCTCCATACACCTCTTACACACGTAGCTCAGCTCCATACACCTCTTACACACGTGGCTCCGTTCCATACACCTCGTACACACACACGGCTCTGCTCCATACACCTCGTACACATGGCTCAGCTCCATACACCTCTTACACATGTGGCTGAGCTCCATACACCTCTTACACACGTGGTTCCGTTCCGTACACCTCGTACACACACACGGCTCTGCTCCATACACCTCATACACACGTGGCTCCGCTCCGTATACCTCGTACACACACGGCTCCACTCCGTATACCTCGTACACACACGACTCCGCTCCATACACATGTGGCTCCGCTCCATACACCTCATACACACACGGCTCCACTCTGTATACCTCGTACACACACTTGGTTGCGCTCCATACACACGTGGCTCCGCTACGTACACCCTGTACACACACGGCTCCACTCTGCATACCCCATACACACACGGTTCTGCTACAACCACCCTGTAAACCCCTCCTGACCCCACACATAAACTTCCCTTCATCAGCATCATGACAACCAGCACAGCAGAGTCCTGCACACACAGAGCCCCTGATCATGTGACTCCTCCCCTCCTGTAACCTCATCACAGGTCCTGTGCGCATAGAAGCAACAGCCTAGCAAGTCATCGCAGGCTGTGGGGGTGCTGCGGGGGGTCTCTGGGAGGGTGAGGATGGGGTCGGTGCATGGGGGGGCGTGGCAGCTCAGTGCAGTGCGGGAAAAATAGCGTCCTGCTCGGGACAGCGGGACAGGCAATCAAAAATGGGACTGTCCCGCCATATCCGGGATGCTTGGGAGCTATGATACAAATGTTTCAACTCACGAAGAGGTCTGAAATCAATATTTTGTGGAATAACCATGATTTTTAAAAACAGCTTTCATGCGTCTTGGCATGCTTTCCACCAGTCTTTCACACCGCTTCTGGTTCAAAAAGTTAAGCAGTTCTTCTTTGTTTGATGCCTTGTGACTAGCCATCATCCTCTTGATTACATTCCAGAGGTTTTCAATGGCGTTCAGGTCTGGAGATTGGGCTTCCCATGACAGGGTTTTGATGTGGTGGTTTCTTAATTTTTGCCAGAGCTGTATGTTGTGGAGCTTTCAATTATATAACTGTATTTATCTAGTAAAACTTCTCATCCATTGGATTGAGTTCATATGTTTTTCCATATGATGTATGTAACACATGTGCCTGCACGGGGCACCCGCTGGGGCCCCCGTCCCCTCGCTGTGGTGCCCGTACCACAGCGGGGCCCCCGCTCTCAGTCTACTCCCTGCCGCCCTGCCTCGGCTCTCTCCCCTGCTCCTGCTTCCTGGCACGTGGCCAGCACATCCCCGGGTATGAGGCTTGGGGCATGTGCTTCCAGTCTCTTAAAGAGACAGCGCACATTTTTCAAAAATGTTGTTAACCAATAGTACTCTTGTGTGTGTCATTTATGGCCCTTCAGCCATAGAGAGGGCGCTGGAGCAACAAGTATTTCTTGTTGCTAGTTTCAGTTTAGTGTTCTTACGTGTCTGTGACCTGTTGTGCTTTTCCAGTGTCCAGCCAGTATCCTGCTAATACTGTTTGTCTTCCTAGACTATCTGTGGCTTGCTATTCCACAGCTGGGATGATACCAGTGCTGCCTGTGCAAGTTCCATCCTGCTCAGCCGTCCGTCACTCTGTTACGCACGACATCGTCAGCACTGCCTGAGCCAGCTCCGTCCCATCCAGTCACTTCTCGTCTGTCAAGTTCTACGCTACTTGTTATCCCTGTCAGTGCACATGTTCCGCTGGACCAGCTTCAACGTGTCCAGGGTCTAACTTAAGGTAGCACCTGGGTCCCCTGAACACCCAATCTGTTCCTGTTTGAGGGGGTCTTACTATGGGTGTCTGGGGCTCACATAGTCACACTCTCTTCGGAAGTCCCCCGGATTGTGGTCCCGTGGTTCCACAAAAATAGCAATAAATGAATGTGCACTTCACCATCTGTGCCTCTGCTTCCATTCATTACAGATTGCTCCGGCCATGGAACCCGCTGGGTCACACGCACCTTCAGCTGCAGAGTTGTGTCAAGGTTAATCGCCTGAAGGATCAGCAGGACAAGGTCACGACCTATCTGCTCAACTTGTCTACGTGTACGGCAGGTAAAGGACTTTGTCTGGCAGCTCCCCCCAGAAAAACAGCGTTCCCGCCCAATATCAGGGGCTTCATTAATCAATGCACACTGCAATTTGAACTCTTGGGGCATATGTTCATTTCGGAACGGGCCAAGGTGGGCTTCATTATGTCACACCTCGCTGGAGAGGCCCTCACCTGGCTAAATCCATTGTGGTAGAGAGAGGATACTCTGGTTAATAACCTCCAGTCTTTTCTAGAGGCATTCCGTAGGACCTTCGACGAGCCTGGCCGTACTTCCTCACCAGCTTCTTTGCTTCTTTGTTAATGTCAGGAGAATCTCAGGGTGGCTCAGTATGCAGTTAGCTTCCGGACCCTTTCCTCAGAGTTATCCTGGAATGACGAGACCTTGGTGGCTACCTTCTGGTAGGGTTTGTCCAGGAGAATAAAGGACGAGCTGGCAGGCCGGGATACTCCTGCGAATCTGAATGACCTGATATCTTTAGCAATACGGATTGATCTTCGGTTTCAAGAACGTTCCAGGGAACCCAAGCGGGAGAAGAGACCTTATAGTATGGATCTTAGTCTCCAGAAAGCGCCTGCTTCTCCGTCCCCAGTCTCTCTTCCTGAACCAATGCAAGTGTATCAAGTGAGCTTGGCCAGGCAGCGCCAGGAGGTGCGCCACGTGGAAGGGAAATGTTTCTATTGCGGTAGTTCGGAGCATCGGATCCGCTTCTGTTGTGAGTTCATTTTTCCCTTCACCGTTGAGGTCTGATGAACTCCCTCCTCTGGTGAAGGAAGGTAGTGAGGCTGATTATCAAACACCTGGGCAGCTAGATGATGACTGGGTGGCTGGAATTGAGGACTGGATATAAGGCAGCCGACGCCCTTCTGCCTTGCTGGTGATCCTGCTGGATTCTTGGAGACCAGTTTGATTCCTGCGTCTCAAAGCTAAGTTTTTCTGCTCTGCTTTGTACACTTCAGTTTTGTTTTTGTCTTGCCTTGTTTTTTGGGAGTTCTGTCATCCCCGGCCAGGGGTGAGCTGAATTCCATTTTTGTCTCTGATCTGTTGATCTTTTGCTCTGCCTTCAGAATATACCTGAGTGCTGATATAGTCTTTTGAAGCCTAGCGACTTCAGGGCCTGTTTTTCCTATCAGTCGGTTGGCACATTTTGGATAGGGTTTTGCGGATGGCAGACAGCGGCTTTCCTATTCTGTCCTATTTAGTTAGCTTGGGCCCCATCATTTGTTCAACCTATCTTTCTATCTGTGTTAGTGTTTTCATCTTGCTTCACCGTCATTATATGTTGGGGGCTGCCTATTGCTTTGGGGTCTGCTCTGGGGCAGTTTAGTTTTTCCCCTTTCTGTCTTTAGGCTATGTAGTTCTCCGGCTGTGATCGAGGGGTCTAGGGCACCGTAGGAACCCCCCACGGCTACTGCTAGTTGTTGTGGATAGGTTCAGGGGTCTGCAATCCGATAGCTGCCAACCTCTCTGGTTTTTCTGGACTTAGCTAGTATTTTGTTTTTTCCTCCTTCGGTGACTCATCATAACACGCTTCTGTTCAAAGAGGTCGGGAAACTACAGTGCCTAGGGTCGGTAGGAGAGGCTACCCTGGGTAAAGATCATTTCTCGCCATCTCTGCAAATGACTGTTTCTGCATTCTTCGGCACAGTTAAATTCTCAGAACCTTGTCACTTGGATTCTGGAGCCGCTGGGAACCTCATCCAACAAGTGGTTGTGGACTGTTACCAGATTCCAGTCCAGTGCCTTCCAAATCCGCTGCTAGTGACTTCCATGGATGACAAACCCTTGACCGAGCCTGTTCTGTTCCAGACTGAGCCAGTGGAACTTCGGGTAGGTCTATCGCATTCTGAAAGAATCTGTTTTTAAAACAATCTACGGATCATCGACGTTCCTGAATCTGTAAAGGACCTACACCACCTTACTTCCTCATGGCTCCCACAAGGAGCACTCAATTTGCCTGACATGCCTGGCTCTATGGTGGTGGAGTGAGCGCACAGAATTGGACCTGAGCGCTCTGAAAGCTCGTCCATGCCCGGTAATTTTCAAGTTACTCAATTACCAGGACAAACTTCAGTTGCTCCGGGCATACCGAGCCGCCTCCTCATTGAAATACGAGGGCCATTCCCTCTTTATATTTCAAGATTTCTCCTCCTTGGTGGTGACCAAGCGCCGTGCTTTTTCTTCAGTATGTAAACTATTACATGACAAAGGCAATCGTTTTGCTCTACTCTACCTTGCACGCCTTCGGGTGGTGCTTCAAGGACGACCGGTATTTTTTGATGACCCAGATAAAGCATTAGAGGAAGTTGAGCGCTCTTCCCGGGCTTCCTCTCCATTCACTTGACTCTGATTTGTAGCCATGTGTTATTTTGCCTTTAAGATTTGATTTTGAGCTTATGGCTTGATCTATATTGAACTTTTGTTCTTTTTCTCATGTTTTTTCTTCTAGGGGATATCATTAGTTTAGATAACTTAACTCGATGTTTAACTTTTTGGTTTATATGTTATTTCTCAGTTCAGTTGGGGTTTGGGGGTGGGTTTCCTCTCCTTGGGCACGCTCTATGTCTGGTATTTTTGGCTAACTTGGGTTGGTAGGTTTGCTCGCTGGGACATACCTTTGCCCAACTACTCTTTTTTTTTCCATTTCTACGTTCTGGCCCCAATGTGGGATAGGTTAACATGGCCGCCCCTAATAACATAGCTTCTCACATTAATATACGCTCCATCGAACTTCTATCAAGGAATGTGGCTGGCCTCAATTCACCGGTCAAGAGCAGAAAAGTACTAGATCACATTACTCGTCTACGCCCCCATATTGTCTTTTTACAAGAAACCCATTGGCTATGCAGGGGTCACCCGGCGCTCCGTAATAGACATCATGTGGAGTGCTTGGAGGCTTCCTTTACACAGAAAAAACGTGGTGTGGCAATTTTGTTTCATAAGGATCTCGATTATTCTATACAGGATGTGGTGAGGGACCAGGCAGGGCGATATATATTGGTCAGAGCTATTATTGAACAGTGGGAATATTGCCTTAAAAATGTTTACGCACCCAATACTACTAGCCACTCCTTCTTTGCTAAACTTGAAGACATGGTTCACGGCTAGCATCCTACCAATATATTATTGGGTGGAGATTTAAACGCCCTTCATCATGCTTTTTTAGACAGATCTACTCCCCTGCCCACATCTCACCCTCCATCCAGAGCGATTTCTACCTTGTTAAACAGGCTTGACTTGGTTGATGCCTGGAGGTGCTGCCACCCTACGAAAAGAGAATATACCTTCTATTCTAAGGTACATGATGTTCACACTCAAATTGATTATTGGCTAACTTCTGCCTCTCTTCTTTCCCTTCTAAAAACAGTTGACATTCTCCCTTCAATTATCTCAGACCACTCCCCAGTCTTTCTTACTCTGGAACTCCCCCACCAATAGATTTGGCGCTTCCCCTCTTATCTCTATACTTCAGATGATTTCAAGCGATATATGACGGGGTGGAGGGAGACTTTCGTGGAGGACAACTTTGAAAACTTGGACGATATTAATCTATTTTGGGCTACTACTAAAACAATACTTAGGGGACATGTTATCTCTTATGTGTCCCAGAAAAAAAGGAAGTTGTTGTCCTCCTTGCGGCCTCACATAGACCAGCTCACTCAGTCATATAGAAACTTTAAATTACAAAATACTCTCTCCTCCAGAGAGGTTTACCTGACAGCTAAACAAAAATTAAATAACCTATTACATGAGCAGGCACACAACCAATTAGCTCATCAACGTAACCGTTATTTTTGTTTGGGTAACAAACCAGGCCATCTCCTGGCGTCTTTAACGAAGCCATTCAAAGCGGCTACTAGGGTTCCCAATATTGCCTTACCCGATGGCTGTATCACTCGTGACCCAACCCAAATTTGTGCGGTTTTTAGAGACTTTTATGCAGATCTTTATGGCCCATCTCTGAACTCAGGAGGATGATTATGCATTCCTACACAAGGCTTGTCCACCAAGGCTTTCTGATTCTCAGCGGAAGATCCTAAACCAACCAATTTCTTCTGAGGAGGTGAGATCAGTCATTAAATCTTCAAAACTGCATAAAGCCTCTGGCCCGGATGGGTTCTCGATAGAGTTTTATAAACTGTTACAACCCTTAATTACTCCACACCTCACTTCTCTTTTTAACCATATTTTGGACATGGGTTGTCTGCCAGATAGATTTAATGAAGCTTGTCTGTCATCTAATATATAAAGCTCAAGTGTGTGTATGTATGTATGTATGTATGTATGTATGTACAGTTGTGGCCAAAAGTATTGACACCCCTGAAATTTTGTCAGATAATACTCAGTTTCTTCCTGAAAATTATTGCAAACACAAATTCTTTGTTATTATTATCTTCATTTAATTTGTCTTAAATGAAAAAACACAAAAAGAATTGTCCTAAAGCCAAATTGGATATAATTCCACACCAAACATAAAAAAAGAGGGTGGACAAAAGTATTGGCACTGTTCGAAAAATCATGTGATGCTTCTCTAACTTGTATAATTAACAGCACCTGTAACTTACCTGTGGCACCTAACAGGTGTTGGCAATAACTAAATCACACTCTCAAGGCTACAAGTCCATCTCCAAAGACCTGAATGTTCCTGTGTCTACCGTGCGCAGTGTCATCAAGAAGTTTAAAGCCCATGGCACTGTGGCTAACCTCCCTAGATGCGGACGGAAAAGAAAAATTGACAAGAGATTTCAACGCAAGATTGTGCGGATGTTGGATAAAGAACCTCGACTAACATCCAAACAAGTTCAAGCTGCCCTGCAGTCCGAGGGTACAAAAGTGTCAACCCGTTCTATCCGTCGGCGTCCGAATGAAAAGGGACTGTATGGTAGGAGACCCAGGAAGACCCCACTTCTTACCCAGAGACATAAAAAAGCCAGGCTGGAGTTTGCCAAAACTTACCTGAAAAAGCCTAAAACGTTTTGGAAGAATGTTCTCTGGTCAGATGAGACAAAAGTAGAGCCTTTTGGGCAAAGGCATCAACATAGAGTTTACAGGAGGAAAAAAAGAGGCATTCAAAGAAAAAAACACGGTCCCTACAGTCAAACATGGCGGAGGTTCCCTGATGTTTTGGGGTTGCTTTGCTGCCTCTGGCACTGGACTGCTTCACCGTGTCCATGGCATTATGAAGTCTGAAGACTACTAACAAATTTTGCAGCATAATGTAGGGCCCAGTGTGAGAAAGCTGGGTCTCCCTCAGAGGTCATGGGTCTTCCAAAAAGCACTAGAAAATGGTTTAAGAGAAAGCACTGGAGACTTCTAAGGTGGCAAGCAATGAGTCCAGACCTGAATCCCATAGAACACCTGTGGAGAGATCTAAAAATGGCAGTTTGGAGAAGGCACCCTTCAAATATCAGGGACCTGGAGCAGTTTGCCAAAGAAGAATGGTCTAAAATTCCAGCAGAGCATTGTAAGAAACTCATTTATGGTTGCCGGAAGCGGTTGGTCGCAGCTATTTTGGCTAAAGGTTGTGCAACCAAGTATTAGGCAGAGGGTGCCAATACTTCTGTCTGGCCCATTTTTGGAGTTTTGTGTGAAATGATCAATGTTTTGCTTTTTACTTAATTCTCTTTTGAGTCAAGTTTAATCCATGTCAACTGGCTGCAAGTGTGATTTAGTTATTGCCAACACCTGTTAGGTGCCACAGGTAAGTTACAGGTGCTGTTAATTACACAAATTAGAGAAGCATCACATGATTTTTCGAACAGTGCCAATACTTTTGTCCACCCTCATTTTTACGTTTGGTGTGGAATGATATCCAATTTGGCTTTAGGACAATTCTTTTTGTGTTTTTTCATTTAAGGCAAATTAAATGAAGATAATAATACCAAAGAATTTGTGTTTGCAGTCATTTTCAGGAAGAAACTGAATTGACAGAATTGCAGGGGTGTCAATACTTTTGGCCACAACTGTATGCTTCCTGATATGCTTACCTCATCTCAAACGGGCTTTGTCCGTGGTCGGTCTATCACTTACAATATTAGGACGGCGTTAGTGGCCATCACACATAGTTATCAGGCTAGGGCCAAGCAGAATATACTGGTCAGCCTCGATGCTGATAAAGCTTTCGACTGTGTGTCCTGGTCTCATCTTATCAGAACTCTGAAGTATAGACTGTTTGGCTTTACCTTTTTTAATTTTATACGCACAATTTACACTAACTCCCAATCTTCGATTTGGCTTAATGGTATCCAGTCATCCCCTTTTTCCATTTTCAGGGGGACGAGGCAGGGTTGTTCTCTGTCACCTTTGTTGTTTAATATTGCCCTTGATCCCTTACTAAGATATCTGGAGATGATCCCTTCCTTTGGAGGCATAGGGGTCGGTCACCATACACTTAAAACGTTGGCATTTGCTGACGATATCTTACTCACGATATCCAATCCTAAGGAATCCATTTCCTCTATAATGGACGCCTTTAATGAATTTGGAGCAGTTTCGGGATTTCGTATAAACTTTAATAAATCTCATGCTTTAACTATTTTTAAAGCTGCTCGGAAACGGTGGCCGTTCCCTTTTCCTTTTCAGTGGAGGAGAAATTCTTTACGTTATCTTGGCGTGGACCTACCATCAAATCCTCATAATATCTATACATTAAATGTTTAGCCTCTTATTTCTGTAGTTATACATGAAATTCAAACCTGGAAATCCCTTAAATTATCCTTTGCAGGTAAAGCCCATCTAATTAAAATGATCTCTTTCCCTAAAATACCCTTTCCTTTACAGACGCTCCCCGTTCTACTTTCTAAAGCTGATGAAAAAAAACACACATGTGACATGCACAATGTGAACAAGTCTGTTGGACCATGTTCACTCCACCCTGAATGAAACACAAACAAAAAGCACAGAATGACAAATGTGCAAAAATACCTTGCAATAAGACACATAACAGTAGTCAGCAAGTGCTGATAAAAAGTAATAACAAACACAGGGTATTTAGTCTATATGTTTTTTTGCAAAAAAATGTATACCAAGCTGCCTCACCAACGTCAAGGTAACCCGTATTGAAGCAGTCCCTATCTAATGTATTTAATACCTGAACATATGAACTGTGTCTAAATGAGCAGGATTAAGACAGGCGCTTTCTGGTATGGGCACGTGATGCAAGACAGCTCCTTATGTGCATGTCACACAAGAGAGGGGTGGGGTCTCTCAAATCATGCATAAGCATGAAAAAAACTGGATTAAAAACACACATATGACATGCACAATGTGAACAAGTCTGTTGGACCATGTTCACTCCACCCTGAATGAAACACAAACAAAAAGCACAGAATGACAAATGTGCAAAAATACCTTGCAATAAGACACATAACAGTAGTCAGTAAGTGCTGATAAAAGGTAATAACAAACACAGGGTATTTAGTCTATACGTTTTTTTGCAAAAAAATGTATACCAAGCTGCCTCACCAATGTCAAGGTAACCCGTATTGAAGCAGTCCCTATCTAATGTATTTAATACCTGAACATATGAACTGTGTCTAAATGAGCAGGATTAAGACAGGCGCTTTCTGGTATGGGCACGTGATGCAAGACCGCTCCTTATGTGCATGTCACACAAGAGAGGGGTGGGGTCTCTCAAATCATGAAATTATGTCTTAATCCTGCTCATTTAGACACAGTTCATATGTTCAGGTATTAAATACATTAGATAGGGACTGCTTCAATACGGGTTACCTTGACGTTGGTGAGGCAGCTTGGTATACATTTTTTTGCAAAAAAACGTATAGACTAAATACCCTGTGTTTGTTATTACCTTTTATCAGCACTTGCTGACTACTGTTATGTGTCTTATTGCAAGGTATTTTTGCACATTTGTCATTCTGTGCTTTTTGTTTGTGTTTCTAAAGCTGATGATAGGCTACTGACACGAGCCTTCCGCCAATTTATTTGGGGCTCAGAAGGGCACTCTAGAATTAGTGTTTTTAAGCTACAGCAAACCAAATCTTTGGGTGGACTTAATCTCCCAAATTTATGCCTCTACAGTATAGTTGGCTGCTCTTCGCCATTCCCTTGATTGGATATACGCCTTTAATTGCTTCACTAATACCCCAATAGATGAGGCCATGTGTAGACCCTTCAGCCTCCCAGCATTGCTTCACCTACAAAATGCTGAAATTCCAGTGGAGGTTAGAGATAATCCTCTATTATGGTCGGTAATCTTAGGATGGCGTCAAGCTAGACGAGTTAGCGGTCTTGAACCCCACGTCTCAATGTTTCTTCCCTATCAAGGTAACCCCTCTTTTCTACAAAGCAAGCCACCTCCCATTTACAAGGTGCTTGGAAACAATGGGTGTAGACTGGTCCGATATACGTTCGCAAATAATCAATGCCTTCTTACCTTAGAGGACATGGTTTTATAGTTGAAAAATGACGTCTAATGTTAATAATATTGCATACATGTTCTTCTGTTATTGTATACTTTGTATTAAACTCAATAAAGATGGTTTATAAAAAAAATATATATATCCGTTACCGCTTATTTCAGAGCTGTTTGATCATCTCCGAGGGGTCAAAATCTTCAACAAACTAGATATCAGAGGGGCCTACATCCTGATTCGTATACGTCAAGGAGACGAATGGAAAACAGCAATCAACACTCGAGATGGACACTATGAATACCTGGTAATGCGATTTGGCCTCAGTAATGCATCCACGGGTCTTCCAGGAGTTTGTAAAGGAGATTTTTAGAGATCTCCTCTATTTATGTGTTGCTGTCTATTTGGATGACATCTTTATTTACTGCACAGACTTAGCCACTCATCGGAAACACGTGCTCCAGGTCCTACAAAGGCTCAGAGAGAACAGACTGTACGCCAAGTTTAAAAAAATGTGTCTTCCAGCAACACTCTCTGCCTTTTCTCGGTTATGTAGTCTCATCCACAGGTCTAGAGATAGATCCAGAGAAATTATCCGCTATCCTCAAGTGGCCTCACCCGTCCAGGCTGAAAGCGATACAACGGTTCCTGGGATTCGCCAACTATTATCGCCAATTTCACACTTTTCTACTCGAGTGGCACTCATCTCGGCTGTAACTTGAAAAGGCATTAATCCCAAGGATTGGACCCCAGAAGTGGAATAAGTCTTTGTTTCATTGAAGGAAGCCTTCTCTTCCGCGCCAGTTCTCCATCGACCAGACTCAGACAAAATTTTTTCTCGAGGTAGACATTTCCTCCATAGGCGCTGGAGTGGTTCTCTCTCAAAAATCCTCCACCGGTCGTATGGTCTCTTGTGGTTTATTCTCAAAGGTTTTTGCCACAGAGAGGAACTATTCTAATGGAGATCGGGAACTGTTGGCAATCAAGTTGGCACTGCAAAAATGGCGACACCTCCTCGAGGGGGCAGTTCTTCAGGTTGTCATATTCACATAAAAACCTAGCTTAGCTCCAGTCAGCACAGAGATTGAATCTCCGCCAGGCCAGGTGGGCCTTGTTTTTTGCTTGATTTAATTTTTTTCTTCATTTTCGTCCAGCTGACAAGAATGCCAAGGCCGATGCACTCTTCAGAGCTTTCCTGCCACCCGACTCAGAGGAAGAACCTCAACATATCATTGAACCGTCCAGGTTACTGTCAGTAGTCTCTGCCAACCTCTCTCGGCTTTCACCAGGAAAAACTCTGGTGCCCCATTCGGACAAAAATTATGTTCTTCAGTGGGGTCACTCTTCCAAGTTGCCGATCAGAAAAAGACTTTGCAACTTATCTCCAGTTACTACTGGTGGACTTCCATGGACAAAGATATCCTGGAGTATGTCACAGCCTATCCCTCATGTGCCCGTAACTAAACTACAAAACGCTTGCTGTCTGGGCAGCTTCTGCCACTTCCTATTCCTTCTGCTCCCTGGCAGCACATCGCGATGGACTTTATTATGGACCTTCCTATCTCTTCTGGCTGCTCTGCTGTCTGGGTTGTGGTAGATCGCTTTTCGAAGATTGCTCATTTCATTCCTCTGTCTGGTCTTCCGTCTGCACTAGTGCTTGCTGACTACTTCATACAGTACATTTTCCGACTCCATGGGTCTCCTCTCCACATAGTGTCCGATGCCCCGTCTAGTTCACTTCGAAGTTCTGGAGAGCGGTCTGCAAACTAATAAGGTAGAACTGGACTTTTCTTTTGCTTACCATTCTCAATCCAATGGACAAGTGGAGAGGACCAATTAAATTTTGTCCAGTTTCCTGCGTCACTTCATCAATGCGCATCATGAATACTAAGTCAAGTTACTGCCCTGGGCCGAGTTTTCGTATAATAAAGTAAGTGAATCCTCTGGAAGGTCTCCCTTCCAGATTGTGTTTGGACTGCATCCCGGAATCCCTCTTCCCATCCCTGGGCCCTCAGACCTCCCTGCAGCTGACACCTTTGCAGAGGAATTCTCTAAAGTATGGAGTGATACAAGTCCGCCCTGGAAAAATCCTCACAACGTATGAGGAGACATGCGGACAAAAGACGCCTGATGCTCCAATCTTTCGGCCCGGAGATTAGGTGTGGCTCTCCTCCAAGTACATCCATTTGAAGATGCCCTCCTACTAATTGGGTCCCAGCTTCATCATAGTAACATAGTAACATAGTTATTAAGGTTGAAGGAAGACTTTAAGTCCATCTAGTTCAACCCATATCCTATCCTAACTTGCCCTAACATGTTGATCCAGAGCAAGGCAAAAAAACTCCATGTGGCAAACAGAAAGCTTCACATTGGGGAAAAAAATTCCTTTCCGACTCCACATATGGCAATCAGACTAGCTCCCTGGAACAACACAATATTAAGGAAACTAGTGTATATACCCTGAAATATTATACTTTTCAAGAAAGGCATCCAGTCCCTTCATAAATTTTATTAGGGAATCTGTTGTGAGTTCATTCTCTGGTTCACCAGTTGTGAGTTCTCCTTCCAGACTCCCTCTGGTGGTAACAGGAGGTAGAGAGGCTGATTTGATCGGTGGAGATCTGCCACCTGAGAATGAGGATGACAATTGGATCTCAGGAGTCTCAGATTGGATTTAAGACAGCCGACGCCCTATTCAGTTGCTGGTGATTCCTTCTGGCTTGTCAGCTCTTGGTTTTCAGCTCTGTTCCAGTCATCTAAAGCTAAGTTTTTCTGCTAATGTTCACACTTGATTTTGTTGGTCTATTCAGTTTTTTGGTGTGGTCAGCCAGCCCCTGCTGGGGGCTGTGCTGAATTTCCACTCTTATTTATCAGTATTTTGCCAATTGGCTTTTTGTCCCTTACTAGTTCGGTCTCTTTTTGCTCTGTCTCAGAATATTTCAGAGTGCTGATATAGTGGGAGAAGTCTAGTGACTTCAAAGTTAATTTTGCTATCATAAGTGTTGGACATGATTTTTGTAGGGTTTTTTGCAGGTTGCAGACAGTGTCTTTCCTTTCCTTTCTAGTTAGTTTGGGCCCCATCGTTTGCTCAGCCTATTTTCCTGCCTGTGTTTGTGCCTTCATCTTGTTTCACCATCAATACATGTGTGGGGGCTGTCTATTCCTTTGGGGTCTGCTCTGGGGCAGTTAGTTTCCCTTTTCTTGCTTTAGGCTTATTTAGTCCTCTGGCCGTGACGAGGCGTCTAGGAACATCGTAGGCACGATCCACGGCTACTGCTAGTTGTGTGGTAAGATCAGGGATCTGCAATCTGCATAGTTACCAACCTCTCTGGTTTTCTGTGACTTAGCTTGTTTTGCTTTTTCCTCCATGGTGACCCATTCATAACAGAATCACCAGCCATACCGCAGATTCTAGGGTACTCAAAAGCAGGAAAAAGTTGTTAAAAAAAAAAATTGTCAGAATTTTTTTTATATTTTTTTTCTCTTTTTTCTCTGGGGCCATAGGAGGATTTTTTTTTTCATTTTCCTAATGGAGATTAAGCAATTGTCTGATCGTGTGGAGCAGTTGGCTGCTGAAGTGCAGGGAATTTCCACCTACCTCATTCAGTACATGCCGCTGAACCTAAGATCCCTACTCCTGATGTGTATTCTGGGGATCGGTCTAAATTTCTGAATTTTAAGAATAATTGTAAATTATTTCTGGCCTTGAAGACTAACTCATCGGGGAGCTCTGTGCAGCAGGTTAAAATTGTCATCTCCTTGCTGCGCGGAGATCCCCAGGATTGGGCTTTTTCTCTGACACCTGAAAATCCTATTCTGACTAATGTGAATGCATTTTTTCAAGCCTTGGGGTTTCTGTATGATGAACCTAATGCTGTTGATCAAGCTGAGAGAACCCTGTTGGCATTAAACCAGGGTCACGATTCTGCAGAGTTATACTGTCAAAAATTCCGAAAGTGGGTGGTCCTTACTACATGGAATGATAGTGCATTGGCAGCTCTCTTTTGGAAGGGTTTATAAGAGACCGTAAAAGATGTTATGGTGGGATTTCCTGTTCCCTCTGGTCTGGATGATTCTATGTCATTAGCCATTCAAGTTGATTGGCGTTTACGTGAATGTAAAACTACACGTGAGGCGTTGCCACCTTTTGAACAAACGTCTGAACCTATGCAATGTGATGGGGTTTTGTCTAGGGCGCAACGTCAGGAGTTTAGAAGGCGTAATAAGCTGTGTTTTTTCTGTGGAGACGCCTCTCATATTATTTCTGTCTGCCCAAAGCCCAAAACGAGAGAAACATTTTGCACACACATTTTCTGTGGGCAGTATACAACCTAAGTTTCTTTTGGCAATTACTCTGATCTGCTCCTTATCCACGTTTTCCACGAAGGCTTTTGTGGATTCAGGAGCAGCGTTGAATCTGATGGATTTTGATTTTGCTAAACGTTGTGATTTTTCCATGACGCCGCTGCGGACGCCTATTCCTTTGAGGGGTATTGATGCTACTCCTTTGGCGGAGAATAAACCTCAGTTTTGGACCCAGGTGACAATGCGAGTTGCCCCAGACCACCAAGAAAATTGTAAATTTTTGGTGCTGCATAATCTGCATGATACTATTGTTCTGGGTTTTCCTTGGTTGCAAACTCATAATCCAGCTTTGGATTGGAAACCTGGGTCTGTGGTGAGTTGGGGTTGTCAGTGTGTTCTTAGGGACGCTCCTGTTTTCTCCACCTCTCCTCAGTCTCATGATATTCCTGATTATCTAGCCGATTTTTCTGATGTATTTAGTGAGAGCAAGTCTGCGTCTTTGCCTCCTCATAGGAGTTATGACTGTGCAATTGAGTTGATGCCTGGGTGTAAATTTCCCAAGGGTCGGGTTTTCAACTTATCAGTACCCGAACATGATGCTATGCGATCCTATATTAAGGAGTCATTGGAGAAGGGTCATATTAGACCATCCTCGTCACCTTTAGGTGCTGGTTTTTTTTTTGTGGCCAAGTAAGATGGTTCATTAAGACTGTGTATTGATTATCGTTCCCTTAACAAGATGACGGTTAAATATCAGTACCCGTTACCTCTGATGTCTGATTTATTCTCCAGAGTTAAGAGTGCCTGCTGGTTTACTAAGCTTAACCTCAGGGAGGCGTATAATCTTATTCGCATCAAGCACAGGGATGAATGGAAGACAGCGTTTAATACTCCGGAGGGACATTTTGAGTAACTGGTGATGCCTTTTGGGCTCACTAATGCCCCTTCTGTCTTCCAGTCCTTTATGAATATTTTCCGTGACCTTGTGGATAAGTTTTTGATCATCTATCTGGATGATATTTTGACCTTTTCTAGTGATTTTGATTCTCATGTGGAACACGTCCGGACTGTGTTCCGGATTTTAAGGGAGAATTCCCTGTCTGTTAAGGGATGGAAATGTCTCTTTGGTGTACAGAGGATTTCATTTTTGGGATTTATCTTATCTCCATCGACTATTGAAATGGACCCGGCCAAGGTACAGGCCATTTATGATTGGGTTCAGCCTACTTCTTTGAAGGCCCTCCAGAAGTTTTTGGGTTTTGCTTATTTCTATCATAAATTTATAGGTCATTTTTCTGGTATTGTCAAACCACTGACTGATCTGACCAAGAAAGGCACTGATGTGCTGAATTGGTCTCCTGAGGCTATCTCAGCATTTCAGGAGCTTAGGCAGAGATTTGCTTCAGCTACAGTTTTACGGCAACCTGATGTCTCACTTCCATTTCAGGTGGAGGTAGATGCTTCTGAGATTGGTGCAGGAGCTGTTTTGTCCCAAAAAGACCCTGTGACTTCTAAGATGAATCCCTGTGCTTTCTTTTCTCGAAAGTTCTCCCCATCTGAACGCAACTATGACGTGGGGAATCGGGAATTGTTGGCCATGAAGTGGGCATTTGAGGAGTGGTGACATTGGTTGGAGGGAGCTAGACATCAAGTTGTGGTCCTCACCGATCACAAGAATTTGATTTATCTGGAGTCGGCCAAACGCTTGAATCCTAGACAGGCTAGATGGGCCTTGTTTTTCACGCGTTTTGATTTTGTGGTCTCTTTTCTTCCGGGCACTAAGAATGTTAAGGCAGACGCCCTTTCTAGGAGTTTCTTTGCCGATTCTCTTAGTGTGACCGAGCCTACTACCATCCTAGGTGAGGGGGTAGTTCTTTCTGCCATTTCGCCCGATTTGAGACACGCGCTGGAGAAATTTCAGGAGGTTAAACTTGAGCGTTGCCCTATGGGAAAATTGTATGTTCCTGACCAGTGGAGAAAGAGAGTGATGTCTGAAATTCATTCCTCCGCATTGGCTGGTCATCCAGGTATTTTTGGTACCAGAGATTTGGTGATTCGGTCATTTTGGTGGCCTGCCTTAACTCGTGATGTCAGGAATTTTGTACAGTCCTGTGGGACTTGTTCTCAATCTAAACCCTGTTCTCGTTCTAGTGGGTGGCTGATGCCCTTGCCGGTGCCCAAGAGGCCATGGACCCATATCTCAATGGATTTTATTTCTGATCTTCCTGTCTCTCAGAGAATGACTTATCTGGGTGATTTGTGATAGATTTTCGAAGATGGTCCATCTTGTACCACTCCCAAAGTTGCCATCTTCCGCTGAGTTGGTGCCCTTGTTTTTACAACAGGTGGTTCGGTTACATGGGATTCCTGAGAATATTGTGTCCGACAGAGTCGTCCAGTTTTTTCCAGATTCTGGAAAGCCTTTTGTTCCAATCTGGGAATTCAGTTATCCTTCTCCTCCGCGTTTCATCCCCAGACCAATGGACAGACTGAGAGAACAAACCAGACCTTGGAGTCTTATTTGAGATTTTTTATATCTGCTGATCAGGATGATTGGGTCTCATTTTTGCACTTGGCCGAATTCGCCCTGAACAATAGAGCTAGTTCTGCCACTTTGATGTCACCCTTTTTCTGTAATTTTGGGTTTCATCCTCGATTCTCTACAGGGCAAGAGGAATCTTCGTCCTGCCCAGGTGTGGACACTGTGGTTAAGAGAATGCAGCAGATATGGGACCAAGTTTTGGATAAGTTGTCACTCTCTCAGGAAAAGGCCCAGCGATTTTCCAACCGGCATAGGACCATTGGACCCCGGTTTAAAGTGGGTGATATGGTTTGGTTGTCATCTAAGAATATTCCTATGAAGGCTGCATCTCCTAAATTTAAGCCAAGATTTATTGGTCCTTATAAGATTTTGGAAATTCTTAATCCTGTTTCGTTTCGATTGGCTCTTCCAGTTACGTTCAAGATCCATAACGTATTTCACAAATCTCTGTTGAAGAGGTTTGTTGAGCCAGTGATTCCTATGGCAGCACCTCCTGACCCTGTGTTGGTTGAAGGCAATGTGGAATATGAGGTAGAGAAAATATTGGATTCTCGTTTGGTTAGACGGAGACTCCAGTATTTGGTCAAATGGAAGGGTTATGGTCAGGAGGATAATTCTTGGGTCTCTGCCTCCGATATTCATGCCAATAGATTGGTTCGTGCTTTTCACCGGGCCCATCCTGATCGGCCTGGTGGTGTGGATGAGGGTTCGGTGACCCCTCCTCAAGGGGGGGGTACTGTTGTGAGTTCATTCTCTGGTTCACCAGTTGTGAGTTCTCCTTCCAGACTCCCTCTGGTGGTAGCAGGAGGTAGAGAGGCTGATTTGATCGGTGGAGATCTGCCACCTGAGAATGAAGATGACGATTGGATCTCAGGAGTCTCAGATTGGATTTAAGACAGCCGACGCCCTATTCAGTTGCTGGTGATTCCTTCTGGCTTGTCAGCTCTTGGTTTCCAGCTATGTTCCAGTCATCTAAAGCTAAGTTTTTCTGCCAATGTTCACACTTGATTTTGTTGGTCTATTCAGTTTTTTGGTGTGGTCAGCCAGCCCCTGCTGGGGGCTGTGCTGAATTTCCACTCTTATTTATCAGTATTTTGCCGATTGGCTTTTGTCCCTTACTAGTTCGGTCTCTTTTTGCTCTGTCTCAGAATATTTCAGAGTGCTGATATAGTGGGAGAAGTCTAGTGACTTCAGGGTTAATGTTGCTATCATAAGTGTTGGACATGATTTTTGTAGGGTTTTTTGCAGGTTGTAGATAGTGTCGTTTGCTCAGCCTATTTTCCTGCCTGTGTTTGTGCCTTCATCTTGTTTCACCATCAATACATGTGTGGGGGCTGTCTATTCCTTTGGGGTCTGCTCTGGGGCAGTTAGTTTTCCCTTTTCTTGCTTTAGCCTTATTTAGTCCTCCGGCCGTGACGAGGCATCTAGGAACATCGTAGGCACGCTCCACGGCTACTGCTAGTTGTGTGGTAAGATCAGGGATCTGCAATCTGCATAGTTACCAACCTCTCTGGCTTTCTGTGACTTAGCTTGTTTTGCTTTTTTCTCCTCGGTGACCCATTCATAACAGGAATCACTCATTACAACATCATATGGCAGAGAGTTCCATAGTCTCAATGCTTTTACAGTAAAGAATCCTCGTCTGTGAGTATGCTTAAACCTTCTTTCCTCCAGACGTAGAGGATGCCCCCTTGTCCCCGTCACAGGTCTAAGAGTAAAAAGATCATTAGAAAGGTCTTTGTACTGTCCCCGCATATATTTATACATTGTAATAAGATCACCCCTAAGCCTCCGATTTTCCAAACTAAATAATCCCAAGTGTAATAACCTGTCTTGGTATTGCAGACCCCCTAGTTCCCTAATAACCTTGGTTGCTCTTCTCTGCACCCGCTCCAGTTCAGCTAGGTCTTTCTTATACACTGGAGACCAGAACTGTACACAGTATTCTAAGTGTGGTCGCACTAGTGACTTATATAGAGGTAAAATTATGTTCTCCTCATGAGCATCTATGCCTCTTTTAATGCATCCCATTATTTTATTTGCCTTTGCAGCAGCTGCCTGACACTGGCCACTAAATGTGAGTTTGTCGTCCACCCATACACCCAGGTCTTTTTCAGTGACAGTTTTGCCCAGTCTTTTACAATTAAGCACATAATTATACATCTTGTTTGTTCTACCCAAGTGCATGACCTTACATTTATCCCCATTAAAGCTCATTTGCCATTTATCAGCCCAAGCTTCTAGTTCACATAAATCCTCCTGTAATATAAAATTGTCCTCCTCTGTCTTGATTACCCTGCAGAGTTTAGTGTCATCTGCAAATATTGAAATTCTACTCTCTATGCCCCTTACAAGGTCATTAATAAATATGTTAAAAAGAAGCGGGCCCAAAACGGACCCCTGTGGTACCCCACTGCTAACCGTGACCCAGTCCGAGTGTGCTCCATTAATAACCACCCTTTGCTTCCTGTCCCTGAGCCAGCTCTTAACCCACCTACAAATATTTTCCCTATCCCCATTGTTCTCATTTTATGTATCAACCTTTTGTGTGGCACCGTATCAAAAGCTTTTGAAAAGTCCATGTACACCACGTCCACTGCATTCCCTTGGTCCAGTCCTGAACTTATTTCTTCATAAAAGCTTATCAGATTAGTCTGACAGGAACAGTCCCTTGTAAACCCATGTTGATATTGTGTCATGAGGTTATTCTTCTCCAGATACTCCAGTATAGTATCTCTTAGAAAACCCTCCAGGATTTTACCCACAGTTGAGGTTAAACTTACTGGCCTATAATTTCCAAGTTCAGTTTTTGTCCTCTTTTTGAATATTGGCACCACATTTGCTATACGCCAGTCCTGTGGTACAGACCCTGTTATTATGGAATCTTTAAAGATTAAAAATAATGGTCTATCTATGACTGTGCTTAATTCCTGCAGTACTCGGGGGTGTATCCCATCCGGGCCCAGGGATTTGTCAATTTTAGTGATTTTTAGACGCCGCCGTACTTTCTGCTGGGTTACGCAGGTGACATTTAATGGAGAATTTTTATCCCTGATCATGTTATCCGTCATGGGATTTTCTTGTGTAAATACTGTTGAAAAAAGTCATTTAGCATATTGGCTTTTTCCTCATCCACCATTTCACCCAGACTATTTTTAAGGGGGCCAACAGTATCATTTTTTAGCTTCTTACTATTTATGTAGTTTAAGAACATTTTGGGATTATTTTTTACTTTCTCTGGCAATGAGTCTCTCTGTCTCAATCTTTGCTGTCTTGATTTGCTTTTTACAGATTTTATTTAATTTTCTGTATTTATTTAATGCATCATCACTACCTACTTGCTTTAATTCTCTAAATGCTTTATTTTTGTCACTTATTGCGCCCCTTACAGCTCTATTTAGCCATAATCTTTTCCTCCTATTTCTAGCATGTTTATTAACATACGGTATATATTGTGCACAGGTCCTATTCAGGATGCTAATAAATGTCTCCCATTTTCTTTGTGTATTTTTATGTCTCAGGATATCGTCCCAGTTAATTGCACCAAGATCATCTCTCATCCGTTGGAAATTTGCTTTCCTGAAGTTTAGTGTCTTTGTAACCCCTATACTACACATCTTATTAAAGGATACATGAAAACTTATTAATTTGTGATCACTATTACCCAAGTGACCCCAACCCTTACATTTGATATGCGGTCTGGCCTGTTGGTTAATATAAGGTCTAGCAGTGCCCCCCCTCTTGTTGGGTCCTGAACCAGTTGTGAAAGGTAATTGTCTCTCATAGTTGTCAAAAACCTATTACCTTTGCTGGAACTGCAGGTTTCGGTTCCCCAATGTATTTCAGGGTAGTTGAAGTCCCCCATAATAATGACTTCTCCTTGAGTCGCCGCTTCATCTATTTGCTTTATGAGGATACTAACTGAAGAGCCCGGCGCTGCCCGGGCATAGTAACTAACTGTGGTTAGTTATAGCAAATTATAATTATCCTCCATCCCATAGTCCCGTGCCCATATACCCATCATACATATCCTCCATCCCAAAGTCGAGTGCCCATATACCCATCACACATCCTACATCCCATAGTCTCATGCCCATATACCCATCATACATATTCGCCATCCCATAGTCGAGTGCCCATATACCCATCACACATCCTTCATCTCAGAGTCCCATGCCCATATACCCATCATACATATCCTCCATCCCATAGTCCCGTGCCCATATACCCATCATACATATCCGCCATCCCATAGTCCCGTGCCCATATACCCATCATACATATCCTCCATCCCATAGTCCCGTGCCCATATACCCGTCATACATATCCTCCATCCCATAGTCCAGTGCCCATATACCCATCACACATCATCCATCCCATGGTCAACCATTATGACATCATAATGAGCGGCAGGGCTTGCAACCTATGATGACATCAGCGTCGCCATGGCAACCATTATGACATCATAATGAGGGGCGGGGCTTGATACACACACACTTTTTCCCCATTATGTAGATAGCGGCAAAATTGTTTGGTGAATTGGAACGCGCGGGGTTAAAATTTCCCTCACCACATAGCTTAGGACACTCTCGGGGTCCAGACGTGTGACTGTGCCAAATTTTGTGGCTGTAGCTGCGACGGTGCGGATGCCAATCCCGGACATACACACATACACACACTTGAGCTTTATATATTAGATTCTCTGTTGCTTCCATTATTTTTGGAGACTTATAACAAACCCCTATCAGTAATTTATTTTTTTTCCCCCCTCCCCTTATCTCCACCCACAGGGACTCTACATCTTCATTAGATTCATATATTTTATCACGCAGGATGGGTTTTAAGGATGATTTTACATATAAACACACGCCTCCCCCTCGCTTATTTGTTCGGTCATTTCTGAACAGACTATAGCCCTGTAAATTAACCGCCCAGTCATGGCTCTCGTCCAGCCATGTCTCAGATATCCCCACCATGTCATAATTATGTTCCAACAACATTAACTCCAATTCCTCCATTTTATTGGTGAGGCTTCTGGCATTAGTATACATGCACTTCATGTATCTCTCTGTACCTCTATTCTTTCTTAAATCATTAACTGTTCTAACCCCACCCCCCATGCCACCCCCACCCCCAATTTCATTATTTGCGCCCAGGTCTCTATCTGCACTGTCTTCCCCTCCTATAAAAGGAATACCCTCCCCCCGTCCCTAGTTTAAACACTCCTCCAACCTTCTAGCCATTTTCTCCCCCAGCACAGCTGCACAATCCCCATTGAGGTGCAGCCCGTCCCTAGCGTAGAACCTGTAGCCAACTGAGAAGTCGGCCCAGTTCTGCAGGAACCCAAACCACTCCTTCCTACACCAATTACTGAGCCATTTATTAACCTCCCTAATCTCCCGTTGCCTCTCTGGCGTGGCACGTGGTACAGGAAGTATTTTCGAAAATACCACCTTGGAGGTCCTTGCTTTAAGCTTACAGCCTAATTCCCTGAAATCATCTTTAAGGACCTTCCACCTACCTCTAACTTTGTCATTTGTGCCAATGTGCACCATGACCGCTGGATCCTCACCAGCCCCTTCCAGTAATCTGTCAACCCGATCAGCGATGTGTCGGACTCGAGCGCCAGGTAGGCAGCACACCGTTCGACGATCCCTGTCTTTGTGACAGATTGCCCTATCTGTTCCCCTAATAATTGAGTCTCCCACTACCAGAACCTGTCTGGCCTGCCCTGCTCTCCTATTTCCCTCCTTACTGGAGCAGGCACTCCTCCGGCTTTCAGAGGACATGCCTTGCTGCAGCAGTGCTACTCCTGCACTAACACTCCCCTCATCTGCCAACTTAGCAAACTTATTGGGGTGTGCCATATCAGGACTAGCCTCCCTGGTGCTCTTCCCTCTACCCCACCTTCTAACTGTCACCCAGCTAGCTGCTTCATTGTCCTGCATCTCCAACCTAGCATCCCCCCCTCATCTATCCCATTGAGCGTCTGCTCAGTGAGCAGAAGACTTCTTTCCATAATGTCTATGGATCTCAGTGTTGCCAGCTGCACATTTAGATCCAGTATCTGGGCTTCCAAATGCACAACGTGCTCACATCTCGTACAGCAGTATGCACCCTCGACCGGCTGTTCAAGGATTTCATACATGCGGCAAGACGTGCACTGGATGGCATTGGCAATAGTGGAGCACATCTTAATGGGGATTGCACCAGACAAAAAGATAAGTAAAAATAAATAAAAAGTATTAATAAAATATAACAGAAATTCAGTAATACCTCCCTTGGAAACTCCCTGAATCCAAAGTCACTGAATCACAAGTCACACACTTACCACAGTTCGCTCTTACGCTCAGGTCACACTCAGCTCGTTCACACTCGCTCAGGCAGAAGATTTAAAAGATTTTTTTTTTTTCCCCTTTTACCAGCACACCACTCTGCTGCTCAATGCACTTCTAAAAGGAGTTGAGCCCCAACCAGTTGTACCTTAAAAACCCTTAATTATGAACTCCCACCCTTAATTAACCCCTTGTGAATATAGTTACCCATCAAGATTTAAATGCAATATAGGAAACCCTGAAAAACACAGATAGTAAAATAAGAGATTAACCCTGTAGAAAGAAAAAATAGGTTAAACCAGCCCCCAAGCCCCCCAAAATTTGAACAGGTAGAAAGCACTCAGCAACCTACAATTCAGCAACTCGCACAGGTATTTGTTACAGGTTTTCCAAATACCTCTTCACTGAATCACAAGTCACACACTTACCACAGTTCACACTTACGCTCAGGTCACACTCGCTCAGGCAGAAGATTTACAGTAAAAGATTATTTTTCCCTTTTACCAACACACCACTCTGCTGCTCAATGCACTTCCAAAAGGAGTCGGTCCCTTTGAAGTCTTGAAACAAATTAATGCAGTCTTGTATAAATTGAAATTGCCTGCTTCATTACGTGTGCCTACCTCTTTCCATGTTTCCCTCCTTAAACCTGTAGTCTTGACCTCCTTCTTTAAGGACCTGGGTACCACTTCTGATCCCGTCAGTGTGGAGGATTTTTTGAGGTAAAAGATATCTTGGCCACAAAGAGAGTACTTCTTGGTGGATTGAAAGGGCTTCGGTCCTGAGGAGAGGTCTTGGGAGCCCAAAGAGAACACCCAGGCTCCTCTCCTATTGGAGAGATTTTACACAGGCTTGAAAAAGTGGGGGCATAAGCAGGGGGATACTGTAAGGCTGGGTTCACACGTAGTGGAATTCCCGCGGAAGTTACCGCGAGAATTTCGGAATTCCATTCCGCGGGAAAATCGCATTTTAAATTCCCACGATTTTCCTGCGGCAAAACTAGCGATTTGCAAACTTAATTAGCTTGCAGAATGCTAGCATTTTCCAAGTGATCTGTAGCTTCGCTTGGAGAACTGATTGACAGGTTGGTCACACTCATCAAACATAGTGTTTGACGAGTGTGATCAACTTTTTACTATTGAGGCTGCCTATGCAGCATCAGTAAAGAGATCTAATGTTAAAAATAAAAAATCGGGTTATATTCACCTTCCGATGTCCCTCTCAGCGTCCCCAGGCCTCTGCGATGCTCCGGCAGGTCCCGTTCCCAGTGATGCATTGCGGCAATGACCTTTGATGATGTTGCGGTCTCGCGAGATCGCTACAGTATCGCAAAACACGACGTCCGCAAAGGTCATCGCAATGCATCACTGGGAACGGGACCTGCCGCGTGTATCGCTGAAGCCTGGGGATGCTGCGCGGGACATCGGAAGGTGAATATAACCCGATTTTTTTATTTTAATTCTATTTTTTACAGGGATATGGTACCCACAGCTCGGAGGACAGTCTCCTCTCCTTCGGACCGTGGGTACCATCCGCAAATGTTCTGCTTACTTTTCGCATGGTGGGCACAGCCACATGCAGAAAGTAAGCAGAACAATGCATTCCTATGTGGGCAGAATCGCCGCGATTCCGCAAAATAATGATTATGCTGCGTATTTTTTTTTTACGATGCAATTCCGCCGCTGGAAAATCTGCAGCATTAGCACAACGTTGCGGAATCCCATAGGATTGCATGGGATGCTGTTTTTTCGCGTTTTCGCTGCAAAATCGCGCAGTTAAAACCAACGCGAAAGAAACGCAATGTGTGAACGCAGCCTAACACCTGTGCCCGCACCTCCGCTGGGCCCCTGTCGGGACCTCGCTCTCAGTCTGCTTCCTGTCTTGGCTCTCTCCCTTGATCCTGCTTCCTAGCGCGCCCAGCACATCCCCGGGTATGAGGCTTAGGTCACGTGCGCTCCCGGACTCTTAAAGAGACAGCGTGCATTTTTCAAAAATGTTGTTAGCAAATAGTACTCGTGTGTGTTATTTCTGTCCCCTCTGCCAAAGAGAGAGCGCCAGGGCAACAAGTATTTCCTGTTGCTAGCTCAGGTTTAGTGTTCTGATGTGCCTGTGACCTGTTGTGCTTTTCCAATGTCCAGCCAGTATCCTGCTAATACTGTCTGTCATACTAGACTATTTGTGGCTTGCTATTTCACACCCGGGACGATACCAGTGCTGCCTGTGCAAGTTCCATCCTCTTCAGCCGTCCGTCACTCTGTTACCCACGACAATGTCAGCACTGCCTGAGCCAGCTCCCTCCCATCCAGCCACTTCTCATCTGTCAAGTTCTACGCTACCTGTTATCCCTGTCTGTGCACCTGTTCCGCTGGGCCAGCTTCCACGTGTCCGGGGTTTAACTGGAGGTAGCACCTGTGTCCCCTGAACACACAATCTGATCCTGTTCGAGATGTCGGGTGTCTGGGACTCGCATAGTTACGCCCCCTTCGGAGGCCCCCCCGGTCCGTGGTCCTGTGGCTCCACAGAAATAGAAATAAATGAATGTGCACTTCACCATCTGTGAATCCGCTTCTATTCGTTACAATGTATATATGCCATACACTTTTTGCTTGCACCTATTTTAAGACATTATAATGACATTATATAGGAGTGTCTTCTCAAGTACCATTTGGAATATACCCACAGATTCTTGATCTTATTTAGGGCCATATACATATAGTTTCTTTTAGACCCTTGCAGTATATTTTTGTGGGTTCAGTATCATTGCTTCTATTATGTATATATCAGCTTTGTGGTTATCTTGATTTTAATTGTTTTTATGTTAGTGGTTGTATTTTGTGCTCAATAAAATGTGTACAATTTTATACAGGGGTGCTTATCGTTGTGTATTGCTCTTTTTTTTTGGTTGTACGTAAGTTTTTGTTTTCTGATTTAGCACCAATTTCATTATTAGCTGTGCATCCTTTGTATGTTTTGCAATCGCTCTAATAAATTACATATTCTATTAGATCATTTGGACAGCCAGGTAAGTATTTTTCGCTAGGACGGCAGCAAGTAGTGACAATGGCCAATGTTCTAATGGAAACTAGGGTCCCTGCATTGAGGTGGGCTTACGTTGACATGCATCCCCAACCTAAACATTTCTGTAGATCAGAACCATTCATGACAACAGTATTCCCTGATGGCAGTGGCCTCTTACAGCAGGAGATTGCACCCTACCACATTGCAAAAACTGTTCAGGGATGGTTTGAAGAATATGACAAAGTTATTGATGTTGACTTGGACCCTAAATTTCTCAGATCTCATTCTGATCTGTACAATGTGCCTGAAAACAGGACTGATCTATGGAGGCACCACCTTTCAACTTACAGGACTTAAAAAATCTGCTGCAAACATTTTTGTGTCAAATGCCAACTTTCAGAGGTCACCATACTTTGCAATTCTAAATAGATAATTAAATGTATTTCTGATGGGACCTATAGCTGCTTAGAAAATTCATGTCTAAGCTTATATAATCCAGATATCAAATTGAGAAGCCTTGGAACACTGGACTTGGTGCGCTGGAACCGTAAAATGACTAATTTAATATTAGGTTAGAAATCTTTCAGATTATCAGGTTATAAGCAATGAACGATGTAGAACAGAGCATTCAGTACACATCTGTGTAAAAGCACCATTAAACATCTTGCTAATCGGCAGTCGTTTAATAATGCAAGTTGTGTAGTGGAAATGCAGCTTTACTCATCCCGTGCAGGATCCAATAGGCCTTCTTACTTTGCAGACCCAGAGGCTAATGGTAGACCTCAGGCATAGCCTGTGATCAGGGCCGCTATCAGGGCATCATTGCCCTTACTGGCATATGGGGCCTGGACAAGGGCACCCTTTCTTCTGCTCACAGGTCCTCATCGGCATGATTCTGCCAATTCAGTAACTGAACCCGAGTCCTCGGATGCACATTCAGTCAAAATCTATATTGCTGGGCGGGAAGGCTTATCTGCACCGCAATAGTTAACAGACTCTAGCCAATCACAGGCCAGCAGCTGACTTTAGAGCGAACATCACAGGCGTATGACGACACTACCATACACCAGTGTCTCCAGGCCTCAGATGAATCAGGGACAGGATGCCGCTGGACAGTGGCCAGGTAATGAAAATGTACTATTTTTTTTTTTTTGTAAAGCTGCACTATGGGGGCAGTATTGAGAAATATGGGGGCAGAGTGGAGAGACATGTAGGCCAGGAATGGGAAAACATATGGGGCCAGCGAGGAATGGGAGAGCATATGAGGCCAGCCAGGAATTGGAGAACATATGGGGCCAGCCAGGAATGGGAGAAAATATGGCGCCAGCCATAAATGGTAGAACATATGGGGCCAGCTAGGAATGGGAGAACATATGGGGCCAGCCAGGAATAGGAGAACATATGGGGTCAGCCAGCCAGGAATGGCAGAACATATGGGGCCAGTGAGCCAGCATTGCGAAAACATATGGGGCCAGCCAGGAATGAAACACGTGTGGACCAGAATGGAGTACATATGGTAGCAGGATGTGGATCATTATTACTATAGGGGCTAATATTACTGCTGTAATGTATTTTACTTTTGAGGATACTTTTTTCAGTGGGGGGGGACGTCCTGTTACTGTGCAGGGCGACAATGTTGCTTTTTTTCTTCATCTGGCATAGTGTGGAAGTTGAGGAAAAATTGGAGGATGTGCTCTAGCTAACTGTTATTTTCTGCAGAGACAAGTCTTGGCTAGAAGAAATGATGGCAATCTGTGCTGGATGAAAAAAAGTGAAGATGAAAGACGTCAAATAGAGATGTCACTGGTGAATCAGTGTGTTACCTGTACACTGACACTATATACTGTATACTATATACAGAGTTCCTGTGTATAATGTCACCGGTGATCACTGTATTAGTTGTACACTGACAATATGCACTGTTTGCTATATACAGAGCTCCTGTGTATAATGGCACTTTTGCTATTATTAGTATTTTTTTTATTAATGATCAGTATTAAAATCCAAGATCACCTCCAATTGGAGTACAGATCAACACCAGAGCATTTCAAATGGTAAAATATAATTACTTTTATTAATACAAATATCAAAACATTAAAAGACATACAAGTTTCCAAGATCAGTGCAAAAAGAGAGGGACCTGCAACTCCCATTATATGTATTTTTTTGCTGCATGGTATAGAACCTCATAGCTAATAAGCAATCAGTTGATGTATGCTCCTGGAAAGCTATACTATAAATGTCTGCTGTTTACTCAAACATGCAGAGTATAATGACTACACAGCACAAGCTCATCGGCTCAGATAAACCAAAGTTATATAATAACATCCATGGTATACCTATGTAAACTAGTTAGCATTAAAGCTACTGAGGCCATTACCTGAATCCTGGCATTACCTGAATCTTATTTTTGTAGCTTGTCTTTGGAACCATACTACTATTAATGTTCCTCTGATTTTGATCTTGGATATTTTAAAATATTACATAATTAATCTTCACACAAACCTAATTGTTAAACTTATAAAAGGCGAACACAAATTAGGCAAAACATTGGCAGCAAAGGTCTGGTAAAATATGTTGTATAGTGTAAGCGGGGGTTTACTTTACCAATACCGATCAATATTGTATATAGACAGTGTTCTATGGCTAATGTTTGGTAATAATATTACCTGGCCATATTTAGACATTAAAGAGGATTGTAATCCGCTCATATCTGGATAATAGGAGGCGTTTCAAATACAACCTTATTTTATGGGCACGGTTGCACAGACACTATCACTTTAGGCACCTTAATTTGCATTATACAGTTTTTAATTTAAGATTAAAAGCTAAGTTTTAATATAATTTTACAATTATCTCCATACCAATTTGCTATATACAATAAAATATGTTGTACCACCACTTTACTACAGTGCAAATGATTAGTAGATGAGCACAGAAGACAGCGAGTACTGACCCCATCGATATAACATTATCCAACCTATGAACAGGTAATGAGCATTAAGTGACAATAACCTTCATGTCTGGAAATATACCTTGGCTTAGTAATATTCAACAACTTGAAGTCCATTTTCTGGCAAATACAATTCATTAGCCCTGTGAATAAGTGCCAAGACCTGGTTACATATCAGCACCTGCTGATACTATCACAAGTTTACCTGGGGTATGCAGTCCGTATATGCAAACATGGATTTACATCGATCGTCCATACTTATATGATAAAGAATGCACATCACAATTTGCTTGTAGTTTTCATTTTCTGAAATGTAAAAGGAAATTGGTGCTTGAGAAAAAAACCTAAAATATACATATAACATCAACCTGTTAGAATGACAAGTGAAGTGATAACTTCTGTGAATCGTATTCTGGTAATTCGGACTGACAAATGTTCTCTTTCCTTGAATGTTATCATGGTAGTTAGAAAACCCATCTTTGATGGTAACATTAAAGTTGTAATATTTGCTTCACTAGTTTTGAAGACAGGACTCATAAAAGGGCTATCGGAAGCACATGGTCAGCACAGGCTCTAGCAAGGAACTAATTGGGCAAGCACAACGAGGAGGCAGAAATGTTACCGTCTAGTAACTGCAAGCAATGTCTTGAAGCCTTCAGTTCAGTTTCCCAGCGGGACATATGCTTCTCATTTGATCTTTTGTCCTGTAAGACCTCTGCATATTTCTATACTGATCAGATACTGAACTACAAATGCTGGATAGCGCACAGAAAAAACATAAGATATTGATGTCCACATTATTATGACATCCCATAAAACAAGTTCAAATATGCAGTCCATTCACACCGCTGCCATTTACTAGGCAATTGTTTTTTTTAAGGATTATGAGGCTGCCAAAAAGATAAAATGGTGGAATTGAAGCAAATATGCCATTCTACGTTTTCCTCCATCAGGCAGCTCGCTGATAGGCTGTATCCCACCCTAGGTTGTATCCCACCCAACAACTGATGGAATAGTCTAGAATTCATACAAATAAATCTGTTCCAATACTTTGCCTACTCTTAATAGCCACTCTGTACACAGTAACCACATGCATTTTGCGTTGGAGCTCTGCCTCCAGTTTCTACCCCTGCTCTACATAGAATCTTCTCAGTAGTAATGGTCATCTCCTCTCAGTAATGTGACAGTGTCTGCACTGAATAGATTTAACCATCAATGGAGAATACTGCAACTGAACAATCTAGGAGGAGAAAGAAGCAGATTGTCACAAGCACACATCAGTTATTGACCCTTGATGGATATGTACAACAGGTGGATCACACGTACAGCTTCTATACTAGTACCCCAACTGATATATATAGCCAAGCTCCTGCTGTATCACTTATGATCAGCAAACAACCTGACGAGCACCTCCATATAGTGTGAACAAGTGCAATGACTGCATGGCATACAAAAAAGGGGACACAGCAGAACTCTGTAAGGACCAAGATATATGCAAACACGAGATCTAAACTACATTGTTGCTGAATAAAGTGTAATATTTACAAAAAAAAAAAGGTTCTTAGCATATAAATTGGTCAATTCGTGTGTGCCCATCAACCACGACAAGGTGACACTTCTGATGGGTCCTATCATCCTAAACATGCCTCTTTTGGGCTATAAATTGTAGGCTTATAGACCAAGAGAGGCATGTTTAGGATGATAAGACCATCAGAGAAGTGTCACATTGCCGTCACTAGTGAGGAGTTTGAGAGGGTTAGTTAGTGCTCCATCTGTCAGCCCTCCGGCACCCCTGCATCATGATCTGCCACACTATCCTTGTTGGATCTGATTGACTGTAATGTGTAATACATTGCACTACGACAGCAGAGCAGTGTGTTATCCATTCAATCATATGGCTGTATGTTACTGTCCCCTTAAAAGACTAAGCAGTATAAAAAATAATAATTTTAAAGTGAACCTGTCAGGTCAGATATAGGGTTAATCTGTAGGTTAATAGCATTATAAAGGTGCCTGGCTGGAGAACTGAAAGTGCGGTATCTGGCAGAAAATTAATGTTATGCTATTATCCTGCAGAATAAATCTGCAGGTTAATAGTGCAATGAAGGTGCCCGGCTGAAGAAGTGAAAGTGTGGCACCTGGGAAAAAATGAACTTTATTCCTCCCAGGAGCTTCCAGTCATACAGGTCTGTCAGTGGGCTACAGTCACCGCTCACAGCACTGTATGTGGCAGCTATAAGCATGCCCCGACACCTTGACTGACAGCCAGCTCTGCAGTGCATCAGTGCAGAGCCGGCTCCAACTGTCAGTCAAAGTGCCAGGACATGCTTATACTCGCAGCTCACAGTATAGTATAGTGAGCGGTGACTGAAGAAGCGCTGACACACCTATATGACTGGAAGCTCCCGGGAGGAATAAAGTTAATTTTTTTCTCAGGTGCCACACTTTCTCTTCTGCTGACGGGCACCTTCATTACACTATTAATCTGCAGATTTATCCTGCAGGATAATAGCATAACATTAATTTTCTGCCAGATACCGCACTTTCAGTTCTCCGGTATCTGCAGATTTACCCGGTATCTGCAGGATAATAGCGTAATATTATATAGAATATATTTTAAATAACAGAAAATGACCCCTAAAAAGAGGCAACAACAGAGGGATATTAAAAATTGTATTTTATTGAAAAAATCATTAAAAAATAGATAAAAAAAGAATTGCCCTGAATATACATAAACCAGGGACATAACGCCATGGAGTACTAACAATGCAAAAAAGCGGTTTACAAAACAGCATGTCGATCAATGAATATAATCATATGCCACTAAAAATTGATATACACCAAGGACATATAACACATAAAGGTCTGCACTATACAAGTGAGGTTATGTAAACAAATACCCCTAACACTGAATAAAGTGCTCAAGTGCTTATAATGTAACCATCGCAAAGCCTAACCTAAAGCTAGTTAACCTGCTTATGGAGACTATATAGTCATACCACAGTTAAATATAATTAACACATAGGCTACTGGGAGCAATAACGCAGTCCATAAGTGAAGCACACGTGGTGTAACCAATTACAAAAAATCGCATAAGTGTAAGGGCAAAGAAAGGGGCAGGGGCAGCAGGGACGCCAGGACTCCCCCTTGCTAACTACAGGTATATGCCTTTCTTTGCCTTTACACTTATGTGATTTTTTGTAATTTGTTACACCACGTGTGCTTCAAAAATCCGCAGGACCAAAATCTACGTGTGCACATAGCCTAACTGAGAAAAAATGAGAAAAAGGAACCGGTCTTAGGAGCGCAGGAAAGAGACTCAGACAAGAGATGGGTTTAAACCACAACGCGTTTTGATGGAGGATCCGTCTTCATCAGGTTGAAACGCGTTGTGGTTTAAACCCATCTCTTGTCTGAGTCTCTTTCCTGCGCTCCTAAGACAGTTTCCTTTTTCTTATTGCTCCTATCCTCCATTGGAGGTTTTCGGCTGGAGCTGCGGTGGAGACCTGACATCTTTGTCTGCCCCTGGGTTGCTTCCTAAGCGCTCCTCTATGACCGCTTATCACTGACTCTTCTTAACTGAGAAAAAATGGCATTCTCACTTTATGCCGTCTGCTGCACTTAAATTACTGAAAGACACTTTGGGGTTAAAATAGTCACTAGACATGCCTAATAAATGCCTTGATGGGTATAGCTCCAAATTCTGGGGGGTTTCCTCTGTACACCTCTGGGGCTTTGGAAATACATTGTGAAGACAGAAAACCATTCCAGTAAAATTTGCTGTGCACAAATCAAAAGCCTCGCCTTCCCTTCTGAGCCCCAACAGTAGTTTAGCACCACATATATGGGGATTGATGTATTTGGGAGAAATTGTGCAATAAAATTAAGTGTTTTTCTCGTATACAGTGTATTTTCTTGGAAGAATAAAAGAAAACTAAGATTTACTATTTTTAAAAATATCTAACTTCCAATTTCACTGACCAGTTCCATAAAGAAGTTATAAGACACCTGTGTGGTCGGGATCCGAACCACACCTTTATCTGAATTGGTCACTTTTAGAGCTATTGCAAATGAAACACAGTGCCTGCAAACTATTCCTGAAAAATCTGTGCTCCAAAAGGTAAACAGTGCTCCTTCCCTTCGGAGACGTGCCCATGTGTAAGTTATTGCTGTACTTAGAAAAATCAACCCACAATTTCTTACATTATTCCTTGTGAAAATGTAAAACGTAGGTCTAACGCTACTTTCAAATTTGTGTTATGAGGCGCAGCGCAGGGCTGCTGCTAAGCTCCGCCCCGACCACGCCTCCTCCAGTCAGCTCCTCCTATGGGCGCATGACGCTGCATGCGATCGGCGTTGGGTACACTGGCCGTGCGCTGGTCTGCTTTTGCCGGTGCATGCGCCCTTTTGGCGCTGCACCGAGCGTACAAAAATGCAACACGTTGAGCTTGACGTACGTCGGCGCAGCGCCAAAAGGGCGCATGCGCAGGCAAAAGGAGACCAGCGCACAGCCAGTGTACCCAATGCTAAATATAGGGTACGCCGGTAGCATGCAGCGTCATGCGCTCATAGGAGGAGCTGACAGGAGCCGCGGCCGGGGCGGAGCTTAGCGGCGGTCCTGCGCCTCATAATGCAAGACTGAAAGTAGCCTAAAACGACACATTAGAGGGAAAAAAAAGAATTTTAAATGTTTTCATTCCACTTTGCATTAATTCTTGTGAAGAATCTGAAAGGATAAGCTTCCGAAATACAATTTGGAACACTCTAAGCAGTTTGCTTTATAAACTGGGGTGTTTCTAATATATAGGCTCCTCACGGTCATATGGTAAATGACTTGGCCCCTAAAAAAAGGACATGACTTGCTGCCTAACATCTCCTACCCCTTAACTACCGTGAAGACAAAAGCAATGAACGCCGTTCCTGATACAGGTCTGCTGATTAACGTTTACTGCCGACCGGTGAACATTGTAGGATACTATAAGCTCTAAATGTCCAGACATACAGTAAGAACATGACAAGAGGCGGTGTCAAACACAAGCAAGAAGACAACATGAGATTAGTCAGTAAAACGGTACCTAGAAGTACTGTAAGCTTGGGCAGAAGTCCAACCTGCACCATCTTGTTTCTCAGGCTGGTGTCAAAGGAGAGGTTTAGAAGGAGCCGCAGAGTTATATTCAGCAAATCTTCATGCTCACAAGGCACCATTTTACATAATTTTTCTATAATATCCATTTCCGCCTAAAAAAGTTATTACAAAGCTAAATATCAAGACATCACTGCACCAGATACAAAAACATTATTATTTATTATGAAATAAAAGTGATCAAAACTAACTATCTGAAACATTTTAAAAACAAAAACTAACGATAAAACTGCAGGAGAGCGCAAATCGGGTCTTATCCAGTGGACATATGAAGCATACACTTAAATTCTACTACCCTGATTCAAGCTTTTGGTAAAGCATGTACATATCGACAAGATAGCAGCTGCAGCAGACCCACGTGTCAGCTAGTGACCGTATCAAAGATAAATTAAAAGGAGTTCTGTGGATATAATCCACGCTGCCTAAAAATGCAGGTCCAGACGTGTTAAAAAATTAAAGATAGTTGTTTAATCAACGCGTTTCAGAGTCCAAATGACGACTTCTTCAGGAAATTACCACATACATCAATGTGGTGTATGTGATAATTTCCTAAAACTTTACTTTAACACATCTGGACCTACATTTTTTCAGCAGCGTGTATTATGGCCACAGAACTCCTTTTAATTTAAAAACAAAAACTGCAATATGTCTGTATGTCATGGTGTGTGTAGTTAGTCCTAGTCCTCACCAAAAAGCACAGGTAAATTGTGTTGTGCAAAGGGGTTAAACAATCAGGCCAATAAGACTATTTCCCATAATGAGTTGCATCTGGAGACTTTCAGTACTCCTGTACCACTCAACTCATTTTGGTTTCTTGCAGGTTTTATTTATTTATTTTTAGTCTTTAGCCCTCATTCAGACATCCATGTACAGACTCTGATCCCCAGAATGGATGGAGGTCTACCAACTTTAATGCAACAGATGTCTGAATAGTGTGATTTTTATACATGCTTGTTTCTGCAGTGGTTTTTGGCTCTTTTTGATATGTCAAGTTTAATTAAAAAAAACAAAATCAACTACAGTATTTTTCGGATTATAAGACGCAAGAAGGGCCCCAGATTTAGACAGCAGAAAGCAGGAAAAACATTTTTTCCTAGTAATTAAAACTTGTAAAGTGAAGGGTTGGTTATCACTGCAATAGGGTAGACTAAGAAGTAATAAATATGCAGTTAATGCCTCTCAGCACAATGTGCTTATTCATATATATCTTTATAGCAGATATTAATGTATACTCTGTAGCACTCATATATACACAACACTGCTATATGGACAGTGCACGCACACTGAGCTCTGCTAGATGCACACTCAGCTCTGCTAAAGAACATTTCCATACACACTTCTCTGCTATATACAGTCAGGAAAATAAGTATTTGATACACAGATGATTTCACACCTACAAACAATGGAGAGGTCTGTAATTTTTATTGTAGTGTGAGGCTGTAACTGGTGTCACATGTAGGGGTCGCTCTGTGTTCCCCTCAGGATGCGCACAGAGGTGTATTAAGGCCATGGGAGTGCATTGCAGTCACAGGCGTAGCTGTGATTGCAATGCAGAGTAAAAGCGAGTACAGGTCTTGGACAAGCTATTTGTCTAGGGCAGATTTAAGGAAAACCTGCTGGGCTTTTATTTTTGAATTGGACTACAGGCTGGTAGTCGTGCAGTCCATTTCCTCTTCCCCAGCAATAAAGGATTTGGGTGTGTCAGGGTCAGTTTGGTCTTTGCAAGCGTGCAGAGAAGGCTCTGCAGAGCCCCATCTGTGTGAGGCAACACAGGCAAGTGGAGCTGAAAGGCCTGGCACCCACAGCAACCGGTCTCGGAGGTAGACTGTCCTGTGCCCGGCTGTGATCCAGAGGTGGACTGTCTTGTGTCTGGCTGTAAACCGGAGGTGGACTGGCATGTTTATTGACTACAATCCTGAGGATATGCTTCCCGGCTGCGATCCGGAGGATATCGTATGCCATGTTTATGAGAGTTTTGAACATTAAAAGAGACTTTGCTTTGAACTTTGCTGAGTCATTGTCTCATCACTGCTCAGTGCGGATACCGCTGCACTACAGTAGGTACACCAACTGTGAGAGACAGAATCTAAAATTAAAAACAGAAAATCACATTGTATGATTTTTGCATAATTAATTTGCATTTTATTGCATGAAATAAATGTTTGATGCAATAAAAAAAGAGAACTTAATATTTGGTACAGAAACCTTTGCTTGCAATTACAGAGGTTAGACGTTTCCTGTATTTCTTTACCAAGTTTGCACACACTGCATCAAGGATTTTGGCCCACTCTTCCATAAAGATCTTCTCCAGATCTGACTGTGGAGACCTGTGTGATGTAACCAGTGCCTTCTCCCTTCCCTCCAATCCCGTAATAAAACACAGACAATCCTAGGTGGGTTGAACAGGTTGGTTACAGTTTATTAATTACATAATCAGAGAAAGGCAATTACACTTAGTAACGGGCGGCTCATGCCGAGATCCTGTTCACTATTGACAGGCGAGTTGGCCCAATGAGCGGTTACGAACCTTTGCCCTCCTCTGCTTCTTCCGCTGTGACTTAGTAAAGGTAACAATGGTCAGCTAAATATACACATATATACACTTTTTTTTTTTTAATAATATAATTTACAAATTTAACATCTATCCGCCAGTTAGTATGGCCATTCACATCCATTAACACTTATAAGGGAGGGAGGGTGAGACAATAGCACAATAGTTTCCAGGTGTCCGCCGGGAGGGAAAGAGGAAGTTAATGGCACGGACACCTGGCTTTAACCCCTGTAGGTGTGACCGTTGGACCCTTCCCCTGTAAGAACCATTGGCTGGCAGGGGCATCCCAATTAGTGCATCACCAAGGGGTTTGGTGTGAGGGGGGTACTGGGCACTGGCAGTAATTTATTGTTGTTTGTTAGATGGGCTCCACAGTCAGAGACGCGCTGCTTATGCAGTTCTGCGCCTGCCAGACTGTGGAGACCTGTGTGTCGTAACCAGTGCCCCCCCCTCGCTCCAATCCCGTAATGAAACACAGACATTCCGGGGGGTTCCAAGATGGCCACCGACGGGGAAGGACACGCGTGAGGGAGCTCTGTCTAGCCAAGACCCCATCCAGCTCATCCAGCCCCATCCAGCCACTTCCAACCCCTCCATACAACCAGGTTGCCCTGTTTATCATCCCCCCTGTGGCCGGACCTCACCTGGGACGTATTTTGCTGGCTTTACCCGCTCGCTGACTGCCTCGTGGACCCGCGGCCAGGGCTGCCTTCCCTGCTGGGCCTTCCTTGTGTATAAGATCCTGCCTGGAGCTGGGAGACACACCTGACACCACCGTAAGGCTGCTTCCTCTCCTGGCTGACTGCACGGGATCCCCAAGTAACAGACCCGTAATTCATCCAGCGGCCGGTGCCTCCCTGTTCCACGGCGGAGGAGGTGAGAGCAGTATCGCGGTGTAGTGCGGAGAGCCGCCGCCATCTTCCTCATCTCCTCCGGCATCTCTTCACCTCTCCTCACTGTCTGCATGAGACACCAGGGAGGCAGACCTGTGATTCAAAGTGCAGCTGGTGCTTTCCTGACCCACAGCGGGAGAGGTGAGAGCAGCGTTGCTGAGTGGTGCTGAGCGCCGCCGCCATCTTCCTCCTGCACCTCCTCACCTCCTCTCTCCTCCAGCATCTCTCCACACCTACGGGCCTGGCCTGTGAGAGGAGACGGACGCACTTATTCACAATAATCCAGACCACCCCCATTGAGTGGCTGGACGTGTGACCGGGGCCCAGAGCTGTGGTGCTACAGGCCGACTAAAGCACATTTACTGAACTGCGGAGGGGCCTAATTTACATACAAATTGGCTGCGGGGAATTGTGTGAAAGAGGGAGAATTACATCAACGGTGGGGGCATCCAATTGACACAGTGAGTCACTCTGTTTAATGAGAGTTTTTGTGCTGCACTCTTCACCCCCTCCCCCCCTCTACCTTGCTGTTAGCAAGCCATTGCTCTCGGATCCCGCCAGCCCCCTCAGCCAAGGCTTATACTCTGTCAAAAAGAGAACTCGCCTCCCTTCTCCAAGACCATATTGCACTGCTGATATGGATGCCTAGACCGCCATCTAGCGACGGCCAAGGGGGAATGCATATTTAATACATACATTTTTTCTTTTTGTGTGGAAAACCTATAGGTCTCTGTGTGCAACAATGGGGAAAACCAGAGTCAAAACACAACGTACCACATCCAAATCCTTGAAATCTATTACACAAGCAGATGTGGACAAATTTTTGAAAAAACAAACTGCCCCACCGGACCCCACCAGAGCCCCAGGACATGCACACCATGATTCAGAGGAAGACTTGGATTCTGATCTTGAAAGCGACACCGATGCAGGTGGTGACTCGAGAGACAACCTGGTCACACGCTCCTTCATTAAGCGGATCCTGTCCAAGGCCCTGAAACCCATCGGAAAAGAGCTTGCTGAAATTAAACAGGACCTATCGCAACAGGGACACAGACTGGAAGACATGGAACAAGGTCAAACAGCCTTGGCTCAGCATTCTAACAGCCTGCTAGACAGCTTAAAAGCCCACGAAAACCAATTGCATGATATACAGTTCACAATAGAGGACCATGAGAACCACGAGCGTACAAACAACATTCGAATCAAGGGCCTCTCAGAATCTGTTGCATTTGATGCTCTGGCTAAAGCGGCCAAAGAGATGTTTGGAAAGCTATTGATAGAGGGGGATCCCACGGACATTGAGCTTATTTGAGTCCACAGGTCTTTACGCCCTAAACCAAAACAGGGCGACCCCCCAAGAGATGTCCTATGCCGCTTCCTAGACTTTCGTACAAAAGATCTGATTATGCGCAGAGCTCGAGAGTCAGAGGAGATTGTCTATGAAGGCACAAACGTGAGACTGTTTCAAGACCTCTCAACCACCACCTTCAAGAAGCGATGGCTTGTTAAACCATTTACAGAAGCTCTAATCCAGAAAGGCTACCGCTTCCGCTGGCTGTTTCCTTTTGGAATCTCTATCTCTGCAGATGAAAAAAGACTCCAAGTCAGGACGTCCGCTGACATCAAAGATGTTTGCAAAACGCTGGATATCGTCCTCGAGACCTACCCCGACTTGGAGGCTTTCCATTCAGCTTCTCTTCTTCGCCCTCTTCAACCCCCTTCTCCATGGCTTACCGCGAGCTCCCCCAAAGTGCAGAGGCCAAGAAGGAAGACGACGAAGACACCATCATCAAAATGGGACACAGAGGCAACATGAACGTGTGACCTGCCTCTCATTTGATCTGAGTGCTTCCTTACTGTTATTAAGTGGTTATATAACTTGAATGACCTTTAATTCTGAGTTATAACAGCTAATGTCCTAATGTACCTCAGCTAATGTCCTAATGTACCTTACCCTTTTTTATTTTATCCCGTCACTTCCCACCCTACCTTCCTTGAACCAAGTACCTTCCTATTACTCTCATGTAGCTATAGAGCTTGCATATCTTTTCTTATTGAGTTAACTTACTTGATGTGCTAATACAACTCCCTTTTTCTTTTTTTTCTCATTCTCATCCCTTCATCCCCCTCCCCCTCCCTGGTCTCCCTATCCCCCCCCTATACTCTATCTTGCCACAGAGCATTTGTCCATCTAGGCTGTAGGTGCTCCTTCACGTTTTTGGAGCTTTAGTCTTTCCCCTATTGGTCGACAAATATGACTAACAGATCGATAGTTATGTTCTATAGTAGTTCGTTAAGAATTGTTTCAAAACTGAATCTAATGAGGTTCATCTTTTACCTCCTTTCTTTGCTCACCCTCCCTTCTCTTCCCTCCTCCTCTTCTCCTGCATATCCGACTAGCTCTGACATCACGGCACGAATGAGGCAACAAAGGAAATCTACTAAGTGTAGCCTGGCCACCACCTACCACATAACCCATGGATACTCGCGATAAGGTATTTACCTTTGCAACATTCAATGCACATGGCATGAACTCACTGTCCACTAGGCGCCATACATTGTCCCTACTTAAGAAGCAAAGAGCAGACGTTCTATTAGTAAAAGAAACTCATTTTAAGCCAGACAAAATACCCAACTTTGAGCGATCACATTATGACACATGGTTTCATGCAACCACCACGCAGACGGGCTCGAGAGGTGTCTCGGTGGCCATAGCGAGTGGGGTGCCCTTTCAGCTATACAAAATGTTGTCTGACCCTCTGGGGAGGTATTTAATGGTTAAGGGCCTGCTAGCCGGGAACTTGGTCACTATCTGCAGTCTGTATGCCCCTAACAAGAAACTGCTGAAATGGCTGTTGGCGGCATTGAAAAAAAATCGAAGACTTTAGAGAAGGTATACTTATCATAGGAGGTGACCTAAATGTTGCGCTAGAGCCATTAATAGACACAACGAGAAAGAAAGTCGTAGTTACTCACCGGTTAACGGTATTTTTCAGAGTCCATGACAGCACCACCTGAGAGAGTGGATCCGCCCTCCAGGAACAGGAAATCCTACAGATACATAAGGGTGGCACCTCTCCCACGCATCAGTTGGTTTACAGACCACAAGAGGACCACAATGGTTAATAGCATAATTTATATACAATACTCTAAACGACTATTTAATTACCCGTGTACATATAAGAGGAAGAAGTGCACACCCAAATTTAAACTAAAGAGAGGGAATATACGGGTGCTGTCATGGAATCCGAAAAATACCGTTAACCGGTGACTAACTACGACTTTATTCGGTCGTCCATGACAGCACCACCTGAGAGAATTACAGAGAGTAATAATTACTTTAGGGAGGGACTACAGCCTGCAGAACCCTGACACCAAAGGAGAGGTCTGAGGAAGCATCCAGGTCTAGTCTATAATGGTTGTAGAAGGTGCTCAGAGAGGACCAAGTAGCTGCCTTACATATCTGGTCGATCGAGACCTCCGATCTCTCTGCCCAAGAGGTTACCATGGCCCTGGTGGAATGCGCCCTCAGCTTGTCAGGGGCCGGTTTGCCTTTTGAGGTGTATGCTAAAGAAATGGCCTCCCTAATCCATCTCGCTAGCAAACTTTTTGAAGCCCTATGGCCCTTTCTAGTGCCCTGATAGGAAATAAATAAGGCATTATCTCTTTTCCAGGGGTCGGTAACTGTCAGGTACTCTAGGAGACATCTTCTAACGTCTAGAGTATGTAATTTCCTTTCTTTATCGTTCGTGGGATTAGGGAGGAAGGATGGAAGAACTATCTCCTGAGTTCTATGGAAACTGGAGGCTACTTTAGGCAGGTATGCTGGATCGGGTGTAAGAATTACCCTGTCATCCCTGAATTGTATGTAAGGAGGAAATCTAGATAGTGTCTGGATGTCACTCCAGGAACAGGAAACCAACTGATGCGTGAGAGGTGCCGCCCTTATGTATCTGTAGGATTTCCTGTTCCTGGAGGGCAGATCCCCTCTCTCAGGTGGTGCTGTCATGGACGACCGAATAAAAGTGCAATATCTCTCAGAGATCTTATCAGAATAAAACAACGTATCCAATCCTGACAAATAATTGATATCTGGAGATACCTGCACCCAAATGACCTAGATTTTACTTTCTATTCTCACTCCCACGAGTCCTACCATAGGCCTGACTATATCTTTATCCCCAAAAGATTTCTCTCCAATGCAAAAAGATCCAGTATCTTACCCAATATATTCTCCGACCATTCAATAGTAACGCTAGAGAGGTCTCTGGCTAAACCTTTCCCTTCCTGTGGAACTTGGCAGCTCAACGAATCGATCCTGAATATTCCCTCAACAAGCGACCGAATTACTAAAACACTCAACCAATATTTTGATCAAAATGACAATGGTGAAGTCACAGCCCCGACTTTATGGGAAGCCCATAAATCAGTTATTAGAGGAGAACTGATTTCAATCTCCTCCTATCTGAATAAACAAAAACAACAGCAGGTAAACACATTATACGCTGAAATAGCTACACTCGAGATTCAACATAAAAAACAAACTGAACCCCAAATTCTGGCCCAACTATCTCAAAAAAGACAGCAATTAAAGGACATTTTAAACTTACAGTCTGCAAAATGGTACGCTTCTTGGCGAACTAGAAAGTTTGTACACGGAGACAAAGCTTCTAAGCTAATGATCTCAAAAATTCGGCAGCGCCAATCTTGGACTTATGTCCACTCGATTAAAAATTCGAAAGGCACCCGTACCCTCGATTACGATAAGATAAAATCAGAGTTCTTAAATTAATATAAACAACTCTACAACCTACGCCCACTTGAATCGTCCCAGGAGAGGGCCAAGAGAAGACAGCTCATTGAGTCTTTCTTGACCCTTTTAAAATGGTCAAAGCTCTCAGATTCCCAGCGGCAATGGCTTGTTGAGCCTTTTCATCTGGACGAGCTCCGGTCCACCCTGTCGAGTTGCCTGTCAGGTAAGGCGCCATGCCCAGACGGACTCCCCTCCATCTATTACCATCTGATACCTGATAACTGCTACCTGATAACTGCTACCTGATAACTGCTACCTGATAACTGCTACCTGATACCTGATACCTGATAACTGATAACTGATAACTGATAACTGATAACTGATAACTGATAACTGATAACTGATAACTGATAACTGATAACTGATACCTGATACCTGATAACTGATAACTGATAACTGATAACTGATACCTGATAACTGATAACTGATAACTGATAACTGATAACTGATACCTGATAACTGATACCTGATAACTGACACCTGATACCTGATAACTGATACCTGATAACTGATACCTGATAACTGATACCTGATAACTGATACCTGATACATGATAACTGATACCTGATACCTGATACCTGATAACTGATACCTGATACCTGATAACTGATACCTGATAACTGATACCTGATACCTGATAACTGATACCTGATAACTGATAACTGATACCTGATAACTGATACCTGATACCTGATAACTGATAACTGATACCTGATAACTGAAAGAGAATTGGAGGGATCCAATGGCTGGATATCCTTAAAGACAAAAATGTCCAGGAAGGATGGGAAATCTTGAAAAATGAAATTCTCAAAGCACAGTTGTTAACAATTCCGAAAAGAGGGAAGAATAGGAAGCATTTAAGGAAACCAGGATGGATGAACACAGAACTTAAGCACATGCTAAAAAGGAAGCAAAAAATGTTTATAAAATGGAAAGAAGGAGGCATATCTAAAGAAGAATATAATGCTGTCTGCAGAACCTGCAAGGCACAAATCAGATTATCTAAAGCTGAAAATGAATTGAGGCTTGCAAGAGATGTCAAAAGCAATAATAAAGGATTTTGGGGATATGTCAAAAGTAAAAGAAAAGTCAAAGATGCTATAGGATTTTTACAGGATGAAAATGATGAAATGGTAAGACAGGATGTTGAGAAGGCTGAACTTTTAAATTCCTATTTTGCATCTGTTTTCTCTCAGAAAGGAAATGTAACATCAACTGTTATTCACTGTCCTATTAAGGGAATAGAAGAATCCAGGATATCTATAAACAGAATGATAGTGAGGAAACACTTAGCTAACCTAAATGTATTCAAGTCTCCAGGTCCAGATGAATTACACCCCAGAGTACTGAAGGAGATAGCAGAAGAAATTTTTGAACCCCTCTCCATAATCTTTGAAAATTCTTGGAGAACAGGAGAAGTGCCAGAAGACTGGAGAAGAGCAAATGTTGTTCCTATCTTCAAAAAGGGGAAGAAGGTGGACCCAGGCAACTATAGGCCGGTGAGTCTGACTTCTATACCAGGAAAGATCTTTGAACAAATTATTAAACAACATGTATGTCAATACCTGGATAAGAATGAAGTGATTAAACAGAGTCAGCATGGGTTTGTAAATAATAAGTCATGTCAGACTAATTTAATTTCCTTCTATGATGGTATTACTGATTGGATGGATCAAGGAAATGCTGTAGATATAGTATATCTTGACTTCAGCAAAGCATTTGACAAAGTCTCTCATACAATCCTTATTGAAAAAATGACTAAGTATGGAATGGACAAGGCAACTGTTAGGTGGATTCATAACTGGCTTAGTGATCGGACCCAAAGAGTGGTCGTAAATGGCTGCACATCCAGTTGGAAGAATGTCTCAAGTGGGGTACCACAGGGCTCTGTCCTGGGCCCTGTATTGTTCAACATCTTTATCAACGATTTAGATGAAGGAATTGAGGGTAAACTGATTAAATTTGCTGATGACACAAAGCTAGGAGGGATAGCTAATACTAGAGAAGAGAGAGAGAGGATTCAAAAAGATTTAAATAAACTGGAGAAGTGGGCAGCAACTAACAGAATGGTTTTTAACAGGGAGAAATGCAAAGTACTACATCTGGGCAATAAAAATGAAAAAAGCATATATAGAATGGGAGGAATAGGGCTAAGTGACAGCACATGTGAAAAAGACTTGGGTATACTAATAGATCACAGACTGAATATGAGTCAACAGTGTGATGCAGCAGCAAAAAAGGCAAATGCAATTCTAGGATGTATTAACAGAAGCATACAGTCTAGATCACGTGAAGTAATTATTTCCCTCTACTCCTCTTTGGTCAGACCTCATCTGGAATATTGTATCCAATTTTGGGCACCACATTTGAAAAAAGACATCAACAAACTGGAGCAAGTTCAGAAAAGAGCGACCAGAATGGTGACCGGTCTGCAAACCCTGTCTTATGAGGAAAGGTTGCAGGATTTGGGAATGTTTAGTTTGCAAAAGAGAAGACTGAGAGGAGACTTAATAGCTGTCTACAAATATCTAAAGGGCTGTCACATTGTAGAAGGATCAACTTTATTCTCATTTGCACAAGGAAAGACTAGAAGCAATGGGATGAAGCTGAATGGGAGGAGACACAGATTAGATATTAGAAAAAACTTTTTGACAGTTAGAGTGATCAATGAGTGGAACAGGCTGCCACGAGAAGTGGTGAGTTCTCCTTCAATGGAAGTCTTCAAACAGAGGCTGGACAGACATCTAACTGGGATGATTTAGCGAATCCTGCTTTGAGCAGGGGGTTGGACCAGATGGCCCAGGAGGTCCCTTCCAACTCTACGATTCTATGATTCTATGATTATTACAAGACTTTCCCCTCGGTTCTCCTCCCTCGTCTATTAAATATGTGCAATTCTATACTGGGGGACAACTCTTTCCCTACTCAGGCTCTAGAAGCCAAAATATCGTTAATCTACAAAGAAGGCAAGGATGCCGAACTGTGTAGCAGCTACCGTCCGATTTCCTTGCTGAATGTTGACCTAAAACTGTTCGCTAGTATGGTTGCATGAAGAATTGCTAAATTCTTACCAGAATTAATCTCGTTAAACCAAACGGGCTTTGTTGGGGGAACAGAGGGAAGAGATAATACACAAAAAATTCTTCATCTTATGCATTTTGTGAAGCATTTTGTGAAGCAGAGAGACCTCCCCTTGGTGCTTCTTGGGACAGATGCGGAAAAGACTTTCAACAGGGTGGACTGGACCTATCTAGGTGAGACTTTGGCCTGCTTTGGCTTTCCCTCCCATAATGAAAATGTATAGAGACCCCTCAGCACGTATTGGAGTCAATGGTTCCTTAACTGACACATTCACTATTAAAAATGGCACAAGACAAGGCTGCCCTCTCTCCTCAATTCTTTTCATCTTAACAATGGAGCCGCTATTATGTGCAATTCAGCAGAACCTGGAGATTGAGGGCATCACAATAGGTAAAATCCACCATAAGACTGTGGCATTCGCCGACGACCTGTTGGTCTTGTTGACGAACCCTCTTTGAGGCTTTCCTGCTTTGTTGGGAATCCTTGAGGAGTATGGTAACCTCACCAACTTTAAGGTAAACGCATCAAAATCTGAAGCTTCCTCTGGATCAACATGTTAGGGCAAGTTAGGATAGGATATGGGTTGAACTAGATGGACTTAAAGTCTTCCTTCAACCTTAATAACTATGTTACTAAATATACCCGTTCACATGTTGGATAAGTTAAAAGAATTATACCCGTTTACTTGGCCCAGCAGAATAGCAGAACTATTTAGGTATTAAAATAGCCAGATCCAATAAAGAAATATTCCAACTCAATTATTACCCATTACTGGACAGAGTTCAGTCCTCTATTAAGTCATGGAGAGACCCTTTCCTGTCATGGATGGGGAGGCGGAACCTTATAAAAAGCCTAATACTCCCCAAATTTACGTACTTATTTTCAACTCTACCCATCCATGTCCCAAACTCTTTTCTCTCTAGAGTTAACTCCTTATTTTTCAAATACATTTGGAAGGGAGCGAGGCCCCGTATAAACTCGTGCACGTTGTCACTGCCGAAACGCAGGGGGGAATGGGAGCCCCTGACATTAAAAACTATTATTATGCAGCTGTGCTATCCCGGTCGGTAGACTTGATAAGAAACACAAGTGATAAAAATTGGGTCAACATAGAAAACACTATCTCGCCTGTGGCTCTTAAGTCCCTCTTACTAAAATATACAAAGGGAAGGAAGTTCTCTTCTTTCTCCAACCCCCTGACCCGAGCTTTGCTTAGGGTCTGGTCGAATCTCCATGCCTTCTTGACTCCTCCCTCGTCCCCATTACTGAGACTCTCAGACGTCTTATCACCTCCGTTGGATGTACTAAAGGAGGGAGGGGACCTAGCACAGAGACTGGGACATATTTCCATTGATCAGATTATGACTGGGGGGGGCGCTCCTCCCGTTGTCGGAATTGAACGACCTCTTGACACCCTCGAGCCTTAATTTTCTACAATATAATTCTCTGAGAGAGCTATTGAAACACATACGTTACTGCCCAGACACCTTACGCAAACTAATACCATATGAAATCCTCTGCTCTAAATCGTCTAGGCCGATTAAAGTCCTCTCTACAATCTACCTGATGCTTCTATCTAAAGATCTGCCCCCGAGGAGAGCTTACATTGCACATTGGGAAAAAGACCTTGGTTATAAACTCTCACAATCACAAATTGATCACATTTATGCGCACTCACATGGCCCAACGAGCTACGTGAAAATTCAAGAGAATGCTTTCAAAATTGTATCACGATGGTACACTACACCAGCGCAGACCTGCGTTTGGCGGTCTGGGGCGCAGGACAATTGTTGGCGTTGTGGAGGGGGTAAAGGAGATTTCTTACATATTTGGTGGACGTGTCCTACCATCCAACCCTTCTGGGCGTTAACAGAGAAACTTGCTAGTGACATTACAGAGGCTTCAGTGTCGCTAACGCCGGAAACAGCTTTATTAAACCTCCCTATGGGTTTCAAACAGAAGGGGACTTCCATTTTAATTCTTAATATTATTTCTGCGGCCAAACTTTTAATCCCCATTTATTGGGGTTCAACCCAGACTCCTACTCTTCACCAACTGCTGTCAAACGTAGATCAATTGTTCCATATGGCTGAAGTTGTTGCCTCGGTGAATCATTCACAGGGTTCCTTCGAAGAAAACTGGCGCTTATGGATCAAATACAGATCCTCCTTCAATCCATGAACCGCACGAAATCCAACCTGTGATATTGTCAGACCCCCACCATCCCCCTCCTATATCCTCTCTTATTGCTTCCTCTACTCCCTCTCTACTTTTTTCTCTCTATCTATCTCTTTTTCCTTTTTTCTGTCCTTTGTCGCAAAAAAAGAAAATAATACATCTTTGTTACTGGTATTACACAGTCTGTACACTTTTGTATGAAAACTGAATTTTTTTTGATTGGTGTTGTTATACTTTTAATCTATCAATAAAAAGATCATTGAAAAGAAACACAGACATTCCTAGGTGGGTTGAACAGGTCGGTCACAGTTTATTAATTACATAATCAGAGAAAGGCAATTACACTTCGCAACGGGCGGCTTGCGCCGAGATCCTGTCCACTATCGACAGGCGAGTTGGCCCAACGAGCGGTTACGAACTTTTGCTCTCCTCTACTTCTTCCGCCACGGAGGATCCTGTGTATAACCTACACGGGACTCCGACCCCCACCCATCAGCGTTAGGGCCTGTTCAACCCCATCCTGTAAATCAGAAAGAAAAATATTGAGGCCAATGTCCGTCAGGTGAACGCCGTCCGGTCTTAATAGTCTTGTGTTATCCCTTTGCAGCTGGTGGTGACGGATAACAATACTGCCTTTTCCTGTCACAAATTTTCCCATCCGGGCGTTGAATTTCCTCCTTGTGCGCTCTATGGCTTTTTTATCTCTTGCGCCACGCCAGACAGCCCATGGTATCATCTCTGACCACACCAGAATCATATTTGTGAACAAACAGGTGAACTGTTCTATATCAGTTGTCATCCATTTATACAGATCTGCCACCTTTTGCTTGCCAAGATCACTGCCACCCGCGTGTAACACCATTATCATCGGGTGCTTTGCCCTCCTTGAAATGTCAACCATCTCTTTGAACACCTGTTTCCATTGGAGGCTTCTGATACCCCTCCAGTTAACATCTAGGCCCGGGAGGCTAAGATTCTTTCCTCCCGGACGAAGTTTGGCCCTTTTTTCCGCCCAATAGACATAGGAATGTCCTACAACCAAAACTTCAACTCCTGTAAGAGATAACATATGTTAATTCAGCAAATCAGGTCTTCTGTATCTGGCGAAGCATGCGGATTTCCAAGACCCATTCTCTGTACCTCGGCCTCTGACAGTCCTGCCCTAGCTGCTTCCGTGGCCGCCACGATTAGGAACTAATGTGTCCCATACTCTCTTGGATTTGCATCGTTTTTTTCCAAGCATAGCTTGAAAATTGCTTGGAATTGGTACTTTGTCAGAGGGGAGCCATTTGTATGACTGAAGAAAAATCTACTTGCGTGTTTTATGCCGGCGTATCTCTCGACGATCTTTAGTGGGCAAACTGGGCCATTTGATGCGTTAACCAGAACCACTTGAGCCCCTACCAGTGGGATCGCACTTGGATTTCCTCATGCGAATGCGCAGAGCGTCGCTGCATATGACTATGTCCTCATTAAATAGGCCACCTTCCGATGCATTTTTTCACTGTGGTAGTAATTCGCTGATGCGCAGTGCTCCAAAAAAGGCGATCGCAAAAGCTGCAGATTAGAGGACCGCCTTGTATTGCGATGTGCAGACTGATGGGGATATGGAAATAATGTCATGCAATAACATTCTTGGCTCGGTTGAAGCCTTTTCCATCCTTTAATGGCTTGCTTAATGAAAAAGAACTTTGTTACGTCTGCCCATCCCATTAGTTGAAAGAAAAAGGCTAACCCTGATAATTTCCGTTGCACCGACGTCCCCGACGCCCAGCTTTCCTTTAGCCGTACTAGAAATTCCCCGGTCACCGAGCCTCGTCTTCGATCGCAATTATCGCATCTGTCTTCCGAGGGCCTGCCCCTAACGGCCCCTGTATAGGGGTCGGCACCACCTGGTGCGCTCACCCCCAGGAGCTCCAGTGCCGCGATCCAAAGGGTCCACTCTTGGACGTACCTACCTGTCATCACAGTATACATCACAGTATAATCAGGCCATGGACCCTGCTAGCGCCTCGGCAGCCACTCAGAAAGTATTGCTCTTTTTGCGTGAAAATCAAACTAGAATAATGTCCTTTATGAAATCCATGGACACCCGCCTTTCCGCCTTACAAACTACCGATCTGGGGAACGCCCCGTTACTAGCGGGACTCCAGCAGGAGCTCGCGCAGCAGCGTGACGCCCAGTCCCATATTCTGAGCTACATGGCGTCCGTGGACGACCGACTCCAGTCCCTACAGTCCTCTGCTGCCGCTTCAGCCCTACCTCGGGACCCCCTATCCCATCCGCCACCACGCTTGGGGAATCCTCCCAGGTTTAGTGGCGACCCCAAATTGTGTCGGGGGTTTTTAAACCAGTGTCGTTTGCACTTTGAGCTCCTGCCTCAGCAATACCCCTCTGATCGGGCCAAGGTAGCTTTCATTGTGTCCCATCTTGAGGGGGAGGCCTTAGCGTAGGTAAATCCCCTGTGGGAGAGAGATGACCCGGTGGTATCAAGCATCCACAACTTCTTGGATACTTTTCGCAGGGTAGTTGATGAGTCTGGCCGTGTGGCCTCCCCCACTGAGGCTTTTTTCAATCTTCGCCAAGGCTCTCTCACCGTAGGACAGTATGCTATCCGCTTCCGAACACTGTCCTCTGAACTGGGGTGGAATAATGAGGCTTTCGTTGGGGCCTTTTGGAGGGGACTCTCAGGTAAAATAAAGGAAGAGCTTGCCGGCCGAGACACTCCTACCACTCTGGCAGATCTTATATCCCTAGCTACCTGTATAGATTTACGGTTTCAGGAACGCACCCGGGAGTCAGTTAGGGAGAAGAGATCTTTTAGGCTATACCAAGCGCCCATTCCCCGCTCTCCGGAGTCTTCTAGTAATTCCACTCCTGAGCCCATGCAAGTACACCGAGTAAGGTTGTCCGAGCAAGAACGCAGGGAGAGAAGGACGCAGGGCCTATGCCTTTATTGTGGTGGGGCTAATCATTTTGTGCGTACTTGCCCAGTGCGGCCGGGAAATGCCTCCGCCTAGGCCAGGTAAGAGAGGCCTTCCTAGGTGACACCGATTCTTCTCTGCCCCTTACTATTTCTGCTTTAATTGTTTTAGGTCGGGAGCGCAGATCTGTGGAGGCGTATGTGGACTCGGGTGCGGCTGGTAACTTCATCCGGCTCAAAGAAGTGGACCAGCTCCGAATTCCGGTTGTTACGTTAGAGAATCCACGCTCCATCGCCTCCGTGGATGGCAAACCACTACCTGAACCCATCACCATGGTCACTGTCGAGGTGGAGATACAAGTTGGAGCTCTTCACCGAGAAAAAAATCGCCTTTTATGTTTTACCCAGTTTGTCCCACGCCGTGCTCCTCTGCTTACCCTGGCTTTGTCTACATGAGCCCGTTGTAGACTGGCGTTCCAGGGAGATCCTTCGCTGGGGACACTTCTGCCATGAACGCTGTCTGTTGCCGGTATCTCGCCCAAGTCTGCAGCAAGCTTCTGTCGATCTTCCTGGGCTTCCTACGGCTTACCACTTGTACGCCGTCTTCAGTAAGAAGGAGGCTGAGACTCTACCGCTGCATCGTGCCTACGACTGCCCAATTGAGCTGTTGCCAGAAGGGATTCCTCCCAGGGGAAGAATTTATCCTCTGTCTCCGGCAGAAACCGAGGCCATGTCTGAATATGTCCAGGAAAACTTGGCTCGGGGTTTTATTAGGAAGTCATCTTCTCCTGCTGGAGCAGGGTTCTTTTTCGTCCGGAAGAAAGACTGATCCCTTCGGCCATGTATTGACTACCGAGGCCTGAACAGTATCACGGTCAAAAATAGGTATCCCCTTCCGCTGATCCCAGAACTCTTTGACCGCTTGAGTGTCCCGGATCTTTACCAAATTGGATCTGCGGGGAGCCTATAACTTGATCCGAATCCGTGCCGGGGATGAATGGAAGATGGCCTTCCATACTCGGGACGGCCATTACGAGTATTTGGTTATGCCTTTTGGTCTCTGTAATGCCCCGGCGGTTTTCCAGGAGTTCGTTAATGAGATCTTTCGAGACCTACTCTACTCATGTGTCGTCGTATACCTAGATGACATACTCATCTTTTCCCCTGACTTATCCACTCACAGAAGGAGTGTTCGGCTGGTTCTGCAACGTCTACGCGAGAACAGACTCTACGCTAAACTAGAAAAATGTCTGTTTGAGCAAACCTCATTGCCCTTCCTGGGGTATATCATCACGGACTCCGGAGTAAAGATGGACCCCGAAAAATTGTCTGCTGTGCTCAAATGGCCACGTCCGGTTGGAGTAAAAGCCATCCAACGGTTCCTGGGTTTCGCAAACTATTACAGACAGTTCGTTCCCTTCTTCTCCTCGGTGACCAAGCCCATCTCTGCTTTGACCCGGAAGGGACCAAACCAAATGCCTGGACTCCAGAGGCTGAAGAGGCCTTTCTCGCCTTGAAATAGTCCTTTGCTACCGCTCCGATTTTACATCGGCCGCTAGTCAATAGGCCCTTCATCCTAGAGGTGGATGCCTCCTCTACTTGTGCGGGAGCGGTCCTTTCTCAGCGGACAACTTCTGGTCAAGTGGTGCCTTGTGGGTACTTCTCTAAATCATTCTCTCCCGCAGAATGCATTTATGCAATTGGAGACCGGGAATTACTGGCCATTAAGATGGCTCTGGAGGAGTGGCGGTATCTTTTAGAAGGGGCAGTTCATCCATTCATAATCTTCACGGACCACAAGAATTTGGCGTATCTTCAGTCCGCGCAAAGGCTCAACTCCAGGCAAGCCAGATGGTCGCTATATTTCTCCCGGTTTGACTTCAAACTTCATTTTCGACCTGGGGACAGAAACATCAAGGCAGACGCTCTGTCCAGGTCCCTACAGTCACCTGAGGTAGAGGAGGGTTCGTCTCAAATCATTGAGCCTGCCAAAGTTATCACCGTGGCGCCCATGACGCTCGCTCCCATTCCGCCAGGCAAGACCTTCGTCCCACAGAATAAGAGGTCGGAAGTCTTGGATTGGGGGCATTCCTCCAAGGTTGCGGGTCACGTCGGGGTCAAGAAAACCCTCAGCCTTCTTTCGCGCTACTACTGGTGGCCATCCCTTCGCCAAGATGTGACCAATTTTATAGCCTCCTGCACGACTTGTGCTCTGAACAAGGTACCAAGAAGTCTGCGGTCCGGTCTGCTCCACCCTCTGCCGCCTCCTGAAGCCCCTTGGCGACAGATTGGTATGGATTTCATTACCGATCTACCACGCTCTTCCGGGTGTACTACCATCTTAGTAGTGGTCGATCGCTTCTCCAAAATGGCCCATTTCATCCCGCTGCCCGGGTTACCTACGGCATCTGAGCTGGTCAAGGTCTTCATACACCAGATCTTTAGGCTTCACGGACTCCCTCAACGAATTGTCTCCGATCGAGGGGTCCAGTTTACCTCTCGTTTCTGGAGGGCACTCAGCAAGCTCATGGGTATATCTCTGGACTTCTCTTCTGCTTATCACCCTCAGTCCAATGGGCAAGTGGAACGGATCAATCAGGTATTAACAGTCTACCTGCGTCACTTCTCTAACGCCCATCAAGACAACTGGGTGTCTCATCTGCCGTGGGCAGAGTTCGCCCACAACAACCATCCTAATGAATCCACCACCAAAACGCCGTTCTTTGTGGTATTGCACTACCTCTCTCTACGCCTTCTGGTGTTCCCGCAGCAGATGCCCTCGCTATCGAATTTTCTCAAGTCTGGAAGGAGACCAGAGAGGCACTTGAAAGATCCAGTATCCGGATTAAGAGACATGCAGACAAGAGGCGCAGGGATCTTCCGCCATACCAACCTGGCAACAAAGTTTGGCTGTCAACTAAGTACATCCGCTTGAAGATACCTTCTTACAAACTGGGCCCTCGGTACATCGGTCCGTTCAAGGTTTTGGGACGCATTAACAACGTGGCTTATAAATTGAAGTTGCCAGCTTCGCTTCGGGTCCCTAACGCCTTCCATGTCTCGCTCCTCAAACCTGTTGTTCTGAATCGGAATCGACTGCTAGAACCAAGAGGGGCGGCTCAAAGGACTGAGTGAGGGGTGCAGGACTGAGAACGGAATGCAGAAGGGAGTAGGAAGTACAGAGTGGAGAGCAGGATGGATTCAGAGGGTCCACTCTCGGACGTACCTACCTGTCATCACAGTATACGTCACAGATATTTCTTAAGGAGATAACATTAGGAGCTAGAATATTTTTAACGGTGGGGGCCCTTCTAAAAATCAAACCTGGCTTTCGATCTACCACCTTATTTAAAACTGGATCATTTAAAATAATTTTCCAGTGTTTTTCTAGTATATTTCGAATCTGAAAATTTTGTGCAGAAAAATTAGTAATAAAATTCACATCATAATTATTCACAATTTTATGTGTCCTACGAGAATAAATCAAATCCTTTTGGGTCAAATTTTTAACAGATTTATATGCTCTTTTTATCAATCTAAATGGATAATTTTTTTCTTTAAATCTATTGAGTAAAACTTTACTCCCCTCCTGAAAAGTTGTATCAGAGGAATAATTCTTCCTAATCCTGGAATATTGATTCAGGGGAATATTTCTCAGCCAGGGTCTATAATGGCCACTGCATAAATGAACATAGCCATTGGCATCAATCTTTTTGAAATGATTACTAGTAAGAATCCTACCAGAATCATCTACATAAATAATCAGATCCAAAAAAAAAAATCACACTCTTACTATCAATCTGTGGAATTAGTTCAATCACCCAAAGATTATTAATCACCCCATCCAAAAAAAATTTAACATCATTCGCTTCGTTATTAAGAATGATAACAATATGGTCGTTAAAACGTTTGTACAATACTAATTTATACCAAAAATACCATGAAGGCCATGCCAGGACTCGAAGACAGCCATAAACAAATTTGCATAAGTAGGTGCTGACCTCGAGCCCATGGCAGTCCCCCGCGTCTGATGATATATAACATTTCCAAAACGGAAATAGTTATTCCGTAGTATAAAAGCCATATTCTCACTCAAAAAGTTTTTTTTGTGCGGCAGATAAAGTAAGCTCCCTATCCACATACATCTCAAAACAAGAAAGACCAATATCATGGTCAATATTAGAATATAGTCCTGTAACATCCATAGTACATAGATGTTTGTTCTTGGATAGTAGGTGGGTTATTAACTGTGGGAGGTTTGTGGATCAGAGAAGATCTTGGCATGAATTGTACCTCCTGTGTTGTGAGTTCATTTTCCCCTTCGTCACTGAGGTCTGGTGAACTCCCTATTCTGGTAAAGGAAGGTAATGAGCCTGATTATCAGGCACCTGAGCCTAAAGAGGATGACTGGCTGAGTGGAGTCACGGACTGGATATAAGGCTGCCGACGCCCTTCTGCCCTGCAGGTGATTTCTCTGTGGACTTCTAGGACACCAGTCTGATTCCTGCTCCTCTAAAGCTAAGTTTTCTGCTTTGCCTGTTAGCATTTGTGTTTTGTTTTTGTTTTCCTTGCTTTTCTGGATTCTGCCATTCCCTGCTGGGGTGAGCTGAATCTCCTTTTGCCGGTTGCTCTGTCTTCAGAATATTCCTGAGTACTGACATAGCTTTTTTGAAGCCTAGCATCTTCAGGGCCTTTTCTACTGTCAGTCTGTTGGCTCTTATTTTCATAGGGTTTTTCACGGATTGCAGACAGCAGCCTTCCTGTCCTTTCCTATCTAGTTAGCTTGGGCTCCGTCTTTGCTCAGTCTATCTTTCTGTCTGTGTTAGTGTTTTCATCTTGCTTCACCGTCATTATATGTTGGGGGCTGCCTATTGCTTTGGGGTCTGCTCTGGGGCAGTTTAGATTTCCCCTTTCTTTCTTTAGGCCTACTTAATTCTCCGGCTGTGATCAAGGGGTCTAGGGCATCATAGGAACCCCCCCACGGCTACTGTTAGTTGTTGTGGATAGGATCAGGGGTCTGCAATCCGATAGTTGCCAACCTCTCTGGTTTTCTGGACTTAGCTAGCATTTCTGTTTTTGCCTCCTACGGTGACTCAATCATAACAGAATCACCCGCCATACCGCAGATCCTAGGGTACTCAATAGCAGGAAAGAATTGTGTTTAAAAAAAAAAAAAAAAAAAGTGTGTGTATATTCTTTCCTCTATATCTGAGGCGGTAGGGGGAATTTTTTTTTCTCTCAATGGAGATAAAGCAATTGTCTGATCGTGTGGAGCAGCTCGCTGCGGAAGTGCGGGGAATTTCCGCCTACCTTGCTCGTTCGCATGCTGTTGAACCAAAGATCCCTACACCTGATGTATTTTTTGGGGATCGATCTAAATTTTTGAGTTTCAAAAATAATTGTAAATTATTTTTTGCCTTGAAGCCTAACTCGTCAGGGAGCTCCGCGCAGCAGGTTAAAATTGTCATCTCTTTGCTGCGTGGCGATCCCCAGGATTGGTCATTTTCTTTGAAACCAGATGATCCTATTCTGACTAATGTGAACGCATTCTTTCAAGCTTTGGGGTTGTTGTATGACGAACCTAATGCTATTGATCAGGCTGAAAAGACCCTGTTGGCATTGAACCAGGGTCGAGATTCTGCAGAGTTGCACTGTGAAAAGTTCCGAAAGTGGGCGGTCCTTACTACCTGGAATGATAATGCCTTGGCTGCTCTCTTTCGGAAGGGTTTGTCAGAAGCCGTAAAAGATACTATGGTGGGATTTCCTGTTCCCTCTGGTCTGGACGATTCTATGTCATTAGCCATTCAGGTTGATCGGCGTTTACGTGAACGCAGGATTGCACGAGAGGTGTTGCCACCGGTTGAACAGAAGTCTGAACCTATGCAATGTGATAGAGTTTTGTCTAAGGCGCAACGTCAGGAGTTCAGAAGGCGTAATAAGCTGTGTTTTTTCTGTGGAGATGCCTCGCATATTATTTCTGTTTGTCCTAAACGAGAGAAACGCTTTGCACACACGTTTTCTGTTCGTGGTGTTCAACCTAAGTTTCTTCTGGCAATTACTCTGATCTGCTCCCTGTCCACATTTTCCGCCAAGGCTTTTGTGGATTCGGGAGCAGCGCTAAACCTAATGGACTTGGATTTTGCTAAACGTTGTGGATTTCCGATGACACCTCTGCAGACGCCTATCCCTTTGAGGGGGATTGATGCTACTCCTTTGGCGAAAAATAAACCTCAGTTTTGGACCCAGGTGGTCATGCGGGTCGCCCCAGACCATCAAGAAAATTGCAGATTTTTGGTGTTGCATGGTCTGCATGATGCCGTTGTTCTGGGGTTTCCCTGGTTGCAAATTCATAATCCAGTTTTGGATTGGAAATCTGTGTCTGTGGTGAGTTGGGGTTGTCGGTGTGCCTTTAGTGAGGCTCCGGTTTTTTCCACCTCTCCTCAGTCGCATGATGTTCCTGACTATTTGGCGGACTTTTATGATGTATTTAGTGAGAATGAGTCTGCGTCCTTGCCTCCTCATAGGAGTTATGACTGTGCAATTGAACTAAGCCCGGGGTGTAAATTTCCCAAGGGTCGGCTCTTCAATTTATCTGTACCCGAGCACGAGGCTATGCTGTCCTATATTAAGGAGGCGTTGGAGAAGGGTCATATTAGACCATCCTCTTCACCCTTAGGTGCCGGGTTTTTTTTTGTGGCCAAAAAGGATGGTTCTTTAAGGCCTTGTATTGATTATTGTGCCCTCAATAAAATTACTATTAAATATCAGTATCCGTTACCCCTGATTTCGGATCTATTCTCTAGAGTTAGAGGTGCTTGCTGGTTTACCAAGCTTGACCTCAGGGGGGCGTATAATCTTATCCGCATTAAGCAGGGGGATGAATGGAAGACGGCGTTTAATACTCCGGAGGGACATTTTGAGTACCTGGTGATGCCTTTTGGGCTCACTAATGCCCCTTCTGTCTTCCAGTGCTTCATGAACGATATTTTCCGAGACTTTGTCGATAAATTTTTGATTATCTATCTGGATGATATTTTGATCTTCTCCAAGGATTGGGATTCTCATGTGGAACATATTCGGACTGTGTTCCGGATCTTGAGGGAGAATTCCCTGTATGTCAAAGGATCGAAATGCCTTTTTGGAGTACAGAGGATTTCATTTTTGGGATTTATTTTGTCTCCGTCAACTATTGAAATGGACCCGGCCAAGGTACAGGCCATTTATGATTGGGTTCAGCCCACTTCTTTGAAGGCTCTCCAGAAGTTTTTGGGTTTTGCTAATTTTTATCGGAAATTTATAGCAAAATTTTCTAGTATTGCCAAGCCATTGACTGATCTGACTAAGAAGGGTGCTGATGTGTTGAATTGGTCTCCGGAGGCTGTTGCTTCCTTTCAGGAGCTGAAGCGAAGATTTACCTCCGCCCCGGTTTTGCGGCAACCTGATGTCTCACTCCCGTTCCAGGTAGAGGTGGATGCTTCTGAGATTGGTGCAGGAGCTGTTTTGTCCCAAAAGGATCCTGTAACATCTAAAATGAATCCCTGTGCTTTCTTTTCCCGAAAGTTCTCTCCATCTGAACGTAACTATGATGTGGGGAATCGGGAACTGTTGGCCATGAAATGGGAATTTGAGGAGTGGAGACATTGGTTGGAGGGAGCTAAACATCAAGTTGTGGTCCTCACTGACCACAAGAATTTGATTTACCTAGAGTCGGCTAAACGCTTGAACCCTAGACAGGCTAGGTGGGCCTTGTTTTTTACACGTTTTGATTTTGTGATCTCTATTCTTCCTGGAACTAAGAATGTCAAGGCAGACGCCCTCTCTAGGAGTTTCTTTGCTGATTCTCCTGTGGTGACCAAGCCTGCTACCATCTTAGGCGAAGGGCTAGTTCTTTCTGCCATCTCGCCCGATTTGAGACTTGCTCTGCAAGAGTTCCAGGAGGACAAACCTGAGCGTTGTCCCAGTGGAAAGTTGTATGTTCCTGACCAGTGGAAGAAGAGAGTGATGTCTGAAGTTCATTGCTCTGCATTGGCTGGTCATCCAGGTATTTTTGGTATTAGAGATCTGGTGAGTCGCTCTTTTTGGTGGCCCACCTTGTCTCATGATGTCAGGAATTTTGTGCAGTCCTGTGGGACTTGCTCCCGGTCTAAATCTTGTTCTCGCTCTAGTGGGTTGCTGATGCCTTTGCCGGTCCCCAGGAGGCCATGGACCCATATTTCAATGGATTTCATCTCTGATATGCCGGTCTCTCAAAGAATGACTGTTATTTGGGTGATTTGTGATAGGTTCTCTAAGATGGTTCATCTTGTACCACTCCCTAAGTTGCCATCTTCCTCTGAGTTGGTGCCCCTGTTTTTGCAACAGGTGGTTCGCTTACACGGGATTCCTGAGAACATTGTATCTGACAGAGGAGTTCAGTTTGTGTCTAGATTTTGGAGGACTTTCTGTTCCAAGCTGGGAATTCAGTTGTCCTTCTCCTCTGCTTTTCACCCTCAGACCAATGGGCTGACAGAGAGAACAAACCAGACCTTGGAGTCGTATTTGAGATGTTTTATTTCCGCTGATCAGGATGATTGGGTTTCATTTTTGCCCTTGGCCGAATTTGCTTTAACTAATAGAGCTAGTTCTGCCACTTTGATGTCACCTTTTTTTTTGTAACTTTGGGTTTCATCCTCAATTTTCTTCAGGGCAGGTGGAGCCTTCTGCCTGCCCAGGTGTTGACACTGTGGTGGAGAGAATGCACCAGATCTGGGACCAAGTGGTGGATAAGTTATCTCTCTCCCAGGAAAAGGCCCAGCGGTTATCCAATCGACATAGGACCATTGGTCCCCAGTTTAAGATTGGTGATATGGTGTGGTTATCATCAAAAAATATTGCTATGAAGGTGGCTTCTCCTAAGTTTAAGCCTAGATTTATTGGACGTTACAAGATTTTGGAGATTATTAATCTGGTCTCTTTTCGTTTGGCTCTTCCTGTCACATTTAAAATCCATAATGTGTTCCATAAGTCCTTGTTGAAGAGGTTTGTTAAACCTGTTGTTCCTGGGGTGGCACCTCCAGACTCTGTATTGGTTGAAGGTAACATGGAATATGAGGTAGAGAAAATACTGGATTCCCGTCTGGCTAGACGGAGACTCCAGTATTTGGTTAAGTGGAAGGGTTATGGTCAGGAGGATAATTCCTGGGTCTCTGCCTCTGATATTCATACCAAAAGATTGGTGCGTGCCTTTCATCGGGCTCACCCTGATCGCCCTGGTGGCGTGGTTGAGGGTTCGGTGACCCCTCCTCAAGGGGGAGGTACTGTTGTGAGTTCATTTTCCCCTTCGTCACTGAGGTCTGGTGAACTCCCTATTCTGGTAAAGGAAGGTAATGAGCCTGATTATCAGGCACCTGAGCCTAATGAGGATGACTGGCTGAGTGGAGTCACGGACTGGATATAAGGCTGCCGACGCCCTTCTGCCCTGTGGGTGATTTCTCTGTGGACTTCTAGGACACCAGTCTGATTCCTGCTCCTCTAAAGCTAAGTTTTCTGCTTTGCCTGTTAGCATTTGTGTTTTGTTTTTGTTTTCCTTGCTTTTCTGGATTCTGCCATTCCCTGCTGGGGTGAGCTGAATCTCCTTTTGCCGGTTGCTCTGTCTTCAGAATATTCCTGAGTACTGACATAGCTTTTTTGAAGCCTAGCGTCTTCAGGGCCCTTTTTACTGTCAGTCTGTTGGCTCTTATTTTCATAGGGTTTTTCACGGATTGCAGACAGCAGCCTTCCTGTCCTTTCCTATCTAGTTAGCTTGGGCCCCGTCTTTGCTCAGTCTATCTTTCTGTCTGTGTTAGTGTTTTCATCTTGCTTTTCACCGTCATTATATGTTGGGGGCTGCCTATTGCTTTGGGGTCTGCTCTGGGGCAGTTTAGATTTCCCCTTTCTTTCTTTAGGCCTATTTAATTCTCCGACTGTGATCGAGGGGTCTAGGGCATCGTAGGGACCCCCCACGGCTACTGTTAGTTGTTGTGGATAGGATCAGGGGTCTGCAATCCGATAGTTGCCAACCTCTCTGGTTTTCTGGACTTAGCTAGCATCTCTGTTTTTGCCTCCTACGGTGACTCAATCATAACACTCCTGCCTGGTCCTATTGAGAAGCTCTATATCATACCCTTTGGCTACAAATTGATTGGTTAAATATTGTGTTTCCTTTTGATAGTCAATAGTGTTTGTACAATTACGCCTAATTCGCATATACTGGCTTTTTGGAATATTAATTAGCCATGTGGGTAGATGGCAACTACTAGTATGAATATAACTGTTGGCGTCTACCTCTTTGTGGTAGCTTTTTGTAATTATTTTGCCTTGTTCAATACAAATGCTTAAGTCCAGAAAATTTATGTTGGATCTACTAACCGTGCGTGTAAACTCCAGTCCAAAATCATTGATGTTTAATCTAGAAATGAATAAATTAATAAGATAATTCGTCAGATAATGGGCCATCCCAAATGAACAAAATATCATCAATGAAACGGCGCCATAATGTTATATTCTTATGTAAGGCGCCATTGTTATAAATATGTTCATGTTCCCACATGCCTAAGGCGCTGAGTCCGGCTGCCCGGACTAGTTCTACTGCCTTATCAAAGGAAGCGTATGTGACAGACGCTTCTTCTGGGGAGATAGCGTCGTTAACAGATTCACCCTTTGGATGAGACAAATGATGGATTAGGCGGTATTTACAGGTTCCTTTTTGGGGATAATACCTAATGGCGATATTCTGATATTTTTAAATGGCAGTGACTGAAAGGGGCCTGCTATTCTACCTAATTCCACCTCCTTTTTTTTTGTCTTAGGATTTCGGGGAATTCGCGAGCAGATTCTCGGATAAGGTTGGCGTTCTTGTAAACTTGAAAGGGATAAAAAATAGCCATCCGTAAAACCTGAGAGTAGTTGCCGGGCTGCTTTTTTATTGGGGTAGAGATCTAGCCAGGGTGCCATCTCGTTTACGCTCACTGGGGTTCTGCCTTGCAGGCGCTTTGTATGGCTGTCGAGTGCACCTTGCTGCTAGGTGTCTCCCCCGCCCCCCGCAAGCTGAGCAATCATGTCTGAATTTGCATAGCGCGTGGAAACGGCAGTTTCCCTCGTTAAACAGCCAGCAGGCCCTGGGTTTTCGTACGACCACTGAGTTTTGACCTGCGGCTGCGGAGTAATTAGTGGTCGTAGCTGAAAAGGGGGGCTGTTTCTGCGACAGCATGAAACGCAGTCAGACGTCTGTCGCTTTAAACTCCCCAGCCTAGATCGGGCTGTAGGGCCAGCCGCCTGCGGAACTCCTTGTAATACCGACGCCATGCTGAACCGCCATGCGATTTGTATGAACTATATATCGTTTCTTGATATATAAATAATTCGGAGCAGTGTTCCGGATGCTTCTGGCCCATAATACAGCCCAATACTGCGAAGGCCTGAAGCCAATTGCTCATAGTTAATGCTATTTTTGATCTATTCCTATCATATCCCCGTTCGTTAGCTTTATCCACTGTTTGTTGGTTGGCTGATAACAGCGACCATATGTCAACATAATCGTTGTTCCAGATTTTTTGCCTAGTCTCCAGATCTATGTGAGCGCTTAGCGGGCTGATCTCGCAGAAGAAGGAGTCCTTGTGTAAACTCGCTGACTCTACAGTTGGAGTGTTCCCCACTGTCACGCTCGGATGCGATAGGTGTAGAAGTAGGTCCTTTATCACTGGGGTTAGCTCCCTCTCTTTTACGTTACCCCCGTAGTGTAATAGTTCCCTGCCAGTTTTTGAACACTCACCACTGCATGATTCTGGAGGAATGATCACCGATCCTGGAGGAACCCCGGCTCCCGCTGATGTTGACGGGGTGATGTCACAGGATGGAGAAACTCTGGCACCTGTTATAGCGGTGGACTGGCCGATGTGTTGTCTGGAAACCAAGGAAGCTTGAGAAGCGTATTCCTGGTTGTTAGCCAACGATGGAGCGCATGACAGATTGTTGTGCGCTTGAGCCTGATTATAACCATGTGATGGTGGAATTACGGCTGTCTTGTGCGACTGCATGGTAGCTGGTGTGGCTGGAAGCCATGGGGGATGGTTCTCCCCGGCTGATAGCCCTGAAGGGTGCGCGAAACTTAGTGCGTTTGTCGCATACCCAATATCGGCCCTCTGGACTCTGGGACTGGGATGTGTTGGACCATTCGGATGTGGCTGATGAAAGCCATCCTGAGGCCCGTGATCTGTGGCTGCTCCTATGCGAGCTGCGTCTGCGTCGTCGGTAACGGGAGGGGCGTTTAGAGGGGTAGCGGGAATGGTGATGGGGGCTGCTGGAGGTAGATTGGGAGGATGTGTGGCGTCTACGCCTGGGTCCACCTTTACTATGTTGTGTCTCGGGGGGGGGGTCATATCAGTTGCAGACGGGGGGTTACTGGCCGTAGTGGGTCCCGACCTGCTGCTTAGCAAGGGGGCGGTTATAGGGTTAAAATTCTCATTCCTATTGCAGGGGTATGGCGGGGCAGGGGTTAATGGGACATCTTTATTAGGTACTTGGGCTGCGGGGAGAAGTGTAAATATCAGTGTGCTTGGTGCCATTAGTGATATGTTACAGTAATCTGCATTTTGCAGCTGTAGAGCGCTCTGATCGGTCCGATTGGACCGAACAAGGCACTCACCAGCTGCTGTATTGTGTGTCCTGCAGGTCCCTCGGTACCCCTGAGCAGGTGTAGAGACTTCGCCTGCCGGGGGTAGCGTACTGTAGAGACCTGGCCAGGATTTCTCCGATGCTGCCACTCCGGGGACCGAAGTGATGCACTGGAGAGGGCGGGGCTTGGCTGTATGATGCTGGGCAGTGGGCGGAGCCAGCAGGAACCCGGGACTGACGCTTCCCGGCCTGCTTCCGGGGAGCGCGTGGTGTGGAGGAGGCTGCATCCCTGAACTGCAGGCGCTCCGGATGTCGGGGGTGCCGCCTGGACCGGCGGCTTCCCGGCGCTGGGGCAGAACCATCCCATACCGCGGTCTGCGCCGGGGGGTCGGCTTCATGCTGCGGAGATGGGAACAGCTCGGGAGAGGGGGCCTGGACCGAAACACCCGGGTGAGTGAACACCACGGGGGTGGAGGTGCGAGGGACAGGGACCCAATCAGGGGAGGATGGCATCGGCGCCAGGCTGGGGCTGATAAACGCCGGGCTGGGGCTACATGCGGGGCCGCTGGTGAGCCCAGGGGGAGTACAGCGGTGAGTGCCCCCGGGGAGGCAGGCTGCGCTGCTGTGGCAGGGGCAGACGTGGGGAAAGGGATGGCAGAGGGCCCAGGGAGGTGAGCGCTAAGGCTGCTAATAAAAGCTTGGGTCCAGTGGTCACCTTCCTGTGCTGCTCTCCACCGCAGGGCCTCGATTCAATCGTTGGACATGCTGCTGGACAATAGCACAATATTTTCCAGGTGTCCGCCGGGAGGGAAAGAGGAAGTTAATGGCACGGACACCTGGCTTTAACCCCCGTAGGTGTGGCCGTAGGAACCTTCCCCTTTAAGATCCGTTGGCCGGCAGGGGCATCCCAATTAGTGCATCACTAAGGGGATTGGTGTGAGGGGAGTACGTAGCACTGGCAGTATTTTATTGTTAGTTTAAGATTAACACACTGGCGCCAGTCCACTTGGACAGAGAACGAAGGTCCACTATTCCCAGATGCAGCTGGTGAATAACAGGCTCTGTGCTGATGCCTGTTTAAAAGAGCTAAAGCTGATAAGAAAAGAAATACACCACGCTATACTGGGAAATGAAAAAATAGTATAACTGAGTACTCACTTGCTGATGTATGAAAAAAATCACATGGTGGTGGATGTATAGCAGTATCCTGAGACTATTCACCTTGTCATTGATGTATATTGCCTTTCATTTGGATGCAAAAACTGCTGAGTAGATAATATAGGGTTAAATACGGGTGAGCCTGTTAAGGTACTGTCACACTTAGCGATGTATCAGCAATCCCAACCAGCGATATGACGCGGTCAGGATCGCTGGTACATCGCTAAGTGGTCGCTAGTGAGCTGCCACACAGGCAGATCTCACCAGCGACATCGCAGGGGTCGGGGGTCGCTACTTACCTGTCAGACGAGGCGATCCTGACGTCCTCCCGCACGCGTCGCTCGTCATCACAGCAGGAAGCCCAGCAGGATGCTGACGACGAGAAATGGTCCGGGACGTTCTTGCGCGATCAGCGATAACCAGCGGGGAAGCGGTCGGAGGTAAGTATCAGACATAGCGATATCGCTACAACGTCACAAAAACCAGTGACGTTATAGCGATATTGATAGCGATATCGCTTAGTGTGACAGGCACTTTAGTGTGCTTCAGAGAAAAAAAAAAATATGAACTAAGCTTAATTTACTCACTTGAGAACCATATAAAATACATGCTGTAAATGTAGCCATTGCTAGGTATTAAGATTGGAATGTTGCAGCCCGTTTCTGATGTAAAAAAATATAATAGTTGAAAAATAAAATGAAACACCAAAAAAGAGGGGAATAAATAGATGTTTGGGACGATAACTAAATGCTGACCTTACTGCATGTCAATTTCAACAGGCAAGGTCAGAATGATTTATCCTGTACAAAACAAATGATGGCACAGGTCCTGCAAAGTGAATGAGCATTAGTGACAGCTTGTGCCCGCTAGTGGAACGGGGTGCTTGATTCTGGTGCACTTACTTGCAGGGCCAGTGCTCAGTGAGGCAGGCTTGGGTGCTCAGCGTGGGGGCTGCTGCTGCTACTCCGTATAGAAGTGGAGACTGCCGCTGCCTCGCACGCTCCGGCCGAGAGCAACGATGAGGGAGTCAGCGTGTGACCAATGTTTACATATGATTTTGTTAAATGCCTTATGGACTGCATGAAATTGAGTAATAATGGGTAAATTTTGAATTTGTTCTTGGATAGTAGGTGGGTTATTAACTGTGGGAGGTTTGTGGATCAGAGAAGATCTTGGCATGGATTGTACCTCCTACCTGGTCCTATTGAGAAGCTCTATATCATACCCTTTGGCTACAAATTGATTGGTTAAATATTGTGTTTCCTTTTGATAGTCAATAGTGTTTGTACAATTACATCTAATTCGTATATACTGGCTTTTTGGAATATTAATTAGCCATGTGGGTAGATGGCAACTACTAGTATGAATATAACTGTTGGAGTCTACCTCTTTGTGGTAGCTTTTTGTACTTAATTTGCCTTGTTCAATGCAAATGCTTAAGTCCAGAAAATTTATGTAGGATCTACTAACTGTGGGTGTAAACTCCAGTCCAAAATCATTGATGTTTAATCTAAAAATGAATAAATTAAGGTCAGATAATGGGCCATCCCAAATGAACAAAATATCATCAATGAAACGGCGCCATAATTTTATATTCTTATGTAAGGCGCCATTGTTGTAAATATGTTCATGTTCCCACATGCCTACATAGATGTTTGCGAC